>NW_026542602.1:114666947-115866947 GCF_028750875.1 Macrosteles quadrilineatus | reverse complement strand
ACATATAGACAGAGGCTTATAGATACACAAATAAAAGATCATAAAGCTTAACACTGATATTATTGTTATAACTATTGTTTCACAAACTAAAACTATACACAGCTATTACTATGTAAGCATGTAATTTAATCAATCAATTAAATTACAACCAATTAACTTATTACCTTTTAAATTAATGTTTTTGGTGATATTATGAGATACACTACAGTGGTTTTATGTTTGTGCAGATCAAGAGTTTCAAAGATTATGTGGAGCTGTTTGTGAAAGGCAAAGAGGACGATATGGGTAATGCCATCAAGATCATCTACGAGAATGTCAATCCTCGGTGGGAAGTGGCTGTCGCCTTGTCTGACAAAGGCTTCCAACACATGAGCTTTGTCAACAGCATCGCCACCATCAAGGTAACAATACTCCTGACGATCACAAATGGATTTTAGCTATTTTAGGCCTGTAGGAAAAACTTTCTTCATATTGGAAATTCAAATTTCCCTTCATTGAACATATAAGTAAAATTTATAATGAGAGATAATAACATCTAAAACTTTAATATTGCAGCTCAACTAGCATATTTAGAAACACAATAAAGAAGAAGGAATGAAACACAACTAACTTAGACATACCCAAGAAAAGAGTTCCACACAGTTGATTGCACACAAGTTCACTTCATAACACAATAAACTTGGTGTTGCACATTCAACTTCTTTCTTCTGAAGAAAGCTCTTTTAGGGGAAAAATTTCAAGTTTATTGTTGTTGAACTTTTTTGTGTTCTTTTAACCAGGCCTACCTGGAACTCTTTCCTTCAGAAAGTTAGTTGTATATCCATTCCTTTTTCCTCATTGTATAAATTATAATGTTAACGTTTTATATAAGGCTAGAACAAATTCACATTCAAATACAACACTATATGTAATAATGTAATTTTATATTAATATATTGATATTGTAATTATGTTATATTAAGTGAGCTTCTGTAAAATAGGACAGAAACTATTCTGTAGGCCTATTTTCTGTGTAAGGTTTCACACGTGTAAGGCAATTAAAGTTCATGTAGGCTACACTTTTACAGAACGTTTTGTATACCAGGGCGTGCTTTGGTCTACACCTAACTCACTGTAAAAGATTATTTAATTATTGAAAGCTTAATATACTCACAAATACTACACTTTTTCCCATACAGTACTGAAGTCAATAATGACATCAGTCCTTTATTGAGACATGGGAAAGCGATAGGTACTCTAAATGCATATATTATGTGTAATATAGAAGGAATTTATTACATTTTCCTTGTTTTTTAATTAATTTAATGTGGTGATTTGTTACAGGGAGGTCGTCATGTTGATCATGTAGCTGACTCCATCGTTAAACAGCTGATAGAAACCATCAAGAAGAAAAACAAAGGTGGCATGCAGGTAGAGTAATACTAGACGAGTTGAATTCTTGGTTTAACCTGGAAACTGTGTAATTATCATACACAAAATTCACACAGTATTTTGTATAACTAGGAACAATTATTTTGAATCTTTAGAAACAATGATTACTGTTAAATCTACTTTCTGTTTTATAACCAATTGTGGTACTACAACTCTTTCTTTATAGGACAATAACTTTATTTCTTGAGGTCATTCCTCTATGCGGTACTAACTGCAATTTATGTGGTTACAGGTAAAGCCATTCCAGATCAAGAACCACATGTGGATCTTTATCAACTGTCTGATTGTCAACCCGACCTTCGACTCTCAGACCAAAGAGACAATGACATTACAGGCCAAGAACTTTGGCTCCAAGTGCACACTCAGTGAAAAGTTCATTACCACTGTGAGTATCACTGTTGTATCCTACTTAGTCAACATTCATGTAAATCAGCATCAGCCATTAGATGGATTGTAAAGGTAAACCATTGCCGTTTACCAGCTTTTCAAGGTTAAGACCTTGTTGAAGCTGTGCTAACTTTGATTATAAGGATTAATTAAACTTGGTAAGAACAGGACAGATTTTTGTAAAGCTTTTATTTTTATTACACTTAAGAATTTGTCACAAACGCTGAATGTTTAAACAGCTGTTAAGTTAAGCAAATGGTATTATATGAAAAGCTTGTCTAGAATGTTGGCGTCAGCTCCTAGACTTAAAAAAAATTAAAACTTAATAAAACAAAACTGAACCCCTAAACTAAATTATGGCTTTGACATTCCCTAGTTCTCAAAACTATCTTTCTTTCAACACAAAAATGACGAAAATCCATCAAGTGGTAGATTCGTGAAATGAAAAAACCCAGTCTCGTTTTAATAAAAATGAGTTCTAGAGTTGTTTCTTGTTTCATGAGGCTATGGTTAAAACTTGTACTATCTAGTATCTAATGTATGATAAATAAGCATGTGTACATGTGATGTTGGAACCATATGAATGGCCAAGTATTGAGCAAGAGAGAGCCAACTACCTGTACTTAGTTTCTGTGATGAACAGGATATGATTTTTTTTATAGGATGTTTACAAAAATATGAAACATATCTTTTCCAATTTTCATCATGAATCTTCAGCTAAATGATTGTGTGGTACTAGTATCACTCAGTGGTTTTCTAACATTTGTACTTGTGTTTCAGGTAACCAAGTGTGGTATAATTGAGGCAGTATTATCTTGGGCCAAGTTCAAACAGCAGAACCAGCTGCAGAAAGCCTGCAGTGGGAAGAAACAGAATAAGCTCAAAGGTATATTTATTACTGTACACACAGATTACTGTAGTTAAACCTTAATGTCAAGGGAAGGCGCTAAACAATGAATCAGTTGTATTCAAGAATTTGTTGTAATGATTTTAGTTTTTCTGCAGAAAAATCTCTCGGCTTCAGAATTCAGCATAAGAGAAAAAGCTATCCACTAATAACTTGCTTAAGAATTAAGTTTAAGGCAAAAGCACACAAAAAGTATGTAATAGTTCACTTGGAGAGGCAACATGTATTATCTTAGATTCTTTGGAAAATATATCTCGAATATTATCATTTTTAGGGGTGGACAGGACTTTGCTTTTAGGTCGGGACAGGACAGGGGTGGATTTATATTTCTTTCCTGATTTATGAGAGAGTTTTGTGGTCGGATTTTTGCCTGCCTTGAGTTAGTTTTTAAGGTCTTGAGTAAATGTTTTTTGCAAATGACAATAATGACGAAAATACTGTTAATCTGCTGCGGCCCTGTATATATCATCATCGTCTCCCACGGTCATGGAAACGTCATCGTCATCATGCGTAATGGCTACAAAAGTGGTAAGTGGTTTAGTGAGTCGGTGGCTCAGTCGGTAGCGTCGCGGACTTCGGGCCCATGGCAGCGATGTCGTGGGTTCGGATCCTGGTCACTGCCGATAACATTTTATCAGTACAGTTCACCTTTGTACTGTACCGGCTCACTCCTTGCTTTGCTGTAAACGATCCACGCACGGGCACTTAGTCTATGTGGACGGGCAAATGCAAGGTTAAAAGAAGCCGCCAACCTCTTTAAAAAAAAAAAAAAAAAATCTTACAATCAGGCAATCTTTGCAGATTCCAAGTGCTAAAATGTTGTGAAAACTTTTAATTATGGTGATTAAAATTTTCTCCAATAATCTTAAACTAAAATTTGATTACTCCAGGTGTTCCAAAACTGGAGGACGCCAATGACGCAGGTACCAAGAACTCCCTGGATTGCACATTGATCCTGACTGAGGGAGACTCAGCCAAATCTCTGGCTGTGTCGGGTCTGGGAGTCGTGGGGAGAGACAAGTACGGAGTGTTCCCACTGCGAGGCAAACTGCTCAACGTCAGGGAGGCCACACATAAACAGGTGGGGGAACTAATGTATAGACATTCCATGACCCTGTGAAAGTTGTAGCCAGTAGGTAGATTTGTGGTCATCGGGCAACGAGTCAATGTGTCATAAACTACTGTGTAAAAGTCAAGTCGCCCTGAAGTAGGATACAACACTTGAATCGAAGCCGAAACTTCGGTGAATCAAAGTGGTTTTGTAGATTGACATAGTCGCCACCTGAAAACCATGAACGTACAATAAGTGACGGTGGAAGCTCATCCTGGAAAAAATGAACATAGTTAAATTCATCCATAAACTTTACAAGTGTGTTAATGTAAATTACTGAGTTTTGTTAAATAATCCAACTGAGCCAAACCGTGAGAAACACGTCCTGTAAGCTGTGATGATTTTTTCTTAAAGGGTAGAATTCTAGCTTACTTAAGAGGAAGTTAGGATTCAAGGGCTGAGTGACACAATATCACACACACAACTTTCTTAAAGGGTAGAATTCTAGCTTACTTAAGAGGAAGTTAGGATTCAAGGGCTGAGTGACA
This sequence comes from Macrosteles quadrilineatus, assembly GCF_028750875.1. NCBI lineage: Eukaryota > Metazoa > Arthropoda > Insecta > Hemiptera > Cicadellidae > Macrosteles > Macrosteles quadrilineatus. The sequence goes on along the minus strand of NW_026542602.1, from coordinate 115,862,624 downwards.
CAATTGTCACACATACAACTTAACACAGATATTCCCTCCCAAATGAGGATTTCTCCAGAGTTTAGGTTGGAGAGAAATGTTACTACATTTACAATAGTACTGATATAATAACAGAAAGAAAATAATTTTTATACATATTATCACATTCTGTAAGGGACACATTCAACTAAGTTCAATTTTAAGTTTGAATATAAAAAAAAAAACACATAATAAAAATTGTACTGCTTGTTCTTAATTCAATTGATAAATTTTGTATTTGATACATTTGGTGGAAATTTAGTTTTTTAATGGTGATTTTAATTGAAACACATGGTTCTAACAAAAATAGCACTGACGATTATGATTAAAATTTAGTATTTACTAAGTTATAGTCTTTTAGCCTTGATCAGAATGGCAAAACCCAAAATCTAAGGCTGTAAATTATATAGTTCAAAGTTTTTTGCATTTTTTGTAAATTTCTCCTAAAAAACCAAAAAAACATAGGTACCCTCCAGCTTGCGCATTATAGTATTAGGATGATCAACTATAATGTCAGACTAGGGAGAAAGTACATTTATTTTTGATTTTGCTACATTTTAACGATTCTTAAGCTTGAGACTAACTATGTCATCTGTTTCAGATTTTGGAGAACGCTGAGATTAACAACATAATCAAGATTGTGGGACTGCAGTACAAGAAGAAGTATGAGACTATAGATGATCTGAAGACGCTGCGTTACGGACGACTCATGATCATGACAGATCAGGATCAGGTAGGGTCCAACAAGAGCATCACCTCTTGTGTACATTTTACCTGATAATTTAAAAGTTTCAAGTTGAATTTCTTGCTTAAAAACCATGCTTAACCGCCAAATACTATGATATGCAAACATGTTTACGTCCAGATCATTTCCTCTAAGATCATATGAACTTTACAAAACTTCTTGTGTTCTAGGACGGCTCGCATATCAAAGGACTGATCATAAACTTCTTGCACACCAATTGGCCGTCGCTGCTAAAGCTTCCATTCCTCGAGGAGTTCATCACTCCCATCATCAAGGCATCCAAGGGCAAAGAGGAAATTAGTTTCTACTCTCTACCAGAGTTTGAGGAATGGAAGAGAGATAAGGATAACTGGCACACGTACAAGATCAAGTACTACAAAGGTAATGTTTTTCTACATGTCCGTCTAAGGTTAGCAAGAGTGTAAATTATGTTTTTTTTTTTTTTTTTTGGGGGGGGGGCTTCCATATTTGTTTGATCATAGATCCACTTTTCTTCCTTGATGTCCAATCCATCTTAAATCTAAATGTGAGCTTTTTGCTTCAGTATCCATATCTGACATATCTGGTGTATTTGTTTGCCTGATTCTCCATGTTCTTTTGTTGGCCAGAGTATATCACTGAATGCAGAAAAGTTGTTAGCTTTTTCTAGATTCTATGTTTCAGATCTATTTAAGACAGTTATTACTGTTTACTCAATATGTTTTCGTTGTTTTTTTTTTAATTTGAGTTATATTATATATTCAATTATATAGGCTAAATTAATTTTTAACTATAATTCCACTAATGAATAATCATAAAAAAACCTATAACGGTACAATTTCTTAACAATGTCTGTCTCTTGTTAGGTTTGGGTACCTCCACATCAAAGGAGGCCAAAGAATATTTCTCTGACATGAAGAGGCACAGAATCCTGTTCAAGTACAGTGGTGAGGATGATGACAAGCACATCCTGATGGCATTCAGCAAGAAGATGGTCGACTCTCGTAAAGAGTGGCTCACAAACTGGATGAGTGACTGCAAGCGGCGAGCGGAACTTGGTGAGAACAAACCAGCCTCTTACTAACCTTGAATCTTCCCATTCTTTTATACCTTTGTGTGAAACGTATCAACAAAGCAAGAGGTGAGCGGGTACAATACCAAAATTAACTGCACTGATAACTCATTACCTATGTGTAACTCCTTGGCCACCATTAGACCTGAAGAAAACTCTCTCTTCCTTAATTGAAAATGCTGTCAGTGGCAGTGAAATATTCTTGTTTTGTGTTTATGGTAAAAAGTGCTGTGTTTCTTGTGCCAGTTTGTACCCTTTCCCATTCAGGTAAGCCACGTTATCCCCATAAAAATCATAAAAACCTAAGTCCTTGTGCTCTATGTTACATCCTTAACTTAGAGTTAAACGATTAAAAAACTTGTTAAACTTCAAGCAAGATCAACAAGACAAGCAAGCAAGATCAAGGGCTTGTGTCTGTTACCTCAGCAATGCATTAATTATGAAAGAATTTTCAGTATTTACCAATGACTATGGTAGTGACAGTGTATGTGTGTGTTTAGGTTTGCCCGAAGATTACCTGTACACCAAGACCACACGAGTGGTATCTTATAAGGACTTCATCAACAAGGAGTTGGTTCTATTCAGTAACATGGACAACGAGAGATCCATTCCTAACCTGGTCGACGGACTCAAGCCCGGTTCGAGAAAGGTGAGGAGAAATTTCTATTTTAAGAAATTAGTTGCTGAAAAGTTATTTTAACCCACCATTAACATCCAAATGCCACAGATAAGACTATCTATTATTAACTGAGTAGTTGAGTAGTTATTCTGCTTGTCTCGCCTGGTAATCAAGAGGTTGCCAGTTTGATCTATGAACTGTCAATGTGATAGCTTTTTGATGGTTCGACACTGGACACAACTGTCCTTGACCATTTGGCGTTTGACAAGATGTCCTGGATTATGACATCCAGGTTTTAGTCTGTAACACAGCTTGCTCAGGTCACCCTGCATTTAGCCTACATTCAGCTTAAAATTTGCATTGATGACTTAAATAAGTGATAAGCTATCAGTATATTGCTAGTTTACTCAGTTATGGAAGTTAAATTACTTGTTGGTTCAGAAGTGTTTTGCCCAAGAGATATTCTCATAAACATAGGGACAGTGTAGTGAAGTTCACAAGATTAAAGTACCAATCACGCTCTCCTGAAAAATATCAAAAGTGTGACTGAACACGTTTTTAGCCTGTGGTCTTCATTTGTTAGTGTTTTGAACTGCAGTAAAACTCCAACTATCCAAACTCCAACCATCCGAAGCACCGATTATCCTAATCACTAACAGATAGAATTCTAAAACCTAAAACTACAGTGATAAGAACCGTTTTCAAAGAAAGTAGAAACCGTAAACGCATCAAAATCTCCCACAGTCCTCTTGCTGACTTGCTACTTTGGGTAAACATTATAGTCTTCTGTGATTGCAGCGAAATCTTGAATTTCTTCTCCCGTGGTCTTGTACACTCCCGTGGTCACAAACAATCATCCTCCTCCGCATTTACGGCTGAATTTAAGCAATTTAAAGCTGAATTTTTTATAGCAAAATCTTAGCAAACGTGTTCTGCCATCACAGTGGTAAAAGCTTGTTTCAACTTCGCCTATTTTATTTTCTATAAAATACTCTGAATTTCAGTAAAAAACTAAATTTTTGACTATCAAATGTGGTACGGTCCCAATTGATTCAGATAGTTAGAGTAAATAAATAAATATATCTTTATTGTCACATGACGTTTTACACATTAAATAGCAAAAGCTACAAAAACATTGTTAACATATTCATAATGGTATCTAAAATACTTAAAATGCACAGAGAGACTTAGAAATGTTTTTTGTGTTATTTTATAAAACTTAATATTAAGTAATTAGAAAAATTACCATCACTCAACAATTCATCAACACTATAATATTTTGTTTATAACAAATGAGGCAAGGCTGCTTTTAAAATAAGTTTTGTTTGTTAAATCTTTATATTTTGGTTGCAATTTATTAAACAATTTCTTTCCTATATATGTTGGTGTTTTTTCTATTAATTTTAATCGGTGAATCGGAAACTGAAAATTCTTTTTGAAACGAGTTCTACTGTGTAAGGAAATTATTCTGGAGTGTCGATTAAAGTTTCATTGTGCACGGTGAATCTGGTCACAAAAATAAACCATTTGAAATTTCACAAATGTATCTTAAATATTTTTTACATTTTCCTTATATTCACATCAATATCAAAGTAGTCTACTATGCGAATCTGCCTGGTTATCGTTGCTAACAGATGTTTTGCCGCTTGTGTAGGTGCTGTTCACTTGTCTGAAGCGTAATGACAAGCGTGAGATCAAGGTGGCTCAGCTGGCTGGCAGTGTGGCGGAACACTCTGCGTACCACCATGGTGAGATGTCGCTGATGACTACCATCATCAACCTGGCGCAGAACTTTGTAGGCAGCAACAACCTCAACCTGCTACAGCCCATTGGTCAGTTCGGCACCCGGCTGCAGGGAGGCAAGGACGCAGCCAGTCCCAGATATATCTTCACCATGATGAGGTAAGTGATGTGCTTGTTGAATTCATTGTAGGGAGTTTTGGTTCTCTTTTCTTTACATTTCTTGTTTTTTGTCTATCCTGGTATGAGTAATTGGACCCAAAGATTGTAATGGAGCAGAATTGACATAGAACTCATACTGTGATATAGATAAAGATAAAAAAACAACTGTCGATTATTTTAAGAAGAAGATTTTTGTATATTCTGTTGAAGATTTTTAATATGACAGCAATTAATGTGAGTTAGATCCAGTTATTTTTGTGTATTTTATTTTATTAGTGTTATATGAGAAAGTTAAATATTTTAAAATGATGTGTTTCAGCCCTCTCACAAGGCTCATCTTCCATCCCCATGATGACCCCTTGCTCAAGTACCTCAAAGATGACAACCAGAAGGTAATCATTTTTTCTTGTGTGATTACTTCAATTCCCATTTGTTGGCCCTAATGAAAGTTTTGAATCGCTATATCTTGAAAAAGCTCTCTAGGAGTTGAGTTTTCTCCACAAAATCTCATATTTTACTTAGTTTTGGTAAGAAAATACTATTGAGACCTGTTTTGCCAGAAGCGACTGGTGCGTCTGACACTTAGCAATATTCGCTCAGCGTCTATCGCTCGGGGCTATTTTGCCAGAAGCGTCTGTTTCTTGCGATTATTTTATCAGTGAGTGGTTTTCTTTGGCGGCGAAAGGAGTGCTATATGAGATGTGAGATGTAAAAAGCAAATAGAGAAGTATTTGTTAGCTGAGGAATTGGATAATCAAGAGATAACAGAAATTGTATGCAAACCCAGGAAAGAAGTACGTTCTATGTTTTTTCAGGACACATAAATGGTTATTATAAATTACTAGCTGTTACCCACGGGCTCCACCCCATTTTACTACATTAGTATTAATAAAACTATTGATTGGTTAAGTTAAGATGAAATAAACAAAGCAGAATACAAACAAATAATAACAGCTGAGGTATTTTTAACATTAGGTAAATGGAAAGTTCCCTTTGGAAAGCAATTACGACCTTATAGGGCAACTTATGAAATAATGGATTTAATTTTGCGCAAGGTTTCTCGTCATGACGAAGATTTTAAGTATATGGTTTATGGGGGTGTGACTTGTAGTTTTCTCAAAAGTTCATGGGTACTTTTGGCTTTATATATAGATTTTAAAAATCACCTCCTTTATAGAAAAGCGGGGTGTGCAACCCTCCTAGGGTGTGCTGAAATGGCTTCAATCAATTATTCATCATACATTCAATTATCAATTATTCTAATATTTAGTATGTATGCTACATTATCCTTTGTAGGTTTTATATTTGTTCAATTATAAACTGAGCGTTTTGGTAACATTGGAACACTGCCACAAATGTGCGACGTCAGTCTATTTTAATGTGACTAGCCATCGCATATGTGTGTCGCTGGTCCGTGAATGAAAAATTGTGTACTATTGGGGTAGCAAACATGTTAATCTTTGTCTTCATGCTTTTCTGCTCTCTGGCGTTTTGGTAACATATTCTATGAAGAGATTTCCTCTTTTCTGTGGTTGTTTCCAGCCTATTTAATCTTCCGCTCTGTACTTGGCCAGAATTTATGGATTAGTATGTATTTCTCTAGTGGAGAAGAAAGTCATGTGTAGATAAATCCTGAAGTGACAAAACCGAGGGGTGACCACAGCAAAAATGGCAGAACAAAGTAAAGGCAGATTAGAACAATAAGTTGCACCAGAAGTTGTAATGAAAGTTTATCTTTTAATATGACAGCAATTAATGTGAGTTGGATCGAGTTAGTTTTGTGTATTTTACTAGTGTTTATGAGAAAGTTAAATGTTTGAAAATGTTAACCTTTATGGTGCTTGTCGGTGTGGCAAAATATCTTCTAAGATCTGCATGGCTCTTTGAATAAGAGTAAGTAAATAAATAATCTTCATAATGTATAATGTTAATCATAATGTATGTAATAAATATTGTCTACTGTTTTATAGGTAGAGCCAGTGTGGTACTGTCCTGTGATCCCCATGACTCTGGTCAACGGAGCGAGTGGTATCGGAACAGGGTGGATGACCAAGATACCCAACTACAACCCCAGGGAGATAATTCAAGTTCTCAAGAACATGATGAGGGGCGAAGACCCACCTCACTTGGTCAGTACAAAGTCTGGAATAATTGTAATTTAATTTACCTATTTCTAAATAATTCTATTCGATAAGTTTCTCAACTTGCATACATAATACAGCGTTTAAAAATCACAACAGCTCTTCAATGAGTGTGCATAATGTAGTTTTATTCATCAGACAAAATTTAACAAATATGTTCCTGATCTTTTTAACTTTCATGCAAGTCAAGACAAAAGAACAGCCTTACATTCTCTGGTCATAACTCTTCCCCCATTGAACGTTCTCCTTATTCCTCTGGGATAAAACTATACAGAATGTTTGAGAACTCTCCACCTTTTAAGGTATCATTCTTAGCAAATTCCTAAAACATCATGTAAAAAAATCCTAAACTCAAAAGTTACCTGTACAGTCGCCAATTTGTTTTTTTCACAAAAACTTTGTTAATGGATAGTGGCTTTAATATTTTTCTCAAAATAAGCCATTCCGTTATTAATCTATGTACCAAATACCAATTCAAAAATGTGTTTACCCAATTTGGAACGTAAAATAGTTTGACAATTAATTGTGTAAATGTTTTATTTTTGCCACAGATCCCCTGGTATAAGAACTTCAAGGGAGACATTGAACCGTTTGGTGAAGGCTACATCTGTAGTGGAGAGATCAGAGTGATCAGTCATGATAAGCTAGAGATCACGGAACTGCCTATCGGCACCTGGACCCAGCAATACAAGGAATCTGTGTTGGAGGTGAGCATTGCAAAAAACATTCCATTCACGCAGAATAGGTGCATTGTCAAAACCATACTATGTGCATATATAATATTAAGCATAAAAACTGTAAACTTAATCAGTAAAATAAACTCTTGCAAATCAATGAGCAAAAGTATATTCAGAATTAAAGTGGTGTACAAATTTTAAATTGAATAAAGGTTCTGTTAATGAGTAAGTTATATATTGTGTCTTTAAATTTTATTTTACTCAATAACTTGTAGCATGAAGGAAGTCCATATCTCAGCCCAGCCCACTATGGACTTTTTTGTACAGGACCAAACAGTGTCTTGGGAGCCTGATACCTATGGTTGAAATATTTTGTTTCTGATACATAGATTGTGGGAACATACATTTTTTCAACATTTTCCGTCAATTCTCGGGACATAAGATTATTTTACATTTTCTGTAGATTCTCGGGACACGTTTTTTTCTCTTTAGAAAAAACATACGTATTTTTTTACTGGTAAAACGGTCAACTGAATTTATAAACTGACCCATTCCTATGGTAATCCTGAAGCTGTGTACCTTTAAAATGAAACCTAAATAAAATACCCTAAACCAAATCAATTGAGGTAACTAAATAGTTCATACCCATTAAGGTAATGAACACCCTAAATCAAGCTAAATTCATGTATGGAATTATTTTAATAAATATTAATATCCCAAATAAATGTAATCTTAAATCTTATGGGCAATTAGTATGATGATAAAACTATCTTGATGTGTGTAGTATTAATAACAGTAATGGTGTTTGCAGGTGATGCTTCACGGTGAAGGAGATAAGAAGCCTGCAGTGATCTCCGACTACAAGGAGTACAACACAGACACGACTGTAAGGTTTGTGGTGACTATGCCAGCTGACCGTCTGGTGAAACTGGAGACAGAGGGACTACATCAGGCATTCAAACTGCAGACCACCATCAGCATCACTAGCATGGTCAGCAACACTCCAGGCCAACTTAGCCTCCAAGGCTGTAAAAGAGAGAACTCTAGCACTAATTCATATTGCGCATCTGCACAATGCTAATATATACAAGTGTTTTATTTTTTAGCCATTAAAAATAAAAAAAAAATAAAATGGGATTAACATACTCAAAAATTTTAGAGGCGTGATCGTCAATGTGTAAACCGTACATTTGAAGAGGTTTTTATATCAAAGGGCGTAATATAGTCGTAGCATAACAGAACATTTGGCTGATTATTTACATTTGCAATCAAGGAGGGGCTTTGGCGAGTAGGTCGGCGATTGCGGCGGTGCCATAACGTTGGGCACAGCCTTGTATTAGAGGAGGCTATGGAGGTAGTTGTGCTTTACTGGAAAAATCCGTTTTATTGTTCCATTAAACTACCACTGGTATCCAAATCCAAAATAAAAATTCATTAAAATAACAAGTATAATTTTAAGTTAGGTTTAGTTAATTATTATTTTTAAGGTAATTCTATGAATAGCTTCATTTTGCTATGTTTTTATAGTACATTTAACGTCCTATGATATTGTTAAAGTATAGATTTTAGAAATGATATTTGTAAAATTTATTTGTATACATTTTATGCTATTACTATTCAACACATGTTTCTGTAATTTTGAATGACAAATTATTAGACTTGAATTAAGTATGTAGGGTATAAGCATACAGAATCAAATTAATTGTTATTTACTCTGAAGCAGGTTTGTCTAATGAATTTCTCAACTGATGATGTTCCAAAGATTTGTTTATCATGTTTGTGTTTCAGTGCTGCTTCGACAGGGACAGTGTGCTGAAGAAGTATGATAGCATCAAGACCATTCTACAGGAGTTCTACAACGTGAGGCTGGAGTACTATGACAAGAGGAAGGCTTGGCTGGAGGGTATGTTGGAGGCCGAGGCAAGGAAACTCTCTAACCAGGCAAGGTATGTACAGATCTCTATAGTAGATTTGGTGTAACAGTTTTTCACTTGTAAAACCATTATATTTTTTTTTTGTGAAACAACTAACTTTTGTTTTATTTGTATCTAAATTTTAGACATTTCTCTCAATCCCTAAAACTATCATATTCAATCAATGTGAGTAAAGCGAGTATAATTTTTTGAATAGGGATGTGTCGATTCTCGATACCACCGATACTTAGCCCTCGCTATCGGTATCGGTGTTGAGAAACGATTGTTTAAAGTTAATTCTGATACCCCCCGCGCAATTGGAAAATTACTGCTTTAGCCGCGAATGTTCAAGACGACGACGAAATTTTCTTGACCGCGTGAGATGATGATGATGATGTCTACATGTCCGCAGGAGATGTTCATGAGTTTTCCGCGATCGCAGACGACGACGATCACATTTCCATGATCGCGAAAGACAATGATGATGAAGTCTACACGGTTGCAGGAGATGTTTATGTTTGTGTTGCTAAGAACGCACACTACATAACCCAGTCAAGGTCATTGCTTTCTCCTCTCCTAACTATCTCCGTTTGGCCATTGGCCAGCCTCCTTCAGGCCTGCTCTCTACACCCACTAACCCTTACAAAAGTACTTAAGGTGCTGTCCCATGTCCATAGCATAGGTCATCAGTGGATTTTTCACTGTGCATTTCTACACGTTGTATTTTTATTTTTTCATTGTTTTCATTTTCTTAGTTTTGTATTTTGTTGTACGGCTAGCAACAATGTAAAATGTAAATCTCAACCAACTTGCAAATCTTCAACTCTAGCTGGTCATTCCTTCTTCTCCATTATCCTGTGGAATCAGATTTTTAATGCTAAATCAAACACTAAAAATAATCCAGGCACACGAAAAATAAATGTGAGGCCCAAATAAAGTGTAATCATATAAAATATGTCAGTAACCTTTTTTTTTGTGTTACAGGTTTATTGTGGAGAAGTGCGACGGCATATTGACAATTGAGAACAAGAAGAAGAAGGCAATGATCGAGGAGTTGGTGAAGAAGGGGTATGACTCGGACCCAGTGAAAGGGTGGAAGCTGAAACAAGATAGGGAGGCTCTGTTGGTATGTTTAATCACAACTGTTCACTTTAAAATTTCATAATCACCACGCAACGTTTTACAACATAGCATAACTTTAAAAAGTTGTGGTAACGTTCATTTATGATTAATATATTACCTACCCAATCATTTATGGTCAAAAGAATTGTAGGGGTAACTTATATTAAAGTTTGTTCTTGAATTTGTTAGTTATAATGTGTTCTAAGTGCCATTCTAGATACACATTTGTTCAGCCTGATAGAATCAGCTAATGGGTTTAACTCCCTAGGAATCGTTTGGATTTGATGTAGGAGTTGTAGTGTTACAGTACATTAACACAGATGCTTAAGCCGCAAAATGGAATGAAACTTTTGTCCATGGTATTTAATTTTAGTGACTTCATAATCCATTTCACCTGTAGATAAACACTGGTAGTCCCATTTCCCATGTTGACTAATGTTTATTTTTTATTTTGCTTTACACCTAAGGATGGGGTAAGTAATTCATTCCTACATTAACGTTTAAATCAAAAACAGTTACAACTTAAATGTATTAAACAAATATTTGTGTATTCATTCCAAGAAATATGAGCTTATGTGATATGGTGTAATATGCAAACCTATTTCTTCCTTGCCCTCTCTTTTTTTCCTTTTCTTCTCTTACTTTATCATCCTTCGATAGAGTGTGTTTAATGTTTATGTAAAATACTGATTTCCGTCAAACACGCCAACTTTTTAATAAAATCTAATTGATAAGTCGTTTTATAGTAAGCTGTAGCATCTTTTATATTGCATCAACTATCTCGGTAACAAAAACTTAGAGAGAAAATATAATTTTTTAAGTTGCCTTAACTCTACCTTATCTCAAAGTTGTTGTATCCATTTCAATTCTTCATAAAAAGTTTATATGCTTGTTTGATTCCTTGCTGTTGAGTTTAGTTTTGTTGTTTTAGCTCAGTGATTTAATTGTTATAATTGTTGTGCTCCTCCTGTTAGCCTATGTATGCTAAGTTTAATTGTTTGCAATGAGTTTACATTTGTTATTGCTATCCAAAGATAATTTTATCACAATTTTATAGCTTTCAGATCTTAGATGCCATCACTGTTTTATTGTTATCTTAACTAGTCACATTGAATTTTGTTTATTTTCTTATTTGTTATAGCTTTCATATTTATTAACTTTAATATTATATATGTCCCCACTGTTTTATCGTTATCATTGCTAGTCACATTGTCTTGTCTTATTAATGCCAACTGATTTTTTGTTTCGTTTCATTGTTAAGTCGTCAAGTATAGATTGGTTCATTACTTTAGGCAGTTTTGTTCTTCTCTTTTTTTTTGTCACCTTTCTTTCATACCACTCTGCTTATGTTGCTCAGATTTGTATATTCTAGATTGTAAATACAGCAATTGTCAAAGTTGTTTGTGTTTAATGTACCTGCTTGCTACTATACGTATACCTGTTATCTTGTTGGTTTGTTAAATGCTTGCACTACGGTATTTTTAAGTCTTTTAAATTGTAAACTGGTTTATGCTGTTAATAAACTAATTGAATTGAATAGGCTACAGCTGATCCATATAGATGGGATGACTAAGTACTTTAATCTATCTGCAGGAAGAGAAAGAGCCAGCAGATAGCCAGGATGAGGAGAGCGAAGCTAGTGATGACAAGGGTCCGGACTATGACTACCTGCTGGGCATGACCATGTGGTCACTAACCAAGGAAAAGAAGGATGAGTTACTACGCAAGAGAGATGAGAAGCAGACGGAACTGAGGGTACTGCAGGCCAAAACACCTAAGGATCTGTGGACTGAGGACTTGGATGTACTTCTGGAGAAGGTAAAAGCTTCTTTTCATAAAGTGTAACTGACAGCTCCAACTTGGATGAATTGATATTGATATTGGTTATCAATATAGGCTACTTAATACAGTGAGGGTTTTCTCACATCCCTTTTTCAGCCGTCATACTTTACCGATTTTGACAATTTAGGTGTCATTATAAAGCTCTTGTGAATTAAAAAGGTAATTTCCTTTATATCTTCACCCTCTCATGTCTAATTTATTTTTAAAGTCCATTTTCAAACATCCAGTGATGCTGACTGACTTTTTTAAATAACAGCTTAGATGTGCATTGTAATTTTACAGCTGATCCTCCAGTTTAATGATTAACCACAGTCAGATTTATCTCAAACTAGCTGTTACCCACGGGCTTCACCCCGTTTGACATCATAAGTATTAATAAAACTATTGATTGGTTAAGTTAACCTGAAATAAACAAAATACAGTAAAAGAAACAAATAATCGCGCCTAATTTTAATAAGGTAATAAATTGAAAGAATAACAAACAAATAAGTTCAGCTGAGGTATTTTTAACATTATGTACCGTATATGAAAAATTCCCTTTAGAAAGGAATTACAACCTTTAAGGGCAATAATTTATGAAATAATGGATAGTTTTGCGCAAGGTTTCTCATCATGACGAACATTTTAAGTACCATGGTTTATGGGGGTGTGACTTGTAGTTTTTTCAAAAGTTCATGGGTACTTTTGGCTTTATATATATATAGATTTGTTGATCATAATGACAATGGTATCGTATAAACGAACGTATAAATGAAGAGACATGCTTCTAACTTACTCTTATTGTAACTTCTTTCATGTAGCTAATATAGTTAGTAGTTTATTTAAAATTATTCTCTTAAACTCTGATAAAATCATTACTGTGGCAAAAGCAATATCAATAATTTTTATTTTATCAAAGTGCTAGTAGTCCATGTTGACTTACCTAATATGTCATGAAGCTTACCAAGAATCTTAGTTGTTAATTTAGAAGCTCTTTAGGCCACAGTTGTTTAACAATATGAACAACTATCGTTTAACCATCATCGTCCCTCTAAGTAGAGCTCCACTTACTGTAGACATCATCCTTTCAGCATTGAACCCTCTAATGTGTTGTATTACCATTTCTTTTGTGTTCTTTGAACTCTTCTCTTTGTCTCATATTTTTGCCTTCCTCCCATTTAGCTGGTTACACTACCACAACCATATTTTAAACTATAAATTAATAACATGCCTTTTGCCAGCTGGACGAGGTAGAGGCCAAGGAGAGGGCAGACGACACTGGAGAGGCCGTGGGCAAGAAAGTGGCCAAATTGAAGCCCGGAATGTCCAAAAAGGCTCACATGATGTCTGAGACAGCACCATCACCTCAGGGTCGCAGGGTGGCGCCAAAGATTGCTGAAGAACAAAAGAAAAAATTGGAGAACAAGGAGAGAGCCAAGGAAAACAAGGGAAAGAGACTGGTGAGATAACAAACAATCGAAAAAGTCTAGAGAAGATCACTTCCTATTAGTTGCCTTTATTTCACTTACCCTAGGTTAAAACAATGTGCCTGAAGCATTGTAACAATATTTATATTTTGAAATGTAGATAGATGAGAAATACAAAAGTATGGGTTTTTTAAGATTTGTTTTAGGAGGGGATAAATTTTAGATAGTTTACATAGTAAAATAAATTGCTACCGGTAGTACTAGATATTCTACTTGAAAATTCGGAAACTAGCAGATAACATAAAAAAAGTTATGATTTATTTATAAATAAAACATTGTTTCTTTGTATACAACTGCAACATAGCTTTACTGTTCTGAGATTTTTTTGTACTAATTCGCTATTTATTTTTAGAAAAAGGTCAAAGAAGAAGATAAGGACAAGTTCGACCTTTTGGCTGAGGACACTAAATCTCTTGCAGATAAACTAGGAAATACCCCAGACAAGATAGAGAAGAAACTGAAAGCAGCCAAGAAAGGTTAGTATGAATACAGGTTAATACAGTAACTGCTATCAAGATTTATGTAACGTAACCACCCAAAGATAAATTAGTCTGATTTTTTATCCCAGTTATCTTTCCTTAACCCTAAATATGAAAACTACTTTATAAACTCACTGATGCAGTGTCTATGTAAGGGTTTTCTCACCAAAGCCCTCAAGATTTGTTGGGCAACCTGGTAGGTCTCACTAATGCAAAGCCTCCTCATATATTTTGATGTTTTTTCCCTACATATTTCAATCAGTGAATCGAAAACTAAAAATTATTTTTTTTGTTATAGTTGATAAACAACTGCAGTAAAAAAAGATAAGGGGTTGGTAATTTACTGTGTGTGGTTTATATTCAGATTAAATGAGGGGCCATTTATTCCCAACTGACTGTATTATACCACTCAAAGACTGAAGTTTGTGTTGTTTTACAATGTTTGTGGATGTTTCAGACCTGAGCAAAGCCAAATCAAAGGGTTCACCTAAGAAGAAGGGCCGAAACCCCTGGAGTGACTCGGACGATGACGGAAGCGCCAGCTCCAACAGCGACTTTGAGTCGACTCCGGTGAAATCCGTCCCTGCCCGAACCATTTCAAGACGTTCGGCCGGTCAGTGAGCTATCCTAGTTTATTTAGGAAACAATTTAAAATTCTATACAAGAGGTTAAGTTAACTTGATTCTGTCCAAGTAATCCTTAAGTCATCATTAGTGCGACCGGTTTCGATGTCTATGGCATCATTGTCAAGCTGAACGTAAAAATACAAAAATACAGCTGAAACTAATTTACAACACGGCGGCGGGTACAGGGTGTAGGTCTAGACTAGACCGCCGCCGCCGTGTTGTAAATTAGTTGTGTGGCCATGTATTTTATCGTTTTTTGTTTGTGTTCGTGTTATGTGTTACGTGTTTTTCAAGACTCATGACGACCTACTAGGAGCGATTTTTACGTTCAGCTTGACAATGATACCATAGACATCGAAACCGGTCGCACTAATGATGACTTAAGGATTACTTGGACAGAATCAAGGTAACTTAACCTCTTGTATACAATTCATGAAGTAATCCGGAAGGAAATACACAAGATGAAATTAAAAATTCTTGTTCTATGTTATTTTTTAGTGATGGTAAATTTATGTTATTTAAGGCACAGTGATCAGTCAAACAAAGTTTTTATGGTTCAGGATCTAGAATCGGATTCCTACCGTAGGTGAGAAAACACCCAAAACATTATATGAATTGTGATCTACTCAATCCCAGCCAAAACACAAAAGGAAACCTACACAGAAAACTATATACCTAGTTGTTAAAACATGAAACCCAAAACCTTTTAAGACACTAATTATAGGTCGGTCGGTTAGAAAATGACCTGCGCGAAATTTTTAGCGCATGTAGGTGAGGTAACGTTCCCCCTCTCCGCCAATGGCCGTTTTCACACTGCACAACACAACACCGACACGGCGCCGCCTGTGTTACCAAATGGAACTGCTTACACAATGATATAATAACATTTCATGATGCTCAAATATTGATGCGATTTAGGCTATACAATATTTTTTGCAGGACCTATTTCTCTCAAGTTATGAAGAACGTAATTGTTTACATTTTGATCAGCTGTATAATTCAATTTGATTAGCTGTGTTCGGGTAGGTTGGGGTGGGCGTCAGCAGAGTGGGGGAAGAGCCATAGTCTGTCTCACTCCCACAGCTCGGTATCTCTCTCTCTCTCGCACCAATGCTACGAGGAGGACGCTTTCTAACCGGCCGACCTATAGTGCCAACTACAAATAAATAGATGATTGACAAACACAATGGAAACTACTGTACAAGATGTTGGCTAAAACAAAACTGAGACTGTAAAGTTGTTTACTAATAATTGTGATGGAATGTTAAGTGTAAGCAAGGCCACACTGAAAAAACAGACTGTAATGCTCGTCAAGCATGACGTCACAATAGAAGACGGCAATGACGTAATGTTTGTCGTTTGTGATCAGCTGCTTGTCTTTCCTCAGAAAATAAATACCTACGTCATTGCCGTCTTCTATTGTGACGTCATGCTTGACGAGCATTACAGCCTGTTTTTTTAGTATGGTCTTGGTGTAAGGTGTGCAGAATTTATTTTGCAGACTACTTAAATTATTTAATTTATGGTATGAAAAATGTGTTGATTTTCATTATAGCTGAAAAGGTGAAGTTCAACTTTGACGAAAGCTCAAACTCTGAAGAAGAATTGGAGCTGAAGGACAATGAGGGTATCATGAATGGAGGTGATGTCAAACAGGAAGTAGATGCCGACTTGGACGATGGAAGCTTCCAGTGAGTACGAAAAAATATTCTTTTCATCTTTATACATTTAGAATAATTGTCAGCAGGTCCAATCACATTTGTCTTACTTCCTCTTTTAATGTGCTAACTAACATTGGTAATCTTTTGGATTTGGTTTATGGTACCAATTAAAAAAAGATTATGATTTTATATTTAAAAACTTGTTAAAACACTCACATTTTTGTACTTGTGCTGGATTAGCACAAATTACGAGTATAATATAGTCCAAGCGAATCACAATTTTAATTATTTGCAAATAGGGTAAATAGTAAACATTTACCAGTGAATCTATGGTTCTACTGTGTTACCATTGGTTGAAATGTTTTCTTTCATTTACAGTTCCGACAATTTTGTTCCATCTGATCCAGACAGTGAAGAAGAGAAGGCAAAGAAGAAAAAGGGAGGTGGTAAAAAGAAAAAGGGAGGATCGGATGATGAGTTTGAAGCCAAGAAAGCAAAGAAAGGTATGTACATATTTTATTGATAATATAATTAGGCTACTCTTTTTTTTTACTATTTCTTTGTTTTTTAATGCAATTTAGTAAACTTGGTTTGTAACTTGACTTAGGTCAGGATGCCTAGTATGGAATATTGGGTAAACTTGTTTTGATAAGTCCATAGTTTTTTCATGAGGGAACCCAAGAATCTGGACTGTTCAGTCAAACATTCCATGAGACTTGCCTGCAACTACAGATTAGGAAGTTCCATGTGTAATATAATACAGTCTAAAAACTCAAGAAACTTTCTTTTCTCAAAACTTTCCAAATGAACGTCTGCGAATTTCAACGATAGATTCTGTTCTGGGTAATTACCCTCTTTACTTATTTTCACAATTGCACTTTGTAAGAGGTAGGCTACATAACACATTAATAATTTTGATTTGAATGAACATTTTTATTTGTTTATTTCATTAAAAATATCTTTAACATTTTGTTTCCAGCTCCCACGAAACCGAGAAAAAAGAAAGGTTCAGATTCAGAAGATGATGTAGAAGAAAAGAAACCAAAAAAGAAAGGTAGCTATATAAAAAGTTAACTACTGAAGCACTGTAAACTGTATGACAAAACTGTGTGATTAACATTGGTGCATGCCTAACTTAGTAGTATGCGAGTTTCATAAACTTTTGTCAATAGCTTCCCGGAATAAACTAAGTTTGTATCAATGGGTCCAGATTAATTAGAGTTTACTTTGCTTAAAATTATCACAGCACATAAGTCACTTGTTTGAGCATTGAATCTGATTTGTGTACGTTTCTGCAACTGATATTGTTTACCTTGTTCCAGCTCCTGCCAAACCAAAAGCAGTCAAGAAAGATTCCTCTGACAATGACAGCGATTCCGATTTTGGTGTTAAGAAATCTAATGCTAAGGGTGAGTTGAGGGTTTGTTGTATTTTATATACTGTAAAATTAATGTTGTTCAATGATAAAACATTTTTTACAAAGCCGCATGACCCAAGTAGTCCAAAGCAATGACAACTTAGATAAGTTAAATAACAAACATAATAGTGACAAATCTTTTTACTAAATTAAACTGTCATCAAAAATGTAAAAGAAAATAATAGAACCAATACCATTACAATAGTCATCATGAATACAAAATAGGTCTGAAATTTAAATTATCTATGTAGGGAGTTTTGGTATTAAAGCCTAAAATGCTTAATAATTTGCAGTGGAAGAAGACTCAGATGCAGTGTTTGACTCACTGTTATCGTCTGCACCTAAGAAGCCGGCAACAACATTGTCTGAATCAGAACCTGACTCTCCTGTGAAAAAGTCAAAACGTAAGTCAAAGTCTTGTGAATGGAATAAGTTGATTTTAAGACTACATACTCTTAGCATCTGGTTAAATCTCAGCTAGTAATCATGCAGGATTTAGTCTTAAGTAGGTGTGAATAAATCTGGTATAGGTGAGAGAATGGTTTAGTTGGTAGGGCCACAAACTTTGGGTCCATGACTGAGATGTCATGGGTTTGGATCCGCATGCTTTTATCAGTACAGTTCACCCTTTTACTGTGCTGGCTCTCCTCTTGCTGTGGTGGATACGTTCCATGCACAGGCCCAAGGCCACCAACCTCTTTTTTTCTATAAAAAATTCTGATTCCCAAGTCTCTACATCTTTAATACCAAATGAATTGAGGTGTTGTTGATTCTCAATATTTAGTCTTCTACCAATATCAGGACGTTCTCATGATACACTGACCTCCCAGCTTGGTTTTGACGCTTAACATTAATGAAGTACAGTACAACCTCCAAATTGCAGGATGCAACCAGCGAGCTAATTTATGGGTTAAATGGTTTTACTCTTAGTATACACTAGTTTAATCCATGAATAATATGATATGTTAAATTAGTTTTTTTTAAATACTTAGGCTACAGCTTTTTGTTAGGTAATTTTTTTTTTTGGGAGGGGGGGATTTTCAATCTTGAAATTTCTGTAGCCGCTTTCTGCAATCATGAGAATAAAAGCTTGGTACGGCTTGATTTTCATAGTGGTTGATCACTAGAGTTTTTACCAGCTTAACTTAGTCAAGAATCAGAATCCCATCCGATCTGGCTTTAGTCTGTAGAATTAATAAAACAACATCGAGAACATCACTGCAGTGTCCCTACACACTGCTTCATTTGTCTCTATTCCACCTGTTCTCTGCATAAGACCGTTGACAAAAATATGCTAATTATGACTGTGAATTTCATTAGTACTATGTTATTGCTAAATGTAATACTGTATAGGTTTAAATGTACACACTAATTTTAACATATAAAATTATAGTCAAAAATACTTATCTTCATCCACTTTTTCAGCTGCTGCTAAGCCAAGACCTGAACCAAAAGCCAAGAAACCAGCAGCTAAAAGGCCGAAAAAGTTGGCTGATTCAGACAGTGATGCAGATATTTTCAATTCCCAACCCAAGAAGAAATCAGCTGTAAGTTCTCTGTTCTTATTTAATCCTGGTTTAAAACAATGTCTGTTGATAAGCCTAATTTTTTAGATATATTAGTTTATATTAGGGATGGGCCGATTCCGATACTCGATACTTCGCTTCATTGTACTCGATACCGATTCTGAAAAGTGAGGTTAATTATGCTCAACTCAACTGACATTGAAGGTTGTAAAGAGTGGCACATCTAGTGATGTAAAATAGCCGGGTATTTAAAACTCCGGGTAAATATCCAAAATCCATAAATACCCGGGTATTTTGGTTATTTATGAAATCGATTGAAATTAATTCATATTCACCCCTAAATATGTTATTGTTATCATTACATGATAAATTAGGATAGTCTATAACACCTTTTACAGTAACTTGAAGCTTTGCTAGTAGCCTACCTTTTATTTACCGGTAATGATTTAGCTTTTTTTTTTATAATGCATAAAGTTTCTAAATAAGCATGGGGTTTTGTGTCTTAAATCGAGTAACATTAGTTAAATTTAACTTACTAAAAAATAGTATATTAAAAAAGGCTGTGGCTATTTCAATTTTTATCATTGAGAATGCTAGATAGAGAATGCTAGAAACTAAACACTCCCTATGAAATGAAATCAAGACAACACCTCATCATAGAAATAGTGAACCTAAATCCATTCTACTGTTATTAAATCATGATAGTTAAAATTTTTATTGTATAAATGGCTTGGGAGGCTATACAGACCTAAGGCCTGATTGACATTGGCAGAGTACTAAAAGAGAATGGCAGAATACTATAAGTACCAATTAAACTTTTCTGTGTTGCCGCTTAGTTGGAAACAATATTATATTTGGATAAACTTACTAAAAAAATGTGTCTCCTTTTTGAAAGATAATGCTATAGAATCAAATGTTTTGTATCACATGTTTATGAAATTAGTTTTTTTTTATTTTGATACCATTGATACCAACAAAAGATCTAGAATAAAACTATTAATTAATCCTGCCATCCTACAGGTTCAATTTTAATTATTTTCTTAAGCTGTTTAAACATAGGCCACTACGGGTGGCGTCGTCCTGTAATCCAGCTGCTAGGAGGTCACGAATTGTGGATATTTATAGGCATGCACTGTGGATGCGATACTCCCTGGTGTGGATTAACGTCCGCACGAGTGAGTACTACGACTATCCGCAGTACTATCCTGATAATTAGACCAATTCGTATATACCAAGGAAAAATGTGGTTCGGATTCCACTATAAACTGTAGGTCCCTTAGTTGCCATTAGCTGTATGGGCTATTAATTAACAGCTGTGTCTAAGGAATGTCGGCCTTAGTCACTAACAAGACTACAAGATCGCGCCACTCATCCTACACTCATTTCCAATCATACTTGGCTTAAAATACCTACTATGTATGGTCGCCATTTCATTGAACAGTATTAACAGTATGTAAACATTAAAACCTTTATCAAAGTAATATAAACAGTTCTCTGGGAGGCTATCAGGCCTTAGGTCTGTATAGCCTCCCAAGCCATTTATACAATAAAAATTTTAACTATCATGCAATGCCTTAATATTTGTATCTTTTTATTTAATTTTTTTTTACATTTTGTTAACAATTATTGCCACAAACAGAATATTTCTCTATCTATTTCGCTTTAAAAAATACAGATTTGTTTCAAGACTTAATTTACACACTATATAGAAAATTATATGTATCAGCTAAATAATAAAATTCACTTTCACATTAATTGATAAACTATTGATAGCTAAATGCTGGCGTGTAAAGAATCACTTAGAAATATATAATAATATATAATAATAGGTCAAGAAAATCCAATGATAATTTGATGTGGAAATACTAAAATGTAGTGAATAATAATTTTGTTATTTCTGACAGAAAAAGCAGAAGAAGGCAAGCTCCGGCAGTGAGGACGAGTTTATGGTCGAATCAGATGAAGAGAAGGTTGTATCTGCACCATCAAGAGCAACTACGGGCCGTGCCAAGAAACCCATCAAATACACGTTTGATGATGAGGATTCCGATTAGAACACTGATTGTGCTTGTGTAAATGTGATTTTAACTTTAAGCCGAAGTTGAATAGTTAACTATTTATTTACTTAAGTTTTATTGTTAAGTGAGGAACATTTTACTTAGGTTCCAGTTTTATACTCCCGGTTCTTTGAACAAAGTATTTGTGTTACTACCGAGGGTAAATCATGAAAATAAAATGTGATGTTAAGATAGTGTTAGTCTAAAATCCCTTTGCATTAAGGTATTGAAGATAATTTTTATCGACATCACTATGTTTTGTACTCATAATACATAGATTTAGTCTTGAACATTCTTGCTGTACATGAAAATGTCGATATTCCTATCCTGTTCATTTTTTTCTGTTTGTTAACAGTTAGTTGATTTTGTATTTTTATTAGTCTTAAGGTTAAACTGTGACATAAATTATAGCTAATTGTTTATTATTTTGTACTATTGTTGTTGTTTATTGTTCCTTGTTTGACTTTTGAAAGGTGTTTTTGTTTAAAACAACTTTTAGTTGTTTTTTTTAGGGTATAACAACAAAAAGTGAACAAATTTTAGCACTGTAATATATTTTTTTTATTAAACAAATTTGATGAATCTTTTTTAATCCATCTTCAATTTAAGTTTTAGTTAAAAAAAATAATTAATTATTAGCGAATTTCCCATATAAGGGATAAGCTATTACCGTAGGTCCCATAACCTGGACCCAGGACCGATTTACTTTTGTGTTTTGAGGTCCCCAGTGGCAAAAAACACCATTTATATGTTCATATTCATATACATTTATATTTATATATGTGTAAGTAAACCTTCATTTATTTTACGAGTTCGCAAACCGGCATGACTGGACTACAGGAACGTGGGTTTAAATTAAAAATGGGTTCTCCCCATTTTTGACAATTCCCATGTTATTCTTATGGAGAATAACAAAACCGTTGTAGTTTGCTTATTTATAAAGATATTTTGAAAAAAATAAGAAATGTTTTTTAATTCATATTATAGTATTAACATTTAACTATAAAAACAATTTATTACCTTCCTCGTAGCAGCAAACCTAGGTACTTGTTAAACTAATATTATTTAAATACAGAATAAATATGACATTTTTAAGAAGGCAAAGGAAATGTAGAGTAATAAAGTGTTTTTAGTGAAATAAATATCTTAGTATAAAATTAATAATTTGCCATGTTTGATCAAAATATCTATGTGATGTGGAAAGTGAAAAGGGACCTCTTGTCAGGAATTTTCGATTTTGAGTTATACAAATTTTGTTTATATATTTGAATTCTGAATCACTTGGTACAAGTCCCAATCCCATGCATCTAGGATTTTTTTGTTAAATACTTTTTAGTGAAATGGCGACCATACAAAGTAGGTATTTTAAGCCAAGTATGAATGGAGATGAGTGGCGCGATCTTGTAGCCTTGTTAGTGACTAAGGCCGACATATTCCTTAGACACAGCTGTTAATTTAATTAATAGCCCAAACAGCTAATGGCAACTAAGGGACCTACAGTTTATAGTGGAATCCGAACCACATTTTTGCCTTTGGTATTTACGAATTGGTCTAATTATCAGTATAGTACTACGGATAGTCGTAGTACTCACCCGTGCGGACGTACTATACTCCACATTAGGGAGTATCGCGTCCACAGTGCATGCCTATAAATATCCACAATTCGTGACCTCCTAGTAGCTGGATTACAGGACTGTAAGTTATATAGGACTTTGAAATGTTATGAAAAAGGGCAATTTTGAGAAAAACTATTTTGAAAAATTAAATACGCATAAAAACAGTTTTATTCGTATTCAAGAAACAATTTTGGTATCAAAAAAAGCTTAATGTCCTCTTTAGAGGCAGTACCAATTTGTGTCTTAACTCAAGGTAGTTTTCAATTATATAATAGTTTCATCAAAACATGTTGTAAAAATCACATTTCAGAAAAGGTACCTCTTGTTGGCCCTATGTTATTTCTTCATAACATAAAAAAGGTACCTCTTGTTGGGACCGCAAAATTTGTGAGTTAATTTGTTCTCTGTAAACTGAACTTTGCTTTTATTTGTAGTTATCTACAAACTTCCACTAGAATGCAGGACTAAAGTCTGTTAAGTGAATATTAGAAATGGGACCTCTGGTCATTATGGTGAAATAACCTTGAGCAACAAGAGGTACCTTTTCTCAGACCGTGCAGGGGCTAACAAAAATTATTTATTTCAACCTTTTACATCTTCGATTCGATATTTTAACCGATACTGTCCTGCTCTATCTTAAATGAGGTATAATAACAATCAATAAAACCCGAATGTCGATATTTTCGACCTTGATTACTTATATCCAGGACCGCCAAAAGGGGGGGGGGGGGGTGGGCAGATTGCCACCGATCACCCCCCCCCCCCTGTATAGGAGAGCTGAAAACAGGAGACTCGAAGACGATGGGCTTCTAAACTCACCAGCCAGATCCCAGATCCAACAGTGGGTGGAACCATGGGTGGAACGGTGGCATGGCGAGACAAACTTCTTATCAGGCCACGGCTATTTTCAGTCATAAGGCCTATTTTTTATTAAATTAAAGATTTTTACTGTTATTAACCTTTATATTTTAGAACTTGTTATTTATTCTTTAAAAAACTACCAGTCATGGTCCTGAATGAAGATATACGTCCCTACAATACTCGTGGTAGACATAAAATAAGTTACCAGCACCTCCGTTTGAGGAAATCTCTAAATAGCCATGTTGTTATGTGTAAGAAAGCTTATAATAAGGTTAATAATAATAATAATTAATGTAAATAAGCATCCACAAAAAATATATTTTTTTAAATTCAGTGACTGGCTCTTAAGAATTCCTTTTTACAGTATTGAAGAGTTCCTGGAACAACCTGTGATAAGTCTTTAACTTTGCATCTAAATATGTTAATTATTTCTATATAGTCTATTTTTTTCTTCAACTTTTGTTAATTATTCATTTGTTAATTGTTTATAGTGTGATTGCTAACCCTATAGTTAAAAGGAATTTGTACATCAGACTCATACACAAGTTAACTCTGATTATTTAGACAATGAACATTGAAATTTTATGTTCTGCTCCACTGACAATGTCAATGCATGTTTATGTCCATGATAATACATGATTTGATTTGATGGAGAGTGAGGATAACCGCGGGACTGATCGCATTTCGTTCGGAAAATCTTGCAATAAAAAAAGGTCGACCATTATTAGGTCTTGTAGGAAAACGAACTGATTAACACGGAGTACGGAGTGAGCCCTTTGGGCGTTGACAAACTCTGCTTAGTGCTTAGTTCTGATGAAGAGTGACGTGACAAGAGTGTTCCCAGACTAGTTCACGAAGAGTATAGTGGATAATCGATGGGTCTTAAGCCCGTTGCAATCATACACTAAAGGTTGGCTTCCTTACCTAAGTGCTTAAACGCATTTCCTCGCTTCTATCTAAACAAAATTGGGTTGACATGTAAATTACATTACAAGTTTTAAACACGCCTATATAAAAAATTATATGTGACGGATTTGTAAGCACTGAAGTCCGTCCGGTTTGTTTTCAGATACGGCTGTAGGTAGACTAGAGCAGAGTGAGTGCCAGTGCCCTGCCAGTGCCAGAGAGAAGAAAAGGAACAAACGTCAAAAATCTGTTACCGCACTCGGCGAAGGATATCTAAAGGAAAGTTTTTGTGCTTTCAGATATTTTCTCTTTATTTTAGAATCAGTTTGTAAAATTTTTACTGAATAAATAATTGTTTATTTGTTCGCTTAAATATTCAAAGTATTTTTATGAAAAAGTTTGATCCGAATATTTGTTGTGTCTAGCCTTGCTTGTGATTGTAGTGTCATGGCGTGTACCACAGGCAATGTGGGTAGGTATAATCCTAAAATTGTATTATTAAGTTCTTGTTGTAAGTACTAGGCCTACACACACTAAAGTGGCCCAACATGTCGTAAAAGTATTTTTTTTTACTCAAAACAGACTACACTCAAGACGTATTGATATTTTTTTTGGTAAATATCTTGAGATCAAAAAATAATCTTGGGCCTGAAGACAGAATCAGGTTGGCCTATTAACAGATTAGATTTGGCACTTGGCAGGCAATTGAATTAAGCAGACCAGTTCATAGGGAGTTCCTTAAAAAGTATTGATTATTATATCTTTCAAGTACAATCTAGGTCCTAATTGTGTAGTCGGCCTAGGCCTAGGCCTAACTTAAGTTAACCTAGTGGGTCTAGGTTCTAAAATCAGTTACATGTCATGCCAGCCTATTGGTTGGCCTAAGTTGGTGGTTTACGGACACAGGAGGGCTGATAAAAATGTTGTGAGGTTATGCAGGATTACGTATAGGTATATCACCACTGTTATGTTTTTTCCTGTGGCTCGTAAAGGATTTACTTATTTGTATTCCATAGGCTGCACTTTACTTTAGGTCCTATACACTCATTCGAACGAAAATATCGATCTATATATCGATTATTCGATATATCATTTGGTTAGTTAGGTAAGGTTAACCTAACCTATCTAACCAAACGATATATCGAATGAAACAATCGAATAGTCGACATTTTCATTCGGTTTTTTGTATAGGACCTAAAGTAAAGTGCAGCCATTCCATACTTAAACTTAAGTTACATTTTGCCATGTTTGACTGATGGAACTGTTTAGGCCTACATTTGCTATGTTTGACAGACAGTCTAAAACTGTACAAAGTGCTTTCTAGCGGATATGGATACAACCAACCGGAATAGCCTAGAAATTTTTAGTCTTCGCTTGAGGCTGTTATAAGTAACTATAAATTAACCTATAAACTTACCTCCTGTTTTCTTAATTTGGTACTTTCCTGTTAAGTTAAGGGGAACATTCTTTATTACCGTACGGTATATCTATCGATGATTTTTTTTTATACCTACATCGAAATTTTACTTTTTGATCCAATACATCAATATTAACGGATTAAAACATATCAGCTGATAACTACGATAACTTGCGCCTATTGTTCAGTATAAACATGAACAAAAAAAAATATTGAAATGAATCTGTTCTAAACTAAATGTAAACTTAACATAGGCTATTTAACCAAACTTTCTACCCCAAAATTTGATATTATTTACCCTTATGCCTTTTCTCTTATCAAACGGAATTTTTAACTAGTAAGCCAAGAGTTACTAAGTTACTGTAGTTAAGAGTAGAGTAAAACTAAATCATTCAGCTAACAATTAGAATCAGTAAATGTCAAAAAAATCTTCCTCTACTTACGAAAGTACGACCAAAGCTAGGAAACCTCTGTTCCGCCTCGCTTCAATGTGCGGTGACAAGAAAAAGTCTTCGCTCCCGCCTGCACCTCGCCTCGCTTCAATGTGTGGCGGGCCTTCAGTTGATTATTAGCTGGAACCATTTTTAGATTTATAAGTTTGAACGAGCTGCTAAGTATACCCGTGCTTTGCAACGGGAAGAAAATGTGACAGGCATTGAAGTGTATAAGTGGTGCTGATGTGTGTTTTAAAAATCCAGCAAGTCTATGATTTAATGCGAAATCAAAAACTGATTTAAAAGTATAGGCCTAACTTAAACCTACTTACTTTCAAACCTCTACTATTAATATCAATAGATCCAAAATAATATGACTACATACCTTAGGGTCTGACTTAAGGGAGGTACAAATGAGGCAATGATGACATCATAGTTAAGTTAAAAATTCCTCCGTTAACAACGTTGTAGTAGAGAGCACAGCGCGTAATTTTTACTTCACTATTAGGCCTAGTTAATTATGAAATTAAGAAATTTTTTTAAATTAATCTTAAATTGTTCATTTCCTATCAAATTAAACTGTCATAACCTAACCAAACGTGCTGATAATGAAAAAATCGAATGAAGGTTTAGCCCTACTTATAAAAAAAAATTGTTTTGTTCATAAAATAAAATTATAGGCTAAATTCCTAAAATTAAATTTTAAAATTTTTTAATTATAAAATTAAACTCTCATAACCTAACTAAACCAATCAAACTTGCTGATATGAAAAGAAATTGTTGACAAAAAGTTAGTGCTGCCAGCGGGATTCGAACCCGGCACCTTCGGATTATCAGCCCGACACGCTATCCACTACACCACCGAGGCCGATGATTGAATTCCGTATCGTTGCGGTAATGGTGTCCCCTCAAGAGGAGATCTGACAGCTGACGTCATCGAAGGCTTTTCTGTACCTTAGTGTAGCAATCACATCAATTACTTGATATTGATGCTGCATGAATGAGATGTTTTACCATTATTCTTCAATTTGAGTCAAGCCTTTTTATTTTCATAATGTAGTTGTTTTTCTAAACCACGTTAGCTAATCAATAAAAGGTTACA
Organism: Macrosteles quadrilineatus; assembly: GCF_028750875.1. NCBI lineage: Eukaryota > Metazoa > Arthropoda > Insecta > Hemiptera > Cicadellidae > Macrosteles > Macrosteles quadrilineatus. The sequence goes on along the minus strand of NW_026542602.1, from coordinate 115,835,026 downwards.
GTACCTGCAGACTGCCTTGTGGGTTTTGTTAATCCAGTAGGATTACGTACGGTTCGGGAAATATATTGCCATCATCAGATCCAGAACTTGAAGGTTAAAATCTTGATTTTTCGACACACATGGTCACGTCAAAGTTTAAAATAGAACACATACACAAAACGAACATTAAATACATGTAGGCCTACTATTAAAAAACCGAACAGGATATACTATGATGCAAGCATCTCTCTTGCCGAGTCTCGACTGGTGGTCGTCAGGTCCTGCGAACTGGACTCTGACCCCAAGGCATCCTAAGTATCATAAGTGTCGGTCTCTATCCAGTTGTATTAAAGTTTCAAATAATAAATTTGATTGAAGTGTGCTTTTATCATTGAGTAGGTCCTGTTTATTAGTAAGAACAATATAGGCAAACTAACAAAAGATCCGACAGCTTCTTTCACAAAAGACATTAATAAAACCATCTCTAGCTGTAAAAACTTGTTATCAGAAAAGGAGATTAGGCATCTGAAAACAATCAACTCTCATGCTCCCCCACTAAAAGGATTGCCAAAAATACATAAAGATGATAAGCCCATCAGACCATTAGTCAACTACATGCCCGCCTCTGCTTACAAGTTAGCAAAAAAACTAGAGCGTATATTAAAGGATGAAGTAAAATTAGAAAATAGTAATAGTTTAAAAAATAGCCTAGACTTGATTGAGAAAATAAAAAACGTAAATCTTAATCCTAGATATACTCTTGCATCGTTAGATATCACAAACTTGTACACAAATGTGCCTGTGGATGAAACTTGGACATTTTACAGAATAATCTAAGAGCACACTCAAATTTGAGTAAAGATAAGCAAGAGGAGTTATTAACTTTATTGAAATTAGACTTAAAACAAAATTACTTTTGTTTTAATAATGGATATTACATTCAACGTGAAGGTTTGGCGATGGGTTCGCCATTATCGAGTATACTAGCAGAAATATTCCTAAATGACTTTGAAAATAAACACATATGGTCTGACAAAAACAAACACAAAGGAAATGTTGTGTTCTTCTATAGATATGTCAACGACATAATCCTTTTATATCATGGAAGCCAAAGACAGTTAGCTCTATTCAATAACTACACAAACAACGCTCATCCTAAATTAAAGTTTACCACAGAATTAGAAACAAATAATGAACTAAATTTTCTCGACATCACCCTGAAAAAAGATAATGGCAAGTTCTTGTTTAAAATTTATAGAAAGCCCACGACTACAGATACAACGATTTATGCAACGTCTCATCATCCCTTATCACACAAAATGGCAGCTTACAATAGCTTTGTGAATCGCTTGTTAAAAGTGCCGTTAAAACCAGAAGCCTATCAGGAAGAGAAAAACATACTAAAACACATCGCAATAGCCAATGGGTACAGCCCTGCCATTATCGATAATTTAATAAAAAAACAACTTAATAATATGTCAAAAACAAACATTGCTAACAGGAAAAATTCCGATTATGTCCCAGTCGAATACGGCAGCTCATTTCCTATGTCTCTCAAACATGAAATAAAAAAACATGGTAAAGTATTATAGCATTTAGGACAAGCAATAAATTAGGGAAAATGTTAAACACTAGTAAAAATTTTAAGGAATTACAAGAGAAAACCGGAATTTATCAAGTTTCATGTAATGACTGCGATAAAATTTACATAGGTCAAACAGGGCAATCCTTTGGAAAAAGGTTTAAAGAACATGTTCCCAGAGCTAATAAGTCACAAAAGTCAAATTTCGCAGAACATCTTGTGAACAAAAATCATAATTACACTGATTTAGGTAACAATTTAAAAGCGTTACATATCTGCTGTAAAGGAACAACTATGACAAAAACGCTGGAAAATTACGAAATTTATAAGGCCACAAAAACCCGCCCTCAGGACCTACTCAATGATAAAAGCACACTTCAATCAAATTTATTATTTGAAACTTTAATACAACTGGATAGAGACCGACACTTATGATACAGGATGCCTTGGGGTCAGAGTCCAGTTCACAGGACCTGACGACCACCAGTCGAGACTCGGCAAGAGAGATGCTTCCATCATATTATATATCCTGTTCGGTTTTTTAATAGTAGGCCTACATGTATTTAATGTTCGTTTTGTGTATGTGTTCTACTGTATTTTAAACTTTGACGTGACCATGTGTGTCGAAAAATCAAGATTTTAACCTTCAAGTTCTGGATCTGATGATGGCAATATATTTGCCGAAACGTACGTAATCCTACTGGATTAACAAAACCCACAAGGCAGTGTGCAGGTACTGTAACCTTTTATTGATTAAGCCTTTTTTAGCTTACTATAAAAATTTCAAATTAAACTGTGAGCAATACTCTAAAAAACGTGCACTACCTTGGGAACCAAGAAACCCTCTTACCAAACAACTCACATATTTCTTCAATCTAAATAAATCATCGAAAACATCTTTTGGGAGTAAATAAACAAACACCAGTTAATTACATTGACCAGCTGTTTCATTAAATAAATTGAATTAAATCATTTAAACTTTGGAAGCATGTCAGGCGCAGCCCTTTGGAAATTGGCCTGTGAATACTTTTCGGCAAATCTAAAGACTAAGCTAAATTTTGATGTGCTATATGCCTATATTTTTATTTGATAAAAGGCCTTAAGCGTTTAAACAAATTGGAATGTATCACTTTAATAATATAATAGATTGTGTTTAAAACTGCATGACTGTTACTGTACATTTTTAAGATTTACACTTATTAATAACTAGCTGTACCCGCGGGCTTTGCCCCGCTTAACTTCATAAGTATTCGCATGGCTCAATCACGTCCTGGTTGAAGTTCGTTCGCTACGCTCACTCACCTTCAGGTTGGATATCGTTCGCTGCGCTCACTTGTTTTCAGGTTAGCTCGTTCGCTACGCTTACTCGCCTCCAGGTTGACGTTCGTTCGCTACGCTCACTCACCTTTTGGTTGCGAATTAGCTGTTGTCATACATTTAAAAAAGTCATCCCTTTTATTGTTTATAATACAGTACTTTTATAAAGGTTTTTATGTTTTAATATTTAACATTGGAGAATTTAAACGTTGTTAAATGCACAGGTGTGCTGCGATTGGGGTTTAATACATTTGGACTTATTCAAAAGTAAAATAGTTTTCTGTGCTGCAATCTGTAGAAACACTGTGGCACTATTTCAAATCATGACTAATGCTTATACAGAATGTTGTAGTTATTCAAACGTACAAAACAGTTGGTGAATGTAAACATCTGCTTTTAAATTATATTTATTTGTAAACATTCTAGATCAAAAAGTCTGACATTGGCCCACTTAAAACCCTCTGGGGCAGAGCCCTTTTGACGGATCTGCACCAAACTTCACTCGAACCATCCTTGAAAGATGCTTAATAATGCTTGAAATTTTCATTACAAACTGTCGAGCGGTTTCGGAGTCCATAACGTATATACACATATATATACATACTTAGTTCCTCTTTTATAGATATAGATAAAAATACCCCCACCGCAGCAAACCTGCAGACTAAGCAAATTTCAACTTGTCTGATTACATTTTTACTAAAATATATCCATAAATAAGACCTTCTGTATCCAATAGTCAATGATAAGACATATTTATTCCCTATTTAAATAACATAATTTACCGAATGCTTAGGTTTGCTGCCATGGGGAAGGTGAAAAGTATTTTTGACCATATACGTCAATAGTAAGTTATCCATAAACAAGTAAACTACAACAATTTTAATTTTCTCCATAAGAATAACATGGGGATTTTAAATTACACTATTTTTGAATTTTCTCTGTGAGCGTTATGCATACAATAGCGCTTCAATATACTAAATTATTTCTTTTTTTAAGCTCTGCAAAACGGTTTAAAAAGAAATTGCAAAAATTTTTTTTTTTCATAAAACCCCCGTTCTCATGGTCCGATTATGCTGGATCGCGAACTCGTTCGAATAAACGTAGGTTTACACGTTTGTACCTAATTTCATCAAAATCTGATCATTTTTGCTCGAGTTATCGCGCTAACGGACACATATATATGAATTTGAACGGATGGTGTTTTTGGCCTCTAGGGACCTCAAAATGAATAATTAAATCGGCCCCGTGTCCAGGTCTTACCATGAGTATTACGGTAATAGCTTAATCCCTATATGGGAAATTTGCTAAAAAACTAACCTAGATATTTCTGATCACCTAATTATTTTAGAATTGTCTAACATAGCACCAGTTTATTGATAGGCCTAATCTTGATCAATAGCACCACATGTCAAGGAAAGCTTACTTTCATCAATGTTTGAAACACTTTGTCTAAAACTTCCGCCTGAGATCAGGGAAGCTGTAAAACAGATCTATTCTGCCTGTGACAAACAAGGTCTGAGGGGTTAAGACATTATTTTTTGACAAGTGTCAGAGTAATCTGTTATTAATTTTGAACTGGTTCATGTTACAGTGGTGCCCCGTAACTTTCGGCTGTTGGAAGAATTGGAACAAGGCCAGCGAGGAGTGGGGGATGGAACCATCAGCTGGGGCTTGGAGAACGACGACGACATGACTCTGACTCACTGGACTGGCATGATCATTGGACCTCCCCGAGTAGGTTACAAGTCCTATATTTGAAGTACTTGTTTTATTAAAATCCCTTAGTGGGATAAAGCTTTAAAATTACATTTTCAAAAGGAAGTTATTAACTAAAGACAGTATCCACTGTTAATTCTCGATAGTCTGACACTTCAAATCCAATACATTCATAATCCGACATATGAGTCATCAGCCGATATCTGAATTTCATTTGCGCTGTGACAGGAGTCTCACGTCTCTTATCAGTTTGATTTCGTGAGACCATACAGTGAATAGCAGCTTGATAATTGGGTGTAATAATTTTATTACCATAGATTAAACGTACCCCCACAGTAGATTTGTCATCCTTATGGATCAGGTGAAAACAATGTTAGTGCAAGTTCCATCCTGTGCATCTAGGGGATTTTTTTACAATTTGAATTGTTTTTCTTGTGATTTCAGTTATTTAAAACCTCATTTATTACCCAAATATAATCATAAATAATGGCTCATCCCTTAGTTATGTAACCAAGTATAGGTACAGGATCAGCAATCCGTCACATAATTTCTCCCATTAGCTTGTCAACAACCTTTACCATGGGTAAGCGGTAGAAGTAACTGATATTTTATAGTGAAAATCACCAAAGCTGCAACAACTTTTGAACCATAATTTTTACAGCAATTGCACTTTTTGTTTAGAATTATACGGACCATAACAATCATATCATACTAATTTTAATCAGTTAAGTATGTTTAACCGGCTTTTTTTTAAAAATCTGATTTTCTGTTATTTTATAGGGGTTTTATGAGATAATCTTTGGCATAACCTATAATTTGTTGTAAAGGGGAACATAGCTTATACAGTAGAACCTCGCTCTTCCGTCACCTACGGATTCTTGTTCAATCTTAGGCGTGATGACCATGTCACACCCTATTACATTTATGAATCAATTTTGAAATTAGAGGACGTCAGAAAAATACTAATACTTTCCATTACTCATTCAGTAATCAATCTTGGAATTCCAAATTATCTTGCAAAGAATTTTAAATTTTTGAATGGAAGAGGCGCAAGGGATACCCGCTCTGGCTCGTCCACGCTTCGCATTCTTCATCACAGAACAACTGTTTGTAATAAATCATTTTTAGTAACAGCATGCCACCTATGGAACTCCATACCTCTACCCAACAAATCTATAGAAAACCGATCCCGACTGATGGTGGCGCTGAAAGAATATTACCTTGACCGTCTGGCCGTGGCTTGGCGGGATGGCATGCATTAGGCCTAGATGCAGCAGAGGGTGTATGTGTGTGTGACTGTATGTTAGGGAAGATGAATAAATTTAGCTACTTATACTAGTTATGTTACAAACTTTATTGTATTTTTTGTTATTATTTTGTTATTATTAGTTTTTTAGAGGTTAACTGTAAGAAAGGACCATGAGGTCCTAAGTTCGCCTCAATAAAGAAGCATTTTCATTAATAATGGGCAGAAATGGTTGAATATACAACAAATTTCAACACATGACTAAAAAAAACACAATATATACAGTTTTCTAGGTATTTTTCTTGGACAATAAGGTTATGTTAGTGGAAGCCTATTGTGTTGGCGGCACGGTCGGACCATCGGAGGTCGGATTAGCGATGTTCTACTGTAATTGATTTATAAAAAAAGTAAGCTACTGTAAAAGTAAGCTACTGCTGAAGCAGCTAGTGTAGCGGAGCTTTTAAATATTATTTATATTAATTATATCTGTTTTTTGCAGACACCCTACGAGAACAGAATGTACAGCTTAAAAATAGAGTGTGGAGGAAAATATCCAGATGATGCACCTTCAGCTAGATTTGTATCGAGAATAAACATGACTTGCGTTAATAATTCAACTGGACAGGTAAGTGGTGTCACATTACTGAGTAATATTCTAAGTAGCCTATGTATGGCCTAGTAAAAGTCTACAGATATTTGTAATAAAATAGCTTTTTAGTTGACGAGTGCAGTCGAATAAAACTGGTGATATTTTCTGTATGAATACTCAATACTAGTGTATCCTTATTCTAACTACTACTATTAATGAATGGTGATCTACAAATCATCCAAACAATAAGAAAAATTGTGTTGGCTGTCAAGCTTAAAAATTGTGACAATATCTATCGACCCTGGAATATTTAGTTGACGTCATCTCAATGATTACATAGATTAGAATGCGGACGGTTTTTTACCTGTGTGTCACAATTTGATCAGGGAATTCTGCGCAACAAACAGCTTGACCTTAACTGGGTTTTGATTTAGGCCATAAGAGACCAGAACTCACAATAGGTGTGAGCAAGGCCGCTCTAGATATACAGGCCGTGCTTTTCCCCCACCACCTCAGTCGCTATGTCACAACTGAAGGCGGTCGCTATGCGGTGTTGTCGGTAGGCATATTGCGGGGCTTTAACTAACGAAATCGTCCACAATCATTCAAACGTTTATGATATCATTGGAAATATTGAACAATAAAGAAGTGGTAGTGTTATTTCTTTGCAAAGATTCCAAATATAGCACAGGATAGTGTAGTCAAACTAGCACTAGCATTAAATAAGACAGTTGCTCTACTGGAGAGAAAACATGTGAATTTATGTGCTAGATTGTTCAATAAAAAAGATTAAGCTACTCTAAAGAAATATCAATTTGAGCAAAAGAATAAAAATATTGATGGAACTATTATTTTCTTAGAAATTGTACATAGGTGGTGTAAAATAAATCATGCTTTCAAGGGAGTGAAGTTGAATGATAGAGATTGTCAAGCAGCAATAACAACAACTGTTGATCGTGAGAAATGTCTTATTTTTAAGATGATTTGTAGGCTGGTTAGAGAAATGGATCAGTGTGATGGTACGAGGATAACCAGTAAATAATAAAAAAAGCAATGGGAAACTCACACGTCACACCTAATTTTGCACAGACACACACCTTCCAGTACGTAATAGAAATTGTAGAATATTATTTAATGTTGTACGTGCTGCTGGGGAAATTTCAAACAGATTATTTAAGGCTAGGTTCGGACTAAATTATCAGATGAGTTGAATACTGTATCTCTGTTGCACAAGTTGGCGAGTCAGAGAAAAAGCTTAAAACCCCTACTATTGTTAAGGTGTATCCTGCAAAAATTTGGGAGGTTTTTATAATAATAATAAGGTGATTTAAATAAATAATCAAGAATAATCATAAAGATAAGGGGATTTTAATGTTGAAGAAACTGAGGGACCAGAAGGGGAACAAACCTTGTGTAAAACTGTGTTGATATTTCCGACAATGATGTTATTGGAAGTACTTACATAGGAGGGTTACCGATAAATTATTAAAACAGGTACCAATTGCTTTACCAATGCTTTTTATATTGTGAATTTTTTGTATAGGAATATACCATCAGAGATTTGAGATCTACAGGTATCTCTTCCAGTTTATAAACGTTCGGTAAGCAGTTGGCTGTCGGAGATTGGGCTCGATCAGTCTGAGACACTTATCAGTTCAGTATAAAATACCTAACAACAATTAATACACAAGTACACCAAACAATATTTAGCGTACAGACATCAGTAACTCCAACTCCATTCACTCGACTACCTGTTACTTAGCATTAACTGTTCCTGTAGCTGTCTCATAGCTTAGTTGTAAATAGTTTTTTTGAATAATTTAGTTTTAATTTTTAGATTATTTCAAATTTGTAATAGAGCTCGTCCCGCGCACAGGTCTTGTACGGCCTATGCAGGACTATTGTTTCGTAGTTTGTATGCATATATTGTAAACAATTTTGGAAATAAAATGGATTTTGATTTGTTTAAACATAAGTTAAAACTAAAATCAGTATTTTTAAAATTCCTCATTTTGTATATTTTTAACCAAACGGTAGCAGTTTAATAAATAGTAGGACATATCCAATAGTGAAGAAAATTGTATAAAAACGTCTCCTTGAAAAGAAATAGGATCCTAACTGGTAAATGTTTAAATAAATAATAACTACTTTATTTTCTTTACAATATACATTGTATCGCCAGTACAATTAATTACATTTTAACTTAGGTTTAGTATTATGTTAACGATGCACGAACAATTTTAAACGCGTAACAAACTAGCTAATCACTACACTACACTAATATAGAACATTACTACAAAATTTCATTACATTACGACATCATTTAATGGTTAAAATCACGGTGGGAACTAACTGAAGTAGTAAAAACGTATAAGCGCAGTGGGACCGCCTACAGTTGTGACGTCATACAAGTAGCAGCATGGCCTGTATATCTAGTGCGGCCTTGTTGTGAGCCCTAAGGGGTTAGGTGACCTAAAGAAATGTGATGACTCCAGGTCAGTGTCCAACAGGTTAGAGGGATTTCATCAGTGTGTGGTCTCATGATCTTAGAAGTCTCACACTACAGGCTGTCATAAAAACATTTTCCCTCCTCTCCCTAAATGTAGTAGTTTTGTATAATAATCTTTTGCACAACTGAATTTTTGACAGTCTGAGCTTTTGTCATCAGGTCAAAAATTGATGGTATTATCCTGACTTATGAACCAGCTGATCTTAGTTAGTAACAAAGCTACACAAGGCATCTATCTCATCCTTAACTCATATTTGGGTTAAAATACACACATATGAGGTGTCCCCATCTCAATTGATGGGTCCAATCACAATAGCTGGTACCTAAAAAATGTTGTGTTCCTTTGTGTGTGTGCAAACACGCATGTAGGTACACACAACAGTGCAGTTGCTTAAGCTACATTATGCTATAGGTGGACAACAGACAAGTTCCGATCCTGGCGAGATGGCAGCGAGACTACACGATCAAGACAGTCCTGCAGGAGTTACGGAGGCTCATGACACTCAAGGACAACATGAAGCTGCCTCAGCCACCCGAGGGAAGCTCGTTCTAAACACCACTTCTGGACAATATCGTTACCTAGCTATGCAGATGTATTCAACAGTATGATTTATTTCACCAAAAATACTACATCGAATTGTATTCCTTTATTCACCTCCCCAATATGTCGTTGGCGGTACATGATTATCAGTTACGTCGTTGGCATTTGATTTTATCAGTGGTCAGTTATAACTTCAGATATAATCACAAAGTAAATAATTTATTTGAGCTTATCTCCAGGAATAGGCTATTGAGGAAAAAGTTGTAAATAAACTACTTTTTGTATCTATTATATTGTATTTGTATAAATTATGATTTCAATTTTTTAGTTAATCATTTGAGTTTATGCATTGTTTACCTAAATGGAGGTGATAATGATTTACCAGAACCTAATTTTTAAAATTTGGTTTTGCTTGGCATGAGAAATTTTATAAGATCGTGTGCTGTTTAAACCTATATTTAGTTTTGCAGATTTTCAAAGTTGTGTAATTTACCTATTTCGTTTGACAGATTGATGCTTCTAACATATTTAGTTGTCACATTCTCTTTCACATTTAGTCTTCACCTTAACCTAACGGTGTGAAATCACCTTTACACAATATGCTGAGACTCCATAGTGTAAATTTTGTAACATACAGTTTGGTCAGCTGTTTGTCGCCTTTTCGGTGATATACATTCCTAGGTTGACAAATAAAGACTCTTCAATTGCGATTGATCTAGAAATTCTAACCCGAGTGGTATTTAAGAAGTAAAAATTTTGTAATTTAGAATAGCATTCTCACGTTTCTTTGATATTTTTGGATCTGTGTTTCTTAAACATTTCAGACTTTGATGGAACATACTGGCCTTATAGAGATGGTACTTTTGGTTTAAGTAAATAATTGTATCGATGCAACTATTTTTAAATTGTTGGAATGGCTCACATAGGAAGTGAATATTTTTAACAAATGTAAATGGTCAATATCATCAGCTTTCTCGTTCTAACATATTCAGTTCTAATAGTAAAATAAATAAATTTTACTATGTTACTAGGCTTCTTATTCAATACCTTACCTCTTTAATATACTAGCTTGAGTAATAACTGTTCAGAAACTAATTTTGTTGAAAGATATTTTGAACAAAGCAATGAAATAAGAATAAAATAAAGGAACAAGGGACTCAATCAGTCTAGGTAACCTTTGTCATTGGTTGACTCGCAGACAGTGAAACAATATTCAGATACCTAAACACAGGGCAAAATTCTTTAAGAGATGATATTTTAACAGCTCTAGATTCTTCAATGCACTGCCTGAACCCCTTAAAGTTAAACAATTTGACACAAGCGATTAGGGAGAGCACTGAAAGACCTACTAACAGAACTGGCTTCCGGATAGTAAAAAGAATATTCAATTCTTTTGGAATTAAGTAGGCCTAGTTAGGTATTATTTCTATTATAATCATTCATAATTATAAAAATAAAGATGGCTTGATTTGATTCTAAAAGTAAAGTTATTGTAGAACGTTAATGTATGAAAATACAAAATTTAAAACTTCCGGTAGCCTTCTTGGTTTAATTGACTTCATCAATTTAAAATAACTATAGGTCCTTCGCAGTGCAATATGCCACAATAACTTGTAGCAGGTATTTTGCTAGTTAAGCGTTTTTGGAAAAAAATAATATTTTTAATTTTGGCCTAATGAACCTATTCCTGATATAGTCCTAGGCCTACTTATGGGGCACCTGTGGTAGGATGATGATGCCTTCATGTAATTTTTTTCGATTCAGCCAACGAAATGCAAGTGAACAAATCAGACTGATAAAAGCGATGTTATCAAATCAGTTTTATCCTACCACTTTGTTCAAACTAAAGCTTGTAATAACTCCATCCAACCAGGATTATTGTTTTTTTTGTCCTACGACACCAGGCACGAGCCCGGGATTGTTTTTCACATTTACTGTACTTCAAGCTAGACCTAGGGGTTGCAGCACTTTCACTTAGATAAAATCCGTTGGTGATTTGACCTACATAAATGTAGGTTTACACTTAGAGTAGAACCCCTCATATCCGGCCACCACGGCCCCTGACCGGATAACGATTTGGCCGGATAAACCAACCTACTATGAAGATGATAATTCATACCTAATAATAATAGGTAATCAATAGATGCAATCAAAAGTATAATTTAATTCTGTTCTGGGATCATTTTTAGAAAAATAAACATGTTTGTAAAAAGAAAAACAAATAATTTGTAGGTTAAAGTCATTAAGTAATGAATGTACAAATATTATGATTCCAGGTAACAAAAACTATTAAATGGAGGTAAGTAAATTGTACTTAAAGATCATTAGGACTTAAATGGTACATGCATTTCTACTCAACATTCTTAACCATTTTGTGAAATACAAAAATTAATGTACTCGTATTGTACTGTACTAACCCCACATTGGAAATAATCAACCAACTGATCAGAGGATAGGCCTACTAGCTCAACTGAGTATAGTGACTCAGCAAATAAATGTATAAACAAACAGATAAATAATGAGAACAATTTATTTTATGACTTGAGCAGTCACAAAGACTAGTGGCTGCATCTAAATGTCTGTAAGCTGTGAGAAAAAATTTTGATATTGGCTTCCTGGAAGGGGCCGGATAAACAGAGGACCGGTAAAACCAAGGCCGGATATGAGGGGTTCTACTGTATATGCCAAAGTGGATTTGGCCTCTGGGGACCTCAAAACGAAAAAATATGTTAATATTACATGCCATTCATTCATCATTAATATTAATTTCTCTATTATTTTGTGTGTTTTCTCCTATAATGTTTGTTAATGCCCCTAATAATGTGTTATCAGTTGTTTAAAATGTTTCTCCTTGTTAATATGTATTATTTCATCCAATTTCGTTAAATCTTTATATAATACGCTAAGCCGATTTCTGTGAACAGAACTACTCCCTCATATTTAGACAGATTTTTGATGATTAAAGTGTTAAAAAAATGGCCCTGATCTGTAGTTTTGCAAAGTGGTTTTCATTTTTACTTCCTCCTCTTATACATAGTATATGTATGGAGAAAGTCTATTGTTATCGTCAAAATTTTCAAGTTTGAGTGGATATATCCGTTTTGGGCCCCCCTGAACCCAAAAAAGTGGTTTTCTTCTCACTTTTAATTTCTAACAACAGCTGGAGTTTTATAATAATGTTTTTTTCCATGTTAATCTTATGGAGAAATACCGGTACAAAACTTTAAAGGGCCCCAGGGCCTCGCTCTCTAATTATTTCCTTTAAAAGAAAGTTTCCTGCACAACTTCACGTTACGCTCTTTCCAATGACACCAAAAACATGTCAATCGTTTCAATAGTTTCGGAGGAATAATTGTCACAAAAAACCTGCTTGCGGATTAAATAACTGTTGCTGTACCCATGCTTCGCAACGGGAAAAAATCAGTTTCATAATCATTGAAATAGATTTAGAACAAATAATCCATCATAAAGTTTAAGATTAAATAAACCTACCACATAGTTGTGAAATTTTTTTTATATTTTTTTTATAAGTTGTCTGAAATTGTGAAATAGGCATTTGACAGTTCTGGTTGTTTACATTTAAATGTCAAAGCAAAGGTAAACATTGTGAATTTTCTCATGCTTCCATGGAGACCATATTTATTACTATTTAATTTCTGACAACAGCTGGAGTTTCATAACAGTTTTTGCTTCCCATGTTAATCTTATGGAGAAATACAAACCTTTAAAGGGCTCTAGGGCTTAACTCTCTTATTATTTCCCTAAAAAGAAAGTTTCCTGCACAACTTCAAGTTAAACTCTTTCCTATGACACCAAAAACATGTCAATCAGTCCAGTAGTTTCGGAGGAGTAATTGTCACAAAAAACCTGCTTGCGTATTAAATAAGTGCTAGGTGAAACCCGTCGAAATCGACGGTTACTTTCAAGGATTACGTTAATTCATTTAACTGCGATAAATTGGGTGAAATATACATATTTTGAGCATTTAGCATTGTTTAAAGAGTAATAAGTGTAAAAACAATAATGATATTAATTGTGTTAGTTGCCAAATTTGGTTGATCATTCAATGATTAAAATATTTCCTATACTGTACGTCATCGGAGTTATTATTAGTATGGTAGTATGGATTATTAGTATTGGTGGATCTTTTGTAGTTAAACACTTCCATGATTTCATCAGTGTAATATGATTTTATTTGAAAAGAAAATATTTTTTCGGGAAGACATTTTCTAACTTCAAAGGGAGGTAGTATATCCGTTACAGTGTAAGTTTAATTTTTCCTTTGTCACGTCGGGGCAGTTCATATCATACTTCTGTGCCAATGAATGAACCCTCTAGCATAGTTTTGAGAAATTGATTGTGGGGTTACTGTTAAAGCTAGAATTCCTTGACATGGGGGGGGGGATGTCAGTTAGTTGTCTCAGCCTTATCAATAACATAAAGTTGTCAATATAATCTCTCTACGGAATGTTAGGTGTACTGAAATACTTGAAGTGAAGTTGGCTTTTATTCTTGAACTGTTAGGGGCCTCCTAGTTCATACGGCCTTGTGGCTTCATTGGCAACAAATAATGCAAATGATATAGCAATGGGACATTTCCAAAAAGCAAAAATACTGCAAATTGGCTGTTACGTATATATTGACGTTTACATATTGTTAATCAACGTATCTTATAAAGGATTATGTGATCTAGTTTAAAAGGAATATGACCTTTCTGTCATGGCAGTAGCTGCTTAAATAGCATTTTCTCTTTGTACCATATTTACAGCCAAAATGTTGTGTCATTTTCAATAATGTTACCAACCCAGTGCGCCAAAGTCTGTAATAGGCAGGTGCAATTAATTTTTCAAGATGGTACCATTTTAGGCAAGGTTTCTATGATTGGGTTTTATTAGACACGATAAGAGCAGATGTTTCTACATAAATATTTTATATGTTTAGAATAATACTAGTGGCTTGTAGGGGCAGTAGCCCCTATGTATATATTGTAGTAATTATTTTGTACAAATTATTAGTCCCATGGGTTACCCTACCTTGATTATCGTTTAACATTATTGTATATTATAATATGTATAATAGTTATTACATACCTGCATAATGCATTTTGAGGTCTGCTCTGTTAAAAATAAAAATTACAAAGGATTTTTCATGCGGTGTGTTTATAGTATAAACTTTCTAATCATAATACAACTAAGGATAATTTTCAATGATAATCTTCATGACTATTAATTAAATGTATATACATTTCTTTGAATATAGACAAATTCACTTAGATAAAATACATGGAGATAAATTTTTCAAATAAATGCCAATTTTTGTGAAAATTTTCCTTGTAAACTTAAACGGCATATTAGGATCTGTGGATATTAGTATTATTTTTGGCATGGAATACGTTTCCTTTGCCTACTCCAGTAATTACTACTAACTTTACACTTTTTCCAGTAATACCTAACACAACCAATCGTACTCCATTAACTAATCCAGACCCTAGCTTCATATTTCTAATGAGCATCACTATTGAACCAACTTTTAAAACTAATTTGTGTGGTGGCATTCCAGATCGTGCAATTAAATTAATATAGTCAATTTGTAGGTACAACCTCTCTTAAGGGTTAGTATACATATTACAGTGCATATTACATATTACCATATGCTTTAAATAAAGTTAAACCACATGTTTTAATGTAAACAAAGCAAACATGACCTAGATTCCCATGTTATTTAAATGTGAATTATTTTATTCTGTCACAACCTTTTGGTGAATAATTAAGAAAAATGAATAATTTTCCCCAAAATTTCATGCCCAGACCTTTAAAATGAGACCCCTCCCAGCTTTCTACGCCCTCCGGTTCGCTCACAATTTCATTGTAAAATTTTGGGCTTACGAATTAGATATATAGATGATAAAATGTACCTAGGCAAAAGTGGTGAAAAAGGCAGACACCAACCCGTACAATAGATATAAGATAGTTCAATAAGAAATAATTTAAGAATTGCTGTGATAAAAGGATTTTCCACTGATTTCGTAAAGGAACATTATATTGCAAAGCATGACATGATAAAGAAGAAAATCAATTTTAAAATCAGAAAATAACATTGCAAATACTTATTTGGTAGAATTCAGTAACTCCCAATAAATATGTGTTGTTTGAAATACAATTTAATAAAAATGAACAGCTGTTTCATTAAAAAGTAGGCTATTATTCATGGCCAAAATGTAAACAACTCTGTGGAGGGATCTTTAAAGGCTTCTGGGGCAGAATCCTAAGGGATTTTGCTTAGTTATTCTTTTGATAACTCATCTACAGACCAAGACCTTTCTTTGGACACCTCTACCAAGTTTCTACACCCAGCCATTCTCTCAAATTATGGGGACAAAGTTTCCAATTAAATATTTAGATTCCCCCATGTTAATCTTATGGGAAAAACTCCAACTTTGATGGCCTGTGGGGCAAAGCCCGAGGACTTTTATTACATGAATTAGTGAAAGGGGGCGTCTAGACAAAAAACACTTTATTTTGACACGTCGTTTGTAAAAATCCGTCCACTATTAACGGATGAGTAGTGTTTCGTAGAAATTGCCTCCACACAAGTTATCTTACTAATATTATAAATGTGAAAGTTTGTGTGTTTGTTTGTTTGAAGTTCAATCACGCCTTAACTACTGGACGGATTGGGCTGAAATTTGGCATGATGATAGCTCACATTCCCGATTAACATATAGGCATATTCTTATCACAAAAATCCTTTCGGGCTCCGCCCCAGTGGCTCTGTAGTTACCCATGTTAACCTTATGAGTATTCATATTTAAAGAGAATTAAATCATTTAGTCAGCTGTTTCAACTGAAAAAGTTGGTTCTATGATATGCAAACGCATTAAAAAGTTATAAGATTTACCAACAGGCTGCAGCACTATATTTTAATGCATTTATGAAAACAGCTAATTTGAACTAAGCAGCAACAAAAAACTGCTATACGCAATGAGAACCAACTTTCAAAGTAGGATTGTTTACAGTTATATTTCTGTTATTAATTTTATGAATAATTTGGATTTTTTTTCTAATTTTTGATAATTTATTTTTATATATTGTTTAGGTGAAGTGGTAGAACATTATGGCCATGGTAGATGTGTAATACTATAGATTACTGTAAATTTAAAGAAGCAAATTTTATCAAACTTTGTCCACCCTCGGCTTCAGTATAACTGCAATCAGTATTTTATACTTATATGCCAACCCCGTACGAAGGACGGGTACTCTGCTAGTCTATATATAAAGCCAAAAGTACCCATGAACTTTTGAGAAAACTACATGTCACACCCCCATAAACCATATACTTAAAATGTTCGTCATGACGAGAAACCTTGCGCAAAAATATCCATTATGTCATAAAATGCCCTTTAAGGTCGTAATTCCTTTCTAAAGGGAACTTTTCATATACCTAAAGTTAAAAATACCTCAGCTGTACTTATTTGTTTGTTATTCTTTCAATTTATTACCTTATTAAAATCATGTGTGATTATTTGTTTCTTTTACTGTATTTTGTTTATTTCAGGTTAACTTTAACCAATCAATATTTTTATTAATATGATGTCAAACGGGGTGAAGCCCGTGGGTAACAGTTAGTTATATATAAGGATAGATAGATATATAGATTTGCTATTTTTCCCAACCCCTTGGGACCCAGACCTTTAATTTGAGCCCTCTCATATCATCATGCGAGCTGTCAAACTCAAAATTTTGATTTTACAAAATCGTTTAAAAACAGAATAAATAATATATAGGCCTACTCCCATGGCCATCGATTCCCAAGAATGGTTTTGCCCTCGCCAACAATTATTCGCCAGACCCTGATACCTTAGATGAAACAAACAAACAAGAACGAGAATAGTAGGCTACATGTACAGAACTTGTGAAAAATGAAAACCAAAGTTAACAGATTTAAGTTAGTTGGTTGTTTTATTGTTTGAACATTAAAGCTACCGTACTTGTAAAAAATTCATACATAGAAAAATCTAAACAAATTATGAATATGAATTGTTTCCATCATTAAGTACACAATGCTGATAGCAAATAGTTATTAGTCGGTGTACTAATCTATTAATGTGACCAACTACATGCAAAAACGGAATCCAATGTGGCTGGCTGCCACTAATAAAGTCTAAACAGATATTCCACTCCGCCTGACTGCAGCACTT
The DNA here is from genome assembly GCF_028750875.1 of Macrosteles quadrilineatus. Lineage (NCBI taxonomy): Eukaryota > Metazoa > Arthropoda > Insecta > Hemiptera > Cicadellidae > Macrosteles > Macrosteles quadrilineatus. Next base: position 115,817,350 of record NW_026542602.1, on the reverse strand, counting down.
AAAAGAGGGTTAGGATCTGGTTCTTCAGTGATTATTGTTACTTTAACCCATTCTTTATTAGAACTTGATTTACGCAGAGCATCAATTACTGCTTGCACATACAATCCATCTTCAAATGTTGCGGCTAATGCTACAGGTTCTTTGACCCACCCTCGTTTGTCTTCAACTGGTAGGAATGCTTCTTTCAGTGCGCCCATCATTTTAAACAGTCCTTTCATATAAGGCTTAGGGATGGAATTGGCCACGACTGGATTGATGCTCCCACACTTTTGAAGGTCTTCAACGTCTAAATATATAACATCTTCTTTGGATGCCCCTTGTTTCATTCCATACAAGTCACCACCCCTAACCACTAAATGACCTTTACCACAAATTAAAAATTCTTGATGGAATTGGCCAGGTAAATGATTGTTCAAAGTGACGGTAACCAATGTTCCTCCACTCATTTCCATTTGAAATGAACAAAAATCAGGACTTGAAATGTTTCTAATGCCATTAACGTGCTCTGTTTGTTTGTTGAATGTTCTTACAACTCCATGTACTTTGACCGCTCTTTGACATATTAAATGAGACACTAAGTCAATTACATGACTCCCGACTAGTGTCAGAACACCTCCACCCATTGTCCCATCGCATAGCCAATCGTAAGTGTCATGCAATAAACTCCCCATTTGAACCCTGACATCACAAACAGTTATGTCTTTTTCTGTTCCTAGGTAACCATCAGCAATAGCCTTTCTCATCTGAGAGAAAGCGGGGAGAAATCTGAGACTATGATTCACTATAGATATTAATGATGGGTAGTACTGAGCAGCTCTTACCATTTTTAAGGCTTCACTTTGACACAATCCAGCAGGTTTATCACACAAAACATGTTTGCCAATTCCCAAGGCTTTCACTGCAATTTGTGAATGCAAATTAGGCGAGCTTATGATAAATATCAGATCAACATCTTTCCTTAAAAGTACGTCATCAATTTTGTTGGTATAAAAAGGTATATCTAGTTCTTTGGCAACCTCTTCTGCTGCAGCTAAAGTTCGTCCCCAAATTGCTTCTATTTTGAACCCCTTTTCTCTTAGAAATGGTACGGCAATTTTTATTATGTTCCCAGTTCCAAATACACCGATACCAGGCAGCATTGTGTTTGCCTTTTGAAGTATGTTTAATAGTATAAATTTAGATGTCAAGTCACCCAATGGTTAGGTATATGCTATTAAACCTAATGACAACCATGTGACAAAAGTAACATGGTTTAATGCACAATAATTTGTATTTAGTCCTACACTCCTACAACCTAAAACATGAGCAAACAGTTTCAACACATTAACTGCAGAACCGCAAGAACACATTCGACGAGTACGACTGATATGCTTCAGTGAATGAATGGTGTTATTGTTTCTATTGATTGACTCTACAATTACACTTGAAACTGACTCATTTGATTTACATTTTGGCACTTGACTGACAAGTCAATGAAACGACACGAGACACGATAGAACTCAGAAGTTGACGTTGACGTTGACAGAAGCAGACTAAGCGACTAAGCAGAGCAGAAGCAGTGAAGCAGAGCGAGCATACAATAAGCAGTTAAGTTAAGAATAAGAAGATAATGGAGAATGGCGATTGGCTCAATTCGATTGCTCCGATACGGTCACTGTACTCTATAACAAGTCTGCCACTCTTAGATTAACAAATTTTCAGAAGAAATTTAAACAGTGAAACTAAACATTGATTATTTCACGCTAAGCTGGACTATATTGATCTAGATGGATATAAAAAAAGTCTTAAAAAGTATACTGATTTCGGTGTTATATATTACAAAAATTTTGACTGTGTTGTTCTTTACACCACTATTAAACCGTGAGCAACAAGTAGAGAAATGCCGCCCAACAGTCAGTGGTGGATGCTGTTGCAAGGAATCTAAGTTGTGACATAGGTGCAAATCTTTTTTAAAAATACCCCCACCACAGCAAACCTACAGACTACGCGAATTTCCATTTGCCTGAATCGAAATACTATTAAATCTATTAGGTTAAACGGGTACCTAGGATTACTGCTACAGGGAGGCTAATAAAGTAAAGATTAAGTACTAAAATAACCTCGCCTACGGCTCGTGAGTAAGTATTTCTCTCAAGTGAGTCAATCAATTGTTCACTTTACTCACTTGTTGCACAAATAACTATTTCTTAAGTGTATTTTCCTTTCACCATGGGCATCAAGCATAATAAAACATACTCCTTTAGCAAGTATTTTCCTCTTACAAATAACTTTAGAAAAGGGAAATTTTGGTTTGCGAATAGAGTCTGTAACTTCCGGCATGTTTGAACAGTGACGTCATTGTTATTTAATTGACTTTGTAAAAATGGCGAAGAAAACATACGATCTTCTGTTCAAGTTACTTTTAATTGGCGATTCTGGTGTTGGAAAGACGTGTGTTCTATTTAGATTTTCAGATGACGCTTTTACAACAACATTTATTTCCACCATTGGTAAGTTCTTGAATCATTATAATAGTACTACCTCAGTAATCGGACTCTTCAGGGAACAGGGTGGGTACCCTACTGTGACGGCAAATCGAGTACCAATGCAAGTCATTCTTTTGTTTTTTTTTTACTGAAATATTTTATCACAAAATGTTAAGGCCTACATAAATAAAGTTAGCTACGTGGAATTTGGCTTAATATGCCATAGCTGTTAAATATTTGGCTTTCTCTTGAATTAGATGCAGGCCTACCCCTGACTAATTTTTTTTCTAGGCTTTGAAGAAATTCAGGTTAGGTATAGCTATATATCTAAAATTAGGTTCCTAAGTTATATAAATATAATGTTATCACGAAACTTTTGGTCTTTGGTAAATGTTACCTTTCCTATCATAAGCTGGAACCGTTTGACCTTAGCACACCATATAATTATAAATCACTAGCCTAAGCTAAGTAAATACTTGGGCATTTTTCTACTTTAGGCCAACATGAGATGTCATTAAAAATGTTAGCCAAAGAGTCTGTACAGAATTAGGCCTAGTAAGTTAACTTAAGGTAGATCATCACCGTTTTTTTTCCTTAACCCTCCAAAGGTCCATAGTTTAGGCCTTAATGTCCACCTATTTTTGGCGCATTTGCAAGGTTTTATTAAAACGGATCTGAGAAGCTTAAAACAATGTTAATTCTAATGTTCTATATACCATTTTGTTTGGAAAATCATGGGCTTCAATATTATTATAAAACATAAGGAACATTAAAAAAAAAAATTTTTAGGTTAAAAAAAATATAATTTCGAAAATTTTCAAAAAAAAAATAAGTTTGCGCTCAATGAAATTGTATAAATTATAGGCCTATAAATATTTGAAAATAGCCACTTTGTTCTAAATTTAATGAGGATTACAAATATATAATCATATAGCTAGGTAAGTTATCAAATAAATAAGTTATGAGCGAAAAACGGATTTCAGTTCATAGCGTTTAGCTAAGAATGCATAGCCTAACCATAGCTAGGAATCTGGCTGATAATTTACATCAATATCACTACCTACTTCTTCAGGATCATCAACCAGCACTTCAAAACCACTTAAATCTTCTTATAATGCACCACGTATATCACTACTTTTGATTTTTAACACTAAAACAATGATAAACATTATAAAACACATCAGTCATCGGTCCTAGGTTAACTAACCTGTTTACTAATATGCACGTCAGCTGTCTGCTACAATTATGATCGGCTCAGAGAACAAACAGCGCTTAGAGACAGACCTTTAGAAAGCTTAGAATCTAATGAAAAGAACGATACCTAACTCGATCGAGTTCAATCCGATTCAGTCAGTCATAGAGCCTTCGCCGTAAACGATGTTTGTGCGTCTAAAAATAGACGCGTGACACTACACAAAGTGTGTTGTGCGTCTATTTTTAGAAGCGTGACCCACGGAGGGTTAAAAGAAAAATGTGTTTTTTGTAGGTAACTTATACTTTACATTGTTAAGTTACACTACCTAGCTTACTAGATTTCATGTTTACATTTTTCATGGATGACAGGTATAGCTAATATAGCTATAGCCTAATATAACTCTAGATATCACCGTTCAAATATAGCCTACTTATACAGCCAAATGTAATTCACGCCTAACGTGTAACGCAGTTTAACGTTTTTAAGCGTATGGCTGTAGCAGATGCTCAGTTCATAGAACTGAAAAATTTACTGAACAAACAACCTGTCCCACGGCATTGATAGTTTCTGCAACTCTGCATCATCTGCCCGTCAAAGAGAGAGACAGAAGACAAGTCTGCAATATTTGCTAATTATGTATGACAGCGGACTATCAAGTCCACGTGGACTATCTTGACCAATCAGAATCTAAGACACTGTAAGTCAAGAATAGAAACGCCCATTCAACTAGACACTCCCTCAACACCTTCAGATCATCAATAAGACTTAGTATAGGCTATGTCCCGGGTCGGTCCCATATTTGTGTGTGTCTGTGTTTTTTATATATGGCCGGTTGCCTTTCATAGGCAGATTAAAATGTATGTTATGTCTTAATTAATTACCTATCTTTGATGATTATTCAGTGTGGCAGATTGTGTGTAATAAATCTAAAGGTTAGGCCTACTTACAGTCTTCGAAATCCTGGTTATTAAGCACTATGGCCGTTTTGGAGATACTCCATCGTCGGGTGCGTCTAGTCATCATATACTTAACTAAGTCACTATTTATATATTTAAATTTTTTACGTGATTTCTTCATTTCCATTGCTCCAAATAAATAACACACAACACTTGACACGGACACAATATTATAAAAACATTGAAGCTCGTGCACAGCTAAAAACTGACAACCAACCTTGGGCCTTATATCACTGCAAGGGTTGGGTAGACGACTCAATCGTATAGGCTATATATATATATATATATATATATATATATATATACACGTATATGAATATGTAGACTTTCTCTTTTGTACTTATGTGATTTATTGCTGTACAGCGATTACAAAATTTTTTTGTTGAGCTTCTTTGAGCTCTGTGATTTTAAATAACTTCTTGATCAGCATCGTACATGTTATCAAATTACCTGAAAACACAAAAATATGTATATTTTTTGTGCTTCAGGTAGCTAATTTTAAAGAGAAAAAAGTTAATGAAATGGAAATATCATGATTGCGCAGTACAGTCTGTATTGAATTTTATTGACGTAAAAAATCCCAATTATGACGATGATGTCTTTTTATAAGTTAAGTAGGCCTATTACAATATTTTTATGAACTGTTATAAATTTGTATAGCCTACTCATGGTTCTCAGATGTCCGTAGTACAGAATATTATTTCTTGCCAGAGACAAATCCAGATTATTGACAGTCCAGATGTTTTAAACGTCCGAAATATTGACATCCTTTAAACATAGGCTAGAACAAATTATCAACTGCCTTCCACCAGCAACTTTCAAAATATAGGCTAAATTAAGCAACATAACCACTCGGCTACCCAAAGTTTCCTAGTTTTTACTTTCCATCATGCCAGTTGTAATAATACCGTAAAACGGGGTGACTTGAGCCCAAAACGCAAGAAAAAGTTTTGAATTTTCGTTTCAGAAAACCTAAATGATTTATCAAAAGGTTTTATTTATCAATTTGAAGGTTACCTAATTAGCTTTCACCACAAACGATTCCAATTATTTTAACTGTCCATTTTAATAATTATAAAAAATAATAATGTTAACACGTCCGAATCTGAATTTCATTACCTTGAAAAAAGGTTATCGACACAATGGGTATTTGCACTTAAATGAAAATAAAACTATTTTTCCCCATTTCATTATTTCCTTGACAACACAAACATGTTGAAGCATGTTTGATTAATGGTTTAATGTCAGTATGACCTGGGTTTACCTTATCATGACCAAGTTTGGCAGATTTTGGGGTGACTAGAGCCCACCTGTTTTTAAGTGGTAACGACATAGGTAGGCCTACCGGTACTGGTAATGCAGGGGAAGACTTTAAAATAAGTACAATGACCATGAGTGGTCCTAGTAATTGGAAATGGCCAAAAAAGGTAGATGAGTGCTGTTACAGCAAAGCAGAAGTTAAAGGAAAAATAGCAGCCCCCACACCCATTACCGCCAGAGGATCTTTTGCCGTTCCAGAAGTGGAAAAGTGGCGGTTGATGACAAAGACATAAAGTAGAACAAGTGCTTTTACTAGTGTAAATAGTGTGTAGATAAAAAACAATTTGTTATTTTTACATTTAGTTAGTCTATTAATGACTGTCAAAATGTCTATTGTGAAGTTTTCTATATCGGAGAGACGAATCGGTTCGGATTAACTAGAACGAGATATTAGCAACATTTCATTTACAGAAAAAATTACTTTTTTATATTTTCAAAAATTGCTGGTGGACTTTTTCTGATTAATCATATTCAGATCTTCAATATTTGGTAAGTAAAATTTGTTTAAATGTTTCTGTAAGTTTTTTATAAATTTATTACAGTTTCGACAAAAACTTTGTGTTTTGTTTTACACTTACCGTCATTAAACCTAAAAAAACAGGAATTTTTAATCCAAAAAAATACCAAAATAGTCAGCTATATATGTGGGTTCAAGCATAGACAAAAAGAATTAAATATAGACCGTCAGCTGTGCTGCGGTTACTGTTGGTTCTGGCGCACACCGCTTGGAGCACCATGTAGTTAGCTACGTATCTACAAGGCGCTCCAAGCGGTGAGCGCCAGAACCTATGGTAACCATGGTAACCGTAGCAAGGCTGACAGTCTATATTAATTCTTTTTGTCTATGGTTCAAGTCACCTCAAGGGTCAGTGCAGTGGGTCTAGTGCATTAGAATAGCATTGAAATATATCAGCTGGGTTCAAGTCACCCCGACCAACGAGGTGACTTGAGCCCACCCATATTTTATTTTTTTTTTAATAGTTACACTAACTTTAAAAAAATCTTATTCCACACATTTGTAGAATAGACCAAGACTAAGTTTACTGTAAAAGATTTATAAAAAAATACTTAATGGGTTTTAATGGGTTTACTTTAATGAACAAGCAAAGTTCAAAAGTGGGCTCAAGTCACCCCGTTTTACGGTAATGTGTTTTAAGGCTTATTTCTTATGTTCTCAGGTATAGATTTCAAGATAAAAACGGTAGAGCTGAGAGGCAAGAAGATTAAACTACAAATATGGTAAGTTTGTACAAAGCTATTTTCCATACTTAATGTAATATTGACGTTGTTTTCAATTTTTAGCCTAAGCTTAGGTATCAAATTTTTACTGAGTTTGTGCTGCCTACATGGACAGCAAAAATTTATCCTGATCAATGATCATTAAATGTGATGTGGAAAGTGAAAAGGGACCTCTTGTATGCGATGCAAAATTTTCAGTAGGTACGGCCAATATAAGACATTTAAGTTTGAAAATATCGGAATTCGGATTTTTATCAATTGATATACCTACCTCATTTAACATAGAACAGGACAGTATCGGTTAAAATAAGGTGGAAATAAATCATTTTGTTAGCCTCTGCACGGTCTGAGAAAAGGTACCTCTTGTCGCTCAGTGTTATTTCACCATTTAACGACAAGAGGTTCCATATTTCTAATATTCACTTTATTAACAGACTTTAGTCCAAAAAATGAATAACACATTCTAGTGGAAATTTCTAGAGAACTACAGCAAAGTTCAGTTTACGGAGAACAAAATATCTCACAAATTTTGCGGTCCCCACAAGAGGTACTTTTTCTTATCTTATGGAAAAATAACATAGGGCCGACAAGAGGTCCCATTTCTAAAATGTGATTTTTACGACATGCTTTGATAAAACAATTATTTAAATGAAAACTACTAGCTAAGACACAAATTGGTAGGCCTATTGCCTCCAAAGAGGACATTGTAAGTTTTGTTTGATACCAAAATCATGAAAAAATACAGTTTTTATGCGTATTTGAAATTTTCAAATTAGTTGTTCTCAAAATTACCCTTTTCCATAACAAAATTTCAAAGTCCTATAACTTAAACAAAAAAAATCTTAGATGCATGGGACTTGCACCAAGTGATCGTAATTAATAAGGAATTCAATACAGTATACAGTATATAGGCCTAACTCAAAATCGAAAATTCCCGATAAGAGGTCCCTATTTGCTCTCCACATCACAAATAATGAATTACAGCACCTTAATGGACGATCACTTAGTTTGAAAGCTACATATTTATAATATATGTAATATTAGTCATATTATTCTTAAGCATAACCGCTGCACTTTTTCTGACTGTGTTGTGTTTAGGGACACAGCTGGCCAGGAGAGATTCCACACCATCACAACATCGTACTACAGAGGTGCAATGGGCATCATGTTAGTATATGATATAACCAATGAGAAGAGCTTTGAGAATATAGTCAAGTGGCTACGAAATATAGACGAAGTGAGTATTGCAGATGGAACTGAGATGATTTAGATTTAAATAATATATCAGATGCTGGAAATACAGTTTTAATCTTGATATGATTCTTCAAACTTGAAGATGGGATTTGTAAAATCTTACTAATCCAATCTGGAGTCCTGGAGTAGTTTTTCTAAAAATGTTGAAGTTAAGTAAAAGTTAATTATACATATCGGCTTAACTTTCATCAAATCTTGTAAATATGTTATTGTCTGTTATTGAGGATGTAAACAAATTACACTCGAAATTAATGAGTTTACAAACCACATTCTAAAGATAGGCTTGACAATAATATTTACAATAATGTTCTTAGAGAATAGTATATGTGTCTTTATGTAGGCTATTAGTTGTAATGTTTAAAGTGTAACTTTTGGTTTTTATCAGTTCCTGAAAACAAAATTTTATAATTAATCTAAAAGTGTTAGTTAAAAAATATAAATTATGCCATATTAATGCTACAGCATGCGAACGAAGATGTGGAGAAGATGATTCTTGGCAATAAATGTGATATGGAAGAGAAGAGGTGTGTCAGCAAGGATCGTGGAGAGGCGGTGAGTGTTGTAAACAGTATCAACCTTAAAGATTGTTTTTCAATTGCATTTTATGGACAAATTAATTATGATATCATTGCTGAATTGGCTCAGAGCTATTATTTCACTAATTTTAATGTTTTTTGTTCTTCATTATTTTATTACAAGTTGCAGTTTTGCTCGATTTCGAGCAACAGGTTATCTAGTAAGTATTTATTGGTTACCAAGATTTGTGTAGAAAAGGTTTTTCCTATCGAAGTTCTTTCCTTTATTATAAATTTGGAATGTAACCATTACTTCATATTGGGAACAAGAAGTTATCTTGACAATCTGTACTGGAGTATTTATTACACTCTAAAATGGTGGTGTGGGTACCCCATTTTATGCCAAAATGCTTCATTCATGATTTTCATTACTGTTGTGATATCATTCTTTTTATTGTACCTATTCAAATTGAAGAAAAAGATTGAAAAGCCACTTGCGTTGCATGGCCTTTCAAACTAGACAGGTTTACAGTACATGCTTGGAGACTGCTGGTGTGCTTTGCGAGTCTTCTTAAGGAGAGTTTTCATTTTTTACCGCTAAACTCCTCAACCAATATACCCTAATTAGTTTATTTGTCCAGATGACATTTACGGAAAATCTCAATAAGGCGTTAGAGACCGCCATTGCTTGGTTTTGATTTATTTTGTTTTTAGCAAATTTTCCTATAGGGAATTTGATTTTAGACTGACACTAGTTATTGTGGGGAAAATTCCTAATGACAAACCAACTAAAATTAAGAGGAGTTTATGCATCTACTTAAAAATTTTTTGTATTATGTTAACAGATTGCCCGTGAACATGGAATCAGATTTATGGAGACTTCAGCCAAGGCGAATATCAACATAGAAAAGGCATTTAATGAACTGGCAGAAGCTATATTGGACAAGACACAAGGAAGAGACCCCACGGAGCAACCAGATAGAGTGTTGGTGGACCGAAGCCGGGTAGACCGAGGAGTGAACCGTTGCTGCTAGATCATTGCCACCGCCGCGTACAACGAACATGACATATCTACGCTGTACCCGCGCAGTGTTCATACAAACCGCTTATACTCAATAGGAAACAAACCGATTTTCTATGTAATTTTTTGTGTGATAATCTAGCACGGTGTAAATATTACAGCTTCAATACCGATTCTAACGTTTTAATCGCTACTATCTATGTGAGTCTGCGCCGCCTGACCGTTATTGTTGCCAAAGAAATCACGCAATAGTGTTCATGAGTGGTGTCGGAGGGATATTTACACAAGTTTTCTAAAGTTTAATGTGATATTTGAACTGTAATTCCGAGTTTCACCCTCGTCGTTTCCATAAATTAGTTACCAAGTGAGAAAATTTGAAGTGATTTGAGGCAAAGCGATGTATGTTTTACTTCCCTAATCGCTTGTTTTTTAATTCGAGTTCTGAAACAAACGGTTGCCTTAGTTTGCACGTTTTATACTTATTGTAAATAAATATATTGCTTAGAGATTATGTAACACCTAATAGAACCATACTCTTTTTATGTTTATAAAAATAATATTTTATCTTAACATAGATATCTGATCACTTTGATCGTAGGATGTTTTCAAATTACATTTGTGACTACAGAGTAAGATTTTGTAACATTTATTAGTGAGAAAAACCATCCAACATTGTGATTATAAATCAAAACATAAAGATGAATTTTTATTTGATCAGCATAGCAACATGGCAGACCTTTAGAAGTTTCCAAGTGAGTGAACATATTGTTTTCTTTTGTCTGTTAATTAATTGGTCTTAAAAATTAAAGCTTTTATCCTGTACAAAAATTGTAGTTTTATAGGGCCACATTTCAATTCAGGCAATCTTATTCATTTTATTACAAACCCAAAATATAAATTTTAACTGATTACCTACTAATAAAACCACTTATGCAATTACAGGTGTTTTAAGTTCTTGCAGGTGATATTTGAGGCACCCCATGTATTAATCTGAGGGGAGTGAGTTATTACTATGAACAATATTATTGTATTTTACTGTATTTACTCTTACAGTCCCTGAAAAATTGTTCAAGAATAGGGAATATTTATTGTGCTGTGTTCAAAAATAATGTTTAGGGACCGTTTCCAAGTATAAGTCCATGTTAAATTAAATTTATGTGCTTTTGAATTAAGTACGGTTAAATTTCTCAGACCCTTTTCATCCGGTTTTGATATAGGCTAATAGTTTCTATTGTGCCTGATATTTCTTTTATAATTTGTTAAACTTAGCTGGGCAATAATTAAATATCAGTGTCTGATTCTGCAAGACAAAGGTATTCAGGTTGTGAGAAGTATGAAATCCTTTTAATGAATTAGTCTCTAAAATGTTGTATTTTTATATTGAATTTTAAACTTTTATAATTGCTTTATCTTGTATTCAAATCTTGTAAAGTTAAAACATTTTTAAAGAATGATTTCAACAGTGGTTTTTATGAGGTTTAAGAACAGTAATGTAAAACTGAGATGTTATTCAGTTAATTTTTTTTAGATGTGGAAAAAGTGGACGATGTTTCTTTATTGAACTTTTAATATTTTTCAGTGTTGAAGTTATGTGGATGATTCCGGGGCTTTCTAATTAATTGCAGATAGACAAATCTAGTCACTTTACTTTTTGTGTATAGATGTATTAGGAGGATTGGCGTTCTTTTTCATTTCAAATGGTTTAGAATCTTTTTCTTAACAAGCCATTCACAAACATAAATTTCAGAAACTAAATATATGTACAGTTGACCACAGAAGGTCTAAAAGCCTTGTATTGTCAAATTTGCACAAAAGCTGAATTTTGTTGTGTACAGTTAATATGTTGCTTTTACTGAATTTCTTTTGGTATTCTGTATGCTATACTTTATTTCTTAAGTTATTTACAGATTTGAATATACAATGAATTGTAAAATATATATATTCTTCATTTAATTGTGTTTTTATTAATTATCTCTGTCTTGTGTAGTTTGTTAAAAAAAATATTTATTTAGTTGAAACAATTTTAATGTGACTTATTTAAGACATGGAAGCCGGGGCCACTGCGCCGTATTCTACTAGCAGACGCTGCAGCAGTGTGCGTCAACTACACGGCCCTCCTAGCGGTGGACACCAGAACATATGCTAACCGCAGCACTGCTGCCGGTCTATATCCTTTTGTCTATGCCGCTGGTAATATTGCCAGCAAGCAGCCAAGTCTAATTCAGAACCATGTTGAACATTTTTGTCTTTTTAGTGCTGCCTACCCTCCGCTGGCACTAACGTGACCTCCTCGCTGCTAAAATTAACACGCGTCTAGTTGGTTCATGCAATGTTAGTTTTGTTATGCTGTATTTGATACTTCTTTTTGTGAATATTGAATATGGTTGACAGCAACAAGTGGTCGGGCTAATACATTGCAACATTTCTAGATTTATTCCAAAAATATTTTTGCTTAGTAGGGACGCTTCGTCTGCCGACATTAACAGGAATGCTAAAGACTCAGCTTATAATGAGTTATTCCAAGACTTAAAGAACGAGGACTAAAATCAACTTTGGTCTCATTAATGAGTAAAAGGTCTAGAGGCTATTTAATAGCGTAGTGGCTAGTGTTAATAATCTGAACCCTACAGGTCCACGGGCTGCTGGCGATATTTGCCAGCGCAACAATAAACAACAGCTGCTAAACAGCCTAGTGTGACCCCGGCCACAGTATAGGGCCATCAGCTAGTTTAACATTTAAGATTATACAACACTCAGGATGGTTTAGTAGGGTTGAGTAGAAAAACTAAGATCAGATCTATGTATCGACCATTACAGATATGCATTTTTCTGTTTGAATAATACTCTACAAACGAGTTAGTAATCGTTTGGAGGCACTCAAAATTATTACATGGTATGAATATGAAAAATTATTCAAAACATTTTTTGAATAGTCAAATCATATTTCAAGACATGTAAAATTTTAGTAGAGCACTCTTCGGATGACAAAAATAGAAAATATATTTTTGAATCATTGTGGGTTCCAGCACAGTTGAATTAAAAACAATGACTATCTCAAAACGCTGGACTATAAAGCTTTGTTTCCTTAAAGCAGGGATAATCTAAAATGAAACTCTTAAATTTTTGTACGCTCTTTATTTCAATTTTCAGTCATTATCTTCGAAATCATGAATTGTATTGATAGTCATCTACAGTTTGGTATGTTAATGCTTCATTAATACCCAACGGCAGATTTTGCATCTACTCCAATGGAGGCACACTTGGATCATCTTTGAAATCCTTAGATGGAAGTTTTTCCTCTATTTTCTCCCTTAGTGGTTTCATTTTTCTTTTATTACTTCTTTCAAAAATCTTGCTAAAATCCATTTTATCATCAGGCTTACCTATTTCCAGGTATTGGCGCCTGTAAAGAAAATTTTACTTAGTGATATGATATCTAAGTTACACTAATTCAAGTCATCATTACATTAAACAAACACACTGATGTATGATGATTCCTAAACACTTTAAACTTGTTGCTGACTACTAGGACGAGCTGTTTCCTTAAGCCACATTTACACCAGAGTTTACAGTAAAATGTAATAATATTTGTTAGCAATATGTTACCTAACTAAAATTTTGAACCTTTTTTTGTGAACATGGCTTTTAAAAAGTGCTGCCCAGCCTTGGTAGCATATACATATACTAAATATGCTACAAAGACCGGGAAGTAGGTGTTAACTGTACAAGATAGTAGCTCAACAAGATCATGCTAACATAAAATAGTAACACATAATAGTTGTTTGTGTTCTTTTGTGGAGTTTCCTGTGTGCACAGGATTTCATGTGAGTACGTAAACACCTTAAGGTGAGCTTTGTTTGATACTTTTTGCCATAATGCCAGCAACAAGTTTAACAATATAGACTAACATAGCCTTACTAATCTATATATCTAATTCCGTAAGCCCAAAATTTTACAATGAAATTGTGAGCAAACGGGAGGACGTAGAAAGCTGGGAGAGGTCTCATTTTAAAGGTCTCTGCATGAAATTTTGGGGAAAAATATTCATTTTTCTTAATTATGCACCAAACGGTTGTTACGGAATCAAATAATTCACATTTAAATAACATGGGAATCTAAGTCATGTCTGCTTTGTTTACTATAAAACATGTGGTTTAACTTTATTTAAAGCATATGATATGTAATATTGTAGGATTATTATTATCAGCTGAGTTATAAAGTTATGAATCATCTGCCGTTTGGTTTGTTTACATTATTGTTTGTTCTTGCAAATAAATAGTTTTGATTTAGTTTACTTAAAATGAGTTTTAATAATTAATTATTCTATATTGGCGACGAGGAAATGCCTAGGAAAACAGACCAGTCTCAGTATAAGAGTGTAATTGACTGTAGTAACATGTCTTGTATACAAGATAGAATGAGCAGATTTTCATTTAAAGAGTATAATAGTGAACAATTGTGGGAAGACTACATAACTCGTTTTGAGTTGACCTGCAGAGTTAAGGGACTTGGTGGTGCTAACACAGAAGAACAAGCGGCTCGGCGAGATCTTCTATTGGCAAATATCGGAGAGGAGCACCTCAGGGCACTGTCGGACCAGATGTATCCAAGGGCCTGGGAGGAGTGCACCTACGACGAAGTCAAAGAGGAAGCCAACCGGTTGTTCAAGCCTACAAGGACCCTTTTTGCAACAAGGTTTGAGTTTGAAAGAGCAATAAGAAAAGATGGTGAGACATTTATTTTGTTTTATAACAGATTGAAGTCTTTAGCTAGAAGTTGTAAATATGGAGATAGCTTAGATGAACGAGTACGAGATAGGTTTGCAGTAGGAAGCAACTGTCCAGAATTTGAAGTAGAAGTCAGACAAAGATGGCCCGAGGGAGTTGATAACCGAGGTGAGCGTGTTAAGTCAACAGTAGTAGCCTACTAGAGTTAGCTCAATCTATGGAACGTGCGAGAGAAGAAGTTTCCAAACATTCGTGTAAAAATGAGATTTTCAAAGTAAGTGACAGTAAGGAAAATAGGAAACCAGGGGTACAGAAATCTACTGGTTTTAATAGATGTTATAGATGTGGGTTTACACATGACCCTAGTGAAGATAGGTGTCCTGCTGTTTCTGCTGTGTGCAAGAAATGTTCAAAGAGAGGCCACTTCGCAAGAATGTGCAAAAGTAAAAATAATTTTGTCAAGACAGACGGTAATTTGAGAAAAGTAGATGATTCTTGTGGTCTAACTTACGATGATGAGTGTAGTTCTGATATTGATGTTAGCGAAACACAAATTAGGTCAGTTAAGAGTAAGGTTCCCAGAGCTACAATAGATGTAGAATTGAATGGGTATAATGTTAGAATGGAGTTTGATTCCGGGGCTCGGGTAAGTGCTATAAGTTTGTCTCTTTGGGATAAGATCAATTCAAGTGGCGAATCTCTCAAAAAGACGTCTGATGTCATCACTGGCTACGGAAAAAATAAGCTGGAAGTCATGGGTAAGACTTTTGTGGACGTTACTTTACGTAATCGTACTAAGCGATTGCCGGTTATTGTATTACTAGAAGATGATGTTCCATTATTTGGGTTGCCGTGGAGTGTAGCTTTCAATCTTAATTTGCCTAGGGAAGTAAGGGTTAGGCGTATTGACAATGGAAAGACAAATAGTAAAGAGACAGGTAAGAGTGAAGAAAGTTATAGAAAAACGTTACAAAAAGAAGTTGAGGCATTAACTCAGGAGTTTTCAGAACTCTTTCGTGATGAGCTAGGAACGATATCTGACTCTAATGAAGTTATCCATCTAAAAAGTGGAACAAAACCCGTATCTTACGGGGCAAGACGAGTTCCATTTCCCTTAAGGGAGGCAGTGGAGCGAGAATTACAACGATTAGTACAGGAAGGAGTTTTGGAAGCAGTGGACCCTTCCGAAACACCGATAGAATGGAGTACCCCAACAGTCAACGTAGACAAGGGTGGAGGTAGAGTCAGGATCTGTGGCGATTTTCGTACAACCTTGAATCCAAACATCGTTCCGGAAAGACACCTCTTGCCAACCTTTGATGACTTGACTTCCAAATTAACTGATGGAAAGATATTTTCAGTCATAGATCTTCGAGACGCGTACTTGCAAATGAAAGTACAACCTGAGTCACAAAAGTACCTTACAATAGCAACTCATGTAGGCTACTTTCGCTACAAAAGGTTGCCTTTTGGTCTTTCCTCGAGTCCGGCAAAATTTCAAAGGTACATGGAAAGTTTATTAAAAGGACTTAATGTCGGAGTTCTACTTGATGATATAATCATTTCTAGTAAGGATAAGACCACCCATATAACCACTCTTAGAGAAGTTTTGAGGCGGCTAGAATCAAGTGGAATAAGAGCAAAACTGTCAAAATGTAAGTTCTTTGAGAAATCTGTAAAGTATTTAGGCCATACAATAGATGGGAATGGTATTCATCCCTCCGAAGACAAAGTTGAAACCATAAGACACGCACCAAGGCCAAGAAACGTGAAAGAATTACGAGCTTTTCTAGGGGCGCTAAATTTTTACGAAAGGTATATACCTAATCTTCATGCGATCGCTTCGAACTTGCATAAGCTGACTGGTACGAAGACAAAATGGAAATGGACTGACACCGAACAAAGTACGTTCGACAAGTTGAAGAATATCCTGTCATTGGAGAAGACATTAGTTCCATACGACATATCAAAGCCGATCATTGTTGAATGTGATGCTTGTGAACAAGGGGTTGGCGCTGTGCTGTTACATTTGATGCCGGATGGAACGGAAAGGCCAGTGATGTACGCCTCGAGGACACTAACCGAAGCAGAAAAAAGGTATGCTACAGTTGACAAAGAAGCACTGGCGTTAGTTTTTGCCGTGAAGAAGTTTAGACAATACCTCAGTGGAAGACATTTCAAGGTGAGAACGGACCACAAGCCACTTGAAAGAATATTTGGAATGCATCGAGATCTTACCAAAGTAGTTAACAACCGTTTGGTCCGTTGGGCTTTGTATTTAATGGAGTATGATTTTGAGATCCAGTACATCAAAGGACAGGATAATTGTTTGGCTGATTTTTTATCTCGGTTTTCACTCAAGACACAAGAAGTATTGGATCCAGATGAGAGAGAGATTCGAGCATTGGTTCAGGAGAAAATTGACGTAGTTTATCCAAATCATGAACTTGTACTGGAGTATAAGAAAGATCCAAATATGAAGAAACTTATAGACTACCTGGAACATGGTTGGCCAAAAGATACAGGAAACTTACCACCATCCATGAAACCATATTGGAATAAGAGAGAAGAGCTGACATTAGAAAACGGCATAATCATGCGATTAGGAAGAATTGTGGTGCCACAGATTTTGAGAGAAAATGTATTGAAAGAACTCCACAAAGGACATCCTGGAATAGAGGCAATGAGATCCCTATCAAGGTATTATGTTTGGTGGCCTAATCTGAATAAGGATGTTGAGGTTTATGTCCGTAGATGCCACCCTTGCCAGAGTAACCGATCATTTGACACAGAAGTACCTCTATATCCTTGGAATGTGCCAAGTGATCCTTGGGAGCGAATTCATCTTGACTTCGCAGGTCCATTCGACAACCGATTCTGGTTAGTAGGAATCGATGCGTACTCAAAATGGGTTGAGATCGAAGTTATGGACCGTACGACAACTGCTGCTCTTGTAAATAGATTAAGGACTTGGTTTTCGAGGTATGGTGTTCCTAAAAAAATTGTATCGGATAATGGCACCCCCTTCACATCTCATGAGTTTAAGAGTTTTTGTAAGGACAATAACATATGTCATGTTACATCTGCGCCGTATCATCCAAAAACCAATGGTTTAGTGGAGAGGATTATCAGAACCTTCAAGAGTCGATATAGTGCTTGCAAACAAGAAGGTCTCAGTTCATCACTTGCACTTTTACAAGTGTTGCTTGCCTATCGAAATACCCCACAAAAGACCACAGGACAACCACCATCAGTCCTTTTCTATGGTAGAAGATTACCAACAGCTTTGGATAGGTGGAGGTATAATAGCAGAGAGAGAATAGAAAATCAAGTGTGGCGACAGAAGTACTACCACGACTTAAAATCCAAACAAAAGGAGTTTTCTGCCAAACAAGAAGTGTGGGTTCAAAATGAAACGAAGAAGGGTTGGAGACCAGGAACAGTACAAGAAAGGACGGGAGAGCTATCATACACCGTTTTAGTAGGAGGAGATATAAAGAGAAAACACGCTGACCAGCTGAGAGCAAGAGAAGGTGCAACTGATCCACCTCAATGGAAAATGCAAATGGAACCTGAAAATGATGATGTACATAGTTTCGGAAACTCAGCCTAAATTGAGTGGGGAGAAATGTAGGATTATTATTATCAGCTGAGTTATAAAGTTATGAATCATCTGCCATTTGGTTTGTTTACATTATTGTTTGTTCTTGCAAATAAATAGTTTTGATTTAGTTTACTTAAAATGAGTTTTAATAATTAATTATTCTATAAATATGTACTGTATATGCATACTATAATAAAGTTGAAATAGACATTTACCCAATTTTAAGGGTCTGGATTATTTAATGGAGTACGATTGGTTGTGTTAGGTATGTCTGAACCAAGTGTAAAGTTACAAGTGATTGCTGGAGTATGCAAAGGGGACTTATTTTTCCATGCCGAAAAACAAACTAATATCTATATAGACCCTGATATGCTGTTTAAGTTTACAAGTATTCAATTCCCATTGCGATTACCTTTCAATATTACTTATTATTAAAACAAAGGACAAGGCTGAACCTTAACACAAGTTGGCATTTATTTTAAGGAAAAAAAACAGTGTTTACCCATGGTCAACTTTATGTTGCTTTTAGCCAGGTAAAGCGGCCAGATGATGTTAAAATAGTAATAGAATCATATAAAGACGATGGAATTAACCAAAATGGATACCATACAACAAATGTTGTTTTCAGAGAGATTTTGTTATAAACAAAATACAACATTTTTCTGTCATCGTAATTAGCATTTTACAGTCTGGAGGATGACATTATCTCTATGTGTTTAATCTAAGTGAATTTGTCTATATTCAAAGAGATTTGTATATATTTAATTAATAGTCATGAAGATTATAATTGAAAATGATCCTTAGTTGTATTTATGATTAGAAAGTTTTTATAATACCGCATGAACAGTCTTTTGGAACTTTTATTTTAAACAGAGCAGACAACAAAATTATGCATTATGCAGGTATGTAATAATTATTATACATATTATAATATACAAAAATGTTAAACGATAATTCAAGTTGAACCAATGGAGATCAACCCAATGGTTCAAGGTTCAACCCATGAGACAAAATATATATACATATATAGGGGCTATTGCCCCTAAAAGCCACTAGTATTACTATAATTTTGCCCCTTGAAACATTAAATACTCTTTAACTTATTCCTCTTAGATTCATCAGGCAGCAGATTTTAGCTAATTCCTTTCAAATTGTGATTAATTCATGAGTAACTTCACAATGTTCTCTATCGAAATACAACTTCTAAAATAGGTTGATTAGTAAATGACACTCGTCAATCTGAGTGAAATCTCACTCTATCCCAATATTTGCATTGATGTGTCAGACAAAGTCTATACAAGCTGAGCGGGGGAGGGAGGTAGCTTCAAAAACAGAATAGCATTGTTTTAGTCTATTACAAAACTGACTGTACTGTACGCCAGCTGACTTAACCAGTTCCTTTCTTGTATAATAAGAGTGTAGTAAGAAGCTATTTACGGTAAAGTGTAGCAAAAACATGTTTAACACTAGGTTTATTAAATCTTATTTTTACGTAATGATTTTTAATATCATATGCAGACAAATGGCAGCTGGGTGGTTAAAGTGCTCACCTAACAATCAAAAGGTCGCTGGTTCTATCCTGAGAAAAGTCAGTAGCTTTTGATTAAAAAAAGGACCCAGCTGTCCCTGATCATTGGGCTTTAAAAGATCATTCTGACACAGCTGATTTAATCAGTAACAAAGCTACACAGATCATCTCACAACATTCTATACTCATCCTTCACTCATGTTCGTGTTAAAATGCACACCTAGGTGACATCCCCATCACAAAATTATAATGGTATGCCAGTGAGTTGGGAAATTGGTATGAATATAACACACATCTAACATACCAGATAGAAAATCATACAGAAATGGATGTCTAACTGTAAAACTAGCGGATTATTACAATATAATATACACATGCTTTTAAAAATATTTTAAAAATTAAATAGAAAGCATTTAGGTTTTAACTGAATAAATCCATTCTGTGAAATAGGAATTTACTTTGACATATCACATCCTGAAGTCTGAGTAGAGGATGGAGTCGATGGGTTGACTGGTGGCTTCATCTTTACAACTCCATTAACCTGCAGAACAAATACAGAGAAATAAACAAACAAACAATGTCAAAAGCTGTGGTTAGTAAAACTATTTATTTCAACAACATATATGTAGTGTTTGCAGTGATAATGCTACTCGCGTGGTTTTATTAAGTTATCCACTTTGTTTGTTGTACACTCCATTCTGAAATACTCAACATCCCACTTTCTGCCGTCAAACTCCTCTATATGTGCAGGAAACAATTATTTATGATTATCTCTTTGGTATTTCTAACCATAAGATACCAAAGTCAAACTCCTCTATGCAACTGAACCCCATTTGATCATCTTAGGTATAATATTACCTTTTGGTACGACTGGACATTCCATCCCCATGTTTAAAAAGTTGTCGCCAGTTTTTAATCAAAATCGTCTAGTTGATGTGAGCCAAGAATTTTCATCTCAAATTTTCACAATACTCTTTGATGGGTTGTCAATTTCTTGGGAAAAACAAAATTCCTGTTGTGAACACCAAAAACTTTTGAATGTATCAACATATTGCCAACAAAAAATCTGAGTTCTTTGGATTTGTTATAAACATTGGTTTAAACATGTGTTTTAAACTCCGGTGTAAAAAACACAGCTTACAACTTTCATAAAAGATGAATATTGTATTTATTGTATTACACCATAATACAGTAGGCCTATATATACAGAAAATACCTTGGGCATTGTTACTACCAAGTGGCCTGTGGTTTGTGAACGTTGCGCTGTTGACAAGGACACTTGGACCTCATCTTCCAGTGTGATCTGGAACACCTTCCCCTTGACTCTAACTGTCACATACGTCGGCTGTACATCCACGTCTAACAAACTGGTGTCCAGGTGTCTGCAAATAACAGAGAAAACAGACAAGGTGTAGCACTGTTAACACTAGTTTAGTCATTACCATCATTTAAGTGGTTAATCATGAACCACTGATTAAGTTAGAATTCACCTTAACTTCCTAATTAGAGTTGAGTAAAACTAACTAAATAAACTTTCCTTTTTTGTGTAGAAAATTTTTTCTGCAGAAAATTAAACTATTAAAATTTTTTTTTAAATATAGAGTTTTAAAACCACTTTCTATTACCCAGCATCTCAGCAAGAATTAGTTGGTGCAATTAATAGCACTTAGTTAAACTTAGTAGTTTTTTATGAAAACATTTAAAATCTTGGTACACAATACAAAAATATATGAGAGAAACAAAAGAAATGGAAGAGCATAAAATACTATGATTATAATAATCACAGCCAGAGATGTCACTGAGTGAAAATTTAAAAACGTACGTTTTCAGGAAAAGCACTTTGCAAATTTTTTTCCCCTTTTTTTAAAACTTTGATTATTTTTTTTATTTTATTAACATTTTAAGTTTCATAAAATGTCCATGGTAACGCAATATCTTTGGCAGTTTTCTTTTTAAAGAGCATCTTTAGTAGAAAAACACAAAATCCTGTCACGACCATAACGGACGTTCAAATGAATATTAAAAATAGTTAATATTATTTTTATAACTATGTTTTGCTATAAACTAATTTACTTTTATGACCATTATACAATAAAAAGGTCACTGAGCTTTTGCTATATTTGGTCTTTCTAGAAAAAATTAAGAAAAACTCAAAAAATAGAAAAAAGCCAATAAAATCTTTTTAAGTTTGTATAACTCCGAAAAAACTTACCTGAGACCCGAAAAATCGTTATGTTTGTATAAAGGTGTGCTTCTTTTGTGTATAAAACATTGAAATATGACGATATTTTAATTTTTGAAATTTTTATTATAGAAATCATAAACATGATGGTCAGGGACAAGCGGTACGGTCGTGAATTGTCTGGAATAATCTAAATCTGTCCAAACAATCCTTCAATTATACTGTTAGTTATAATAAAACTATGTGTTTCAATTGAACTAAACTGTTCAATTTACAATTATATTAAAGTTATTGTCACGACCAAACACACTATAATCCATAAGGCTGGATTGGTCGTGAAAAAAACCGCGATGGTCGTGAAACTTTGGTCGTGAAATTACGTGTTATTTGGCTCTGTTCTGGCGGTAGCCCTGCACCTCATGTTCGAGGATACAAAGTGGACTTCTAGGTTAATCTAGCAATTGAAATATCTTATAAACAAAAATTAACACCATGTATACTTCATCGAATGACTACGTACGGTCATGGACACACCAAAATTACAAAATAGCTTATTCCCTATATGGGAAATTCGCTAAAACACAATCTTTCCTTTATTAATCTTGTAATTCCTCCTTTCAACTCAAAACGACCGGCACTACAATCCTGACGTACACCCCGAACTAGTCTCTAAAACCAACTGACGCAATCGACGCCAGGCTTGCCACTGTCGTGCTCCAAAGTTGAAATTTTTTCCCAAATGGTCGTGACGCCAAATCGAGGGACAGACTTATTTTGTCATTGTAGTCAGTCTGCAATGACAATAAAATTATAATATGCTCCTTTTTTGTAAGTTTAATAACCATTGATGACATAAAAATATGGCTTTATATATTTCGGCATGAATAATTAGTCTAAAAACAGCGTGAAAGTTGGAAAATGTACCCTAGGGACACGTCATGGTCGTGAATTTCGAGACTTTAAAAATACGAAAAAAATACCTAGAACCTATTTAAAACCAAATAAATGTGTGTAACATGTTGCCCCCGTCCCAAAAAATATTAAAACACATAATAATAAACTACAAATCCAGTATCTACGAAGTAAAAGGCCAGGGACATGAAAACGTACGTTTTTAAATTTTCACTCCACTACTTTTTCTAGCAATTGTTAGGATTAAAGTTAGTCTAAGTAATAACAATAAATCCTTATTTGTCATTAGGAAACATTTAGGATCATACATTAATCGTCAAACAAAAACAACATCAACTTCAATATTATGAAAAACAATAAACCTTACGTCAATATCAAGAATAAACAAACAACAATAAATTAATTACCTGCAGGAGTGTTTTATCATGATAAAGCATCAAGTGACCATCCAGGTATATGATATGATTTCAAAGATGTATTTGGTCAGATTTTAAAAAATCATCCAGGCTATTAGAAAGGGTTGTCTAGTAGCCAATTATAAGCAAGACGAAACACAAACTTACTTGTAAATCCCTAAAGTTAGGACGTAGCAGTTTCTATCCTCGTCATCTTCAAATGAAAATGACAGTTTGGCCTCATTTATGTTGTTTGGTTTTCCATCTTTATTAAACAGATTGATTTCTCGTTTTGTTGAATTTTTCACTTCTTCAGGTTTTTGTTTTGCTCGCCTTGAGTGGTGGGCGATTTCAATCCTTGTCTCAGGCGTGTTTTCACTTATTTCTTCCCAAAACCTGGATCAGAAAAATTTTACTTTTATTACACAATTTGAAGCCAACAAACGTTTTGCCCATTCTATATAGAGGAAGCTAGATTTTTAAAATCCAATATATTAAAATATAATTTCTTTGAAACATCAGGAAACAAATGTAAGTTTACAAAATTATTTTTTAAATCCACAACTTACTTAGAATCATCCATAGTGGCTTTATCCCCAGCAGCGTTCAGACATTTTTCTTCGGCGCTTTTCTTTTGTTGCTCTCTTTTTTCTGTGATACAGACAGAATAAAATACATTACAAGTATTAATTGATCTAGTGTCAAAGACACTACAAACAAGTACTACATTTATACTGTACCGCCTCTAAATTCTAAAACGTCTAGAAAAAACTTGTATAGACCTACTTCTTGTTTTATATTGCTGCTGTTGGAATCAAGACATGACAATCGATGTGCCTTGCACAAATTAGGTACTTGTGTCACTCATAGATGTTTCAAGAGGAATTTTTTTCATTAATTCTTGTTAAATCTTGTATTAAATCTTGGTTATCCTTGACCTAAGTGCATCAAATGTGTGTATATTGTATATTAATTGTTTATAAACTATGGCAGAAACTTACTTCTCTGTGTAAGTGCTTACTGATGGTTCGTTAGAATCTAAACATTGACAGATTTTACTGCTACTGAACTCGGGCAAATAATTATGTGAGAATACATCAAACTTACTTTTGTAATCAAGCTGTTGAGCAATAATCTTTGGCCGAACAAGGGTGTAATTCTGGACAGCCCTGATGCGTTCCGAGCGTTCAATCTCCTTAGCATCAAGAGTGTGTAATTGTGGCAGTGTTGCCACTACAAACTCTCGATAACCCTCGTAATCTGTGCAGGGGTTTCCGGTCAGGTACCTGCAAAGTTGAAATGACAAATTTGTCACAATACGTTTAGACACAGAGGAGTTAAGAAAGCAAAAATACTAATTTCTCATTACAGAAAGTTAAATACAGTAGAACATCATCGCTATTTCAAATTTCAGAGGAGAGAAAATATATTTAGAATTATGGATAGTTTGAATTAAAGAGGTGATTATTAGGGGCACTTCTTAGCACTCATTCTTGCTCACTGCACTAAAACAGTCATCAAATAACAATCACTTAACACCGCAAAATCTGACTGACCGTTAAAGACATCAACTTGTAAGGTGTGCAGTGTCACAGAAAACATACTACTATAACCCAGAATGCTGACCGCGTGGAGCTTTGCCTGTCAATTCATATGCAGTATGTTTACTGTGGCGGTGTGCCGGGGTCGTGGCTTTTCCGATCTAAGCTCTCCCGTATTGCCTTAAAAATAAAAATGCCCTGAGTCGCTCGAGCTGGAAAACTCCATCACGGTCTTTCCACGATTCAATTTTGATCCAACCGTATCAATATTGTCTGATAAAGCTCAGAGTGACATATGACCACAGGGGGTCATTGATGCCAACACACTCATCATCGCTTTAATACTCTAAAAAATTTTCAACTATATTTTACTCTTGCTTGTAATGTGCCAGGCATATTCGCCGGTCTTTCTAGAATAAAATAGATGAATAAATTAAAATCGTACCTTAAATGCCAGGCCAATAACCAATACTAATCCCTAAATACAATTAATTATTGCCAGGCTCATTCGCCGGTCTTTCTAAATAAAATATCTCAATAGCTGAAAAATATCTGCAAGTCTTGTTGATTGTTGAAGGTTGAGGTTTAGACTGTTGGTCGGACTTCTCAACTGGTTTCAACTGACTTCCAACTGATCTAGAACGGCTACCGGCTCTGGTTTTATTCGCCACAGAAGTAGCGAGATTATTCCAGCAATGATTACAGGAACTACTTATTCTGTGTTCAGCGGACGGCGACGTAAGCTGGTGACTCTTATCAACTGGTTGACCTTCGTCCCCGAAGCATCTTATTGTCCGCGCCGTAACAACTGTTTCTTGCTAACGGTTGTAAACATCAACTTTTTTTAGTGCCGTTCAATATTTACAACCGTTTCAAACTTTGAAAGAAAACGAACGGAAGCTAATGATACACTGTGGGAACATCAATAATAGCGTCAGTTGAAGTTTCAATAGGCATATTTATTATCCTGAATTCAAATTAAAGAGGCTTACGGTAACACAGTTTGAATTGTAGAGGTTGACTTCGAATTTTGGACGTAACAGTTTGAATTACGGCAACAAAATTTGAATTGTAGAGGCTCGAGTATGTGCAAATTTGAATTGTAGAGGATGCATTAAGCGTAAAAATCACATTGAACTATTGGTATATTATTTTTCTAATTTTAGAGGTTTTCTGAGGGGAACAGACAAACATAGTAATACTAGAGGTTTTTGAATGATAGAGGTTCGAATTAGCGAGGTTCTACCTTCACAGTATTGTGGTAGAAGTAGAGTGGCAAAAAAAATTATCTGTGTAGCCGAGTGGTTGCTCGCCTTCAAATCTGAACTTCACTGGTTTGATTCCAAGCGAGATTGTTACTATGAACCCAGCTGTCATTTAATGACGTGCATGAATTTTGTCAGGCTATCAATTAGATGCTATCTAACAAAACAGTAGTTAGATATAGTTACAAGATCATGGTTATTTGGACGGTTCTCTTACAAAAAAGGTTATAAAATGCTTAAAGCGTAGCTACACGAATACATTTTTTTTATCCTAGGAGTATTCTTTTGCTTATTATTTCATTAAAGCATACGATTCAGTGTTATGTTTTATTTTTATTTTACAGAAAACACTGCTTATAGACAACTTAACTAGGTATGTGAAGTGATTAAGATAGAGATATGTGCTGTTGAATTAGAAAGTCACATGGCAAGTCATTGGTGATCACAGTGATTAGATTCCCAGGCCTCAAAGTCCAGTCTCAAACCAAGAAACCAGCAATATTGTTATCTTATCAGCTCATAAATAAGAGGTTAATTTACCTTATATCCTCTTGTGACTCTTATATATACCTCCTCTAAGGGCGGATCCACCCTTAGAGGAGGTATACAGTATAAAAGAGTCACAAGACGATACTAAGGTAAATTAACCTCTTTATATGTTAAGTGACTCGAGACTACACAAAAATGAAATCATCAAGGCGATACAACTTAACTCACATATTATGTTTGATAACTACCTATATATACTTTCTTGCAGTGATAACTAGAGAGCATATTCTTATATTTAAAAAAATCTAAAATACATACAGATGCTGAAGATGTTGATTCGCCTTCAATCTTTCTACTGACAGAAGATCCCCGATAAAATTTAATGTTAGATCCAACTTTTGGAGGGATTCACATCCTTCAAGATTTTCAATAACTTCTACATTGTTTAAAGCAAGATTTAGATACTCCAAGTTTTTCATTTTATGTACATTTTCTAGAAATAAAAAGAATCAGGTATAGTAATTGATGATTTAATAAAATTAGCATTACTGGCTTTTGATGTATGTCAGTTTTATACTGAAATTTCAGGTTTCAGTTTTGTACCTTCTATCGTGGACAAAAAAGAATGAAATAGACCGACAGCAGTGCTGCAGTTAGCATTTGATCTGGCGTCCACCGCTAGGAGTGCCGTGTAGTTACGGCACATACCCCTGCAGCGTCTGCTGGTAAGTTAGCAAGGCGAGGAGCCGACGACGGGACGGCCGTGAATCGAACGCCGAGCACGCTCTAGCGGCACATTGCAAGACCTTCCATTGACAGTCTATATTTATTCTATTTGTCTATGCTTCTTCATTCCATACCCAAGCTAACACTGTATCCAGAGATTTTGAATACAAATTAGTCTACTTGAAATGAGGGTTTATTTTATTTTACGGCATTTTCCCTTAGCTTTTTCTATTTTATTACCTGATATAGTAATAAATCATTTTCTAATGATAGTTGTTATGGATTTTCACGACATTTTTGGCTTATTCAGTTGTAGCATATTAGAGAAAAATTTCAATTGTCCATATTTAGTGAATAGGCTGAGCTTTGGTCTAAGTGTAAGTTTCATTTTTTTTAATCTATCTGAACATAAACTCAATAAAGCAACTAGAAATTCTCATGGATCGTTTTGCTGCCATGAAAGTAGTTTTTCTTTCATATATCACTGGGTATGTTATTTGAATAAGAAAGAGTAACAACCCCTTTGGGAAAGTGGTCTAAAAACCCTTAGGCTTGGCAAATTACTCTTTTTGAATATGCCAAAAGATCAAACCCACAGAACCACTGAACCAAAAAGACTATAAATAATGTTTGTAAATGAATGTCCATATGAGCTATACTAATTTACAATATTAGGGCGCCGGCCTGACCTGTTCAATGATGATTTGATATAATTCATCAGTGATGTGATAAAAAGTAGTCTCGATTGTTCTTACCTATTCTTGATATTAAATTGGACTGTAACAGTAAAATTTTCAAATCCCTGCACCAGTTTTGAATGTGTTCAAACTTTTCAATGTCCTCTTGATGCAAGGAGAGTTCTTCGAGGGTAGAAATGACACATTCATTGTGCTCGCTTCTTTTTCTAACAAGTTCTTCTGTTACTGTAACAAACACTTACTATAACTTTACCACTGTAAACAAATTTACTAAACACTATTTTAAATAGTTTGTCTTCTTACCTGAAATGAGAGTCTATAATGTTTTATGTTATCAGAGCTGCAGCAGCAGAAACATACACTTAATAATAAACAAAGTATAAAAGTAATCCTACTATAATATTATAAATGAGAAAGTTTGGATGGATGGATGTATGGATGTATGGATGTATGTTTGTGACAAGTGAACGCAAAAAATACTGGTCGGATTGGGCTGAAATTTGGCATGATGATAGCTCACATTCCCGATTAACATATAGGCATATTCTTATTTCAAAAATCCTTTCGGGCTCCGCCCCAGTGGCTCTGGAGTTTCCTATGTTAACCTTATGAGAAATGGAATTATTGAATCTTAACAGCTGTTTCAACTTAACAAGTTGGTTCTGTTCTATGATGTTCAATAGCATTAAAGTTACAAGGATTACCAACAGGGTGCAGCACTATTATTTCTTTTACATTTATGACAACAGCTAATTTGCAACCAAAAGGTGAGTGAGCGTAGCGAACGAACTTCAACCTGGAGGCGAGTTAGCGTAGCGAACGAGCTAACCTGAAGGCAAGTGAGCGCAGCGAACGAGCTCCAACCTAAAGGTGAGTGAGCGTAGCGAACGAGCTCCAGCCTAAAGGTGAGTGAGCGTAGCGAACAATTGAGCCATGCGAACTAGATAATCTTGAAATTAAGAAGTTAAACGGGGCAAAGCCCGCGGGTTACAGCTAGTCAACTAAATAAATCTTTATCACACAAGGGACATTGGGAATGGACCGATGTAATAATAAATCCAGCAAACAAATCTCACAATGCCAATAACTATACAGTGTACATTGACACTTTTTAATGATGAAGGATTGGGATATTGAGCTGAATAGCATACTTTTCTATATAATGATATTGTATAACAGTATGAAATTTGCTAATAAAAGCAGTTCAAAAATACACTTTGTGTAGATCTATTGTAAAATTGTCTATTGTAAATGTAACATAAAGTGGTTAGTCAAATTACTGCACAATGTTGTTCAAAACTCATAGTAGTGTCTAGCTACTGTAAACAATTTGTACACAGGCACACAGTATGGAATAAAATAAAATGAACTTACTCAACACCATAGCTTAGTCAGACCAAATAAATACAGTTATAATTATTTTCACAATAAAAGAAACTACAGACTATTACAGTAACTGTTTGCATTAAAAACACATATCAACCAAAACACTCAGCATTTAAATACAGAACAGACGACAATATTAAAGTTGTTGGTAGGTTGTTATGACAACAAACTATCATCGCCACTCTCCAGCTTGGCGAGTCAAGTGGCTCAGTCGGTATAGGGGGTCGGCCGGCGGGTCAGTCGTGACGGACTTCGGGCCAAACACGGTACGTCCAGAGTGCAGCCGATTCAGATTTATATTTTTGGCGCGTGCCTGGCCTGAATAAGGATAATATTTTAGTTAGGATAATATTTTGTTGGTGGCCACAGTGGAAGCAGGAAATACGACGCCGGTACTGACTCGGTTAGCAAAAAAGCAATTCAGTTGTAGGTTGTAGTTATGAACTTGTTGAATGAGGAATTAAGTGTACAATTATCCCAAGTAGCAAAAATCGTTGGCCCAACGTTTCTGTCGATCGTTGGCCAACGGTATGTTTTGGCACTCAGTCTTACGGTTGGCCAACCAACCAATTTTGCGGAAGGGCCAACCATCCCATTGGGCATAAACATAAAAAACACAAAATAATACAGATTTTGTATGCAAAGCATAATTATGAGTTGAGTAAATTGATTAAATAGTTAATAAAAACTTATTTTGTAAATAAAAACGAAATAAAATTTTTTGGCCGGGACGGGTCTCGAACCCGGTACAATTGACATGTGAGCCTCACGCCTTACCTCTGAGCACAGAAAACGTACTACTATACCGTTATAGTAGTACGTTTTCTGTGCTCTGAGCTAACTGTGCTTGTTGATTAAGAGTGTTTTCAAGTGGTGAAAGAGTAGCCGACAGGTGCAATGGTCACAATTAATACTTTAAATATTTTTGATGCTACAGTATAATATGATTCTGTTAATATGTTTAGGCCTCAAGTAGTTGAATTGTTTTTCTGGTAGTTGGAGAGGATACTAGTATTTGAATATAGATTATTTAATTACCATTAGATTAGTAGGCTACTAAAACTGTTATAATTGATTGTTATATAATTAATTAATCTTTTCTCTATAACTATTAAAAACTTGCTTAAATAAGTTAAAGAATATTAAAAAAAAAATAATTATAATAATTATTAAATGTTAAGCAGGTGTTCCCCACTGTATCTACGTAGTATCACAACTCACAACATCATCTGACTACATTCATTATTGATCCAAATTTTTACAATATTTGTCTTATATTCTGCTGCCATAACATTTATGTACTTTTAAATAAATCAATTTGTTAAAATTCGTTTTAGAATGTTTTATTCTTAAACCCAACGAAGGCCCAACGATTCTTTCCTTTGTAGGGCCAACGAATACCAGTTTCCATTGGGCCAACGTTGGCAAATCGTTAAAATTTCTGCCAACCATTTCCCAACCGTGCCACGTACGTTTTCTGTGACCGTGCCGACCATTTCCCAACGTTGGGCCAACGATGTGTGCTACTTGGGATAGCATCGCAAATTCTTGTGAAGTTACAGCCAGTGAAAAATTGTGTTTAGGAGATTTCATATTGCTTTCCCCACCTAGAAATGATTGAGCACGGTTCTTTATAAATTGTTGAATAGGGCATGAAACTGGTTACATTTTGGAAAAAATAAGCTTGACAAATCAGTATTCATTAGTTGTATAACAATTAAGTTATTTATATGTGTTGTCAATTTGTAATATTTATTTGTTGATATTGTTGCTTGCTCTAAGTTAAACAATTAAATTATTTATTTTTGTTGTCAATTTGAAATGTATTTGTTATTATATATTGTTACAAGGTTATGTCATAGATAAACATGTTTTATCTATGGTTATGTTTTATTGTTACATAGTCACACTTATTGTATGAATACGATGTTGTTGAATATTTATAGTAACACACAATATCTTTCCTTGTTTATTATTGTTTATTTTTGTAATGAATCAATGAAATGGGTTTCCCGTTGGAATAAATTAACTTGACAATCTAGGCCTACTGTAGAATCAATGTTTTTACTTTCTCCCCCTATACCTATAGTATATGGAGCTAAAGTATTGTTTTCGTCAAAATTTTCGAGTTTGAGTTTTGAGTGGATATATTCGTTTTGGGTCCCCCTGGACCCAAAAAAGTGGTTTTCGAAGTGATGTCTGTGTGTGTGTGTGTGTGTGTGTGTGTCTGTGTGTGTGTCTGTGTGTCTGTGTGTCTGGATGTGTACAGAGCTAGGGACTGCACCTGTGGTCCGATTTCGATGAAATTTGGTATGTAGGTTCTAATCCATGGTATCTCCAGGTGTTTTTTTCTTTTTTTTGAAATTTTGATTTTTAATGGGGATTTTTCCATAAAAACCCATAAAAAACGGAAAAATCGAATTTTCTCAAAAATGGCCCGAACGATTTTGATAAAAATTTAGTATGTTGTAGCCCTTTAAATTCTGAACAAAATGATACAAATTTCATTTCTCTAAAAATTACGGTTCAAAAGTTATGGTAAATTATGTTATTTTCCCATAAAAACCCCGTAAAATAACGAAAAATAAGATTTTAGAATAAAATTCCAGTTTTAATTTAACATAGTATGTTATGGTCCTTAAAGTTTTGATAGTTTTTTTCATTTAAAAAAAAATAATTTTTTATGGGAATTTTCCCATAAAACCCCATAAAATAACGGAAAAATAGGATTTTCCCAAAAACAGCAAGAACGATATTGACAAAAATTTGGTATGTTATAGTCCTTTATATTCTAAACAAAATGGTACAAATCCCATTTCTGTAAAAATTACGGTTCAAAAGTTATTGTAAATTATGTTATTTTCCCATAAAAAACCCATAAAATAACGGAAAAATCGGATTTTCACAAAACTGGCCCAAAACGATTTTGATAAAAATTTTGTATGTAGCCCTTTAAATTCTGAACAAAATGATACAAATTTCATTTCTCTAAAAATTACGGTTCAAAAGTTATGGTAAATTATGTTATTTTCCCATAAAAACCCCGTAAAATAACGAAAAATAAGATTTTAGAATAAAATTCCAGTTTTAATTTAACATAGTATGTTATGGTCCTTATAGTTTTGATAGTTTTTTTCATTTAAAAAAAAATAATTTTTTATGGGAATTTTCCCATAAAACCCCATAAAATAACGGAAAAATAGGATTTTCCCAAAAACAGCAAGAACGATATTGACAAAAATTTGGTATGTTATAGTCCTTTATATTCTAAACAAAATGGTACAAATCCCATTTCTGTAAAAATTACGGTTCAAAAGTTATTGTAAATTATGTTATTTTCCCATAAAAAACCCATAAAATAACGGAAAAATCGGATTTTCACAAAACTGGCCCAAAACGATTTTGATAAAAATTTTGTATGTAGTCCTTTAAATTCTTAACAAGATTATACTAATCCCAATTCCATATATTTACTCTCACCGCTTACACAATATGATAAAGGTTGTTGACAAACTTATGGGAGAAAGTATGTGTCAGAATGCTGATATCGTTTATTTATCTATGGTAGAATCTTTGGAAACACATAATATGCAGCTACATGGTATAAATAAAGCTGCTTAGCAATGTCAAAAAACTTAAACATGCACAAAATTCAAACTACTAAAATCAAATCATATGATTTAAGAACATAAACACATAACCTCAATAACCTCAAAACATTAATTGATTAATTAATTAATAGTTGTGTTGTGAGTTGTGAGTTTCTTGACTGTGACTACTTTCAAGCTCTTCATTCAAATAAGTTTTGGTTTGTAACTTTTTCTGATTCAAATGATGGAGTTATAATCACAATTAATTAAGATATGAATAAACAGTCAAGTTTAAACGAATAACATGGCAGGTAATTTTATCCATTTTGTTAATTTGTTACATGTATTTTCCTACAGTAGGCCTAGCCAATGTAAAAAAAAAATTATTAGTCCTGCATGTAAGTTACATTTTTATAATGCTTCTCTATAAAAGAAAATACAGCTCAACTTATTTGAACTATTAAACAGGTCAACAATATTTTTTGCCATTAAATTACAAGGCCCAATTCTACAATTTATTAGCCTAAGTTAATGTTCCAGATTTCAATGTACCAGCCCTAGTGCCAACCTTATGACATAAGACTCATAAGAGGTTTATTTTTACCTTCTAAGCTGATCTTTTCTCTCTCTCTAAACATTGGAATTACCATAAGTTAATGAGTTGTCATTCCATTCATTTTGCTTGCACGTTTGTCTGTTAACCAAACTAGGCTGCACTTCACTTTACGTACTAGACTCATTCGAATGAAAATATCGATTATCTGATTGTTTCATTCGATATATTGTTTGGTTAACCTTACCTAACTAACCAAACGATATATCGAATAAGTTAATCGAATTATCGATCGATATTTTCATTCCAATGAGTGTAGGACGTAAATTAAAGTGCAGCCCCAAACTAGGTACTTAAATGTTGACAGGTCCATGTTTCCGCCATAATGATCCAAGCTCAAGTTTAATTTCTTCTGTCAAATCCTCAAAATCAAACTGTCTGTTGAACCAGGTGCTTTGTACCACTTATTTCAATGAAGGTAAGTAGGCCTAATTTATTTAGTTCCCTTTCATTTTTGAGTTTAAGCAGGTTTACACTAAAATACACTGAATGAAATTACAACGGGAAATGAACCAATTATCTATACTCTCTTGGTCTTCGGGGTTCGACCGCGTCCTTAGGTTATGTACACTATGTACAGAAACTACTGACGTTTCGGCCACATAACAGTCAGCCATCTTCAGGGCGAGCGAGCACTATCACCGTAGTCACAGAACTCGACTGGCACGGGTGGGCCGGGCTCGTAGGTTATATACCCTCTTGATGGTGGTGGGGGTGTTCTGGAACTTTCCACTCCGTTCTAGCTCCACTGCGCTCCGGCCGCTTCTAGAACTTTCTTGGCTTTCTCTGGCGAGCGGGGTAAAACTACCTTAGTTTTAAACCTTACCTGTAAACCAAGTGGTTGTGATTTCGTTTCGTAAAATGATTTTGTATTTTTAGCTACAAGTACATCTTTTACAAATTTACTTGCAAATCAAGGGCGGTGTGATTCTTGTAGGTATAATTATGTTGTAGAGATTTTTTTTTTATGACCTCGTTTTATCTTCTCCTCTCCACGCAACATACGCTTAGGCCTAATTAGTTGACTATTCATTGTTGTTAAAAAGAACAGAATGATTATACAATTAAATATAAACGGCATGATTTTAATCACTCAATATAGAACTAATTGTTAATTAATTTGTAATAGACTAATGTGCTCTTTAGTATTCATCCGATTTTTTTCTTTTGTACTGTATCTATAATGTGGTAGATTTGTTGACTAACACATGTCGAGGCTCTTGTTTACTTTTTAGTGTTAACTCGCAAATAATGTCGTGGTGACCAATTAGCCCATAAGGCCCATGTTAAGAGTCCTGTGGCCCGATTTGTACCATTTCAGATTTATACCTTCCCATGGTTGGGTACTCTAACTGTGTTAAGTTTCGTGCAGATCGCTTCAGCCGTTCAGGAGGAGTATTTGTAAAACAAAAGCAAGAGTATTGTATAAGAGCTTCGCTCACTTCGCTCACTCCGCTCAATTAATCTTTGAACAACTGTCATTATTGGCTCGGTTGTCCGTTTGAGTTCAAATTTGCGGCATTATATTCTGCTAGTAAAGACCTTTAATTTGATGTACATGCCAACCTATGCTTCTATTTAAGATTTCCTTCTGACTCCTTGTGGGACGTCCCCATGATATGACAGAAAATTGATAGTTCCTTGAAACAGTAGATTTTTAGGTGTGGTGTTGATGTACCAAATCTTATTGATTTATCTGTTGTCGTTTAGAAAATATTAAGCCCGTGCGGGACTTTATATACACCCTGTATATTTTGTTTGCATGTATATGTATAACTGCATTATTGCGGAACAAAACTCCGCAAGCGCCCTCTCTCGTAACATACCTTTATACTAGAAAATTGCTCAATATGTTTATTTGAAATATTACTCATATTAAGTTAAACAAATAATGTTATTACCAAAGAAATTAGGTTTCTGATTAGGTTATTCAACACTTACATATAATACTTCGTTATAACAACAAGGAAAATGGGTAAAATTTATGCTATTTAGTTTTGCGGGATAAAACTCTGCATGCGCCCGCTCCCGTTTTACTGGTGAAGCGCCTCCTCGAGGGTTAACTTGAAATAGGTTGCAATAAAGTAAAAAAATAGGTTAGCCTAGTTTAACAAAAAAACTTGTATCCTCAATGGGGCCTTACGATTGCCTGAATGGGTTGGTAAGTAATTAAAAAAAAACATTTTCTAGGAACACTGGGTTCTGGGAAGTACTTTCTCCCTAACCCTTCACCCCTTCGTTTTTGGTACATCACTGATGTACCAAGATGTTTGAAATTATGGGTGCACTTTAGTTTATGCCCCACATTTACTATTAATCTATACTTATTTAATACCGTACGCAAGCAGGTTTTTTGTGACAATTACTCCTCCGAAACTACTGAACCGATTGACATGTTTTTGGTGTCATTGGAAAGAGCGTAACGTGAAGTTGTGCCGGAAACTTTCTTTTTAGGGAAATAATTAGAGAGTGAGGCCCTGGGGCCCTTTAAAGTTTCGTATTTCTCCATAAGATTAACATGGGAAACAAAAATTGTTATGAAACTCCAGTTGTTGTCAGAAATGCTGTTCTGCTATTTAATTTAATTTGTTTACAAAGAGAATTGTTTCTTGGTGCCATGTGGTCAATGAATTATACTTTTGCATATATTTTAAATGCTATACACTATATAAAATGATAGTACTCTAATACATTAAGAGATCTTAATTTAAATAATCAATAAGCAGAATTGAGCCTTTGCTTATATTTTTCCTGGTAAGTGTGTTGTAACTGTTTCTCATAGTATATTATAGTATCTTAAAGTAAAACCGAATTATTCTTTTCTGCATTCTCACCCCGTAGCGAAGCACGGGCAGAGCAACTAGTTATAGGCCTACCTTAAACTTATACATTAACTACCAGCTGATTATAAAATGAAACTATTCTAAACTAACCTAACCTAACCTAACATAAACTAAATGGCGTAAACTAAAGTGCTAAAGGGCGTAAACTAAAGTGCAGCCAAAATTATACCAACAATAAGTATAAAATCATTTATTGGTGTGAACCTGCTAATAACTTGCCAATAACCATTCCTAGCAATAAGTAGTGTGCACACTTGTAAAAATCTATTGATGGCGCTATTTGAGTATTTAATAAGCCTGCACAGAGTAATATCTATATGGCCACGTGATAAAGGACATGTTCACGCACAGGACAGTATCAAAGTCATATCCCAGGAACGAATTTTGGTCATACATTAGGGGTAGATGACAAACCACTCACACCAAAATCTATTCATGGCTACTTATTGGTGAGTTATTGGCAGATTCACAAGTCAATAATTTATGTAAATATTGGCCAATAGGGGGTCAATATGATAGGTATCAATTTATGTAAATTGATTGCTTCATTTAGCACAAAATATTAAAAATCCATTTAAAAAAGTACCAAGTAAGTTATAGTAATATAGGCTAACACTTCACTACCACTCTCTATAATTATAAATCAATCATTCCTCAATAGTAGTTTTCCTGAACACTTAAAATATGCTGAACTAAAACCTCTTTTCAAAAATGGAGAGAGACATAATCCAGACAATTATCGTCCAGTCTCACTTTTACCGACATTCTCTAAAGTTTTTGAAAAATGTGCTTCTTACCAAATATCCTCTTTTATGGAAACCCACAATATTTTGTCTAACAAACAGTTTGGGTTTAGAAAGGGTCGAAGCACCATGAGAGCGCTCTCAGACTTTGTTGAGGAGGTGTCATGGGCCTTGGATGAGTCGCATAGCACAATGGGGGTGTTTTGTGACTTATCCAAGGCGTTTGACTGTGTCAATCATGATATCCTCATTAAAAAACTAGAGTCGTATCCCTTTTCTGGAAATTCAGTGTCATGGTTGAAATCTTACTTTAATAATCGCTATCAGAGAACAGTCATTTGTAAAGATAATTTAAAAGTAAAGTCAGAATGGCAAAAAATTAAAATAGGTGTGCCTCAAGGTTCGATTTTGGGGCCTCTTCTATTTCTTATATATATCAATGATCTTCCAAAAAATGTTTCAAATAATCTAATTCTGTATGCAGATGATACTACTGCAGTAGTTAAAACAAAAAACAATGAGGGATTAAAACATAAAAATTGAAGAAAGCCTAACCGAATTGGGGAAGTGGTTTGAGATCAATGGATTGAAAATGAATGAAGAGAAAACCAAATTTGTAAGATTTTGTACACCTCAATCAATGGCACTCACTGATCAATCTCAACCAACTGATGATAATGTAAAATTTTTAGGGCTATATATTGATAAACACTTGACCTGGAGTAAGTGCATTCAGTCGGTAATTGGAAAATTAAATTCAGCCTGTTTTCAAATGTTATGCTTAAGAAATTCTATAGACCTGAAAACTTCTGTCATGCTCTATTATGCTTACTTTTATTCAATAGTACAGTATGGAATTGAATTTTGGGGGTTCGCCTCTGAAATTGAAAAGTTTTTAAAATTCAAAAAAAGTTTATAAGAATTATGACTTTTTTACCATGGAAATCTTCGTGCAAAACAGTTTTTAAAGAATTGAATATTATGACTATTCCAAATTTGATTATTTACAAAACATTGTTAGCGGTGCATTCAAATTTTGATGACTACATTAGCGAAAACTTTGACCACATATATAACACTAGATTTAAAAATATTTCCAATATCCGAGACACCGACTGAAGCTTGTAGAAAAAACACCTAAATACATGGGAAAAAAACTTTTTAATAAACTACCCTCAACTCTAAAAAATGTAATTAATAATAAATCTTTTAAAAGCAGCCTTGCTGATTTTCTGATTAGCAAAACGTATTACAGTGTTAATGATTACCTCAATGAAACTAACCAATCAATATGACTCTATTTTGTATGACATAGAAACTAATTTTTTTTTTCTGTCATCGTTTAACAAATTTTGCCAACTTGTTTACAAACATTTTTTATGCATAAGACATATTGTTGTACATTAGGTTAAGTTAGTAATAACATAGATAAAACATACTCCCTTAGTAGATTTCTCATCCTAATGGAACAGCTGAAGACAATTTTATTGTTAGTTCTGTACGGTTTATGTAGAGGTCGTGTTTTGTTTACAATTTGTTTCGCGTTAATACAGTCATTTAAAACCTCGTTTTACCGAATAATACGATCTAATCATAAACAATAAATTGTCCCCTAGTTATTTAACCAAACAGTAAAGCACAAATCAAGAAATTAACCCTAAAATAATAGAAACAAAATTTCGTCGACACTAGCGCCCAGTGTGGCGTACATGAACTAGACATGAAAAACGAGCTTCAAAATTTACAATGGGATGAGAAGTCTACTTGTGTTGGTTAGTCTATGGTAATAATTTTGACAATGTCATCTGTTTTTTAGCTGTGCTATGATTTAAAACGTTGATGTGACAATAAAGAATTATTTATTTATTTATTTACTAATAAAATGATGTAACTTATAAGCTGGCCGTAAGTTAAGCTAGATTTCAAAAACGTACTGTCCCGATAATGACTTGTAATATTGCTTGGAAACAACAGTTCCAATATTGTATTTATATCCAGTGTTGTATTTATGCAGCACTATTTATTTTTCAGCTGTTAGGGACCAAACAACTTATCCTTGCAACACAAGTCGTAAAGGTGCAGTCTCTAGTACTCAGAAAACCCCATCTTCTCAACTTGGAAACACTACTTCTTTTAAAGGTAGGCCTACATAATAAATTCAAGTTTCTTTATGATGCTGCTTTATTTCTCTGTAAAATAAAATCTTAAGTCAATCACTCTAAAAATCATCTAGGCCTATAGTATCTTGTTCTGTCAACTCACATTGACTGTGTACTCGCTGTTGTTTCGTGATGTTTCAGTCCAGGGAGCCGAAACCCCACTTGACTGAGGCTGTTCTAGTACCATGTC
Source organism: Macrosteles quadrilineatus (assembly GCF_028750875.1). Classification (NCBI taxonomy): domain Eukaryota; kingdom Metazoa; phylum Arthropoda; class Insecta; order Hemiptera; family Cicadellidae; genus Macrosteles; species Macrosteles quadrilineatus. Next base: position 115,777,794 of record NW_026542602.1, on the reverse strand, counting down.
CTCGTTTGTTCATAACATAATAGCTTTGTACCTCTGACTTTTATTGAACTAAACATTCTATCCCCATGTTAAAGTCGTCTTCAGTTTTAAAATCAAAATGGACGTACCGGTAGTTAATGTGAGCTACCAACAGATTGGGCTCATTTAAATTACTGGTTTCTGTTGGGAATTGGACTTTTTGACCAAGTTAAACCTATAGGACCATTTATAGTAAGCTATAGCATGTCTTATGTCACGTCAAATATCTCAGTAAAAAAATACCCCCGCCGTAGCAAACCTTCAGACTAAGCGAATTTCCATTTGCCTGATTGGATTTACACTTAAACTAGTGGCTTGTAGGGGCAATAGCCCCTATAGGTCTATATTCTAGTAATTATTTTGTACAAATTATTAGTCTCATGGGTTACCCTAACTTGAATTAGATATCGTTAAAAATTTGTGTTTAATATAATATTTATTACATACCCTGCATAATGCATTTTGATGTCTGCTCTGTTTAAAAAAAAAATTCAAAAGGACTGTTCATGCAGTGTGTTTACAATATGAACTTTCTAATTAAAATACCACCAAGGAACATTTTCAATGATAATCTTCATGAATATTAATTAAATATATATATTTCTTTGAATGTAGACAAATTCACTTCGATAAAACACATATAGATAATGTCATCCTCCAAATTGTAAAATGCTAATTCTATAACAAAATCTCTCTGAAAATAACATTTGTTGTATAGTAGGCCTATTAATCTTGGTCGATTCCTTGGTCTTTATTTGGTTCTAGCTATTTTAACATCATCTGGCCGCTTAACCTGGCTAAAAGCAACATAAAGTTGTCCATGGGTTATTTTTTCAAATAGATGCCGACTTTTGTGAAGGTATGCGGGCCTCGCGCTTAAATTATAGGAATAGCGAAAGCTAATCGCAATAGGAATTGGATCCTTATAAACGGCATATTAGGATCTGTAGATATTAGTTTTATTTTGGCATGATAATATGTTCCATTTGCCTACTCCAGCAATTACTTCTAGGTTAACACTTTTTTCAGACACACCTAACACAACCAATCATACTCCATTAACTATAATCCAGACCCTTAAAATAAGGAAAAGTCTATTTCAGCTTTATAATATGTAGTATACATATTACAGTACATATTACCATTGACTATTGCTGGCTACTGACATCGTTGCTGGGTCACAACAGTTGCTATAGCACATAATAAGTCATTCCATCAGTTTGACTTGGTAAAAACCATCGTGTAATTGGCAGACATCAGTAATTTAGATCAGCGCAATCTGTAGGGGGCTCACATCAACTAACAAATTTTATTAAAAACCTGGCTACAACTTTAACATGGGGATGGAATGTCTAGTTGTTGTATTAATAGTCAAAGACCTTTGACTATTACATATCACCATATGCTTTAAATAAAGTTAAACCACATGTTTTAAAGTAAACAAAGCAGACATGACCTAGATTTCCATGCTATTTAAATGTGAATTATTTTATTCCGTAACAACCTTTTGGTGCATAATTAAGAAAAATGAATATTTTTCCCCAAAATTTCATGCCCAGACCTTTAAAATGAGACCCCTCCCAGCTTTCTACGCCCTCCGGTTCGCTCACAATTTCATTGTAAAATTTTGGGCTTACGGAATTAGATATATAGATGTCTACTTAAAAATATCACATTTATTCCCTATTTAAATAGAATTAGTTTAATGAGTACTTAGGTTTGCTGCAACAGGAAGTGTAAACAAATTTTTTTTGTAAAATGTTAATAATTTAGGCCTAGTAAGAATTAAATGCATCTTCAAAATTTTATCAAAATATGTTCATAAACAAGCAAACTACAACAGTGTACTTATTCTCCATAAGAATAACATGGGCAAACGAGTGCATCAATATTACAAATAATCAGAACTGCACAGTAAATATAAATTTAAATTTCAAAATTTCAGTGTTCTCTACACTATGTTCTGTTAGGTTTAATTGTGTATCTTAACTATTTAATCTAGTCTAAATTTGATATTAGCCTAATGCAAGTTGTAAACTCTGTCAACAAAAAATTATTTAAGTTTTAAATAAATCAATTTTTTGTTATGTATTTTTATTTAAGACTCAATGGCGCTCACTCCATTTGAGCTAACCGGGAACGTCAGTTGTAACTTTGTTGATGTCAGGCAAAGTCTTGTTTGTGTAGCCAAAGAATGTTTACGTCAGAAAAAGTCAGCTGATCACTACCGTATTTGTTTTTGATGTACGGAAATTGAAGATTTTCGAAGATCTCAGCTCTATGGAATTCGGATATTCTAGAATACAGAATGATAAAAATAATTTAATTTAAATATGAAATGGGAAAATATTTAAATTTATATATAGGGTGTTCGTAAAGGGGTGTCAAAAACTTCATGGGCTGATAGTACTAATCAATCTAAACTAAAAGCTCATATAAACATAGGTCGAAAAAAAATGTTGTTCAGCCGCTAGCTGTCATTTTGTCAAAAAACTGTACTTGCCATTTTTACAAAACAATTTATATCTCAAGAGTTATCCAAGAAACCAAACTTTGCACATACATTTAATAAAAAAAAATACTTATGAAATTTTCTTTTAAATTAACAAAATGGCGGCCATTTAAAGTCTTTGAACATAAATTATGGCTGATTTAATTAAAAAACGTAAAGAACACTTTTATTTGGCATTTTCAATTCCCTATCAAATGATACCAAGTTCAAAAAGATTGAATAAAAAATAGCTGAAAGAAATATCACGATTTTTAGTTGTAAAATGGGGTAGAATAAGGCTAAGACGGTGGCTAGGTTTGCCTCATAAGCATCACCTATAATCTTTTCTTTAATACAGGGTTTAATGAATGGTTATGTTGTGTCACATTTGTTACTGACAGGGAACGGTTTATATTAGTTTTGATTCTGTTTTTTACCAAGGGACGTAGAACGCTCTGTTGTATCCAGTATAGAGTTTATTAAATTCATTAGGCCCTTTAGGTTCGTTACCTCATAAACCCATGCTAAAAAGAACTCTGTTAATGAAATGAAAACCTAAGCATGTTCCAAGATTGGTTGTAGCTCACTTGGGCAACTAATTTATACTATCAAAGCGAAGTTGACTGACTCCGGTTAAAATGTCATACCACGCAATAGTCCGTAATCCTTTCAAAATGACTAAGAAGGAATTTCCCTTAAAAGTTACATTTGCCATGACTTTAAATAAGGCATATGGACAGACGCTAACGAAGGAAGGATTGCACGTGCCAGACCCGGGTTTTTTACACATTCAGTTATTGTGGCTTTTTTAAGGGTGCGCTTTATCAGTGAAAACTATGTCTGTGTAAAAACAAAGCCATCAAAACAAAACTTGTATATGGCCATATTATTACTTCAAACATAGTGTTCAAAAAGGTTCTGTAAACATGTAAAAACTTAATAACTTAACATTATATTTTTAATTCTTGTGTTGAATTGGTTTAATCAGTAATCACTGAACACTTTGCTGTTTTTAACATTAAAAGTATCGTGCTATTTGTACTTAACCGCCTACAATTAAATCTCTCAGACTGGTTTTGCAGAAAATGTAGAATACAATAAACAGTATAAAGATGGCTTCCGCTAGCTGCGATTAAGCAAAATAAAGTAATAAAACATGCATTTTTAACTAACCTATAAAACCAACAACTAAACAGATCACACTAATATACTATAAGCTGCAGGTTGGGGAGCACACTGGACAAATGTTAGAGCGTAAGGCTTCTGTCCCCAAAGTCCCAGGTTCAAATCCCGCCATCACCAGTGGACTTTATATGTCGATGATTTTCCAGGACTAGCCTGACTTAATGTGTAAAACAGTTCCACACAGGAGCCTAGGCGTCCTAGAAAGTGTTGTAGGTGGGACAAAAAAACCTTTGAGGCTTTAAGGAGACTGTGAAACTAAATTAGTTAAAGGGTTATAATTTTAAAACAGAATAATCAAATAAACCATTGCCAAACATGCAGTTTGACTTTCTCTTACAACTGCTGATATAAACTGTGTATTTCAGCTTCATCGTTCAACATTGACACTTCCAGGCCAGAGTCAAGCCATGCAAGCAGTTGGTTATCCAAAAGCTCACCTGCTTCACAAGTTATTAATTGTGAGTTTATATGTTAATTATAATAGTTAAGGCTACCAACTAAAGGCTTGTTGTCTATATAGATACACAGTTGAATTTAACACACAAAACACACTAGTTGATCTACACTTCAGGTTTTTAATTTGAGGCAAAGATAAGTATTAAATGAATGCCTTGTTACTGGCTTTAATTTCAGCCAAAAACATTAGGCCTATTTTAAAAGACATTTATCAAGGACAACTTCCCCCCTTTTTTTACTCTAGTGACATTTTTAAAATTGAAGTTGTAGCTATTTAAGTGTATTAGGTAACGCTTTTAAGGGAAAGCTATCACCATTTAAAGTTGTAGGCCTAAAAGTGTCTATCCTTAAAAATATATTCTTTAACTGTCAAGACTAGAGCGTGTCAAACAACATTGCATACCTTACCTTACCTATTAGGCCACTCAAACCTCAGAAGGTTTTTGGCCTCACCAAAAATGCCTCGCCATCTCTCTCTGTCTTGCATCCATTGAGCCTCTGCCCCCAATCTTCTCAAGTCCTTTTCCACTTGGTCCGTCCAGCGAAGTCGTGGTCGTCCCAAGGGCCGCTTTCCTCTTGGTAGTCCTTCATTTATCGCTTTAATTGTTTAATTGTTACATTTTGTTCTCATCTTGTGATATGGCCTGCCCACCTGAGTCTTCTGCTTTTTCTGATTTGGGCTATTATGTCTGGGTCTCTGTATAGCTCTCGAAGCTCTTTACTAGTGCGTATTCTCCATATTCCATCTTCATTTATGGGACCATAGATGCACCTTAAAATTTTGTTTTCAAACACCATCAGCTTTTTTTCAGCCTGTTTTGACATTGTCCATACTTCTGACCCATACAATACTACAGGTTGTATGATGGTTTTATAGACCCGTAACTTGGTCTTTCTTGAGAGTAGTTTGCTTTTTAAAAGCCCTTGTAAAGCCCAATAACATCTGTTGACATTCATTATTCTTGTGTTGATTTCAGCCATTTCTTGGTTGGCTTGATCAATAGTCGCTCCTAAATATTTGAATTCTGTCACTGTCACTCTTTCAAATGTGAGGTCCTCTACTTGTAAGTTGTCACTAATATTGTCCATGTGACGGCCTACCCAAAGATATTTAGTTTTCTGTTCATTTACCTGTAGCCCTACTTTTTTTGCTCTCTCTATTAGAGTTTTGGCAAGGCTTTTCAAGCTATGTTCATCTTCCGCGACCTGCGCAATGTCATCCCCGAAGGCTAAGACATAACATTTTGCTCCTACTTCTATTCCTTGGCCTCGACTTTTTACCTTTTGAAGGGAGTTTTATAAAGCCAAGTTGAATAATAAAGGTGAAAGCCCGTCTCCTTGCAACAACATTGCATAGGTAGTACAAAAACAACCTTGAGGGAAGTATAAGTTGCACACAGTGTACTCTATATTATGAAGAAATTTCAAAGTTTAATTTACATTATCTTTTTTGTTTATTTACAGCAAAATCACAAAGACCTTCTCTTTCAAAAGCTAAGCCTAAATCAAATGTCAAGTCGTCCAACGTTCCTTTGACAAAGTTTTTTCGACCTACTCAGAAACCTAATGGTAAGTTTCTAAGAGTCGCAGTCAGATTGGCACCACGACAGATTGGCACCATGGTGTTTTAGCACCAGGCGTCACATTGGAACCTCGTTGACATGAGGCCATGAAATATCACCTCACGTCAGCTTGGCACCACGACAGATTGGCACCACCCCTTTCTAGAGGTTCCAATCTGTCGTGTACTGTTACGACTGATTGGCACCTCTGCAGCCGCCGTCAGCTTGGCACCGCGACAGATTGGCACCACCCCTTTCTCGAGGTTCCAATCTGTCGTGTACTGTTACGACTGATTGGCACCTCTGCGGCCGCCGTCAGCTTGTCACCACGACAGATTGGCACCACCCCTTTCTTGAATGAGGTTTAAAAATACAACAACGTAGTTTTCTGCGTGCAATATTCAGTGGAGCTGGAATATTAATCCAATCCTTCTCTAAAGTCAATACTACACCTGTTCCTCGTGAATGAGATTTAACTACTTGCAGTATTCAAGTAGAGAGGGTAAATGTACAAAAAAGATGGTAAGTGGTAACCATTTACCATCTTTTGTTGTGTACTTTCCGTCTTGTAACAGTATAAGCGTAAATATATGTTTTTAATGTTATAAGACGTTTCTTTTATTTACTTTCATTTTAATTTTAACTAAATCATAATATACAAAAATAAAATAAAACGTTCTTTAATTTAAAGTCAATCACTTCAACAGTCATTCTATAGATTCTTGTATAAACCATATTAATAATACTGCAAATCCTTTAAAAAAAGAGTCTTACGATATGTCCGACAATTGATCGGCATGCCGGACAGGTTAAGGGAAGGCGGATGGACGTTTTGAATACGTCTCCACTGCTGGTTGTCACGGAGTGGTACACCTCCCGTCGAATAAATAATCAATATAAAATCTTACAGCCTTTAACAGGGTTTTCATGTACAATTACAATAATATGAGTACAAATTAATGCCAACTCTGTTAAAAACCAAACTCCCAATTGAAGAATATCGTGTGAGGGGCAGGGATATTTTTCAAACACAACTCTCCCCCCTTGACCTTGAAACTTGATGGTCCCTTGATTCTCATATTGTCAAAACCTCCCCTGCAACAGACCTGCAGCCTAGGTAACTATATATACAAACCATGTTAATAACGCTTGATTACCCAATTAGTCTGCCTGACTGGACAATGCGCAAGTCGGACGTTGGGGTGCGTTTAAATTTGTCGACCCCCCGCTGGTGACCCGGGATTATGCGCAAGTCGGATGCGCCCGTGTTTGGAAGCACAAACAGTTTGGGATACAATATGTGGGGTTAAATCTTAAAACAAACAGCTTTATTGTTTACAAGTTTTCATTTAGCTTATTAATAATATAGATTATCCTACCTTTGGATAAATGTCATTTAGACAGTCTTAAACATAGCTGACTGAAATAGTTTTTACGCCACACTACATTATTTAGACGAACTTCCCACGCAAGGATTCAGTCCAGAAAACAGCTGTTTGCCGCCAGCTTATTCAAATGGGGTTTCATTGCGTGATACTGTTCTGCAATGAGTTTTACCGGACACCAATCAGCTGATTATAATACTGTATTTGCGTATGTAGCAATAATTGGTTATAAGCTAAAACATAACCTCTCTTAGAGGTTATGTATGACTAGTGATTTTTAGTCCTTTAGTTGGTGGAAATATATAACGATTTGTACGGATTAAGTAGTATGGCGTAAAATATCGTACGTAACTCGTCCAAAATGTGTTTACCGGACTCGTATGGTAATCCCGTACTCGACTTCGTCTCGCACGGGAACGACCACACTCGTCCGGTAAACACTTACTTTCAGGACTAGTAACGTAATATACTATTACGCCACACTACACTATTTTGACGAACTTCCCACGCAAGAATTTAGTCCACAAAACAGCTGTTTGCCGCCAGCTTAATCAAATGGAGTTTCATTGCGTACTACTAACTGTACTGTAATGAGTTTTACCGGACACCAATCAGCTGATTATACTGTATTTGGGTGGCACTGGCAATGAGTACTGTAGTTATAAACAAAAACATAACCTCTCTTACAGGTTATGACTAGTGATTTTTAGTCCTTTAGTTGGTGGTAATATAAAGATTTTTTACAGATTTAGTAGTATGGCGTAAACTATCGTATGTCACTCGTCCAAAATGTGTTTACTGAACTCGTATGGTAATCCCGTACTCGACTTCGTCTCGCACAGGAACGACCACACTCGTCCGGTAAAAACTTATTTTCAGGACTAGTAACGTAATATACTATTGTGTGGCTAGTGTGACACATTATATTTATCCTACAGTTACTGTAAAGCATAGAAATACTTAGTGATTTAAACACTATACAATAGGTTAGCTTAAATCCAAGCGTTGGACGAAATTAGAAAGACTATATCAGTTAGTTGATGGTAAACGTAGTATATTTAAGCGCTGTCAACTTATTTTCAAGAGTACGCGTATTACGTCCTAATAAAACTAAACTCTGTTATGTTGCTTTTTAAACAATTTGTGTTGTTTGGTTGGAATACTAGAATACTGGAGTGCGGCAAAAGGAAGTAAATGCAGCAATTAGCAACTGTCTGTACTATAATCATATTTGTTAATTGAACACACAATTGTACTGATTTTATTTAACTAGTCCCGATTAAAAAAACGTATTTAACATTCTTTTATGGTTAACTAGCAGTCATACCCGTTCTTCGCAACGGGAAGAGAACGCTAATGAGAATAATTATGTTCCATAGATTTGTCGTATGTAGATAAACTTAAACTCCGAAAAGTATTAACTGGATACTCCGTTTCCCAAACATTATTTTTGGGGGAATAAACCATACAAACACAATAGTTTTTTTTTTTTACAAATAGGAAAAAATGAAGTCAATAAGTTAAAGAACGATGCACTTAAAAAATAAAACGCCTTATTCCCACAATATAAAAATTGATTTCTTAAATTAAAAACCTAAACATACCTCAGGAAAAAATCCTACTTTGACAGTTCACATTTTGTATCACAGTTTTTTGTTGCTGCTTGGTTAAAATTAGCTGATATCATCAATTTAAACAATTTGTACTGCACCCTGTTGGTAAACCTTATATCTTTTTAATGTTATTTAATATCATAGAACCAACTTGTGTAGTTGAAACAGGTGGCAAAACTATTTTATTCCTGATTAACTATAGAAATATTTTCCTGCTAGTAAAAATTCAAACAAATCCCTTTTCGTATGGAAGAAATCACAACTACTTCTTGAGTGGAAAAACCGCCAAACATCTGCAAGAAACTCGCCGAATGTGTAATGGCCCTTTTAGAGTGATTTTTTCATGACGCTTTTGCTACCAGATAGCATGTATAGAATGATTTTTTTAACTGATTAAGCATTGTACTTTGAATCAGATGTGGCATTAGTGAATAAGGGTTCTTTCATTTCGTGCTTCGTGGAATATACAAAATATCACAGTCAGGGCCCACAGTAAAATGTGTAACAATTACTACTAAAGATTTTTGCGTAAGACGAACGTACTATTTGTGGTAATCAACAGCTTGAGCGAACAACTGTTAGTAAGAATAATGCTGCTACCTGGTTGCTACTTACTACTGCACTAAAAGAAAGAAACTCCACTTTTCACGTTAATTTTCGTGGTTTTAATAGCTTAATTGTTATTATACTTTTTTTATAATTTTTATATGAGCTCGGTTATCTACGAAGGCTTGATCAATTGGGGCTCAGATTATCGTGAGTCTGCATATGCTGTATTGGAGAAACCTAACCTCATGTTCAAATTTAATGTTAGAAAAGTCATTATAACATGTACCATACCATATTTACTCATATTAACTCAGTGTGTTACTTACAAAAAAAAAATGATTTCCATATTAAAGTTAATTAAAACCATTGAAACCCCTTTATTGGCAGTACAGTGTACAGTACACTTAATACGAGTCTCGTATATCAATTCACTACTGACATAATGTGTGCGGCACATTTAAACTAAATCTGGCCTGGTTTACCTTAGCTATTATTTCCCTCGTGGTTCAATAACCTGGCTTTAAAGTCGGGGCGTCCTCCCCCCATAACAGGTAGACGGGCAATCCTAATCCCTTGTTGACAAACAACAGTGTCTTTGTTACGGGCGACCACCAGGGACTGCTGACATCCTCACGCTATTCAAATTACGGGGATTTCTATGTTTGAGTCTGCAAGTTATGTGGCATTTCCAACTGTCAATTTGGTCTTCAACATCAACGTTGACATTGACAAACGAGCGGACGTACAGAGAATTTGAGGAAGCCGGAAAACTCCACGCTGGGAGGGTTTCGAATATTTTTTCAAGCACCTTTTATAAGATGATATTTTTTTGAAATAGGACAAGGCCATAAATAAAAACTAGCGTCAGTGCTGTGACCCTTGAGGCATTTAGGGGTCGTTTTTTATTAATGACGGTTCAGTTAACTACACCACACCATCTGTTTCTCAATCCTAGTAGGCCTACTGTTAGGACCAAGCCTTGCTCAGTAGTATTTTGATTTCGACTAGTTTTTGTTATTACTGTTAATCAAGATTCCTTAAATAAAGCGTAGGCCTACTATGAAAACACATGCGAATTGTTACTGTTAACACGAAAAACAATTGATATAAAACGTATTTTATTGTTATGTTTACAGAAACATTGAGCGAACTGTACATTACAAACTAGATGACTCGGCGAACTTTGTACCCCATAAAAGTAAAAAAAAAACACCAAATCAACCGCCCACCTTTATAAGCCTTTTAAAAACAATCACAGACAACACAAAACAGCTGAAAATGACTTTCAATTACATTACCTGTCAAATGTTTAATCAGCTGTTTCGAAAATATTTAAATTAATGTATGCATATGGTCAAAATCCATCATATTTTTCTTCATACGCATAACATACATATGTGGGGCTTAGCCCTAAATTTAAATACTGAACTGAAGATACATGTGTTAATCGGGTTAAAGACGAATCCAACAAATCATAAATCATTAAAAAGATCCAGCCGGTCTCGAGTTACAAACTGCTTAACTAACACGACATCATGGCATGTAGCCTATAAGATGCATACTAAGAAAGTGTTTAAAAGTATTTTCTCTCAAAGTCCTGATATGAGGCAGAAAATCTATCATAGCTTCCACTTTCAATTTCCATAGCTTTATATATTTTAATCCACGTAAATTTCACGCCTAAATAACCCCATTTCAGAAGATTTGCATATTCAGTGTAACCATACCTCGTGTTATACATTACCTAGTTTTAGAGTTTTGGTCCAAGAAGGAAGTACCGGTAATTATTTTATAGGGCAAGCCTACTTGCGTGCAACCGCATCTTGTTTACAAAAAGGTAAATTAAGTAATAAATTACAGCATCTAAAATATATCATAATTTATCACTCTATAATGCATAAAAATATCATTTCATTGAAATAATATTAGTTAACTGAATGATAAATTGTCATATCTTTGACAAGCTGTAACTTCGGAATGAAAAAAAACTTTTTAACCGACTTCCCCACTACCAACAAAAGGAGGAGGTTCTCAATTTGTTTGTTGCGATGTTTTTTTTTCTATGTATGTTCACCAATTTCTCTGTGATTCTTTTACCGAACAGTGTGGTTCCACCACCAAAATAACAAGGAGAGTTTCTATTTGGTACCTTATATATTATGTTTAAGTATAATATTTGTTTCGGTGAAAAATTCAGAAAACCTTAAATATTCAACATTTATTTTGTTTACATTTGTGCAGATTGTTTACATTTGTGCAGAGAAGGCAATAAATAATAATAACATTCCTACAGCTGTTAGTTGAAACCATTTAAATGAAGCTTCAGAAAATTCTTCATGAAACAGTTGCTTCATATTGATTAATAAACTATTTCTTGCCATGGAGCCTAAATGAATTACATTGAGAAAAATGCATTTTGTTTTGGTTACTATAAAAAATGTATTTTAAAGTTTGACCTGATTTGTGTATACAGTAATTCTGTTTTTAGTATTGAATCTACTGACTTACAAAAACATATATGTTTCAATGAATAGCTGTATGATATTGACAAATCAAGGTGTATTGTGAAAACCAAAGCAATCGTAAAACAGGTCTAAATATAAATTAAATGCATTTATTCCATACACGACCTAAGAAGTGTGTCAGTGCATAATCGTCAATTGTCTTAAAAGTGTTAAATATTTTAATTATCAAACATGCATTTGCAGATGTGGAATGTGTATTGATATTCTCTACCCAGTTACTATATCATATCAATACTATTATGCCTGCTTCGGAAAGTCCTAGAGGAAGATGATTTGCAGTTTTGACTAGGCTATATCTTGATCAAACAAAACCACCTACATGGCTTGCACCACTTTTAGCTGAACCAATCTTTCATATACATATTCAATATGCAGATGTGGAATGTTTATTAATATTCTCTACCCAGTTACTATAACATATCAATACTATTATGCCTGCTTCGGAAAGTCCTAGAGGAAGATGATTTGCAATTTCGACTAGGCTATATCTTGAGCAAACAAAACCCCCTACATGACTTACACCACTTTTAGCTGAACCAATCTTTCATATAATATTTTCCAAAGGTACTATACGTGTTAACGACCAATTTTCCACTTTTGAGAGATTTTTTAGTGTTGGTAGCTGAGGAATAACTTTCATTTTGTTCCAAAAGGCTTGAGACGTTACTGTATTTCTTTTTATAATGTAGAAGTACACCGATTGCAGGAAACGATGATGTCTGACATTTCAATGTATCTAGAAAAGACAATTAGTTTTTCATTAGGCCTAATGTAATGGACAACTCTTTCTTTCTTAAGGAATATCTAAAAATGTTTATTTTCGTACCCATTAAGAATAAGAATAAGAATATTACATTGATTTTAAGAATAAGAACATTGATTATGTAACCTGAACAGGTGACTCTTAAAATAATGATTGTTCTGTGGAACTTTTGATTGTGTCAAACAGTTTTGCTTATCAAAAATCCTGAAGTAATTAATATAAAAAAAATTATACAGTCACTAAAAATCATGAAATAATTTATTTTTGTAAAAAAAAAATACAACCGACTTCAAACGCTCTAAAAAGAATGAAATAATTTCAATAAAGTAAACTTTTGTATTAGGCAAGCTCACGTATTTCAAGTCGGCGCTGCTCAAACCGCAAATATGATTGAAATTAAATGTTGTGTGTGTATTTTGAAAATCAATAAATTGTAGCTGGATAACATAAATATATAAAAAACATACTGAACTGTTTTGTTTATATATTAAAGGAAATATTTTCTTGTATTTTATGTTTACTTCAGAATAAATGCATTATAAAAATAACACTCACAAATGTTCTATATGAATAGGAAAATAATTTAGTTTGATATTATTATAGGGAAAAGAAGCTAGTTTAGTATTAAAACGTTACTTTTCCAAGTTAGAAACATTTAAATGCGTTATAATCTTTTTAAAGATACTCGTTAATACCACTATAATGCCGATCTCTGATTACGGTAATAAAATAACACTTAACGCATAACTATGAAAAAGACATGCAGATTAACACCTTTAGTTATAGAGTCACCTGCAATATGGACACCCTCTTTCAATTTTGTATCAAACATCATCATAGAGTCGCGCCGACTTAAAATACGTGAGCTTGCCTAATACAAAAGTTTACTTTATTGAAATTATTTCATTCTTTTTAGAGCGTTTGAAGTCGGTTGTATTTTTTTACAAAAATAAATTATTTAACCAGGTTAACGCACACCCCCCTTCCGAAAAATGACTGCAAGGTTTCATTCAATTGTGCCAAATACTTTAGTAGGTATCAGACGTTTTCCAAATTATGAACTTGAGTTTAATGGCATAATATTAAAAGCCTTGAGGAACTGTAACTTTGATTAGATGGACCATTTACGAAGCGGTTTGTGCTGTTAAAGTTAATGTTATTATCAATGTGTATGCATTAATTGACATGCATCAAGTATTGACACGTTTCTGTTTTCAAACATCAGACTAGTAAGTAAAACGAAAAGGTGGGCATATTGAGGGCAGCGGTGCCAATCTGTCGTATACTGTTACGACTGATTGGCACCTCTGCGGCCGCCGTCAGCTTGTCACCACGACAGATTGGCACCACTCATTTCTCGAGGTTCCAATCTGTCGTGTACTGTTACGACTGATTGGCACCTCTGCGGCAGCCGTCAGCTTGGCACCACGACAGATTGGCACCACCCCTTTCTCCAGGTTCCAATCTGTCGTGTACTGTTACGACTGATTGGCACCTCTAGGAGCGGTGCCAATCTGTCGCGGTGCCAATCTGACGCGGTGCCAATTAGACGCGTACCCGTTTCTAACATATCTATATTATCAAAAAAATTTGTTGGATTTTTGTGTGCAGCAAATCGATCCCTAAACATTTATTTTTATAGGTATATTGGGTATCAATTTAAAGCTTATATCCTCTAGATGTGCCTTTTGCGGGTTCGGGTGATATACCGTGAAAGCCCTTCGTCCTATAGGCTTTTAAAATTTCAGAGTCAATCATCTGAACTTTTTTCAAGTTTACATATTGTTTACATGAAAACATATGGCCATGATACAATTTTGTTTATATCCATAGGAAAATGGGGCTATTGGTATGGGGGTGTAGTTGGTGATGTTTCAGTGAATTCAAGTAAAATGTTTTAATATTATTTGTATAAAATGTAAAGAAGAAAATGACTTTCGTTAAAATTTGTGTTGTGTTTTAGTTGTTTTAGGGAATTTAAGTAAAATATTGTAATGTTATTTGTTTGATATCTAAAGAAGAGATTTTGTGTTTCCATAGTATGTTTCATTAGAGCATTTAAAATTTTACTAAGATGCACTTTTTTAAAGGATTACTATAGCGTTTTTATTTATTTTTCCAACCTTTTTTCCTGGCATACCACATCACATTGACAAAAATAATTTACGTCCCGCTTAGACAGGTGGAGGTAAATATGGATGGAATATGTTTATTATTTATTATTTTCCTAACCTAACTGACCCATTCCCCAGCCATAAGTATTCAACTTTCCAAGCAAGCTATATTTTTCCAAAACGAAATATAATCTCTTCCATGCTCCAATGTCTTGCTGACTATACAGTTGCCAATGGACCGTGAACTGGTGCCGTGTACCAGCCTCAACAATCCTGGACATACACTACTCGTAGGTAAAACATCACCACGCACCACTGCAGTAGCCTCTGAGAACCATTAGTAGGCAGATGACCGGTAAATGTACTCCAAATTGGAAAACATTCTCCAATAGCCAGTAAATGGTGTTAGTTTCAGATGAAAGCAGAATCAATTTTGCACCTGAACCTGAAAAAAGAGATCCCATATTAATGAGTAAGTTTAGAATTTTATGTTGCCTGTTAATATTTAACTCATAAAATAAGGACAATGTTCCTTCATGTTTTTTAAAATTAATACACACTTTGCTTTAGTAATAAATAATTAATATCAATTAAATATTGCGATTGGGGTTTTCATTTAAAATTTAAGAAATATTAGTTTTTGCTGTTAGCTGTTACCCTACTTATTATAGTACTGTTCTTCCACAGGCGATAATGAAGAAGAAGACGCAGAAATTTACTCTAACCGTGATGAGGTCATCATTGAAGATTCGTCAAGTAAGTTAAGCTCTGAAAAAATAATATGTGATAAATAAGTAAAAATATTACAAAATTAATAACACTCTTCTTGAAGAAATTACTTACAATATACCTACACTAAACAAGACTCAGATTAAAAAATACCATATTATTAAATCTTGAGAAACTGTTTCATACCAACAATCATGATGAGCAACGCACTGGGCGGCCATCTGGCATTACTGTCCCCAGTACCCAGTGCGTTGCTCATCATGAACGTTGGTGGGGCTGTCTTTAAATGCCCTTACCCTACCCACTTACGTTCCGTTCCGTCACTCAAAATGTTCTCGTTATACACTTCACTAATCTGTCAATGAATTGCAATGGCTTTCACACCTTTAGCACTTAAAAACCTTATTACAGCGTGCACTTCACAGTCGGCATTGGCGGCACCATTTTGAATGCTCGAAAACGGATGTAAACGCGGCCGATTGTTGCCGAATTGTTGCACATACACAGCACAAATGTCCAAAATGCCAATCACAGTGCTGGAATGGAGAAATTTAAAAACAGTACTTAGTTAATAAAACATGCCTTGTAGATTACTCATTAGCTGACTTGGATAGTATGAATCCATAGACCATTTTGAGACGTATCTGCGTTAATTTATTTGTTTTAGCGAATTTCCCTATAGGGAAGTAGCTATTACCGTAGGTCTCATGTTAAGACCTAAGCCCGGGACCGATTTACTTTTTCATTTTGATGTCCCCAGAGGCCAAAAACACCATTCGTTCAAATTTTTATATATCTATATATATATATATATATACTAGCTGACCCGGCGAACTTCGTATCGCCTAAGTTATAGGTTTCCCCTAAGACAGACCGATGGAAAGAAAGTACCGTTACGTTTAATTTTCAAGATGATCTCGTTCGCATCGCTCAATCACGTCCTGGTTGAAGTTCGTTCGCTACGCTCACTCACCTTTGGGTTGGAGCTCGTTCGCTACGCTCACTCACCTTTAGGTTGGAGCTCGTTCACTGCGCTCACTTGCCTTCAGGTTAGCTCGTTCGCTACGCTAACTCGCCTCCAGGTTGAAGTTCGTTCGCTACGCTCACTCACCTTTGGATTGGAGCTCGTTCGCTACGCTCACTCACCTTTAATTTGGAGCTCGTTCGCTGCGCTCACGTGCCTTCAGGATAGCTCGTTCGCTACGCTAACTCGCCTCCAGGTTGAAGTTCGTTCGCTACGCTCACTCACCTTTGGGTTGGAGCTCGTTCGCTACACTCACTCACCTTTAGGTTGGAGCTCGTTCGCTGCGCTCACTTGCCTTCAGGTTAGCTCGTTCGCTACGCTAACTCGCCTCCAGGTTGAAGTTCGTTCGCTACGCTCACTCACCTTTTGGTTGCAAATTAGCTGTTGTCATAAATGTAAAGAAATAATAGTGCTGCACCCTTTTGGTAATCCTTGTAACTTTAATGCTATTGAACATCATAGAACAGAACCAACTCGTTTAATTGAAACAGCTGTTAAGATTCATTAATTCCATTTCTCATAAGGTTAACATGGGAAACTCCAGAGCCACTGGGGCGGAGCCCTTTTAAGAATTTCGAAACGGGAAATAGTTTACGTCCGATTCGCATACCTACAGAATTTATACACCAAATTTCATAACGATCCGTGAAGTCGTTCCGGAGGAGTTTGCAGACAAACACTGTGACACGAGAATTTTATATATTAGATATATATATATATATGTGTCCATCCGCACGATAACTTGAGTAATTTTTGTCCGATTTTGATAAAATTTGGTTTGAAGGTGTAAGGCAGGATAAACTTGAATGAGTTCGCGAACCATCATGATCGGACTATGGGAACGGGGGATTATGGGGAGTTTTATGGGGTAAAAATAGGTTTTTCCCATTTTTGACCCTAAAAACACAAAATTTCACAATTTATTTTTAAACCTTTTTGTAGAGCTTAAAAAAACAAATAATTTACTATATTGAAGCGTTATCATGCGCCTAATTGTTACGGAGAAAATTCAAAAAAATTGTAATTTTAAAATTCCCATGTTATTCTTATGGAGAATAAGTCAACTGTTGTAGTTTGCTTGTTTATGAACATATTTTGATAGATTTTGGAAAATACTTTTATTTCTTACTAAACTATAATCATCTTATAAAAAAATCTTTTTTACCCTCCCTGTTGCAGCAAACCTAAGTACTCGTTAAACTAATTCTATTTAAATAGGAAATAAATGTGCTATTTTTATGTAGGCATTTTAGTGTAAATCCAATCAGGTTAATGGAAATTCGCTTAGTCTGCAGGTTTGCTGCGGCGGGGGTATTTATGCTATTCACCAGTAGAGCTAACATTCTACTTCTTCACATAAGCTCAAATGTTTACAAGTCAATGTAACTCTTATTGTCAAGCAGCCATTTTTGTATAATTTATTTGAAATATTCTAGGTGGAGATGAGTTTTTGCCTCCTCCCAATCGTAGTTTAAACAATTCCTCATTCAAGACTCAATCTTCTGGGAAAACCAATTCAAGTAAGAATTTTACTACATTTATACAATTTATATTTTTACATCAAAACTTAAAACATTGTTTTACAGCAGAGAGTGATTGCTAGTAAAATTGACATGTAGTATTGTAACTTAGATTGATAATATTAAAAATAATTTTTACTGAATTTGGTTCTCTCCTGCAGTTTTAGAAACATATCTTGCAGTATAGCAAACAATGATAATCGGCCTTTGGGTTAACTGATGTTTCAGATTGCTAGGTTATAATTGACGCTCTGCTGTAAATTTTAAATTTGACATTGTTTTTTTTACACAATGCTAAAAAACGCCAAAACGGCACACGGAAGATTTCTCAGGTGCCGTTTGACGTCACTAACTGCTGATGTTACTTTGAGGGAACACCAATTCAATACCGCAGCGATACGGCATGGAGCCATCAGCCTCGGTGGTGAAGTGGATAGCGTGGCGGGCTGGTAATCCGAATGTACCAGGTTCGAATCCCGCTCGTAGTACTAACTTTTTGTCAACAATTTTTTTCATATCAGCAAGTTTGGTTGGTTTGGTTAGGTTATGACAGTTTAATTTTATAATCAAAAAAATATAAAATTGAATTTTAGGCATTTGTAATTTTATTTTATGAACAAAACTATTTTTTAGATTAGTAAACCTTCATTCGATTTTTTCATTATCAGCACGTTTGGTTAGGTTATGACAGTTTAATTTAATAATAGAAAAATTATAAAATTGTCTATTTCTCCAGACGCAGCAGTTAGTGACATCAGCAGTTAGTGACGTCAAACGGCACCTGAGAAATCTTCCGTATGCCCCACCGAAAAAACGCTACTTGTTTGTGTACTTAAATTTTTATATCCAACCTCTGAAAGTTTGGTTACTTGTATTAACTCTTGATTTTAACAATTTGTACCATGTTCTGCAGCTAGGTTGGCACCAACCACTTCCTATACCACCCTGTCCTCTGGCTTTCCTGAGACCTCTTTGGGTGAGTAGTTTTGGTATTTCTTTAGTAGGCCTATTCATTCCTATTGGAGATAGATTATTTTTATTTGTGCTAGTAGTTGCTTAAAAGGCTTAGAGGTTATCATTGAATCGGACTTCCTCTAGTTGAATTTAAATGTAATAACTAATTCTGAGAAAAAGCTTAATGGTTTTAAAATTTAAGCTACTTATGCAAATTACTTAATTTCTCTGGCTGAATTTATTATTGTTGTTGTTGAGGTACGGTTATCTGGATGGTTGACAATCCGGATGATTAAAGTACAGGCCACGAAAGTCTGCAGTTGGCGGCAGCCAATACCAAGACCAGGCTAGGCGTGATGTTGCAACATCGTCCGTTGACTACCACTCGCCCTCATAGGCTGTTGCGGCACTAGGCCTAACTAAAATATACTAAACAATATTTCCAATTCAGCTGGTATAAATTTCTGCTGGGGAAAAAGAAGTTTGTCAAACTAAAGTAGCCTATATAAGATTACAGAAATAACAATAGCAAAGCTTGATGGTATGGCACTTAATGTAAACATTTATTAACCAATAATTATTAGATTTGGCAACAATGCTCGTTCCTCATTGGCTCCTTCATAATCACATGGTAGATAGGCTCCTCTCTCAACTGCAGACTCTCGTGGACCGTATATAGAGTTCAATTGTATTTGGATTAGCAGTAGCCAGTTTTTAATTAAAGGGAATATAGTTAAATTGACCTCTTAGAGTGTAATACTATTTGAGTTTTAGTTTCTTGTACTTTGATAGTTGATAAAAGGTTAAGTTAGGAATAAGTGGCATTTTCAGTTATACACAGCTAAAGGGTTGATGAATTTTACATTGTACACTCTCTCTACAATCAAACTTGGTTCTTTTTACACTTGCTTTACTATTTTAATCCTAGCAGCAACTTTGACTTATCAATGGCATGTATATTTCATGGTAGTAACACTAATCTTGTTTAGTCAAATTGTGAAATTTAGGTACTTAGTGTTGTATTGAGGTAGTTTTTTTATCAACTATTTATGTTTTACAGATTCCCATCTTCCGAGTGATAACACTGTTTCCAGATCAACGAATGTTCCTAGATCCAGCACAGCAAGTACAGGTAATTAATATAAACATTTATCATAGTTTTATTTAAATTTTTTAATAAATAAAACTTTTTAATTGTTCCCCAAGTAGAAGTTCTTTGATTCTTCACAAAAACTATGGTTTGTTAACTACCCCTTCAGGCAGAAATTACACTTTGTTCCATGTTCACTTTTCATGACAGAAACAATCATTAGGCTAGGCCTATAGCAAATCTACCACTTAAGTATACACGATAACTGTAATTATTTGTTAAAAGCAGTTCCTGCCTGATTGAGAAATATGTTTGATTTGATTCATCATACTCTGACTGTAGACCTTCCATAATCCAGCTTGTTCAGAAATTTAGCAATGGCAAGTCACTGAAAATGTTATTTACAGAATGCTTTATAATATTAGCCTTTATGTTAAGGTTAGCAAAAATGCTATTAAAATAGAGAGTAAAAGAGCTTTTAAGAGACAATTTTTATCAATCAGCTAGTGAAAGTACTCAAACCATACTGGAAGACGATGATGCTGTTCTTGGTTTCTTGGTGATTACAGGAGATGATAATTTTGTCCTTGCAACGGCTGAAGATTTTCACTATTTCGCCGCGATGCAGGAGACGTTAACAATTTTGTCACGAAGACAAAAATTATGACTTGGCAAACAATATCTGTGATTTTGCCACGAGCGTGGGAGACTGTGATAATGTTTACGATTTTACCATGAACCCCGGGGGATATTATTAATTTCATTACAACCAAGAACAATGTTGAAGATTTATTTGCGTTTGCAGAAGTTGTTCAAAGACATTAAAGTATATAACCATTTTTTTAAATCAATATTTTTCAAAGCAACTTGATTTATACTCAAATTGAATTTGCCCCAATACAACCATATTTGACCAGACCCATAATAAAATAGTCTGGCCCAAAGACTATTAATATTATAAAAAAATTTAAAAAAAATTCTTAATTGGCTGGTCTCCTAACCTCTTACGTCCTAGTTCTGTTTGCTGATTGGATCATAGAAAAAAAAAAGAATTGAGTTCATCAAGTTGAAGCAATATCGTTTGTATTTCTAAATTCCTTGAGCTCCAGCCACCAAAGGATGAAAATAGAGGGAGATCTCTAGAGCCGCTGGGGGCCACATAGATTCTAAATAGGGCCCTGAAATTTATATAAAACAGACAATTTATTTAGATTTGACTGTTTCAGGATTCATACACAAGAAGCCAAGCGTCTCACTGCTCAGACTCGTCAAACAGTCTCAGTCTGGTGGTGTCTCTAAGACATGGGCCAAACTACTGCATCAATGTAAGTATAGTTATATATGTGTAACTAGTTTATATTTAGTAAATATTTTGTTATTTATAGAATTTAATATTTTATTGAGCTATAAATAAATAAATACGAAGGCGGTATATTAAGTCAGGGCTGGTTTCGCTTAAAAATCCGTAGTTTGCTTGTACACCGAAACGAGGTTCATACCATTTACTGGCATCATTTATGAATACAGTAGAACCTCTTTAATCCGAACCCCTGTAATCCGAACGTCCACTAATCCGAACCCCTCATTGCTGTACTCTATACACAGTACAGCAGTTCTTTATTGTATACTGTATTTAATTTACAGTACTGTTTATTCACCATGTTTACTACTGTATTAAATAAACACTGTATTTTACTTTATAAAACATTT
The DNA here is from genome assembly GCF_028750875.1 of Macrosteles quadrilineatus. Classification (NCBI taxonomy): domain Eukaryota; kingdom Metazoa; phylum Arthropoda; class Insecta; order Hemiptera; family Cicadellidae; genus Macrosteles; species Macrosteles quadrilineatus. Next base: position 115,756,106 of record NW_026542602.1, on the reverse strand, counting down.
TTTCACTTTTCCCAAAATAATGTTGATCAGTTTTAGCTATTGTTATGTAAAAACAACAATATGTTCTGTAATCCGAACTATTCAATAGTCCGAACTACCCCTGGTCCCAATTAGTTCGGATTAAAGAGGTTCTACTGTAGAATGACACAAATTTCAGCTATGTAGCTGTCATATACGCGTAGATGTCTGTTTTTAAAGTTTTTCAAACAATCAAATCTCCCGCCACATTTGAAGTAAGGTCAGTGTTCAGTGATATACTTTTTGATTACAAGAAACATATCTGATGTCGACATTCATCGCCAGATGACTGGAGATTATGACCCTGATGCTCTGGGATAGAGTGGAAAATGCAGAAATAGGCTAGGGAGTTTAAAAATGACTCATTTAAGAAGGAATTGTGTTTTTGGTGGGTACCCAGACTTCTCAAAGATACCACTAAGAAAAAAAGATTTCACAGCCATTTTTACACTCCATAACCCATTTCTGCACATTACCCTCCCTCATTACATTAGGGAAATCACCTTTAGTCATTTGGCGATGAATTTAGGCATCGGATTTGTTTCTTGTAATTAAAAAGTATCACTGACCTTACCTCAGATTCAGCGGGAGATTTTATTGCTTAAAAAGTTGTAAAAACACTCAGCGAAGCATACATGACAGGCACAGAGCTGAAATTTGTGTAATTCTGTTCACAAATGATGCCAGTAAATAATGATGAGCCTCGTTAAGGCATACAAGTAAACTACGGAGTTATATGTGAAACCCGCCCTTTCTTAAAAAACCGCCCTATTAAAAAAATAAATTAAAATATATATATATATATATTTTTTTTTTCTTTGAGGTTTTGTTGAGAGAACTATGAAAAATAAACCAGTGCAAATTTGTATTCAATAAAAACGTTTTCAAGCAGAGAGAAATTAATGAAAAGTAAAATGAACAAAATAAATAAATATGAATGTAAACAGTTTAAAAAATAATTAAAAGTATAATTAATAACGCTTTTTTACCAATTTATTAAAAATAATAACATGTTTTTTTTAGACTTTTGGGCAAGTTTAAGAATTGCGGTCAGTAGAAATAAATCTAAATCGTGAGATTAAAAAGTAGTGTGGTAAATAATAAGCTGACCCACTATTGAAATATAATTCAAAAATTTTTTTTCAGACAAGAATGAAATAAAATTAGCTGAAGAAAACAAAGTAGTCAGGAAGTCTGAGTCAATAACTCCTAGAGTTCCTACTTCCCATCCTCGTAATGATGATCGTGGGAGCTACAATGATGGTGAGTCAAAATTTAGGAGTACCACTGATTAAAGCAACGGGACATCAGTCACTTGACACTGTTTGTAAATTTGAATACAATATACTGTATAGGTGAAACATACATTCAAAAGTAGATCATTCATATCACACATGCCATGACATATTTTATATTTTAATATTCATCAAATCAAATATAATTTCAAAAATCAAATATCATTTATTCCATGAAAATAGCTACCAAAGCGGTTTGATATATTTTGTTCATAAATAAAATCAACAAGTGTTGTTCACTAATCTTAAGCAAATTATCTATTGTATTCTCTTGAAAGAGGCTTAGTGTCTTATATTATACACTTCAAACTATCATTCTTATTGTTGATTATTTTAACTTGCTGAGTGAGTATTCAGAATGCTTTGTCTCGATGTTTCAAGGGATGTCACTAAACCAGGAGGAAGGCAGAGGTTACAACTTTTCCCCTCCAAAACAACAACATCACAACAATGGTAAGAACTTTAAATCTCACGTTGCCCTAAAGTTTTTTAATGGAATAAGGATGGATTGTATTCTCTAAATAACCATCCTTGTTAACCATCCTTGTTGTTTAGTCAATGCTAGGAGAGGCTTAACAACTTTTCTCTTTAAAAGCTCTTTACGTGTGTAAACCAATTCTTTACTTAGGATAATTTTAACCCTAGATTGTTTTTGGTCTAATTATTTCTTTGGCTGAAAAACATATTCAAGATATTTCAGATATTAAAGTCTACAACTAAGACTTTAGGTGTGGTATACAAGTTTGCAGATATGAGGAGTTTACAAACTGCATCATGCTAAAACAGTCAGAAAGTAAATTCATGAGCAAAAGACGAAAACTTATCTTCCCAGTACCAATGTACAGTAGTAGTAGTCGCATTTAGTCTGGGCGAGTGGCCGCAATAGAGCACAGGGTGTAGGGGGGAGTGTTTATTGCTAATTTCCAAAAACATCTGGCCCACACGGCTCTGGGTTTGTTCAGCTGTCTTCACTGCTAGGAGGGGGGTGGGTGAAATGTACACAGGATGGCTAGTAGAGACGGAACCGCGCGCCCAGACTGCTTGCGCTCACTGTAGTTGTCACGACGTACTCGCCAAGGTTTGCAGGCATACCACACAGACATAGTGTGCGATCTCTTGACACTGGTCAGATAACAAGGAAGTTGGATACGCAATGATAAGATGATAAAGATGAACAATCTGAACTTTAGGTATATTTATCTGATATCATAGTCTCCTTTAACACTAAGCCTTGTAGAACAATGTTCCAACGCCACACTAATAACAACAGTTGCGTTTGCAATGGGAGAGGACACAGTTTTAATTTACGGTATACTATAGTATAGCACATCTACCGTAGCCATAATGTTCTACCACCGCACCTAAACAATAGAAAAAAGTAAAGTTCTCACAATTTTTTGTTGCTGATTGGTTTAAATTAGCTGTTGTCATAATTGCACAAAAATTATAGTGCTGCACCCTGTTTGCCCTGTAACCTTATAACGTTTTAATGCTATTGAATATCATAGAACCAACTTGTGTAGGTAGTTGAAACAGCTGACAAAATTCTTTAATTCTTTTAAATGTGAATACTCATAAGGGTAACATGGGAAACTCAAGAGCCACTGGGGCAGAGCCCAAAAGGATTTTTGAGATAAAAATATGTCTATATGTTAATTGGGAATGTGAGCTATCACCATACCAAACATCAACCCAATCCGACCAGTAGTTAATACCCGATTGAACTTCTAACAAACAAACAAATACACAAACTTTCACAATTAGGCATAATATTAGTATGATTTTTTAAAAAAGATTTATCATTTTGTATTTTTCCAGAGTACATGCCATCATTAGAAGATAATGAAGAATTCTGTAATTTTTCCTCTCCTAGACAACAAAATGATGATAATAGTAGTAAGTACATAAGACATAACATTTCACATTATGATCAGAACTGCTGGATTTTAAATTAATTAAAAAATGTTAGGCCTAATTGTTTATTTTCTTGTGAAGTACGTAGTTCATTGCTTCATGGCTTTGGTGTTGTGGTACCTAACTGCGTCAGGTAGTAAGAAGAAAATAGTCATTACACCTTATCATTCAAAATATTTATCAAAAATAATAATTTAACGGATTATTTTGGTGTTTTTGCAGGATACATTCCTCCGTTTGTGGATAATGAAGGGGCTTCTAATTTTTCCTCTCCAAGACCGCAAAATGATGACAACAGTAAGTGCTTACAAATTAAGACATTATCATTATCGGGGACTTCATAGTCAGTAACAAAGCTGCACAGATCATCTCATACCATTCTACATCCATCCTCTGTGCTAACGCCCAAAAGAGATTTGTGGCCTAATAACTTACTATGTTATCTGAACTGGTAAAATTTAGACTACAGTAACTCAACATTATTTATCAAAGTATTGAAAATGTGTGTATGGTGTAAACTACATTTTATAACACTCAATAATAACAAGCTTTTTTCCTGTCCGGCTCTCTTTATTTTTTGTATGATTAGATTGAATACATAGACTCCCTCTTATCCGGACTCCTCGGGACCGAGGCCAGTCCGGATAATGGTTTTTCCAGGTAAACCGGCGCCCCCAAAAACTCAAAACGGACCGTTTAAATGCATACTGTGTACAGTATTTGACTGAAATTTAGGAGAGGATTGTATTTAGACACGTGTTCACTGGTCTCAAATCTTTCCCACGAGAACAGTTGTTTCAGTACCGCCCACTTCCTGCTCATCTAGTCCGGTTAAACCAATGTGCTGATAAAAATTGTCCAGTTAAACAGATCGAGATGTCATTTCCGCCGAGTGTAGTCCGGTTAAACCGATGTCCGGTTAAAAGGTGTCCGGATAAGAGGGAGTCTACTGTAAATAGTTTGAAATAAAACCTTTCACATTTTCTGATAATTTTAGCTGCATTTTCTGTTATTTCAGTTTAAATACTTTATATACTGCCATTTTGAACCTAAACAGCAGAACTTATTTAATGTTTACACAAATAATTATTACTTTCTCCCCCTATAAGTACATTTTTAGTACTTTATCCAGTAGGCCTATATGGAGAAAGTATTGTTTTTGTCAAAATTTTCGAATTTGAGTTGTGAGTGGATATATCAGTTTTGGCCCCCCCCCCCCTGAAAACATGGTTTTCGAAGTGATGTCTGTCTGTATGTGTGGATGTGTACAGAGCTACAGACCACACCTGTGGTCCGATTTTGATGAAATATGGTACTATCTATAGTATAGGTATATCTATATTGTTGACAAGCTAAAAGATAGTATGTGTCAGATTGCTGATACTGTTTATTTTGAGTTGTATTGGTCTTTACATTTTGAAATTCAATAGGTATTCATTGATTGGTAGAGACTAGAGTTACAATCCTATAAAACGCACTCAACATTAAATAATCCAGTTTCAACAAACCTGTGTAATAAGTGAATTGCCTTTGGCTTTTTAGTTTGTGTCCAATGAGTTTCATAACAAAACTTAAGGTGAATCTTTTAGGTTTATTAAGTTATTTGTTATTTGATTACCTACATTATGTGTATGTTTTAAATATAAATTAGTTGAGTGATATGGAAGTTTTGCATTTGTAAGTTCCTTTAGTCAAAAAAAAACATCTAATGTAACAGATGTGGACTGGGGACCTGACTGGGGTCCAGACTTGGACTGTGATCAATTCCTGGAGTCGATCACTCACTTGGAGGCTTCTACTTCATCAGCGAGTAAGTAATCACAAAATCGATTGAACCCTGAATATATAAACAGTATATTTGTAGGGTATACAGTGTTTTTTACACAAGCTCAAGTTTAACGAACGAGCCAAAGCCAATGAAAGGATATAAAAGCAGTTAGGAATTTTACTGACAACAAATTTAAACACGCTTGTACGTACAGTAAACCTCACTAACTCACCAATTTGTGGCCTAGAGGTTGTCGAGCTATCCGGAACATTGCAATTTTTAATGGGTTTTAGTAAATGGATACATTACAGACTATATAATTTTAACATATAAATTTATTACTTACATGAGCATTTTTCCATATTGAGTTAAAAATAATTAAAGAATTAAAGAATAAGAATTGTGACGGTGCAATTTTGCCCTTGGGGACAAAATTGTACAGTCGTCCTCGGATAGCTGATCTAATTTTGAGTAAGTCCAGGGTTAGTGTTAATAATAATAGTATCTATATTATTAAAATAATTTGTTGGATTTTTGTGTGCAGCAAATCGACCCCTAAATATTTATTTTCATAGGCATATTGGGTATCAATATAAAGCTCTTATCTTCTAGATGTGCCCTTTGAGGGTTTGCATGATATCCCGTAAAATCTCTTCGTCCTATAGGCTTTTAACATTTCATAGTTTGTACTGAATTCTGTTGTCTATCATCTGAACTTTTTTAAGTTAACATTTGTTTACACCAAAACAGATGGCCATGATACAATTTTGTTTACATCCATACGAAAATTATATTATTTTATTGTTTTAGGGAATTCAAGTAAAGTATTGTAGTGTTAATTGTTTAAAATTTAAAGAAGAAAATGACTTACGTTAGACTTTTCATAGTGTGTTTCATTAGTATTAGTTATTTTTCTAAGATACCTCGAAGGGATCACACTCGCAATGCAAATAAAAGGCATATGATGAGAATTAATCATTAATCAAAGTAGAGAGTCGAAAATCCGAACGTCAAAAATCTGAAACGTCAAAAATCCAAACGGCTCCTGAGAGTTTAAAAATATTGAATTAGCACCGGAGACACCGGTGTTTTAGAATTTTGCGGGCCAAACAGTGGGTGCTGGGCAGGGAAATGAGTGAATGCGCCGAGCCAATCTGTGTTTTGTTCCTTTCCAATGTAGATTCAAGATTCAAGATTCAAAGAGTCTTTATTCACACAGTACAAATTTTCGTACATGAATAGTGTCTATTGTCTATTGTTACTTACTACCTAAATTAGCAATAAGAAACATTTAAACAAAATACTATAGGCTACATTATTTTAAATTGAAATTACTATAATCTTCTATTTTGTAAGGTGCAAGGTCAAGTAAGAATGCCTTCAGATTTTTCATAAATTTAGATTTGTCTTTTTCTTTTTTTAAAAAGCTAGGAAGTTTTCTAAAAAAATAGTTTCCAATATAAGAAGGTTTATTTTTAAAAAGTTCAAGTCTTGGTTTTTCTTTAGCTAAATAATTTTTACCCCTTGTATTATAATTATGCACAGGCAATTCTTGAGTCTCAGCAATATTTAAAAAATATTTAATTGTTTCAAAAATATATAAGGCGTGAACTGTAAAAATGCCCATCCCTTTAAAATAAGATTTTACGGACTGGTTGTATTTTAATTTATGTATTATCCTGATAGCTTTTTTTTTGTATTTTCAAAATCTTTTTTAAATTCTTTTTCTTTGTCCCACCATAAATACTAATTCCATAGTTAATATGTGATTCAATATGAGCATGATATATCATTTTAAGTACTGATCCTTAACAGAGATATGACATTGTTCTTAGGACGAATATACCAGAATTTAGTTTTTTTATTAAATACTCGACATGTTTATTCCAGCTTAAATCCTCATCTATTATCAAACCCAATAGTTTTGAGGTTTTAACTTGAGCCATGGAATTTGTATCTATATCTAACTTAATACTTTGATCATTTTTGTCTCTTTTCGTTTTGAAAAGAATGAAATTAGTTTTACTAGTATTAAGTACTAAATTATGGTCTTTTAAAAACTGATTCAGACTTTTTAATTCTGATTTAGCAGACATTTCTAAATCAGTTAGGGATTTCCCAGTTGTGTTAAGATTAATATCATCTGCATATATACTTATCTTACTACCTGGGTCTTTTAGAGAATTTGGAAGATTTTTAAGGTAACATATGAATAAAAGAGGACCAAGAATCGATCCCTGTGGGACACCAGATGATATCTTTGATAAATTAGATCTTGTTTTTTGGATGATGTTATTTTTTGACAAAGTTGATATTTCCACAAATTGGTAACGTTCCTCTAAGTATGATTTAAACCATTTGAGAGTGACTCCTTTAATACCCAAATTATCAAGTTTAGCTATTAATTGATGGTGGTCTACATTATCAAATGCCTGGGACATGTCCATGAAGATGCCAGCTGAATTTAAACCCTTATCTAGTGAATTTATCACGGCTTCAACAAAATTAACCGCTGATGTAACTGTCGATCTACCAGCACGGAAACCATGTTGTTCATTATCAATTAGATCATATTGGTTCAAGAAACTGTTCAACCTGTTGTACACTGCCTTCTCATATACCTTTGATATTGCCGGGAGAATTGACACTGGCCTGTAGTTTGAAATATCTTTCTTAGAGTTTTTCTTATAAACAGGTACCACTCTAGCAATTTTAAGCTCATTTGGAAAAATTCCTGTTACAAATGGTGAGTTAATTAGGTGCATTAAAATTAATTTAATCTCATCTTTTACCTCTTTTAACATTTTTACTGATAAATTGTCATAGCCAGATGTTGTTTTATTTTTTAAAGATTGTATAATAGTTATTATTTCGGTATCAGTTACTGGTTCGAAATACAATTTTGTATGCCATATATTTTTTGAAGAGGTGTCTGATGTAGTATTACAAAATTTTGTATGTAACGTAGAGGATTTTGTAAAAAATGAGTTAAAATTATTTGTTATTTCTTTTGGATTGTTAACTATCTTATTGTTAACTTTTAATGACATATTTTCCTGTTCTTTTTGTTTTTTGCCGTTAAAGACTTCCTTGTTAATAATTGACCATGTTGTTTTTGAAATGTTTGATGAATGTTTAATTTTTTTGTTATAATATTCTTTTTTTGTTTTGAAAAGATCAAATTTAAATTTTCTTTGACGAATTTTAAGCTCTTTGCACTCTTTGTCTTGATTTCTTGCACACTTACTTAGCCTAACAATAGTTTCCCTCTCTTCTCTTAACCTAGTATTCATCCAGCAATTCTTTTTGGAGCCTGTTCTAACAGTAATTTGTGGAAAACACTCATTAAAATAATAAAAAAATTTCTGATGGAACTTAGAGTACTTATATTCAATAGGAGACATGTAAATTTCCATCCAATTCTCATCTTTCAGTTTTGATTTAAACAAATTGATGTTTTCTTGGCCAAGATTTCTACAAGTTTTTACTATGGATTTTTTTTTGTTATGATCAAGGGTAATATTCATCTCAAGTACCTGACCATCATGGTCTGACAAACAAGTAATTAAACCATATACATACATCTGTACATCAGTAATGTTAGTTAAAAAATTATCAATAGAGGATTTGGAATTTTTAACAACTCTTGTGGGAAAGTCCACCAAATATCTCATGCTGTGGCTTTTTAGCATGTTTGAAAACTGTTTATATGTGTGATTTTTATCCAGTACATTTATATTAATGTCCCCAGCTACAATTATATTTTTACAAATTCCTAAGAGCCTGTCAATCACAAAACTAAGTTTATCTAAAAATAGTTTACTGCTTGCGCTTGGGGAACGATAAACTCCTAATAGTACAAACTGATAATTGTTGGTACAGCACTTCACCGCACAACACTCAAAAACCATCTCCTCACATGTTTCCTGTATTATAGAGGTTGAAATTTTCTTAATTTTTAGATTATTTAAATTATTTTTAGCCATCAATGCCACACCTCCTTTTGTAAAATTGCTTCTACAAAAATAATGCTTAAGAGTGTAACCATCAATATTGAATTTTTGAATTTCATAATCCTTCATATTATGCTCTGTTATTACTAATAAGTGTGGATTTATTTCGTCAATAATAATTTCTAATCCATTTTTACGAGATTCCAGATGTTCTATATTTTGGTGAAATATTGTTATTTTGTTTTTGGAGGAGTCAAAGTTTGGTTTAGGTTTGTGGCTTGAAGGGTTCCGAGAACTGTGTTGTGAAGAGCTGTACACATTCTTAGTTAAGGCTATACATTCTTTGGTATTTGTTGTATTATTTGTAAAAAAGAAGAGGAAGGAACAACCATGTTACCTGAAATCACTCCTGAACTGACTTCACTCACAGACACATCACTTTTACTCTGCTTTTCACTGACACTGACATCCGCACTAGTGTTGAGGGAGACACATTCTGCGTAACTGCAATGGCCAGGTACTAGATGAGGTGGTGGACTGGTCTGCTGCTCACTAGGCCTGTTGGTCTCGATGGTCGGGGACTGGCTTGACAAGGGTTGCTCACTCAGAGGCGAGGTGACACTAGAGACTGTGTTGAAATCTTCCATTGACGACAGCGATGAACCAAAAACAGATGTCTCCTGCAATTCTTGGATAGCAATTATATTGCGTAATCGGTTGACAAAAAAATGATGAGGCATCCCACTCCACAGTAACCTTTTGGAGTTCTGATGATAACTTACTACCTCAACCATTGCACCAGTCTTTTTTTGGAAGTTAGTTAGATTTTTAATAAAGTGATTAGGTGAAATCAAATATGTATAAGCTCTACATATTTTTTTCAAGAAACGAATTACAGTTATATAACAAAAATACCTAAGTAAAAAAATCATTATTTTTATTTCATTAACTGTATCCTAGAACTGTATTTTTAATACTGTAGGCCTAATTATGTGTCTATTAGGCATTTCTAGGCTACGTTTGAAAATCCGAACAAATCGGTTATCTGATCCACCAACGGTTGGTTCTCTCTTCTGTATGAACTTACGGATTTTAAGTCACAAAGTGACACAGGTTGCTAGTTAAGTAAAAAAATTGATGTATAAAAAAATATTTTTTCTTAAAATATTTTTGAAATTTTAGAATTCTCAAAATGTGACAGACATTATGAGGTATGTTTAATTCATACAGATAAATCAGAGTACTTCCAAACCAACAGAACCTCTCTTCCTAGCATCAGAGAGTCTCCTCAACAGCAGCCGGAGATCAAAGACGACTCCGCTGAGTTCAACCACACAAACTTTCCACACTACCAGGAGATGTTGAGGGTAATGTAGTGCAACTGATATACTCAAAACCACATTCACCAATACAATCTCTCTTAGGTGTTCACTGTTCAGATAAATAGTTGTGCTATCTACATTACTGGAAACATTGTGTTTGTTCTTGTTGTCATGCGGGTTTTGTGAACTGTCCTTGTGACACTCATAAAGGCACTAAAGTATATTTTATTTATTCCTGTAAATTTATGTTTCTTATTAGAATAAATTTGTATTATAGGTGATTTGAATTGTTACCTTAGTACAGTTAAAATTAGTCGTAAGCACTTAAGAATAAAGTAAAAACTGAAAAAATGCATTTAGACGGTTCTGATGTTTCAGGACAGCAAGTTTTGCCAAAACTGTTATTTAAAATACATGGCTAATGGCCTTTTTCTATTGCACGGTGAATGTGGAATGGAATTTACAGGGTGGAAAAAAGTCCCGGGACAGTTAAATATAAAAAAATCAATATATAGCTTACAAACTTTGGTACAAAGTTACTGGGCATTAAAATAGTTTAAACACAATCAGTGATACGCTACCCCCTCAGAGGGACAGCCCTCTAGGACTCAGAAGAAAAAGTGTAAGCATAGGTTGATATGTACACCAAATTAAAGGGCCTTTACTTGTAAAATACAATGCCGCAAATTTGAACTCATACAACTGAGTCAAAAATGGTAGCCGTTCGAAGATTTTTGAGTTCAAATTTGCGCCATAATATTATATTCTACTAATAAAGACCTTTAGTTTGATGTGTATGTCGACCTATGCTTACATTTATGATAATTAGTGAACTCATTTGGATAAAAGGGGGGGAAGGACTTAATGTAAAAAAACAAATAAGATTTGCTAGTACTGTATTTGTGTTTGGTCCTTAATCTATGAAACTTAACCCATCCAGTCCAGTTAAAACTGAATGTAGTCTTTCAAATCCAAAATGAATAAAATTGTCTGTATTTCTACTCCTCCTAAATTAGCAACATATCACTTAATTTAATTTGTCGACCTGAATTAAATTTGAGTTTGAAATGTTCCATTTCAAATCAAAATCCAAAACCAGTTTCAGTCATCCTTGTCAGAGTTCTCTTCTTGTTGATTTTCCTCTGAATGTGTCTGTAGTCTTCTCATCTCCATTATCCTCATTGCAAGTAGATCGTTTCCTATGCAGAGCAAGAAATACAAAATCAAGTAGAAAATTATAAAAAGTGTGCAATAGTGGGTGATTCCCTTCATCACATCATATAAAAACTGTATATATAAATCTGACATTTGTAGTTTTAGTGTACCTTTTTCAGATTGTATTTATTTTAATGTCTTAGGTAATGTTTATTCTTTTATTGTTATTTACATTTTTTTTTAAAACATCAGCTTGTTTAAACATTTGTAAACAGTACAGAAATTAATTCACATAAGGATATGAGTATAAACATATGTTTGAATAAACCTTGAGACATTTTATTTCCATTATATTAGTTGTTATAAACAAATAATAGAACTGCTGTTTGTTTCAACTGACTACAAGCAAGGCACAAGACAGGGGTCAGTAGAACCATAGATAAAACATAGTTTGGTAGAACCAATGCCCCACTAGAAAAACAGGCCATGCTGCAGCACGAGCAGCACAACTCTGCGTCACAGTGGTGGATACTTGTACTTAAATCTTATCGTTACAATCTGCATCTATTTTGTTTAGTTAATTTGTTGCCAGTTGGTTTAATACGGGGGTTGAGATAATAGAGTAGTACCTTTGACTAATAATATATAAAAGTCAATGGTAGTAACGTAGTAAGTTAGTATACTACGTTAACTACTATATTATTTTTATTTTTACCATGTCTCTTTTGGAGAGCAATAAACAAAATTGACTTAATGTTTATTCTTCTTCTTTATTGTCCACCACCGTTTCCTGCATTGTTTTCTCATTGGATGTTTTTAAAATTGTGCTCCCATGTTTTGCTGCTGTTTTCAATTTTTTTTATGTACACCTCTTGTTTGCTACAACTTCTTCAGAAGTTTTAAGGGACCATTCATTATTTCATAGATTTAACTTTAATTTTAATTTAATTTGTTTTTTATTTGTCTTTTTTTAATAAATTTACATCTACTAGTCAGTCCGCTTTATTTATCCTCTGAATGTGTCACTGTAAAAAGCATTATAAATAGGCCTATATTTAAATTGTAAGAATAAATTACTTACGTCAAATAGCTCAATATTGGATGGTAAATTTTCAGTCGGAACACATTTCAACACATTGTGTCGTCATCAGCTGAGTACTTTTGCTTGTAAAGTGATGTATTCTACCAGATAGATGGCTTTGTCATTGTTCAATAAATTAACATAAATCACGAAAAAGACACGACACATATACATTTAAAACACGTTTAGATACATTGCAGGCCTGCATGGACGAACATACAGCGGCGCCGCGGGTCGGGGACAGACTGACTATTTCCTCATCCAGGCTTATCAGTGTTATCACGGAGGCAGTGGACAGCTTTTTCATTAGTGGGAATGAGAAAATTGAATTTTGAATTGGAGCTGAAATTTAGTTTTGAAGAATATGAAATCTACAGAGCTCATAAAAATACTGACACAAACAAAGTTATTCCAAACAAAATATAAATTTCAGCTCCAATTCAATACTCAATTTTCTCATTCCCATCAAAGAAACAGCTGTCCACTGTCTCCGTGATAACACTGATAAGCAAATAGCCAGTCTGTCCTGACCCACGGCGCGACTGTATGTTTGTCCATGTAGGCCTGCAATGTCTCTATAAGTGTTTTAAATGTTTATGTGTTGTGTTGTTTTTGTGATTTATGTTAGTTTATTGAACAATGAAGAAGCCATCTGGTGGAATACATCACTTCTCTGTGACCGTGTTTTCGGTGGGGTGTTCGGAATTGAAATCGATGCCGAAAATAGTTCAGTCTGCGCGGGTTCCCAATTTTCCAGGGGTCAGTTGAGATTTGTTTTTGTACGGTCGAACAAAACTCAAACACGGTCGCAAGAGTTTTGTTTGTAGGAGAAGGCTCAGAACTCTGTCCAGTCTCGAAACTCTCAAGATTTATTCTGTAAGGCTCATCATCACCAACTCCTACCTTCTGGGTGTCAGGGGAGCGACCCTGGTTCCCAAACGATTAAAACTTAAAGAGTTAACGTTTAGTGATAGTTGCTCGATAGCTAACGACAAATAAAGTCGACACAATGACCCTGGGTGTCAGAGGAGTGACCCTGGTTCCCAACACAATTTAAACTGCAAATAACCTCTATGCAAAACTAAAATGCAAACGAAAGTATATTCTTCTTTTAATTAACAAATAACAAAATAATACTTAAAGCAACGAATATATGTTACACTGTCGAACGTCTAAGCTAACGTGAGAGCGGTAAAGTGTAGCTATGGTATTACTAACGTGTAACCAAATGGTATACTACACTCACCGGAGAGGTTGTGACCTGCTGGTGGCTACTGGCTAGGACGAGACTGACCAACTGAACTGTTTGTTGCCACTCGCTCTTGGCTTCCCCCATTCTGCTGGAGGCCCGACACTAGCGCCTGGCAAGGCAGCGATCGCTACGAGAATCGTCTTGGAGTGAGGAGGGGTCAACGTTTACCCTGCCCAGTCTAGTTTCTTTTGTCACTACTTCGATAATTCCAATAAATAAATAAAAATAACCTTCTCTCCTTTTAATATGTATTTTATTCTGTATAAGGTCAAAAAATGTCTATTTTTGACCGTTACATCACAAGCAAAAGTACTCAGCTGATGATAACACAATGTGTTCTGACTGAAACTTCACCATCCAATATTGCTATCATCTTACCAAATTTCAGCTCAATCCGACCAGTAGTTAGTGCGGTATTGAACTTCAAACAAACAAACAAACAAACTTTCGCATTTGTAATATTAGTAAGAAAAGATAAGATTTTAAAAGAAGTTAGCATCTTTGCCAAAAATGAATATAGTTGAATTTAGTGTGTTGCTAACTTCTGCGGATTTCTGCCATAGACACATGTAGTATAGCTTTTAAACTGTAGTACATCACATTAGCCAATTGTATTATTAAAAAATGTAAACATATAATAGGAAATATAATTTTGGCAGTAAAACATTTTTGAGGGGCTCATTAAATTACGATTTATGTGAATACAAAATTTTCTTCAGCTGGTCCATACAAAATGAAAAATTATACGGCATTCCACATTCAACGTGCATGCAGTTCAGGTCTTTTTGGAGATCTTATTAATATTAAAATTACTGAAAACATCATGCTTATCGTCATGAGGGATGTCAACTGTCTTGTACTCATTGTGAAGAGGGGAGTTAATTTTACTTAATTCTGTCACTTTATGCTTTTTGTTTTTTATAGATTGGTATTTTGACATAACAATTACAATTTTGACCTTAGTGTAGTCAAAATTATTCCAATTGTAAAATGTAAGAAACAAGTTTAAGTGAACGAGTGTTTTCTATTATTATTTTGCTGCAGGTGTTCAGACAGCAGTTTGGGCTAGCCAAGTTCCGCATGAAGCAGCGTGAAGCACTGAACGCCGCCATGTTGGGGCACGACTGCTTCGTGCTGATGCCGACTGGGGGAGGCAAGAGCGTGTGTTACCAGTTGCCCGCTCTGTTGCAGAGGGGTCTCACTGTAGTGATCAGCCCTCTCCGCTCACTTATACTGGACCAAGTCAACAAACTCAAGAGTTTGGACGTAAGTTGCCCTACAATCTCCTAACCTAATATGATCAAATTGTTAATTAGCTTACTTTGTTTGAGATGTTTTCATGATGATATATTAATGTTATTTAATTTATTTTTGTAGACATTTTCAATATTTCTTTTCAATGTCAATATTGCAGATACCTGCTGCTTGTCTGATGGGAGATAACACACAGACTGAGACGAACAGGATCTATAGTGAGCTGGTTAGGGTCAACGGACCTGGTAAGTACAAGTACACTTTAAATAAAGCTTAGATAGCTTAGTTGTGGAATTGTCTCTTTAATTTAGATTAAATTCTACAGGTGTTTTACTCTTTGGCTACTACACAGAAGGGCAACCAAGAATATATTTGGTTAGGGTACAATATTGATTAGATAACAATCAATGAATACTGAATATCAAAATGCAATGCATGTGTACCAAGCAGAAACACATTCCAAAATTGTCTTAGGATTCATAAGGAAGACAACATAAGGGTTTTTATTTAATTTGTAGTTCAACTAACGTTTATCTACATAATGTGTGTATCAAAGTGACTTAACCATCTCTTGTCTGATAAAAATCAATACAGCATTCGGTAGAGAGCCATAGCACTAAACGGGTTGAGTTTTTAAAATTTCTTACAAATTTCTAATATATTTGTTTTCAAATTTATTAGATTTCCATCTGTTATTTGTTACGCCGGAGAAGATAGTTGCGTCGCAGCGGCTGGTCGGTATCCTACAAGGGCTGTTCAACAGAGGATTGTTGGCGAGGTTTGTCATTGATGAGGCTCATTGCGTGTCTCAGTGGGGACATGACTTCAGGTCAGTACTGCCACAAAACAGCTGTGCTGAGTTAATTGTGTGTAGGTTATGTTATTTATTTGAGAACTGTGGAATCTGTTACTTAATACTTTAATACTTAATACTTTTCTTTGAAATAGCGACCATACAAAGTAGGTATTTTAAGCCAAGTATGAATGGAGATGAGTGTATGATGAGTGGCGCGATCTTGTAGTCTTTTTAGTGACTAAGGTTATATTATTTATTTGAAGATTGTGGAATCTGATATCATAGTTGAGAAAGTACCTAATCAGGAGGCAAGTCATGTTATGTTATGTTGGTACACCAGAGTCTGGCTAATCCGAATCACCTGTCAAAGAGAACATGTTACTGTATTTAAATTAAAAACAAAGCTATGTGTTCTGAAATACCAACCAAGGTGTACATCCTATTAGGAAACCGAGAAATCTAGGAACTGCACTTTAATTTTTATGAACAGGCTAAAGTCTGTGAATTGTGTGTGCATTTAATGTGGAATAGTTTGATTTGATACAATCACCAATAGCCTGTGGTCGAGTGGCCATTCATTAACGGTGTTTAGTTGATATTATTTTAAGGTCATTGTTTAGTAACAAGAGCGTGATTGTAGGAGATGATCATCGATCACAGGTGTTGCTGCGATCATGGTAAATAAATACGGATATTTCCGCAATCATGGAAGACGGTGTAGCCCTGATTATTTCACCATGATGGTGGGAAATGATCTCGTTGTTGTTGTCTTTTTTGCGGAAGATGATCACAGTGCTGGCGTGATTGTGGGAGTAATTTACAATAAAAAAGAAGCAAACAAAAACGCTGTATTAGTGTTTTAATGCAATTTGACTGCATTTTTCGCTAATCCAAACAATTTTTTTACCCTTTGAGTGCCGCAGCGTCTCTCATAGGGACGCAATGTGCTTACGCATAAATTGTGCGCATAAAGTAATATATAAATAAATAATATATTTTATGTATTACTCAAACACAAAACAACATATTGAAAAAATGTAAAAAAAATTTGATTTCAATTTATTTTGAAATTTTTTTATGTCTTATCATTTCATAAAGAATTTATTCATAATCAAAATAAAATAAATTACATGGATACATCTAAAATTGTGTTTCATATGACATTTAATATAAAATACTGCATTTTCCTTTGAAATTAGCTCAGCAATTTATGCATAAGAAATAGGCATGACACAGCGGCACTCAATGGGTTAGTCCAAACAGAGTCCAGTGCCACTTAGTTCTGATTAGCAGGACTCTGGTTTACTGTCATACACAAGGATGAGATCAGATGCCAAATCCTAAAAATTCCTGTAACCTTTTACTACAAATAATTGTGATTTAAATGCAATAATCCCATAAATGATTAGAAAAACTCTCCTTAACCCATACGTTACAGACTTGCACGGGGCTAAAGTAGTTATTACCATTCTTAGAGTGAAAAATGATCAGCTGGAGTTGAAGAGATCAGTTGTAAATTTGTTACGTTAGTAAACTTTGTCAGCTGTTTGTAAAAGAAAACAGTTCTGAGTAAATACAATAAAATAATAGTAAGTAAAAATATACAGCCTCCATCAGTTACACATAGCCTACACATGACCAACACTATGAGAGACATATTTGTTAACTGTGTACTGTGTAGGAAGGACTACAAGCGACTAAGTCAGTTGCGTGAACAGTTCCCTGGGGTGCCCATGATGGCTCTGACAGCCACAGCCACTCTCAGAGTCAGGAAGGACATCCTCCACCAGTTACACATGACTAATACCAAGTGGTCAGTATCAGGACTAGAGAAACCCATACAAATTAAAATATACTTTTTTGTGTTTGTCGGTCAGTCAGTGGCTCTCTAAGCAATTTACACTGCCTACTCTGTGACAGCTAAAGCACTGATCCAGATAAAAATCTTTTCCCTGTATTCACTAAATGTTTCAGAATGTCTTATACTTTTTAAACCTGGCCTAACTGAACGCTTGAATTCAGTTTTGCATGATACTGCACAAATTTTCTCCTGAGTGAGTTGTACATTTATTGTGTAAACTTACCAATGCTGTGTATTACAGGTTTGTCTGCAGCTTTGACAGACCTAACCTTGCCTACAGTGTCCGCTACAAGACCAAGAACACTCTGGAAGAGATTATTTCCTTCATCAAAAAACAATACCTAAGGAAATCCGGAATCGTGTATGGTTTCTCTCGTAAGGTTGGTGTCAACTCTTATCCGACAATTATATCTGATCCTCTTTAATATAGAATATTCAATGTTTCCAGTTACAACCAACTCAAATACTTTATAAATGTATACAAATTTATTTTTAGAGCATCTTGCTACAAAAATATTAATATTATGGAAGATCACTACTAGGTCAAAATTACAACACATTTTCTTCAGTGTTTTTCATCCCATCCTTCATTATTGGATCATCCAATTTGGAGGATGTGTCATAGAAGAGTTGTATAGGTATTTTCAAATTTAGTTTTTTGTAGTTTAGCTGTCAATTGTTGTAATTGTGTTAGTAACATGAAGTATGGATTTTTTACTAGATTTAAGTTCAAAAGTTATATTGAGGATGATAAAATTAATTATCTGCCAGGAGTCTGTGAGGCAAGATTGACCACAAATGGAAGAAAACCAGGACTGTAACTGACAAAATATGTTTTATAAATGAAGTTATTTTTATTGTGACATAGGATGTGTTTTCCCCCTCATAGTTTTCTTTTTATTACTCTAAGATATCTTAAGAAAACTAAGTTAAATATTCAAAATGTTTTAGTGTTACATTAGTTTTACACATGTCCCCTGGCTTGTACTATACCAGTTTGTATGTCATGTAGGAGTGTGAGACGACGGCTCGTGCTCTTCAGGCCGCTGGTATACAGGCAGATTGTTATCACGCTGGGCTCAGCGACAAGCAAAGAGCTAAAGTACAGACTGACTGGGTACTCAATAAGATTAAGGTAAATTTGTACAATATGCATTTGTTGATACATCTCCTTTTGTTTTGCTGATTACTAGTTTAAGGTTGTCCAGTGTGTTCCTATTTGGGTTTGTCATGGGAAGTTGCAGGTCTGTGTTTATATAAATAACTTCTTGATCAACATTGTATGTGTAAAAGTATAAGTAAAGAACTGTTTAAGGGTTATTAGACATATTGTTATGTACTTTCAGTGTGTTTATGTGTGTTAGTTATACTTAGTGTATTTTATTTAATGACAAACCATGTGGCTGATCAAGGATATGTTCATAGGGATACACCTTAACATTATCCTATTCTACTTCCAGCATGTCGTTGGATACAAATAATTTTTATTTATTACGGTAAACCACTTTTTAACTGCTCCCCGCTAAACTGAAACCACTTTGAAATAACCTGTTGGATCTAACAATCTGCTAAATAAAAAAATAGGTGATCCAAAATGGCCTGACTTTTTTATTTAAAATAGTATTGGTTTTACTCTAATAAAAATAAGAAAATTAAACTGACTGTTACCACAGACTACTTGGTTTGAATAGTGATAAAAGACAGAAAAGTACAGTGAGAGTGTAAGTCACACAGACAAGCTAGTCCCAAACCAGCAATGTGTGGCTTATCAGCTCAATATTTCTACCATGTGTCTAATGCTGTAGGTAGTGGTGGCTACCATAGCGTTTGTATGGGTATAGACAAGCCAGACGTGAGGTTTGTGGTCCACTGCACCATGGCCAAGAGTATAGATGGCTACTACCAGGAGGCGGGGCGAGCTGGCCGAGACGGAAACACAGCTGTCTGTATACTGAACTACAGTGTGTCTAATGTTGTAGGTAGTGGTGGCTACCATAGCGTTTGGTATGGGTATAGACAAACCAGACGTGAGGTTCGTGGTCCACTACACCATGGCCAAGAGTATAGAAGGCTACTACCAGGAGGCAGGGCGAGCTGGCCGAGATGGAGACACAGCTGTCTGTATACTGAACTACAGTGTGTCTAATGTTGTAGGTAGTGGTGGCTACCATAGCGTTTGGTATGGGTATAGACAAGCCAGACGTGAGGTTCGTGGTCCACTACACCATGGCCAAGAGTATAGAGGGCTACTACCAGGAGGCGGGGCGAGCTGGCCGAGACGGAGACACAGCTGTCTGTATACTGTACTACAGTGTGTCTAATGTTGTAGGTAGTGGTGGCTACCATAGCGTTTGGTATGGGTATAGACAAGCCAGACGTGAGGTTCGTGGTCCACTACACCATGGCCAAGAGTATAGAGGGCTACTACCAGGAGGCGGGGCGAGCTGGCCGAGACGGAGACACAGCTGTCTGTATACTGAACTACAGTGTGTCTAATGTTGTAGGTAGTGGTGGCTACCATAGCGTTTGGTATGGGTATAGACAAGCCAGACGTGAGGTTCGTGGTCCACTACACCATGGCCAAGAGTATAGAGGGCTACTACCAGGAGGCGGGGCGAGCTGGCCGAGACGGAGACACAGCTGTCTGTATACTGTACTACAGTGTGTCTAATGTTGTAGGTAGTGGTGGCTACCATAGCGTTTGGTATGGGTATAGACAAGCCAGACGTGAGGTTCGTGGTCCACTACACCATGGCCAAGAGTATAGAGGGCTACTACCAGGAGGCGGGGCGAGCTGGCCGAGACGGAGACACAGCTGTCTGTATACTGTACTACAGTGTGTCTAATGTTGTAGGTAGTGGTGGCTACCATAGCGTTTGGTATGGGTATAGACAAGCCAGACGTGAGGTTCGTGGTCCACTACACCATGGCCAAGAGTATAGAGGGCTACTACCAGGAGGCGGGGCGAGCTGGCCGAGACGGAGACACAGCTGTCTGTATACTGTACTACAGTGTGGCGGACGTGTGCAAGCTGCGTAAAATGATAGATAGTGAGTCATCAAACCTTAATATCAAGCTTGGATAATATAGGCACTCCATAATGAAAAGTAAATTAACAAAATAATATAATTGTAATCTGAAACCTTGTCTATCGGCACGAGACCTTAATCTGCAATCCAACAGTAGCTAAAATACAGCTGCCCATTAAGGAGTGGATTTTGTTAAATTGTTTTCTCATCTATGCGTTTCCTACGATTCCGAGTGGGGACAGGTTCCAAATCAGTCGTACTCGTGTGGCTGAGGGACTGAAAGTCAGGAATCGAGTCATACAGTTAACAGTGCCTTTTACATTCATTACTTGGTGTGTTAGCTCGATCCACAACCAAAATGAAGCAGCCCTTACTTACAGTAGATTATAGAGCTAAATTTGATTTTACAACAACATAATTTATTTTTTTACACTTGTTTTTAATTGAATCTAAACCTTTTGCTTTATTGGTACATACCAATATTTGACCATTGACAGAACTAGACATTTCATCCTCAAGTATAAGTTACTGTTTGGAATCTAAATGAAGCCACAGGAGTGTGCTGATGTTACTGTAAGTCAAATACACCAACTTATTGACCGACTTAACTCGTGAATAGGACAAAAAGCTTTGGCAACTTTTATGCCACATCAACCGTCTATCTCAGTAACAAAAAAAAGATAAAATTTAACTTTAGACTGTAGCACACTCTAAGAGTGGCACATTCAACTATGTTCTTACTTCTTTTTTAGTAAAAAAAGCTACAGCTAGTCCATATAGATGGGATGTCTACTATGGTATCTAAAAGTAAACGGTACCATCAATAAACAATTTTGAAAGTGTGTTTTTGAAATTTGTAAAATCTTTAACGGGGTTTCAAGCTACTGAAAACCACTTTTAGCTCATCAGTAGGAGGTTTAACATCATGTTATGGAGTAAACTTATGCTGTAGACTTAGTCTGTAATATTTTGACAGTGGACTCTGAAGGAACAAAGTCCTCGAAGGACACTCACAGAGACAATCTACGACGAATGGTAGAGTACTGCGAGAACAAGAGCGACTGTCGGAGAACTATTCAGCTGCACTACTTTGGAGAGAACTTCAAAGGTCGCTGTCCGAACAATCCGTTACTCGCCTGCGACAATTGTCTCTGCCAGGTCTCAATTATTCATGTTTTTAGGTCTATTTACAGAATCTTACTAATATTATAAATCTGAAAGTTTGTGAGTTTGTGTGTGTTGCTCAATCACGCATAAACTACTGGACGGATTGGGCTGAAATTTGGCATGATGATAGCTCACATTCCCAATTAACATTTAGGCATGTTCTTATCTCAAAAATCCTTTCGGGCTCCGCCCCAGTGGCTCTTTAGTACCCCATGTTAACATTATGAGTATTCATATTTAAAGGGAATTAAAGAATTTAGTCAGCTGTTTCAACTTTACACGTTGGTTCTATAATATGCAATAGCATTAAAAAGAGAACTGCATAGAATCATAGAAAAGAGCACAATGAGAACTGTCAAAGTAGTATTGTTTACAGTTTGGTTTGTGTTTTTAATTTAATGAATAATTTATGATATTGTGCGAATGTTTGATAATTTATTTTTTTCTATTGTTTAGGTGCAGTGGTAGAACATTATGGCAATGTTAGATGTGTTATACTATACTATACCGTAAATTTATGAACCAAATTTTATTAAACTGTGTCCTCAACCCATTGCAAACGCAAAGCTTGAGTATTCCAAACAAAAGTTGCTAAGATGTATAGCACTTATTTCAAGTGATGATTTTGTTTGACTGTTTGTCAGGGTACAAATGTGTTTTATTAGAACTATAAAGTATTGCAATTAGCCAAAATTTCTTATGGGTTTATTCATAATGAAGTTTTTTGTTTTATAGTTCACAAAATGTGAGGATGTGACGGATGTGTGTCGAGCCATTGAGGTGATGGTGGCTCAGATCTGTAACAAGTCTTTGTTGTTACAGGAGAGTTACAGAGTGGAGGATGTGACAGAGGTGTGCAGAGCCATTGTGATGATGGTGGCTCAGATCTGTAACAAGTCTTTGTTGTTACAGGAGAGTTACAGAGTGGAAGATGTGACAGAAGTGTGCAGAGCCATTGTGATGATGGTGGCTCAGATCTGTAACAAGTCTTTGTTGTTACAGGAGAGTTACAGAGTGGAAGATGTGACAGAAGTGTGCAGAGCCATTGTGATGATGGTGGCTCAGATCTGTAACAAGTCTTTGTTGTTACAGGAGAGTTACAGAGTGGAGGATGTGACAGAGGTGTGCAGAGCCATTGTGATGATGGTGGCTCAGATCTGTAACAAGTCTTTGTTGTTACAGGAGAGTTACAGAGTGGAGGATGTGACAGAAGTGTGCAGAGCCATTGTGATGATGGTGGCTCAGATCTGTAACAAGTCTTTGTTGTTACAGGAGAGTTACAGAGTGGAAGATGTGACAGAAGTGTGCAGAGCCATTGTGATGATGGTGGCTCAGATCTGTAACAAGTCTTTGTTGTTACAGGAGAGTTACAGAGTGGAAGATGTGACAGAAGTGTGCAGAGCCATTGTGATGATGGTGGCTCAGATCTGTAACAAGTCTTTGTTGTTACAGGAGAGTTACAGAGTGGAAGATGTGACAGAAGTGTGCAGAGCCATTGTGATGATGGTGGCTCAGATCTGTAACAAGTCTTTGTTGTTACAGGAGAGTTACAGAGTGGAGGATGTGACAGAAGTGTGCAGAGCCATTGAAATGTTGGTGGCTCAGATCTGTAACAAGTCTTTGTTGTTACAGGAGAGTTACAGAGTGGAGGATGTGACAGAAGTGTGCAGAGCCATTGTGATGATGGTGGCTGAGATCTGTAACAAGTCTTTGTTGTTACAGGAGAGTTACAGAGTGGAGGATGTGACAGAAGTGTGCAGAGCCATTGTGATGATGGTGGCTGAGATCTGTAACAAGTCTTTGTTGTTACAGGAGAGTTACAGAGTGGAGGATGTGACAGAAGTGTGCAGAGCCATTGTGATGATGGTGGCTCAGATCTGTAACAAGTCTCAGTGGGATAACTTCACCATCAACCACCTGGTGGATGTCTGTAAGGGCAGTCGTTGCAAGAAGGTGGTGGATAATGGTAAGTGTAAGGTAGAGATTGTATAAAAATTATCAGCTTTTTTACAGAATAAAATGTCTTTTATCCCGTTGTGCTCACTTCAGCAGTTGTTTACGTATCCGAATTGATTTGAAAATCTTTTAACCTTTTTGAATTGACAAAAATTTTGATAACTGGATTTCTACCCAAATTTGGGGTATTTTACAAAAAAGAAACCGAGTAAAGCCGAGCTATTACTATCTTAATCACAAAACGCGTCTGCAAAGATTTCGAAAGAAAAAAATCATGCTTTCGCCGCCATTGCGAAGGACGATTAAGATTTTACGTGACCGCGGGAGACGAAAATTAGGTCTACAAGACTGAAGATGATATTAATTATTCGCAAAAAAATTACATTACGGGAGACCATGATCTTGTCTACCCAACCGCAAAAATTATTCATGATTTTGCCGCTACTACGGAAAACTATGACGATGTTTCCATGACTGCGGGAGACGATGATAATATCCACAAAACTGTAAAAGATGTTGCCTTAATCGCGGAAAAGGATGACGAGTTTCCATGACCGTGAGAGACAATGATCATTTCTGCAAGACTGCGGAAGGTTTTCAAGATTTTAACGCAATCACTAAAACAATGCTGGGAGACAATGTAGAAAGACCACGAGAGCAGACATGACAACGAACAATATTTTCTGGGTAAAATCAGTTCTTTTGACTGGTGAAATGTATTTTATTGTATTTTACAGGTAGTAGCTCGTGGTCATGTAAGCTGAGAGCTGTTTTATGTTTTAGGACATGACACCTTGGATGCGTTTGGCAGTCTCAGTGTTTGGGACAAGGTAGATATCTGCAGACTGATCAACAAGCTGGTGATGGACAGAGTGTTGGAGGAGTACCATGTCACCAAGTATGACAACACCAACTCCTACATCAGACTGGGCCAGAGAGCTGAGAGCCTTGCTAACGGCCGAGACAAGGTATTTACTCTCATACTATTGTAATAGATATATGATAGGTAATTCTTCCATAGTGTATCTATACATTAGAATCCCAGTATATATTTTGGCACAAATTGAATTTAAAGTACGGTAAGTAGTTTTGAATAAAACAAAAACTTTTAGGACTAAATTAAATAGATTCGGTAGAAATTATTTCTTTTAAGACAATAACCAAATAATCTGAAATTGGTCGTTGCAAAGGCAAGATTGCGTGCATGGTCCTAGTTGTAACATTAAGCAGGGTGTCTACCAACCGGGAAATCCGGGAAAACCGGGAATTGTACTTAAATTTTTACTGGCCATGAAATGTACGGGAATTGTCCTTAAATGCCAGACAATGTCCTTAAATTTTTAATGGGCCATAATTTTATTGATCGCTAGTTGGTTAGGAGCACATAAAAGGTTTATCAGATGTTTGTTTACATTTTCATAATTTATTACTAGAGTAATTATGCAATAAAAATCCCATTAACAATCTCAAACCCATTAATATTTTATCACGACAATCAAGTGTCAAGTCAAGTACTTCCAAGAACTGTTGACTCAGCAGCTAGCTCATAAAAGTTGTATCACTTTTATTCCTTTACAACTTCTTTTTTTATTACTAGGGTAATTATTATTAGATCCCAAACCTATTTTATCGTGAAAATAATAGCTTTATAATGGCTGTTAAATTTCACTTCTTACTTGTACTTTCGGCTTGAAGATTCAATATGCCGCGGCCAGTGCCTAGTGCCATAAAACTGTTTATGGTTTCATATTAAACATGTACCTAAATAATCTACAGTCTTAATTTGTAAGTTAACCCCTTTTTTATGGACATTTTATCTTTCAATTGACAAAACCACAAGCATTGTTGTTTGCATTAATGTTTTATCACTATGTAGGAATGTAGGCCTGCTTGGTTTCAAATTATGTCATTGCATTTTCTGTATCTTTGTCTTATATTGTTGGCTATTCAGGTTTCAGTGTTTTTTGTTTCCCATATATTTATTTATTGAGTTGTATGCTTTAAGCAATCAAAATCTTATGTGAACTAGAATGATGATAGTAACTTTGCTGCTATTATAACTTCATTGTTTGTTACTCAGTTTATATAGGCCCTCCTAAATAATTAGGTGTAGGCCTGGGTATTTTGATTCTTGAAAGAGCTTTAAAATATATTAAGAAAATGTAATTGAGCCTATAAGATACAGCAATTGAACTAATGATTGATATGTGTCGATATTAACTTTACAAATGAAAATACAATAATCTTACTCTGTGCTTATTGCTTATTAATAGCCGCTTGATTTTGTACTAAGAATTGAGTAACAATATGCATTAAAGATTTTTTCTCAAAAGTAGTCGAGAACCTAACGTTGTGCCAGGGCGAATCATGCCAAATTAATCCGCCTGGATCGGATAAGCTATGTTATGAAGTTTACGTGACGGATGGAGATATTTGTCGTTATCGCAGGAGACAATGATTGCGTTTCTCTGTTACACTATAAAAGCTTTACCTACCTAAAGTATAGGTAGGCCTATGTTTGTTTACTTTCAATAAATTTCTATTTTGTATTTTTTAACTCTTTATCTATTATTAGGGCCTATTTACTTTTCTCTCTGGTACAACTACAGTGAATAACAAGATTAATACAGTTTGACAAATCAGGAAAATTATTCGGTAGGCCTAATGACACCGACAAAGGTTACAGAAAAGTGTCCTTAAATGTACGGGAATTGTCCATGAAATTTTTATCCAGAATGTAGTAGACACCCTGTTAAGCCTGTAGTATATTTAGGTCACTGAGGTGAACCTTATTTTCTGCAAACTATCAGGATGAGTAAGCAGTGCCTACTTTTAGCACACTAAAGAACGATAGTCTAGTTCATTAGGCTATTCTTTCACTTACTTTATTTTTTATTGCATTATTCCATTGCTTGGTTGACCAGACCCCATTCAGACATAAATACGGTGCTTTTTGAAAGGAGAGTTGCGACTGTCAATCTCTGAGTAATAGACAGTGGCAGTGTGCGTTTGATGTGTTATTATTTTTTCCTACAGTTACCTAACTGATTTGAGAAAGCAAAGTGGCCAATTCGCTCATCAGTGAGACAATGTTAACACTAATTACTCTCTAATTACTCTAATTAAACACTCTAATTACTTTGTCTCACTCCAGATTTGCAACGTGAAGGCACGAAATAGTGAGCGCGTAACATGCAGACAAGGTTGTATGCGCGCGAAATACGTTGGCAGCACTGGCTGTAAATCAGCTGGTCAGCTGTTGTACTGTTGTATTTGTCATCACATTAAATGTCATATTAAAAGTTCACTTCTGTGTAAAAATATGTTACCTTTCTTTACCAATTTATTTGTTTTATGGGAACCGTAGGAAAAATATAATGTACAACTCGAGTGCTAAGTGCAATTGCCTCACTCGAGAAACCATTCCTCACTGGCCTATGGCTCGTGAGTAAGGATTTCTCTCGAGTGAGGCAATTGATCCTCAGGACATATTGCAGGTGAAAGAGTGTTATTTTATTTGTCAATGAGTGAATGCTTGCAGGTTGAGTTCTCCATACGCAAGCTTGCCAGGAAGAGTTCAGTTGTGAACCCAGCGGAGGGCAATGAGGCTATGAGTGAGATGGATGCGATACATGAGCAGTGCTTCAGTGAGCTGATGGATGTCGTAACGGCCATCGCAGAGGTCAGCGGAGTCAACACAAACACCATCATGAACATACAGGTACAGGCATCATGTACATCCAACCTGAGACTGTTGGGTCATCTTCAGGAGATGACTGTGTCATTGAATTGGTAAAAACAGTGGCTAACGTTTTTGTTTTGGAAGAATTAACTCAGTTGAATAGTAGCTCGCCCGCAGATGGATTGCTGCAATACTTCCAAAAGGCCAGGTTGTATCGTCAATGGTTCAACGACATGGCTATCTTCTGACGACTATTTAACTCTCTAATTTTGTTCAATTATTAACTCGACAACTAAAATACAAAAAAAATTGTTTTGTAAGATGTGTTATTTACTTACTTGTATACTCCCTTTAAGAATAGTCATGCTTGTAGATTAGCTGAAAACAACTTTGAGGTATGATTTGTTCTGGTTTGAACCGACTGTGTTTTGATATTTATTATTTCTTTCTCACTATTTTAATTTTATCAACATTAAGAAAGTTCTAACCAATTCAATAGATGATATACTAATTAATAAGTTACTGTAACTAACTTGTCTTCAGGTATTATAACCTAAGTGTAAATTGTATCAAGCCTATGTAAAATTTACAGAAAAATAAAAGAAAAACAGCCAGTTGACATCAGCATACCCAAACGTAGTCAGACTCATAAAAATGTTCCAGATTTTACTATAAGATGGGGATCTTCAATAATATTCAAAACCAATGTTGATAGTTAATGAAAGCATGGTTATTTTATTTTCTTTTTTAATTTCAGTCTCTAAAAGGAATGTCTCTGAAATTACCTGAAACCAGAGAGGAAATGTTGAAGATTATCGGTGTGACACATGCTAACTATGAAAAATATGGCAAAGATTTGCTTAAAATCACAAGCAAATATGCGGAGGAGAGAAATAAGCTAAGTGAGTATAAGAACAATTATTGTAGTTATTGTTGTAAATTGAAGGTGGTTTTAGTTTGTGAGTTTATTTCATTTGCATTCCTTAACTTTATACATTTTTGACTGCATTAATTTTAAATGCCATATAGGTAACTTGACTAGTTTGTTAAATAGCAAATTCCAATTAATGCACACCATTGGATAGAGTTAAATTTGATGTTGTTCCTGCCAACCTTTCATATTTTTAGATTATAGAAGTACCTATCAGAATAGACCAATTTAAATTGTCAGAAAGCAGTCTTTATTAAGTAACTAAACACTAAAGGTTTGGAGTTTTATTTAAAAAATAATAATAAATTAGTTTAAAACCCCTGTAGGCATAGACCTATTTTTCCTGAGACTTCAGATATCATAGCAGGATTAGCACTGGCAGCAATTTACCCTCAAGCTAACACTGTTAGGTCCTGAAGGCATCTTTCTATCTTACTCAAACACCAACACAAAGACCAAGAGAGATTGGAGATTTTGGTTTCATCCTCAGAACCAGGATGAATGGCCATAGACAAGATGTATCTACTGGATACAAAGACAAACCAGTTGTACAACATGCCCAGAGCCACAACAACCCTAGTTTCAATGACTGCTTTACAACCAAAATAGTCAAATCACTACCTCCTCAATGTAACCAGTCACAACTTAGAAGATGGGAACTGTCCTACCAATGGTTTACTAAGTCTAGACAACCCCCAAACCTAAACCTTAGATAATACCTTTCATCTAACCCACTCCACTTCAAAATCCAACCCAACTAGCAGGCTTACATATTTATTCATATATATATAGTGCATATAAGATAAACTGAAAATGTGTTTTTTGAATTCTACTATTGGCAACACTGACTCAACAACTCACTGGCCACCATTTTGGACATCTAAAAAACTCTCTCTTCCTTAGTTGAAAATGCTGTCAGTGACAGTGAAATATTCTAATGTTTTGTGTATATAGTGTAAAGTTATGTTTTGTGTTTCCTGTGCCAGTTTGGACTCTTTCCCATTCAGGTAAGCCTGCTATCCTCTCAAAAAATCCTGTTTTTAAGATTAATTAGACAATGAGCTGTGCTAGCTCCTCCCTAGTATACCTTTTTAAAGTAAAAACTAGGTAAAAATTAATCATGGATATTTTATAGATTTTGTCGAACCAAAGAAGAAGAGATCTTTGTCTCCTACGTCCTTCAGGCCACACAACGGCCCTTCAAAACGAAGAAAATCCTCTACAGAAGACTCTCCGGCAGGATCCTACATTGCTCCATATGCCGCCAAGATGAAGTAAGTGTCAGTCTTGAGAATTGGTAGTTTGACTTTCCATTCCTATGCTGTCACCAGTTTTTGAATCAAGCCCACCAACAAAGTGTGCTGAAACTACTAGTTTCAGTTGAATTTGTCCACCTTTTTAAGTCAAACTGATTGGACAACTTTTTGTAAGCTGTAGCATCTTTTATTTCACATCAACTATCTCAGTAACAAAAACTTAGGCAGAAAACAAAATGTAGACTGTAGCATTTGCTGTAAACAGCTCATTTCACTATGTTGTATTTGAATTAAAAATCCATATGGATGGGATGTGTAGCCTACTTCAGTACCCAAAAGTTTTGTATCAGTGATACGTGTCTGAATGATTTATTTCTATTTCACCTTCCCTTAAAATACATACAACACCACTCTATTAAAAACGCTTTTGTCAAAATTTAGAAGTTGAATTCTGCCTTTGCAGGTATATCTTTGGGGATTTACCTGCAATTTCCCTGAGCTCCGCTGTAGTTTTTCTAAAGTTAACATTTCACTTGTTCATATAATCAGTAGTTAGCAACTGTGTAGTGAAGTCAGTTCTTCCCTTTCCACAAGTCTGGCCTAGCCCGCCAGCCAGTGAACGCAGCGCTTCTATATTCTGGTGTAGACACTAGCAGATTCAAACACAGCGTTTTTTTGTTCATTGAAAGTGCTAAAACAAAACCCTAGAATGTGGACCTATAATGCTGCCAATTTTGACCTTTTGAAAGAAATCATACTTTAATTTATTAATAATAGTAAATGTGATGCTTATGTTGTTTTGCTGGACCAATAGATGCAGCATTATTTGCAATGAGGTTAGAATATATAAGAATGTCTCCTTTTGAAGCCAGTGTTGAAAAGTAATTGCATTATTACCTAACTTTAATAGTTTATTTCACTACTCGTCCTGAAAGTAACCCATTTATGGCAAGATAGTGGTTTACGAGTGAGGAAAAGCAGAGCGCAAGAAATAACTTTCGAGCCCCGGAATGGAAAATAATGTCGAGTAGTGACAATACTTTCCATCACAATGAAAATAATCACACAAAGCTTCTTGGTGATTAATAATAAAAAAACATTATTCCATAACCTAGTACTCTTTAAAACTACTCTTTAAATAGTACACTTTCAATAGTAAGTTTTGCTATTTATTTTGAAGTTAGCTGTTACAGTAGACTCCCTCTTATCCGGACACCTTTTAACCGGACATCGGTTTAACCGGACTAGATCGGCAGGAAGTGGGTAGTACTGAAACGACTGTTCTCGTGGGAAAGATTTGAGACCAGTGATCACATGTCTAAATACAATTCTCTCCTAAATTTAAGTCAAATATTTGGGTTACTTAACAAGTTTTTGAGGACGTCGGTTTAACCGGAAAAACCGTTATCCGGACTGGCCTCGGTCCCGAGAAGTCCGGATTCTTAAGAGGGAGTCTACTGTAGAACGATATTTCTTGTTTCAAAAGAATACATAGATTAGTGCTCTGTTAAGCTAAATGGGGAAGATTGTTGGTTTCGGTTTGAGACATGAAAAAGTCTGTTTTGTACAGGCAAAGTATTTTTTGGAGCATGAAAACTTATGTTTATGACAGGCAACATCATCTTTGGAGGGATTGGAAACAGACGATTTTTGTAAAGCTCAGCTGTAGTTGAAAAAGAACTATTTTTGTATACACAGTGATTTGAGTTCTCCCCTATACCATAGTATATTCAGAAAAATTGTTTTCCTCAAAATTTTTGAGTTTGAGTGGATTGAGTGGTATACACTTTTTTTTATGTGGAAAAAAGTGGTTTTCGAAGTGATATCCGTGTGTGTGTGTGTGGATGTTTGTAGAGCTACAGACCACACCTATAAGTTCGATTTTTATGAAATTTTGTATTTAGGTATTAATCCATTGCATCTCCAGGCATTTTTGATGGAGATTTTTCCATAAAACCCATAAAATAACAGAAAGATAGAATTTTCTCGGAAATGGCCTAAACCATTTTGATAAATTTTTTGCATGTTATAGCCCTTTGAATTCTGAACAAAATGGTATAACTCCCATTGTTGTAAAAATTAGGGTTCTAATTCTAAAGATATTATAACCTATATTATTTTCCCATAATCAGATTTTTTTTTACCGGTTTTGATTAAAATTAGTAATTTATGGCCCTTATAATTCTAAACAAAATAGGGAAAAGACACCCTTTGCTGTAAAAATTACGGTTCAAAAGTTATTGCAACTTTTGTGATTTTCCCCATAAAATGATGAAGGATTTTTACAAGCTAACGGGAGAAAGTATGTGTCAGATTGCTTATACCGTTTATTTTTATTTAGATCAAAGTTTGCCACAGTATATTTAACTCAGAAACTGTTTCAGGAATAGAAAGTTTAATCCACGCAAGAAGAAATGGAAAACAACGAAATCTAAGAATGTTAGAGGTGCTAGCAACAGTAGGGCTAACCCCTCTAGTGGCTCTGGCTCAAGCAGTTATCGAGCAACCGCTAGTGGAAATCACAACACGTTGCAACCGAACCGGACTCTTCCTCCTACCAAGCGGCCCGGCTTCATGCCCGCACCAAGAGTGTCCATGATGAATAAGTGATGTAAAATGTCATCCTCATAACAAAATAAGAAATGGATCTTGGAAAAACGCCAATCTGTGGAGTTAGACCTATATTTCTGATTTTGATTACTTTACATTACACCTGCAGGTGAAGACAACACGGGATGCTTGTATGTATAGTGTAATAAACTTTCTTAATTCATATGCAAGCTTGAAATGAATACCAATGTATTGCAGCTGGCTGAAAGGAACTGGTTTCTAGCAATGAGCAGCCAGGAAAAAATCTTAAGATACATAACATACTGTTTTGTCATAAAAATGTCTTGCAGGTTGGTGGGCTTGAGCATTGGAATTTGACTCATTCTATGTCTGGTCCTAGAAAGATGATCATAATAAAAATACTTTGATTTATCATGAAACCAATAGATACCTATAGATAGATACCAATAGTGGACCTTTGGATCGACATTTTTTGGGAACAATACTGAGTTTTACTGCTGCCAACAACCTTGGTTGGACTTTAATTGTAATCTATTTTTATTAGGATAGTTTTTAAGTTAAAAATGTATATTATAAAAATTTTTTTTTTTTTTTTTAATTAGGTTAGTTTTGTTAATTTTGAAATGTATGTTATAAATTAGTTATACAAACAGCTCTATTATTATTTATTGTAAAGGTCTTGAAGACAAATTCAGCGTTACACATTATTTATCTTTCTGGACGTAACTTGAACCATTCTATGATAAATTGGAATTAAGTCATCAGAGACTGTAATATGTCATAACGAATGATTTATGTATTCATTGTGACTAGTCCAACAGGATAATCATTTGAGTTTTGAATTGAAACTAAACACACATGATATCAGTGTAGCCAAGCTACCATTTTTATATGTCGTTAGTTTGTAAAAACATATTTATTATTTTTATAAGCAAAACGCCAACATCTCAAAAAAATATTGTAATGTAAATAAATTGTTTTTATAAAACTCAATTTAGTTAACCAGTGCCTTTGTTGCATTCAATGTTCAGGACTAAGTGTAAGTGTAGTAAATTCTTTTTCCTACAGTCACCTGACAAAGTTGGCTTCCTTGTACTGTTTATAGTACAGATTACAGAAAGCTGCTAATTGCTGCATATTTATACTTTATCGTACGGTTTATACTTTGGCGCACATCAGGATTCCAACGAAACAACACAAAACAGTGTGGTTCTATTATGCACTTAATCTGTGAACGCTTGGAAATGGGTTGGCATCACTTACTTTCTGGACTTTTCTTTTAAACGTTATTAAAACATTCCTACGATCTTAATAAACAAGAAAATACCTTTAAAGCATTTTTTTAGGCGCGGTAACCACTGCAAATTACAAAAATATACGGAACTATTTTCTCAAGTCGCGGAGCACATTGCTTGTCGAGGAACAAATAGCGGAGTGATTCGGACCGGGGACTACTTTCTATTGGGCACCTATTTGTGTTGCCAGCTTAACCTAAAAAAGTGTTGTATAGTGTTTGAAAAACTAATTATTTATTTGCTTTATAGTGACTGTAGGAAAAATATAATGTGTAACACGAGTGCAAAAGGCCTTTGCTGCACTCAAGATCATTCCGTAAAAGTTGCTCTTGTGTGCAGCAAAGTGCCACTTTGCTCACTATAGTTTGGCCGCTTAGAAAACGACCAGCGCGCTAATGCTAAATTAATGCTGGAGGAGGTCGCTTTCTAAGCGGCCGAACTATAGTTACACAAATAACTATAGTATGGATTTTTAATTATTTGTTGTTAGAATTAAATATTTGTAGTAAAATCAATAAATTAAGCATTTTTATCATATTTTTATTTTATAAAATCTTTTTAACTGAAACAGAATAATCCAGTTTATGATTTATTCCCTATAAATGACCCCCCCATCCTTATTTTTTATGATTTAATCTTTGATCCAACAAGTTTAATTCTAACTAAATTGGATTTCTCATGTTCAAGAAATGTATTTTTGCTACACTACTGTGAAATTACCTGTTTTCTGATGTTTAAAAAGATGTCATGTTTATCACCTGCAAAAATTCATCATCACATTGATTTGTAAGGAAAACGAATGTTTACTATGCAAAAGTAATGTCGACTATCTTTTTTGGATTTTGCCGACGTTAAAAAAAAAAATTTGTTATTGTTTTGTCAACCGTTTTAATTTCCGACAACCAAAACCGTATGTTATATTAATATTAATTTAAATTAAAAGAATAACCTGAAAATGCTATGAGTTTTGTAATGCTCCTAACTGTAATATTCAAGAAATATTCAATGTCTGTTTTAATTAAGAAAATATTTGGCTTTGTAGTGAAGCGAAAATTAACGTTCAAAACACGAGTGGGTCTATATTCTCAACCATTAAAAGTGCTCGATACTAGTTAATAGCACTTCAAACATGGTCTCAAATAATATGTAATAACTCACTTTCTATTCTTGTTATGAAAATATACTGTTACCGTACAGCGTACACATTTCTAAAACAAATAGGTAGTGGATGGTAATTTTAATTGCTTTTATTTGGATAGAACTGTTTGCATCGCAATCAAAATAATAATATTTTTTTTTTATGAAACAGGAAGGAAGTAAATTGTCCTTACCACGTCAGTTTCAGTTTATATGTAATGTATAAAAACATTATTCTTGAAAATTCACACCAATTAATATTGTTAAGCTCTTCCTTAGATGCATTATTTTATACATTATTTGCAATAAATTCCCATTATCAGTGAAAGGTGTGTAGACAAAACTAACTTACACCAGTTAGTTAGTTAACATTTAGAACAAATCTCTGACTTTTCAATTTCCTTTGTCATACATCTATAATTCTATATACTGTAGTTGTAAACCTTGGGTTGTGATGTCTAAGTAAACTTGAATGCACTTAATCATCTCACAATTTAAGAGTGTATTGACACACTGTGCAGTTTGTTTTAGTAATGATGTTTTGACCAAATCGTAGCTCGAAAGAGGAGGAGGCACTTACTTCTTCTTGTGCCAAAATACATAGTCCATATTATGATCTAAGTAAAATTGTGTCATTGTCGATTTCAATTTGGTGGATGAAAAAATTAAACTTTTTTAACTACATCATTTTTGAGGCCCTTGACTTAGAATGCCCGTAAACTAATATGTATGACTTCCATATCCTAAATCATCAGAGTTCTGATTATCCTATCTAAACCAGTTATGACTGATAACCATGACGACGGGAAGCAGAGATATATGCAGGTATCAGGAGTTGAGGAACGTTTAGTGTACAGCATGCTATAACAAGACAAATGTACAGTCAAGTGTAGATACCAAAATCTTGGCACATATCTTCCAAGTAAGTCGGTGGTAAAAGTGTGATACGCACTACGTACAGTCATATCACACGGAAATACTGTAAAGTCCCTTTCATTTAGATGACCAGTACATACAGTGTTATACTTTGGTATTTAAAAAACCACTGAAAATATTTTCAAACAAAATTTATTTCAAAACAAAATATAGAAAATAACTAATAGCACAATGCAACAATGTTCAAGACAAATTAAGCTTCTCTTTGAAAAGTTGAGGTATCTCGTATAGTTGGGGTGTCTTAGGTGTGCCTTTCCCTCCGTCGTAGTTCACTGACGGAGCTTCGCCATCCTGTGTTATTCTGTATAACTGGTCCTCTTCCTCCCGAATCACCAGCTTCATGCGAGGTTCCTCATCAACAGGAAGTCCCCTTGCCTTTCTGTCTTGGATTATTAGTTCCTACGATTAAATAAATAAATTGATTAACTACCTACTTGAGTTTATCAATCAATAGAAATATTTAAGATTCGTTACTGAACAGTTCATCCAGAAACCACTATCAAGATATATATCCATAAGTAAACAACAACTATGTTTAGTTATAATAATAAAATCAACGATTTGAATTGTAACCCAGTATAGACTAAACTTCTGCCGATTCAAAGTGTTCATGTAAATCCTATTTGATAGTCTTCAGTGGAGGATGCCTAAAGATGGCTCAGATTTAGAGGCGAAACTAGTGGCTGATGGCAAAATAGGAGTTTACCAGAACCAGGTGCTTACACCATTTTCAGTAAGAATTTAAGCTGGCTACTTATATATTATGAAACTGTGTAACATGATATACGCTATTGATGTTTTTCTTAACAACACAGTGTGTTGATAACATTAGAAATAGTATTTCATTTAATCTTTCTATAGACTTACCTTTAACAGTGGTGGAAAGGAAATTGTTTGTGGGACAGTTTTCTTATTAAGATATACTGACGCTTCTGCTTTTTCTAATAAAGCCTTTTCTTCTGATTTTGGAACCAAAGTGAAATCGGGCGCCCAGGATTCTTGGCATATTTCATAAATCTTTTCAAACTTCCTTCCCCTGAAAACTCTTTCTGTATAAGCTCGTACTTTTCTGGCATCATCTGTTTTCTGCAATCAATCCCAAATAAATTCACTGAAGCTAGTACAAATAAGTAACATGGGCAATATCTATACATGGTGTAAAAAAGTCTTGCTAAGCCTGGGTCAGGCTACTGGGCATTGAGATCATTTGAACACATTATTTAATGATAAGCTACCTCCTCAGGGGAACGACCTGCTAGGAGTCAGAAGAAAATCTTAAATGTAAACATAGTATGTATGTAGAGCCGGGTTTTCCAAGGAACGGGAGCGGAGAGCGGACTCCACTTGTCTTAGGTAATTTAATGTTACTGTTATCCTAGAAGCGGAGCAGAATGCCATTTTAATTTCTTTTCCGCTCTCCGCGTTCCTCTCTCCGCTCTCCGCTTCCGCGCGTAAGAAAATCCAGCTTAGGTCTACCCCCTGAGGGGTAACATATTACTGATTAATGTGTTCAAATTATTGTAATGCCCAGTATCTTTGTGTCTCTATCTATATATTATCCATCTATATATCTTGTTTTGTAGCTCTATCCATATATTAATAGGCAAGCATGTTCCTTTAAAACCTTTTTTCTCTCATCGTGAGCGTCACAGGGAAAATCTTCGCATACTGTTAAAAATATATTTAAAAAAATAAAAAAAGGTTGAACCTTTTTTAATGAAACTTATCAGCTGACATCTACGATAAATCTATCCTTATATATAATACGTGAAGGCGATTTCTACAAAACACTACTCCTCCGTTAATAATGGACGGATTTTTACAAACGACGTGTCAAAATAAAGTATTTTTTGTGTAGACGCCCCCTTTCACCAATTCATGTAGTAAAAATCCTCGGGCTTTGCCCCACAGGCCATCAAAGTTGGAGTTTCTCCCATAAGATTAACATCGGGGAATCTAAATATTTGATTGGAAACTTTGTCCCCACTAATTTGAGAGAACGGTTGGGCGTAGAAACTTGGTAGAGGTGTCCAAAGAAAGGTCTTGGTATGTAGATGAGTTATCAAAAGATAAACTAAGCAAAATCCCTCAGGACTCTGCCCCAGAAGCCTTTAAAGATCCCTCCACAAAGTTGTTTACATTTTGGCCATGAGAATAATAATTTTAATGAAACAGCTGTTCATTTTAAAATTGTATTTCAAACAACACATATTTATTGAGAGTTGAATTCTACAAATAAGTATTTGCAATGTTATTTTCTGATTTTAAAATTGATTTTCTTCTTTATCATGCCATGTTTTGCAATATAACGTTCCATTACGAAATCAGTGGAAAATCCTTTTATCACAGCAATTCTTAAATTATTTCTTATTGAACTATCTTATATCTATTGTACGGGTTGGTGTGTGCCTTTTTCGCCACTTTTGCCTACATTTTATCATATTATTCTACAAAATATCAAATATTTATGTAGAAATATCTGCTCTTATTGTGTCTAATAAAATCCAAACTTAAAAACATTGCCTAAAATGGTACCTATCTTGACAAATTATTTGCACCTGCCTATATTGTGGACTTTGGCGCACTGAATTAGTAACATTATTGAAAATAACACGACATTTTGGCTGTAAAATATGGTACAAAGAGAAAATACTATTTAAGCAGCTACATTCATGACAGAAAGGTCATATTCCTTTTAAACTAGATCACATAATCCTTTGACTGGGACGGGTGGCGTCGTCCTGTAATACAGCTACTAGGAGGTCACGAATTGTGGATATTTATAGGAATGCACTATGGATGCGATACTCCCTGGTGTGGATTAACGTCCGCACGAGTGAGTACTACGACTACCCGCAGTGCTATCCTGATAATTATACCAATTCATAAATACCAATGCAAAACAAATGGTTCCAATTCAACTATAAACTTTAGGTCCCTTGGTTGCCATTCGCTGTATGGGCTATTAATTAACAGCTGTATCTAAAGAATGTCGGCCTTAGTCACTAACAAGACTACAAGATCGCGCCACTCATCCTACACTCATCTCCATACATACTTGGCTTAAAATACCTACTATGAATGGTCGCCATAAAAAAACGTATTAAAGGATTAAAGTATTTTAACAGCCATTTTACAGTATTTTTGCTTTTTGGAAATGTTCCATTGCTATGTCATTTGCATTATTTATTGTCAATGAAGCCACCAAGATCATATGAACTAGGAGGCCCCTAACAGTTCAAGAATAAAAGCCAACTTTACTTCATGTATTCCACTACACCTAACATGCCGTAGAGAGATTATGTTGACAACTTTATGTTATTGATAAGGCCGAGACAACTAACTGACATCCCCCATGTCAAAGAATTCCAGCTTTATCAGTAACCCCACAGTCAATTTCTCAAAACTATGCTAGAGGGTTCATTCATTGGCAGAGAAGTACGATATGAACTGACGCTACGTGACGAAGGAAAATCAAACTTACACTGTAACGGATATACCTCCCTTTGAAGTTAGAACGTGTCTTCTCAACAAACAGATATTTTTTCTCAAACACTGATGAAGTCGCGGAAGTGTTAAACTACAAGATCCACCAATACGATTTAAATACTATTTAAAGGTTCTACCAAAGGAAGAGATACCATATACCTAACATACTAATAATAACTCCGATGACGTACAGGATAGGAAATATTTTAATCATTGAATGAACAACCAAATTTGGCAACTAACGCAATATTGTTATTGTTTTTACACTTATTACTTTTTGAGCAATGTTAAATGCTCAAAATATGTATATTTCACCCAATTCATCGCAGTTAGATGAATTAACGTAAGCCTTGAAAGTAACCGTCGATTTCGACGGGTTTCCCCTAGTATCTATATATATAATACGTGAAGCCGTTTTTGTTAACGCAACTCCTCCCTTATTTGTGGGCCAATTTCAATGTTTAAGGTGTCAAACGATTCGTCTCAATATGTAGTTTTGCAATAAGGTTTTAGAACTTTGAAATTCCTACTCTTAAGGGCGTGAGACCCTCTCAAAGTTTGGGTTTTCCCCAAGAAATACATAGAACAAATTTAAAAACAAAAACAGCTGTTTATAAAAAGAAACTCCTTAGCTTTTTACGAGTAAATATTAATGTTTTTTAATATTGAGTAGGTTAAGACCAAGTTAAACCGGTAATCAGTTTTGTAGGAAGAACAGAAAATACCTCAAGTTCAAAGAAGAAATATTGAAAACGTGAGTAGGAGACAATTAATAATAAGATACGATTATTTATTTAATTAACAGCTGTATCTAAAGAATGTCGGCCTTAGTCACTAACAAGACTACAAGATCGCGCCACTCATCCTACACTCATCTCCATACATACTTGGCTTAAAATACCTACTATGAATGGTCGCCATAAAAAACCGTATTAAAGGATCAACAACCTTTACATGGTGTAAAAAAGTCTTGCTAAGCCTGGGTCAGGCTACTGGGCATTGAGATCATTTGAACACATTATTTAATGATAAGCTACCATTAATGATAAGCCATTAGAAAAATGAGCCATCCTAAATACTTTTTCCTAAATACTTGAGGAATATGCTCAAATATGCATATGAGGAGAGTAGAAATAGAGAGGCCTGGTCTAACAGACACCCATCCAGATACACATTCACTTGGTGATATGAATAATATTTGCCAGTTATGCTACACATCGATGGTTCTGCTATGCAACTCACTTTGGAAGTGAAAAGATATACGAAGCACATAGTGTTGTCACGGTGGTAAAGTAAACTTGCCTAATGTCCGATCAAATGAATGCATGCAAAAAATATTTACTTCTGACACTGACAAAACAAGATATTTCAAAACATTTAGTAGAATTTACCTACACAATCCAGACATGTCAAGTCAAAAATAAGAAGTTTCAACAACTCATTTGCTATTGAAAGTTTTAGGGGCAATATTAGACCAAACATAAGTGAAGGAATTAGTGTTTATGTATTCAACGATCGAGTTGTTACAGTCAAGTTTATTTTTATGATTTAGGAAAGGCAAATAATATACACTGTTCAAAAAGAGAATATGAAAATTGCTATCCAAATCGTATAACTACAAGAGTTATCCAACCTATTTCGACAACTGAAAAACGTGATACTGGCAGACAACACGTTAAAATATGTTAACCAACATTCAATGGTGTTGCTGCTTTAGCCTATTCAAAGCAGATTATGACAGTCCAGTTGGCAAAAAATGGAGCACATGAAATGGTTGATATCACCTCACTTTTCAGGGTTCTCCACGAAGAAAATTCGTTTGATTAGGGGATGTATCAAATCAAAGAAATGAAATTACCCAACTTAAATTACTAAACACAGGTTATCAGTAGGTCTAAGGCAACAGTTTTCTTCAATTCTCAATGCTGGAAAAACTTTGTTGCAACATTTTAACTCAAATCGAAGCAGATCGTTTAGCATTAATTAGAAGTTATCAATTAAAACTGAGAGCAGAAATAATGTAGGTGAACATTGACGACGCAAACAGAGATATTTAAAATTATTTTCTAACATGTTTTTAAACAACTCTAAGATGTAGCTACAATTACTTGAATTTAAGCATAAAGTTTTCCTCGGCGTTATGTTTCATACTATGCGGCTCATTGAGCCGCACGGGTTCTCTAGTAGGTAAATATTTTTCAGTATCAACAAACAATAAAAAAAAATATAATATTGAAATGAAACTGTTCTAAACTAACCTAACTAACTAAACTTCCTGTAACAAAATTCTGTTTGATAGCCTATTCCCCATTTGCCTTTTCTGTTACCGAACGGAATTTTGAACGGTAACTTAATTAGCCTACAGCAAGTTTGGTTAGTTATGTTAGGTTAGTTTAGAATAGTTTTATTTCTTAAATAGGCTATTTTTTTTGCCTAAACAAGATTAGTTCTCAATCCTATTCTCTAATACGAGCTATAACTCAATAACTAGGTAATTGAACCAAGAATAACTTAGAAATATTTTCTATGTCTGTCTGTCTGTAATTTAAACGCGTTTGAAGATATTAAAACAGATAGAATATGGACCGTAAAGGAAAACAAAAATATCGATATATCGAAAAGAAATCATCGATAATAATGAATGTTCCCCTTAACAGTAAAGTACCAAAAGTATTAAAGTAAAAAGTAGGCTATCTATTAAACATTGTAGATTACACTTTTAACAACATTATATCTTATCTTATACTAGGCCTAACTTACTAATTTTATAAATCTAAAAGTTTGTGAGTTTGTGTGTTGCTCAATCACGCATAAACTACTAGATGGATTGGGCTGAAATTTGGCATGTTTATAGCTCACATTCCCGATTTAAAACATTTAGGCATATTCTTATCTCAAAAATCCTTTCGGGCTCCACCCCAGTGGCTCTGTAGTTACCCATGTTAACCTTATGAGTACCGTACCTACTTTAAATGGCATTAAAGAATCTAATCAGCTGGTTCAACTAAACAATTTGATTCTGTGGTAGTGAATTAGGCCTAACGGAAAAGGTCCATACTCTCTGTTCCAACTCCTTTTAAAAATGCCAACGGTGCAGACCAAAAAATGTTGATCCAGCCTATCAGTTGGGAAAGAGCTGGGAAAGAACAGAAGGCAACGTACAGTCAAAGAGAATGCTGCAGACACCTACTGGTGCGATAGCGGCATATGCCCTTGGGCTGAATAGGAAGACCCTGTGGAAGGTGGTTGGCTTCATCAGCGGCCATTGGATACTCCGCGGACATCTACACAAGATGGGAATTCAAGTTGAAGGCCTTTTATGTAGGAAATGTGGAGAGGAGGAAGAGACAGCCTTCCACGTGATATTTATGTGCCCAGCCCTACAAGGTCTGCGTATGAGATTCCTTGGCCTATCGACTGGAGATCAAAGGGAAGAACAGGTTAGCCTACTATAGTCGAAAGGATGTCATGGTTCACAAAGGACCTGTGATTTGACTGAGAATGAGGACTTGTAAATGAGGGTGCACAATAAGCTGTTCCAACTGTGATGCAATCGCTATCCCATGGATACTTGTAAGTCAGGCCCTCTAAAAAAACCCCTATCAGTTCAAAATACTATTAGTTATGGACTAGTAGAAACTCCGCATTACTACCTATAGTTAATGGAATTAACTAATATAGTATACTCATTACCTGAGGAGGAGGAAGTGTATCAACTTTGAGAATTCTATAGTAGGTAGGTTCAGGATACCTCTCATAAATGCTGCGCCTCACGATTCTTCCTACCCCTAAGTTTCTCAAGTTTCCTAGAATTTCCCACAGTGTTTTTCCTACATACTTTGTACTGGGCCCAATTTTAATTATTTTTGGCATTTCTGAAAATATATATAGCTAAGTTACAAGGGTTTCAAGGGAGGATAAGGATAAAACTTATTTTGAGTTTTTAAGGTTATGTTTGTCTGGTAAATTGACAATTGACAAACAAAAATTTTTATTCAAACTTCTTCGTGTTTTTCCTGAAAAAAGTATGCTGGTTAAAGTTCTATGTAGCTTCAGGGTAACTCTAACTGTAGTTCAGTGTATTTTTTATTTATTTATTTTTATTTTTACCTTCCAACGGTCAAGAACCAATTTACAATAATATGTTGTATAAGATGACTTATTCTAACTTAAACATATACATACAAAAGTATTTTTGACAAAATGACATGCAGTAAGTTTAGTAAATAATACAATTTCAGCAGTATCAAAATGGACGTACACAAAGCAAAACTTTAAACAACAACCAATGAACAAGAACAAAAAACAAGAATAGTAAGTGAAAATATAAATGAACAACAAACAATAAATATATGAGTTTAAATAATAACAATAAATATATGAGTTTTAACAATAACAATAAATATATGAATTTCAACAATAACAGTAAATATAATTTCAACAATAACAAAGAAAACAAGATTTGTAAAAAGAGAGAAAACATTCATTGGTTTGAAACAAATATAATAACCGTGATTTTGGGTGGTACTATGATGAGCGGTGGAAGTCAGCCAGTACCCTCTTCCGGATTGTCTTTTGGCTGTCTGTGAAGATGTCGAAAGTGGCACAGAAGACATTCCCATTTCGAAGCATCCTTGCAAGGGGTCCATGGTACTGGTATCCACGTGCATAGTGCCTCCTTCCGAATAGATCCTGGGATCTTGTACCAGATGGAACACGAATGTCTACTTCAGACAGCAAGGCAGGACAATCAATCAACCCGGTTACGAGCTTGGAGAGGAAGACCATATCAGATGCACAGCGCCTCGCCCGAAGATCATGGAGATTTAGGTTTTCCTGCATTTGAGCCACAGGCACATCCCGATACTGTAGACCCTGGCGAACTCCAACCAGTCCAACCAGTGTATTATGGCAAATGAGCTATTTTCATCTATCGTCTGATTTTACATATTTTCTAAATTAAATCCAATCTTAGATACGACTGGTTGACGTAAACATGAGCGCTGGCAGGAATACCCTCAGGGGAGGCAATAGTTATTTGTGCAACTAGTGAACAAAGGGAGCAATTGACTCACTCGAGAGCCAGAGAAATACTTGAGCCTGATTTACACGGGTCGAGTATGTCAGACGAGTTA
Organism: Macrosteles quadrilineatus; assembly: GCF_028750875.1. Taxonomy (NCBI): domain Eukaryota; kingdom Metazoa; phylum Arthropoda; class Insecta; order Hemiptera; family Cicadellidae; genus Macrosteles; species Macrosteles quadrilineatus. The sequence continues at coordinate 115,711,853 of NW_026542602.1, read as the reverse complement.
TTCGGCCCAGTTACTAGGCCCAGTTGTTGATTTGTTCAACTCTCCCGGTACTTGACTGGACCATGGTGGAAGTAAATAATGTAAATGTAATTCTGATAGAACACATTTTTAGGAAGTTAGCTTTCTAATGACCCATTGATTAATAAAATCAGTCCAGTATAACTGTATATCTTAAGTTGTTGTACAACAATTTTATAAACTAAATTCTATAAGAGTAGATTTACGAGACAATGCAACACAGTACTGTTCAACTTGTACAAAATCACTTGTACTATTCAAATAAACCATTGAGCATTGAGGGTGTGTAGGCCCACACTACTCACTGAACTAACCTCAATACTGATCGTTGTGTGTCAGTGTGTGATCGGTGATCGACTCCATCGACTCACTCAGTGACCACAAAAAAATATAAACGTAATTCTATGGACGCTGGACTCACTTGATAGCAGTAAACAGATGTTTCGCGGGCAAATCGTGGTGGTGGGGGTAGCTACTGGGCCGAGCAACTCGGTTTTCAACTAAATCACTCGACTCGCTCTCAACTGACCTCTTTTTATCAACTCGCCCGTTGCTCGACTCGTCTGCATGTCTACACCATGCGAGTTAGAGAGCGAGTGGCAATTCGTACACTGACTCGCCCGCTGTACTCGACCCGCGTAAACCAGGCGTTCACGAGCTGTAGGCGAGTGAGGACTAATTTCTCGAGTGAGGCAATTGCACTTTGCACTCGAGTTGCACATTATATTTTTCCTACAGTTACCATAAAACTAATAAATTGGTAAAGAAACGTGACATATTTTTTACACAGAAGTGAACTTTTAATATTACATATAATGATACAACAGTACAACCAGCTGACCAGCTGATTTACAACCAGTGCTGCCAACGTATTTCGCGCGCATAAGACCTTGTCTGCATATTACGCGCTCTCTATTTCGTGCCTTCACGTTGCAAATCTGGAGTGAGTGAGACAAAGTAATTTAGAACATTGTCTCACTGATGAGCGAATCGGCCACATTGCTTTCTCAAATCAGTGAGAGAACATGTACATTGTTAGGTAACTGTAGGAAAAATAGTATTCTTTAAGGGTCCGGAGGAAAAGGCCCTTCGCCACAAACTAGTTAATGTAAAACACGTTAAAACATTATTACAGTGTTGCCAGATAAAAAGCAGGTATAATATAAAAAATAGTTTTTGTCTCTAAATCACATTAAAACCTTGGCCTACAGATTACAGTGAACTTTAAATTTAGATATTCTCAGGAAGGCTCGACCCACGGCCACCTTTAACTCCAGGCCGCGGCCTTCGAAGTGGCAACGTTGCAAGTAGGGTTGTAACAGCTGTTTGGAAGAAGCTAATAGTGTTTGTGTATTTTCGAAAGCACTTAATCTATACTATTATATAAAAATCTAATGGTGTCTGTCTGTATGTGTATTACTAATAGGTGCAAAAACTACTGAACCAACTGGGTTCAAATTTTACAAAAATATAGCTACCATACCAAGGACTATTATAGGACTATTCACATTTTGATACCAACCGTGGGGTTCGCCCCTTTGGCTTTAAAAGTTCTGAGTTGAGGATTTTAAAAGTAAATATTGATTGGTCTCCATGGCTGCAATAAGAATACTCACAATGTTTACAATTTAAGACAGCTGATCCAATGAAGTTAAATATAATATTTCACACAATTATGTGGTTGATTTATTTAATCTAAAAATTTATCAAAGATGATTTATTCAAAAACTATGTCAAAGATTATAGAAATAAAAAATATATTCTAAAAGCATATCAATACAGGCTCTGCTTTCGATTTTAGCGAATTTCCCATATAGGGAATAAGCTATTACCGTAGTACTCATGGTAAGACCTGGACGCGGGACCGCTTTTTTTTCGTTTTGAGGTCCCTAGAGGCCAAAAACACCATCCGTTCAAATTCATATATATATATATATATATATTTATATATATATATATGTGTCCGTTAGCACGATAACTCGAGCAAAAATGATCCGATTTTGATGAAATTTGGTATAAACGTGTAAACCTACGTTTATTTGAACGAGTTCGCGATCCAGCATGATCGGACCATGGGAACGGGGGTTTACGGGGGGTTTTATGGGGTAAAAATAGGTTTTTCCCATTTTTGACCCAAAAAAACATAAAATTTAGCAATTTCTTTCCAAACCATTTTGTAGAGCTTAAAAAAACCAATAATTTAGTATATTGATGCGTTATTATGCGCCTAATGGTTACGGAGAAAATTCCAAAAAATTGTGAATTTAAAATTCCCATGTTATTCTTATGGAGAATAAGTAAACTGTTGTAGTTTGCTTGTTTATGAACATATTTTGATCAAATTTGGAAAATGTTTTTATTTCTTACTAACTATTAACATTTAAAAAAAAAAACAGTTTTATCCTCCCTGATGCAGCAAACCTAAGTACTTTTTAAACTAATTCTATTGAAATCGGGAATAATGTTATATTTGTAAGTAGACATTTCAGTGTAAATCAAATCAGTCAAATGGAAATTCGCTTAGTCTGCAGGTTTGCTGCGGCGGGGGTATTTAAATTGTCTTAAGTGTTATGAAAATAATGTTATTGGTGGATGTTTGATGGATGTTGTTGTCATGGAAACAGTAAGAATATTAAACTGTATAGATGTTTTGTATGAATTTGGAGGCTACTTTGAATAAATTCGAACTGCTTAACATAAGTTAGATTAACTTAACATAACTTGCACATCACATTGTTTTTTTTTATATGTATATTTAGGTAAATTTAGTTATTGTATTTTGCTAAACCTATGCTTTAATCAAACTAAAAAATATCATCAATAACTAAATTGTGTTGATTTTTGTGTTCTAAAATCTGTTGTATATGTATAACTATATTTAATTATCAAATGGTAATACAAAATACTCTTATTTTATCTTAACATAGCCTTCAATTCGCATTTACTTTATTTGATAAATTTACTATTGTGTTTTGCCACACCACTGATTAAATTAAACCAAGGAAAATATCATAAAACTAAGCAGTACACAGTGTTCTTTTGTTTCTAAAATCAATGAAATATCTGTTACTATGTTTACTCAATGGTAAGTGTGAAAATGTAAAGGCAATGGACGATGGAACTGATTAAAAGAACTGGTTTGTATATTAAGTTGTTTGTTGATATTTTTGGAGAGTAGAATCAGAGATGCAATGAAACATATAGGTACTGCATTTGCTATTACATTTTTTAGTCCTTGATGCGTTGATAATCATATTAGTTTTGTCTGCTGTCTTTAATGCTAAATTATTTGTTTAAACATTTTTATAGTATAGATATAGTTTCTATTTCAAAAGACTATTGATAAGGCACAACACTATTTCTAAAGTTTAAAACAGCTGACTTAGTTTTGCCATAGATAAAATTATATTCCGCTTTGCTAATGATTTATTGTGAGTGAAGAAACTGTAAATGGAAGGATTTGTGATTTAATATGAAAAAGAATGAAATTTAAAAAATGTTCATTTAAATTTAATAATTAGTATTTTTGCAACTTCAAACCGAAATTGAAAATGTCAAAAATAAAGAAAAAAGATATGTAATTAAGGGCAATGAAGGTAAATCATGTATGTTAAAGTTTTATTTGAAGATTTGGTCAGTTTTCTCATATCAGCCTACACAAGATTTAAAATTAGTCAAACCGAAATTGTGGTATCCACTACTTACCAGATTTAAAAGTCATAACTTAAACGCTTCTATTTCGGCCATAAAAGTTGAATTTTGTTTCTAAAAGCGTTGGCGGATGTGTAACTATTATATGCAACAGATGTAAAGATTAAAGTGTTTCTATTTTGTGTTCTCTTCCCGTTGCAAAGCACGGGTACAACAGCTAGTATAATATAAAATGCAAAAGAGAGTTTACTTTTATAATATTGATCAATCAAAAACTCCCCTATATTTTATTATTGTATCGTAGTTTTATGTAAGCTTACAGTTCACGCACATTAATATAACCTCAGTATATTAATGCTTTTTAATTTTTTTAACTGAAATGGCGACCATATGAAGCCAAGAATGAGGAGATGAGTGTAGGAAGTGAGCGGCGCGATATTAGTCTTAGTTAATGACTAAGGCAGACATGTTCTATTAACTGATAGACTGTTGATTAATAGCCCATACAGCCATGTGGATATGGTTTTTAATAATTGATGTGTTGGCTGTAAGCAAAGGGATTAACCCCCCAAATTATGGCAAATAGGCTGAATGCTTTGATGAATTCAGATTCTAGGTTTACCCAACTAGTTTCAATGTTTTCTTGTTTATAGAGTGCAAACCATTTATATGGGGTAGATGTAATAAGTGTGTAGGGAAAAGTTCAATTTTTGTTTTTTTCTGACCAATGATTGCAGCTTGATGCTATATCAAATTTTTGAATAAATTCATGTAAATATTCTGAAGGAAGACCAGAGTATGTACCTGCTTTTATTAAAGGAAGTCTCTCTTTTAAATCATCAGCCATGTTTTTATTGGTTATAGGCCTATGTGATTTAGGATGAGAGACAATTTGTGTTGATGTATTAGGGGTTTCCAGTTGGTATGATTTTGATGTGTTTCTTGATTTAAATTTAACGAATTGAAGCTTTGTAACAATTGTTCATGCTCTATTATTGTTCTGCTTTCGTCAAGGTTTTGTGAATGTTCAGTTTCAGGTTGTGTTAGGTCGTCAGAAGAATGTACAGTGTCATATGTTGGTTCTTGAAGGGTTTTCTTGAATTTTAGCAAATCTCTAAACTGTTCTTTTGTTTGGTCTTCTAGAATGTTGTTAAGTTAAAGAACAAGTCTGAGCAAAACTAGCATGTCTAAATGCAGTCTTGAAAACATCTTTAGTGAAAGCTAACTTTATGCTCTCAGATTAGCTAGGGTTTCGGTTTCAGGGATGGGTGGGAGTTGTATTTTATATTTTACAAGCTTGTTGTAAAGCCTCAGTTTTGTTTAAGCTATAATGTCAATGTTAACAATTTAAAAATCTAAATCCATAAATTATCTTTTAAGTTTTAGTACTACGATGAACCTACATAAGTAATTTTTACATTTGAGGGTTTTAAACGTTATGAGCCTAGCTACATTAATTAATTATGAGTTTTTGTATTTGTGTTAGTGACCTATATTGTTTTGTTCATATTCTGACTTTAAGTTTAATCTTAAATTAACACCCTATACATTTGACGAGTCGTGAGTCTGATATCAACTTAACTGACTGTAATTGACTATAAAATAAACTAACTTAATTCGCAAGTCATATAATTTGTTTTAACGATAATGTATTAAAATAAATGTAGGATCGTTATCGCTAAGGTTAGAATGAAAAGACAGTCTTCGCCGTGTGGCTGCCTCCACCATGTAACCCCACCATGTTGACCAACCATGTTAACCCTGTTCCCACGGTGCTCATGCTACTGTTCAACTCTGTTCACACCAACTGGTCGACTAAGTGTAATGTGAAGTGTGTGTCTGCATAGATGAGCACCGTGGGTACAGGGTTTATCCCCTTTCTTACAAGGCATACAGAATACATAGAAAATATATGTTATAGGCTGAGTTATAATTTAGTTATGGCTAGTATGATCTTCCTCACTAGAGGACTGTTGCAAAGAAAGTTTTGTTAAAATCGGTTAAACATTTATTGTAGAGTTCCATTATCAACCATATCTCTGCAATAATAATTTTTCTATCTCAAGTATTGGTCCTGAACTGTATTTTGGCAATTAATTCAAACCTTACTCGTTGATTGTGATTAAATGTCAAAGACGTGACTGGGGGTATAAATGTAGCTTACACGGCTCATATGGGTTAACAGAACTATACAAACATTATTTACATTTGGCACAATTGGTTTAAAGAACCAAGGCGCCACTTAGAAAAACAAGAACCCCGCCAACTGCAGCAGGCGTACGTTTCGTATCATGTTCACTCTTGACATAGGTGTGAGGATATAATAATAGATCTTATAACAGAAGTACCTACTAATTATAATCAGTCATGTAAAAAAATAACGAAACTTGTAACTGTTTGTACCTTTCTACGAGCAAATCGAAATTAAATCGATGAATTAACACTTGGAATGTTTGATAATAGTGTTGAAGTCTGGAAGTTGGAGAGTTAGCGATGAATCAGTGAGTGATCGAGTGAGGGCTTTGAATTTTATATGTTAAGATGCCATGAAAAGGAATCAAGGGCGTAAAATAAATGATTTATTTCGAATAAATATGGTTTGGAACCAAGAATAACACTTTACGATAAACACTAAAATAACATCCTCAGCAATTTCCTTTTTCTTCTTCCGCTTCCTTTTCTCGGCTTCCTGTTACCATTATCCAGACGTTTTGAAGCATCCTTGAAAAAGATATACAGTAGTAATAGTTCAGCGACCGTATAGTTCAAATAGTTCTTTGTATTATGTGGTCGATGTAATAGATCAATGAATAGTTTCTTTGGGAATTACTTTTTAATTAATGAAAAAAAAATATTTTTCTTGGTTCTAAAATATAAAATATTTAGTTCATACTATCAACCGATATAGCGGGAGCTATCAAATATACAGTTTCTTAATTGTATGGCAAATTTTTAATATGCCAAAATGTAATGAATTATAGGGCGCTATATTTTACAAAATACTCCACCCTGCTGCAGACTAGCAGACTAGACGATTTTCCATTTGCCTGATTAGAATTTCTCAAAAATATTTCCTTATACCTGTCAGATGTATTCCCTATTTAAAAAGCACTAGGTTTAATGAGTAGGTACTCAGGTTAGCTGATACCAGAGAGATAAATTGATTAACTGGAGTCACCACTCTGTGTTCGCTGTGTTTTTACAAGTTTTTGCTGTTTTCGTGTTTTGTGTTGGCCATATGTTAGATTGGTTGGATAGCTGTCAAATTCGATTCAATCAGATGGGGTTATTTGACGAGCCCAACCAAACCGAGACAGTGTGACCAACAAAACACAGCATCGAGCAGCCATCGATGGCACTCTTTTTTCTTTAATGTTTAAATGGTTTAACCAAAGAGTAGTGACTCATAATCCTTTTATCTCTATGGCTACTACTGGGAGGGTTATAATATTATATTTTTTAATAAAATGTTAAAAACTTAGTTAATATAAAAACATTCCAAGTTTGATAAAAATATATCCACAACTCAAGCAAACTAGTTTACTTAGTAAAATGACAATATTAAACTGAAATTGTTTTTCAAATTTCTCTGCAAACTATAATTGTACAAACACACTTAAAAAGATACTAAATTATTAGGGTATTTGTTTTTTACAGCTTTTCAAAATGGGGTTTGAGAAAAAAATTAAAATTCTATGTTTTGTTGAGGAGGTTAAATGTGAAAAACAAAACTTTTACCCCATAAAACCCCGTTCTCATAGCCTGATAGTGTATGTGAATTCGATCAAATAAACGTAAGTTTACACAATTGTACCAAATTTATTACCTGAAGTTTGGCTAGCAAAAATTATCTCATTTTGATGAAATTTGGCAAAAACGAGTATACATAAGTTTATTCGAACGAGTTCGCGAACTAGCATGATCGAACTATGGGAACAAGGGTTTATGGGGGGTTTTAAGGGGTAAAAGTTGTGTTTTCCCATTTTTGACCCTAAAACATAAAATTTAACTTCTTTCCAAACTATTTCGTAGAGCTTAAAAAATCAAATAATTTAGTATATTGAAACGTTATTATGCGCCTAAGGGGTACGGAGGAAATTCAAAAAAATTGTAAATTTAAAATTTTTATGTTATTCTCATGGAGCAAATTTGTAAACTGAAAGTTTTCTTGTTTATGAGCATATTTTGATCAAATTCGGGCATTCATTTCATAATACCTATTAACATTTTACAAAAACACACGTTTTTACCCTCCCTGTTGCAGCAAACCTTAGTACTCGTTAAACTAATGGGGAATAAATGTGATATTTTTAAGGAGACATTTTAGTGTAAATCCTATCAGGCAAATGGAAATTCGCTTAGTCTGCAGGTTTGCTGCGGCGTGGGTATTATCCTGTGTAGGCATTTCGAACTTAAATGGCAATTTTCAAGCTGAATACCAAGTTAGGATATTTCAAATAATCATTCACCCCGACGGGGAAAACAGGATGACTTGACAGTTATGCAAATGTTTTTAACATCGTAGTTTTGTATTCATTTAATTGTGTGTTGCTATGTACTGTAGTATTGTACAAATCTAATACAGTAAATTAGCATTAATTACATATTTCACGTAAATTAAATTATTGAATTCAAAACCTATAAAATAACCGATATTTAACAAATCATTAACACATTTTTAATAACTGTCAGTAAATTATTTTCGTGTGGAATATGGATTTCCTCTTCATCAAAATAAAATTCTTGGCTACCTGGTTTAAAGCGGTAGAACACCAATTAAAGTTCCGATAAAACGTTATATCTTTTTAATGGTTTGAAACTTGACTCAGCTATGATCATCGGACTGTTAATAAATGACCCTGGCTAAATAGTGCAGTAGAAATAGGGTTTGAGGTGGAACTAATTGCAACAGAAATTATTCCAGTTAGAAATGGTAGGTAATACACTTATAAAAAACATACCAAAAATATACATTTGTACTGTTACGCAAAATACGGGTTTTTGGTCGCCATTTAAAAAAAGTGTAAAATTTTAAATTATTGTTAAAAAATCTGGTTTGGTATAAAATTATAGAACATTTCATGCTGGAAAAGAATATAATGGTTGAATTTAAAATATACTGTTAACAGTGATGCACTATGGGCGAAAAAAGGTGCGTTTAAAAACGTGGCATTTGAAAAGTTTTTTATTTATAAGTTATTTTATACTTTTAAAATGAGTTTTTTTTTATTTTTGACCCTTAAAACGTAAAATTACCCAATTTCTCTCTAGACCATTTTAAAGAGCTTAAAAAACAAATAGTTAAGTATATCAAAGGGGTTTTGTACAATTATTAGTAACGGGGAAAATTAAAAAAATTGGAAATTTAAAATCCCCATGTTATTCTTATGGAGAATATGGTAAAAAGTTGTAGTTTCCTTGTTTTAGCGAATTTCCCTATAGGGAAGTAGCTATTACCGTAGGTCTCATGGTAAGACCTAAGCCCGGGACCGATTTACTTTTTCATTTTGATGTCCCCAGAGGCCAAAAACACCATTCGTTCAAATTTTTATATATCTATATATAGAGATATATATATATATATATATATATATATATATATATATGTGTGTGTCCATCCGCACGATAACTTGAGTAATTTTTGTCCGATTTTGATAAAATTTGGTTTGAAGGTGTAAGGCGGGATAAACTTGAATGAGTTCGCGAACCAGCATGATCGGACTATGGGAACGGGGGTTTATGGGGGGTTTTATGGGGTAAAAATAGGTTTTTCCCATTTTTGACCATAAAAACACAAAATTTCACAATTTCTTTTTAAACCATTTTGTAGAGCTTAAAAAAACAAATAATTTAGTACATTGAAGCGTTATTATGCACCTAATTGTTACGGAGAAAATTCAAAAAAATTGTAATTTTAAAATTCTCATGTTATTCTTATGGAGAATAAGTCAACTGTTGTAGTTTGCTTGTTTATGAACATATTTTGATTGATTTTGGAAAATACTTTTATTTCTTACTAAACTATTATCATTTTATAAAAACAATCTTTTTTACCCTCCATGTTGCAGCAAACCTAAGCACTCGTTAAACTAATTCTATTTAAATAGGAAATAAATGTGCTATTTTTATGGAGGCATTTTAGTGTAATTCCAATCAGGTTAATGGAAATTCGCTTAGTCTGCAGGTTTGCTGCGGCGGGGGTATATGGATATATTTTGATAAAACTTTGAAGATTTATTTATTTTATACTAAACAAATAGTATTTTACTAAAAACACACTTAATTGGTTTCCTTGTAGCAGCAAACCTTGTTACTCGTTTCGTTAAACCTAATGTTATTTATTTAATAGACTAGCAACAGAGCCCATTGTGGTTAAATTAATGCAATGGTCTCTAGTAAAATAATGGTTATGAAATCCATACACCACTTTACTCACTAATATTTTGTACATATTAAGCTCATAACATTAGAATCACACACTTAACATAAGAAACACTCTTTAAACACAAATGCAAATTGTTAACAACAATATTTAATCAAAGAAAATTAATTTAATTAAATAACAATATAACAATAAGCTGTTAAATTATCAACTCATTTTCTGTATGGTTAGATTATGCATACTGGTAAATCAATTATTGCCATCTATAAAAATAATTGGTTTTTCTTTTCCGAGTCGGGTTAGCTCTTCTACCAGACCGATTTTCATAATTTTGGCCTTAAGCCGGGTTTACACTATGTAGCTAAACCTGCTATATTGCAGATTTGTGTAACATCTAGCAATGTTATATAACATTTGCTAGAAGTAGAAAAAGTAACTTTACAAAAGTGCTATTTAACACTGCTATAAGTAGCAGATCCTGCTATATATAGCTAAAATTGTGCTATCCATCGGGAGTCGTACGTGCTACATCTAACATTGCCATACGTAGCAATGATATACATATATTTTTCGTCTAGCATCTGCTATATGTAGCGCTGAACGGTTTTGCTCAGCGATCTTTGTTTACAATGGAAGGACTGGAAACGGAAAGTGGCAGTGCCTAGGGTCGGGATGATATTATTGGGGCTATTGATATTATAAACTTAATTTAACTGTTCCGTGGACAACCGGTGTTGTGATCATACGTAAAACGTTTTTGAAGTTACCGTCGCATTATTTAGCGTTTTAATTATGGATTGTCAGGGTATTCATCATCATTAAGGTCCCGTAATGAATCTGCTACACTGTACAGTACTTATTTCTCGAAGCAAGAAGCGGTCAAACCTAAAACTTGCTAAAATCTTCGCTCCTGTCTGTCTCTCTCTCTCTCTGACTTCCAAGATCACCACGATAGCTGCCACGAACAATGTCTCTTCAGCGCACATTTCGATACGGAATGCGAATGAGGTTGTGCTACATATTAGCACGAGCACCAGAATCACTAATAGCTTATTCCCTATATGGGAAATTCGCTAAAAATGTTTGTAAATTTTTCATACAGCAAAAGCTATAAAGCAATGTTATATAGCAAAAGTTATATAGCAGGTTTTGGTACATAGTGTAAATTCGGCTTTAAACTAAAGCTATAGACGCAACATGGATTTGCTATTAAGCATCAGCACTCATTTTGACGTATATTTTGAGCTATGCACAAACTGCCTTCCTGTACATTACTTACGGGAGTTAAATTTTTTTTTTTTTCGAGTTCGTTTGGCTCTTCTACCGGACCGATTTTCATAATTTTGGTCTCAAAGGTATGCAAGCACATATTTGTTATCATTAATCTATCAAATGTTTAACCCTAGAATACAATTAAATTGTTTTTTTTTAATTTTTACTTCAATTAAAAATGTATTCCAGCAGTTACATTATCCTATTATCCTATATGTTTTTATTTAAAAAATCTTCAGTGAAATACCAGATACCATTGGAATTATTGGTTATTCAGATCGGACGTACCTAAAGCACACTGCTAAATCATAAACGACCCCAATTGTTTAAAAATTGAGTTATCTATCATCGATTTTTAGTTAAAAAGATCTTACTTGCAAACTAAACAGTACCCAAGCTAATTGTCGACGTTGACGGGTTTCACCTAGCAAATCTTAAAAAATCAAACTTTAATAATTATTTGAAAATCTACACGAATTCCTTTCCAATGACCCATTAGGTTATAAAATCGGTCCAGTAGAACTCTAGATTTAGTTGTACAAAGATTTTTAAAACTGAATTACTAGATTTAATTGAAAATCAATTAAGACAAATGGAAATTCGTTTAGTCTGCAGGTTTGCTGCGGCGGGGGTATTTTGTACTACGATCGTATTTCTAAATAGTGCTTATAACCACTATTATAATATTTTTCAGCATTAAATTTCCTATAATTTGACACCCAAAAAGTTATTTTTACGAATATTAAAATTTTGACACTTTTTTCAAGATGGCGGCCAAAAAACGTATTTTGCGCCACAGTACGGATGTATATTTTTAGTATGTTGATTAGAAGCATACTACCTACCATTCACAGCAAGAATCATTTGTGTTGCAATTAGTTCCACCTTAAGCTATATTTTCGATTATTTCTACTGCACTGAAACAGGTGGTCTCAGTTAACAACAAAGATGCCATTTCATCATCCACTCATAATCGTTATATTAAAACCCGTAGGCTACCCCGATGTGTAGGCGTTGTGAAAAGATCCCTATCTCTTCCTCTACATTTACAAATATTTATTTCGCCGTAGAAATAAAACACACGACACAATCTTGCGCCGGCACAGGTGCTCTACGTCTCTCATTACTGCCTTTACTTCGGAAATTGCGTCTACAAATTCAATTATGCGACTTGAAGATCCAATTACATTCCTGTTACCTGAAACAGACCCTTATATCTTATTAAATCATATTTATCTCTCCTTTGTACGTCTTTTGAAACAAGTCCCAAAAAAAAAAAAATTCTAGTAGATAAATAAATGTTGAAACACAAAATGACTTTCTATTTTAGAATTCAAGATGCTGTCATTGGATGTAATATGCAGCTTAGGCCTACAAATAATATGGATGTTTAAGTTGTAAGGTTTCTCATTTAGTAAATGGTAATATTGTAACAAACTAGATAATTATTCCTTGCTACAATTAGGCGTAAGTGTAATTATCTAAAGATATTATACAATACAGTTTCGTTAACTTAACAACATTTTGTAATCGTATAGTATTTAGTATCAAATAACGAAACTGAGGTTTTTGCAGGAGTATCGTATAAGTAAACGCAATTTTTAATTCTACCCACTTTATAATGTTGTACCGTAGATAAATAGATCGTATCGTTTACAGTATACTTAATACAATCAGGGGATTCTATGTAAATATCCGTTTTCTCCCGTCCTAAACCGATCGTTACGACTGAAGTATCATTTTAAAGCTTCTATCATAATCTGGTGCAGGGGCGAATGTTCAGTAGGTAACATGGCAATTTGCTTTAGGGCTTCGCCTCTAAGGCCATATCTAGAGTGGATCTTTTAAAAAACTAGTGCTAGCTGACCAATTTAATTTACAGTGTGTGGGTGTAAACGTAAATAATTGTAGTTAACAGTCAGTTTAATTTCCAACCGCAGCCATGCTGCAAAAGGTATACAGCATTTTATCAAAATATATTTTGAATGTGCTACTTCTTGTTCGGTAGTTGTAACCTGATTGATTTAGGCCAATCACCCTTTATGGTATGTATCTAAAATCGACACATTTCAAATTGAAAATTTTCAAACACGTAGACAGTGTTTGCCGGCGAGTTTGTCTATTTTGTATCATGATGAAGTACCTTCTCCTACCTAAAGATGAAATCAGATTCCAAAATCTGAATCGTTAAGAAACATTGTTTTATCTTATTTACAAAGCTTTATTATTACAAAGCTTAGTTTAGCACTGGATGGATTTAGTAGTGCTCGCCTGGATGCATGTTTTCAGAATATTGCCAGTTCAAACCACTGAGAAAAGTCAGTGGTTGTTCAAAACCGGCCCAGCTGTCCTTGATCATTGGACCCTTAGAAATAACTACGGCTAAATATTCAGATGATCTTAGTCAGTAAGGAAGCTAGATAAAATATTCATACTTCGCTCTTCACTATAAATTACACACTCTGATGAGGTATGTCAATGTCGTCGTCGTTTAAATCTAACCTAATCTATGACGGGAAATCTCTACAGCAGTTCCTTAAACGACGAACACTTGTAACACTCACTGATAATGAACTCAAAAAATAATACATTATTTAAATGCTAAACAATATGTGACACAAATCTGTAACGATCCATAACAAATCTGTTTTGGCTTACCATCCACAAGCTTCCAACTTTGACTATTAATACAACTATTAATACTTCATACTTCAGGATCCAATAGTTAATGCTACCAACCAATGCGGGTGAGTTGCTAGTTTGACACAAAACCCGTGTAATCCAACTATCAATCAGCTGTCAATGCACAAATTACGTCATTAATGCCACTTCAACCTCCTGTTAACGACAGGATGCGTCTGTCGGTTTTCATTAGATTCCTCGCTGTTGGAAATTGCTCTTTTAATGGCTTACTCCCATTTAACCCAATCTCCTGTTGATGATAATGTTTGTCAGATGATGTCACAAGAAGAGGGAAATGAATGATGTCAAGCAATTGCCTCAATGTAAAAATCACTTATCGCTATTTAAAAAGCATTCTTTATAAATTACAATAACCTGCAAAAGAACAATATTTGGTCAAATGTTCCGTATGTAGAACCTTATTTTTTTTCTTTACAAAGGATGGCAAAAATCAGCTAAGCCGATCCCCATAGATGGTCAGCACTCTTAGCACTAACCTCGATCAGCACTGGGTTGTGGGGGTTTCCGATAGCCAATGAGAGTTGTCTGGACTTCTCTTCCCTCCTTCATTTTATGTTTAACTACGTCATTGGAATGTTTTAAGTGTGTGAAAACGGTTTAACCCTTGGTCTTGTTACAATCTACGTCATTTTGTTGATAGCATTAGTATGGATAGCCCAGTTACAAATGGCATCTAGGTCCAGAACTGATCTTGCATGGACTCGACTAACGAACCTCAGAACACTATAACCACTTGAAGGAGGTTTGAAGGCGAACACTATAAGCACTCGGTTACACAGACAATTGTTTTATTTTTCCTCTTTAGGCGGCCCAGTAATACAATTTGAACAACCTCCTTTTTATTCATCACCAACCTTTCATTCTAGCCACGGGACCACCCTTCCACATTTCTTCGTGGTATTTAGCACCTTGCGCGACCTTTTATATCTCGGTAGCTTATGGCCTATAATAAAAGTGTAGAATTTTATAAGACAATTTACTTTAATCTATGAAAATTCTTTTCAAGAGTTTAACATTTTGGCAGAAGCGTAAACAAATTAATCTTCTTTAGGTACAAACTTTTCTCACTAACATATTTTTCCACGGTTGGACTAAACTAGTTCACAAACTTACAAAAATTGAGGTTTATACTTAAGTTCATTCCGAATATACAAATTTAATCGAACTGTATTTTTTGTTTCTAGGGACCCTAAAAAATAGTAGTGTTCGCGGATCTAGGCCGTACCACTAAAGTATGGTAGTATTGATCAACAGAGAATAAGTTAGAAACATGTGTATCTAAGCACAGTAAACAACTAATTCTTCTCATGAGGAGATATTTTATTTTATAATTATACTTTAATGATTCATCTAATAAAAATAATGGTATTTGTTTACTTTAGGGACTTCTAACGAATTTTGAAAAAAATGTTTTTTTCTCATTATTTGGCCTATTTTGAACACTTTACATTTGACACTTTTGGGGCAAACACTATTTCACCCTGAAAATCACATTTGAAAATCGCAAACATTTTTCTGCAATTGCCATTTTTACTTAGAAAATCAGGTTTTTCCCCCCTTGCCTTTCTTTAAATGTGTTTTTATTATTGTAGTAATAAGCAGATGTATATTTAAACTAACCTAACCTAACCTTGGTTTAACTAAAAATCCGCTATTTTTGGCATATTGCTAACCTAAGCATTGGTTAGGTAGGGTTGGGTTAGGTTAGGTAGGATTGGGTTAGGTTAGGTTAGGTTAGTTTAAATATAGTTAGGTTAGTATACGTAAGGTTAAGTTAGGTTAGGTTAGGTTTGGTTAGATTTAAAATATTAAGGTGATTTTAGGCTAATTGGTTTAAATAATAACTTAATAACTAGCCATACTTTACCTAACCTTAACTAACCTAACCTAACCTAACCTAACGTAACCTAACCTTTGTTTAACTAATAATCCGCTATTTTCGGCATATTGCTAACCTAAGCATTGGTTAGGTACGGTTGGGTTAGGTTAGGTTAAGTTAGGTTAGGTTAGGTTAGGTTGGGTTAGATTAGATAAAGTTAGATTGGATTATATTTAGTTCTGTAGGTCCTTAGTAATAGTAAAAACACATTAACAGTAAAAAAACTACGCAAATTTTTAGCACTTTTTGCAATTTTCAAACGCGATTTTCAGGGTGAAATAGGCGTTTGCCCCAAAAGTGCCAATCGTAAAAAGTGTTCAAAATAGGCCAAATAATGAGAAAAAAACATTTTTTTCAAAATTCGTTAGAAGCCCCTAAAGTAAACAAATACCAAAATAATTTCTTGGACTAGTAGTTTAGAGAGAAATGTGTAAAACTGCCACAAGGTGAACTGAGTTCTCAAGTAGTTAGGCCTAACAAGTTGACCCCTGAGGCTGGTTGCTTGTCAATGGCTTGTCTCTTCCTTCCTTAAACTTCAAATTGACGTTTACATTTTTGTCGTGTATTGTACTTTGAACAGTTTATGGAAGAGAAACATGACAGGAAAGAACCTCGAAAAAAATTTGTTATAAGCAACCAAAGTTTGAGTAAGATTAGTGTTTAAAATTATATACTAAAATAGCAATTAATTAAGCAGCACAACAACGTTAAATTTAGACCAAATATTTCTACCCCGGAAACATCTTTAAAATATGCGTTTGTTCATTTTATAATACAGTAGATTGTTTGATCATCTTTGATGTGTAAGATCGGTGGTTGGTACCATTTATACTTACATTTATATAAGTCTAAGATATTTACATTTGTCTAAGATGTTTGATATATTGGTATGTCTAAGATGATTGATTTAATATAAAAGATATTCGAACGGCTTAGATGTGTGAAATATGTCTAGTGTGTTATTTAGTTTAAGATTTTTTATACTTGTTTAAGATGTCTGGTGTATGGCCAACATATTTGATACATTGTCAAAACTTAAATCTCTCACATTTATGTTATACAATTATTCTGGCTCTAAAAAAACTAGTAAACAAGTTAGCCTCGATGTTTTTAACTAGAGTTACAGGCGAGCTTCAACTAAACGTAATTAGTTTGAATGAACTTATAACTTTCAAAGAAGTGCAATAAGTTAGGGGTTAAGTACTCGATAAACTTAGTTCAGTTTATTGAAACTCTTGTTTTCATAATGAACTACTGTGAACTTGGATAATCGGCTAAAACCAAATTAAATAAACGGTTCATCGTTCTGTTGAACTACATAGTAAGTCAAAAAAGGTCGTTGAAATGGGTTTTATGTAGATAAATTGTAAGCTAATACAAAGTAAAAGGAACTGTATTTTTATTTCTAAAATTAGGCTAGAAAAACACTTGGTATACAGTATAAAGTAAAATATGGAGATTACAGGTAGTTTTTTGAAAGTAAAAATAAATTTAAAATGGTATTAAGTTGTACTTTATGGCCTTATCATAAATAAAATATAATAAAGACATGGTTAAATTTATTTGATGAAGTGACTGATATAATGAAAACAAGAAGTAATACGTCTAAACTAAATAAGATATGAAATAATAGGTTTTTTGTTCTGTATGCTGCATGGTGTGCTTGTTGTTTGGGTGTGTGAGTTGGCGATTGATTGCGTGTATTTAGTATCTCAAAGAAACTGTTAATGTACATGGCCATATCGAATATATTTACTATATTTTTTGGTCGTCCTTGTGTAAGGTGATTGGAGAAAGGGCTTCAGAGGCCACAATCAACACGATCTGGTTGCTATAAATTAGAAGATACTTTTTAACTGTAACTATAGTTATTAATTATAACGAACGATTTAACCGTACTTTTCTTAATGCCATGGAGCCCAATCAATATTTACATTACCAAAAGCCTTTCCTCAAAACTTTATACGTCCACGGGGCGTAGCCCAAAATGATCTAAGGATAGAATAGATTTGGATGTTGAAGTTCATGATCTATCTTTGTGTGTAGTTTAAAGGTGAAACGGCTCCTAGTAGTTTTTGCTACTATCATCAGGAACAATAACTTAAAACCACATAGCTATTTGAAGGCAATACACCTTTCAATAACTTAGGAGTATGCCCTGTACAAGTGTACAATAATCAACATTAATAACGTTAAATAATCTATAGTTAGTGAAGTTTGTTAGTGTGGCAACACCTCTAGTATCAACACAGTGTGCTTCACTTAGTTTAAGCGACGGAAGACAGTTAATTATAACAGTTGTAGCTTTAGTGTCGTTGTGGGATTTGAATATCTAAGCAGTTCCCGATTCACTGAATTGGTATTATGTCAACGTACATGATTTTATAATTGAAAAGTATATTTTATGTTTTAAAACTTTAGTAACACGATTTATATTTATTGTTATATTTGTATAGTAGGCAAGCATGTTTCTTTAAAAGAAATTTTCTCAGCTCGTGTGGGTTTCCATGCTGGTGACGAAATAACAACGAAATATAAACAGAAAATCAAAACAAATTAAATACATTCCAACCACATGTATTACCTACAGTGCAGCGTGGGGTAAAATGGAGATGTCTGTAATACTGGGATAAGGTAGACGAAAGGCGCTTACTGCGCCCTAAATGCTTAGAAAGCGAATGCCACTTACTAATCTGTTGTCGCCACATCAAACATTATATTTATAACGTGTTGACTTTGATTTTAAAGGCACAATAATCACAAAACTACACTATTTTTTAATTATTAATGAAACCTACAATCTACTGTAAAAGCTTTTCTGGAGATCGAAAACTCGTATTTGCAAATTTAATTAAATTATCGGATGGGTTTTGTTAGAGTTGATGCAAGGACAATTTCCAATTTTCTGTTGATTCACTACTAGTTAGGTTAGGTTTTGGATAGGGTTTTATAAATTGGCTAAACAAAAAAAAAATCATAGATGGAAATGTAAAGAGAGTGGTAGGCTAATGAGTGAATAGAAAATAAAAATAAATTCTCTTAACTAGAGAAACATAACTTTTTTTCTACATCGTAAACAGTTTTGTATCTGATTGTACAAACATATTTCATTCAGGTTTGGCTGAAATATACCTACAGACTTATTTACCTTACTTATGAACATAGTGGCCTAATACCGATAGTGTTACATTAGTGTTTAATAGAGACATGTACAACAATCGGGATATAAGTAATTCAAAGTCTCATTGAAATCAATTTAGGAGAATCCTGAGCCAATGTTATATAAAATAAAATTATTCCATTACATTTTTGACGAATTTTTAAATTTAAAAAAATTATTACGCAATTTATTATGTAACAGATGTTTCTCAAAGGTGATTAAGGTGTTGAACAAAAGCTATTGTTTACATTGTTTAGACTAAGCATCCTTAACAGCGTTAAATTTAGCATTTGCCATTTACCGAGAAGACTAAGATTACTTCCAACCTTCATCATTTGTCATAAGTTTTCTATAAAAATAATCATTTGCAGACTTTTCCAATGGATATTTGTATATTTTACATAAAGTTAAGATAAAGTAAGAGCTAAATGATTAAAATAAAAACTACATATTTAAGATTACAAGTTAAGAATTAAAATTTACTCGTTATGGAGAAATGTATAGGTTTATTTAACCAACCGATTTACATTTGTAAAAGAACACAATCTGAATACAACATACAGTACAGTACTTGGGAAAATGATAACAAATGAAATAACTCGTGTTATTAACATTTCATTTAAAATACCATTCAAATGATAAGTACTATTCAAATAGGTCCTTTAGCTATTAGGTGAATATGAATTGATGTAAAACTGGTAAAAATCTAATACATAACATTTTAGAATTATTTAGAGGACGTTTCAGTATAATAAACCTTAATAAACCATCAGAAAGAAGTTTAAAACTTTTCGAAACTTGGCTAAACTACACAAACTTGTTTTTTAGTTCGTAACAATAATAATGTCTGAATGTTTCATTTTCTTTATTTGTATTCGTAGGCCAAGGTAGACAGAGTGTTTAATTTTTATCAATTACTAATGTAGTGTTTCTATATTACAATACTTTACGTAAATAGTAGTAAAGTCTAGCTACATACCAGCAAAGATTATAAGTTTAAGATTACAAAACATTGTGCCAGGTCTTTGGATAAAATGCATTTAAAATATACCAAAACTACATTTAATACAAAATAATAAAACGATGTAGTCTCACTCAATTTATTTACTGGATACAATTCGAGAACGTTTAGAGTACGTAAGCAATTTGGCCCTAAATTGCAAAGACAACACTCGGAGTTTAATTGATAAAAAGCACGTATCTACTGAGACCACTCTAGAAGCAAGTGTTGCTTTTACAGCGACTCTGTACACCTTCAACTGCCGTTGTGTTTATTAAGGTTAAACATCTAGAGAAGGTTATCATCATTGGAAATAAAAAGTTGTGACATACAATGTTTGATATAGTTTACTTTTGCCTTCGTCGTTTTAAAATACTATTATTGTTTTATTGTGAACCTATATAACAATCATAATCTGGATATTTAAATTTATAGACCATTTCCTAGATTTACAACCGAGTTATTTTCATGTAATTTTTTTAATTAAAAAAAATTAATTTTCATGTAACAATATACAATTGAAGTTTTAGGCTGTGTTTCGATTCTAACCTAACATTAACCAACCCAATCTAACCCTCAAGAGGATTTGTAGATAACTAAAACATTATTCAACCGAAAATATTAAAAATTTGGTGGATTTTGGAAATTCCACTAAACTTTTCAACAGTTTAAAGTGGACAGTTCGACAGTTTTTAGTGGACGAAAGTGGAAACGTTTCCCGGTTCGATCATGTCGACTTCCGTAACTTTTTCATGGGTCAAGACTGGACCCAGCTTTGTTAATTAATTGTACACGTATTTCGTTAACAGAAAAGTGAGGGTTTGATATCCTTTGTGGATTTACCACACTTTATCTTACCAATATGAATATTTATTTGATTGTTAGTTTTATGTTAATGTTTGTAAAATATAAACTCATTAAATCTTCAAACTTATAGTGTTCTGCATAAAAAAAGTAATGTATTCAATTCCGATAAAAGATAAAAATAGTCATTGCTAAATCCAATAAACGATAATTTCTAGTTGACAATGCTTAGTAGTTTGTGAAATATATGATTGTTATTGTTGAAACATTATGTTATTAGTTGCCTCTAGAAACAAACACAAAAATAAATAACATTAATGCATCTCTTGGCAGTAACGTCTGTATAAATCTATGTACCTTCGTTTCCCAGAAAAATAATATTCCTACCTCTCGCCTCCCTTAATTTCTCATTAAGCAGGGTTAAATTTAATTACAGCCCATAACTTTATTACAAAGTTAATTTCATTTTATGAAGGTGCGGTTTCTTCATATAGTAGACAAGGTCCTTTCTCAAAAAGAAGACAAGGTTAATTATTTGATATATTTAAACTACATTTAAAATTACATTTCAACTGCTTACGATAGCAAACAGGAATATTTTTGGCATGGCTTATGAGAGTGACATATTTAATTCAGTAAATGCCATAAAATAAAGGAAGCCTTGTCATTAGGTTTGATAAATATAAAAAACACAATATTCTGTGTTAGTAACAAAGGCTGTTTTCGTTGTTATAGTTTGCACATAAATTGATCTATGATAATTTATTATGAGAATTAGTTGAGTATCGTAGTAAACTATTGTTACGTCGAAATCGAAGTCGAAGTAGTCCTAAACGACACGAACCACTTTTTAATTACAGACCTTGTATCCAAACTGAAAATTCACGCTCCTATGCATTTCAATTTTCTATTAACATTTAAAACCAAAGTCAAAATTACTTTCAGTTGCCTAATCACTCCCTGATCACGATTCCAATTATATTGAACCTCGCAGAACGCGCGTTTTGCCATTCATGTTGTAACGAGCACACAATAACGCTTTCCTGTTAGAAATTGACTTTTATGCCTGCATTATATTATTAAATTAGAATAGTTTGGCCTTCATTTCATCGATAAATAACCATAAAACTATGAAAAAGTAAAAGAGGTGTGTATATTTATTTTGTGTCAGTCTTTGCCATTCATATTTTATTTGTTAAGGGAACGGTACAAACCCTGGCATTATAAATACATAACGTCAACCTATTGTTAGATAGCATCAATAATTGATAGCCATAAGACAAAATGGCATGTGGGTCCGGCAACTATCTCGCTTGGAGTTGAACTAGCGATTCAGATTTAAAGGCGAGCATTATCAGTCGGCTACGGAGACATTTTCAATAGGAAAAACACATGTATTAGGATTAGTAATGATCAATGCCAAGTAAACCCCACTTGTAGGATTGAACCAGTCCTAACAGTTGAAGGTGAAACGTTATAACCTCTCAACCATACAATTGTGTATAGTGGTTTAAATTACCTTGTTCTGTCCAAAACGATCATATGTAGTTCGTAGTGACTACAGCTGTTTCATCCTGCAGCACGAAACAGCTGTAGTCACTACGAACTACATAGGATCGTTTTGGACAGAACAAGGTAATTTAAACCAATATACGTTAATTCAGACGACCCAGAGGCCACATCATCATAAAATACAATTGTGTATTACTTCTCCTACCTGTAAAACACACGTTAATAGTAATACATTTCATCACTAGGGCCTAAGGTGAGTCATTTAGACCCGAGGTCGGAAAATGAGCGAAGATTGAAAAGACACTTTTTGCCCGTGTGATAAGCTATATTTTTTGTCATATTGCACCATTATTTGAACAAACTATGTTACAAAACTAAAATAGTTTTCATAACCTCTCAAAACTACTTTATAACTTGTTAACGAATTCCCATATAGGGAAGTAGGTAGCCATTACCGTAGGTCTCATGGTAAGTCCTAGGCCCGGAACCGATTTACTTTTTCATTTTGATGTCCCCAGAGGCTAAAAACACCATTCGATCAAATTTTTATATTGCTGTTTGTTTATACTGCTGGCAAATTTGTTTATTTCAAACTAAGCTAAATCAAAAACACAAATATATTAATGACATATTATATTATACTCAAATATTTAAATCAAAAACACACTTTATTACCTTCCCTGTATAGCAAACCTAATGACTCATAAAAATTAATGTTATTTAAACAGGAAATTAATCTGAGAATTTTAAAAGAAATATTTTTGTAAAAATCCAACCAGGTAAATAGAGATTAGCTTAGTCAGTAGGTTAGTTGCAGCGGAGGTATTTCATTAAAATCACAATTGGCTATTTTCTTGCTTTTCACGATTTACATTGGACTTTGCCTTTGACTACGTTTACATGACTTTGGATGCACCCTCGAGCTTTGTGTCTCCAGTACAAGTTGTGTTGAAAGTTGATTTTATTTAAGGGAACCACATCGAGTGTTTTTGGGGCTAGTGTCGGACCAAACATAGTAATGAAAGTTGGCTCTTGTCAGAATAAACAAGGCTTAAACTCGATTGGGTTCGTTTGTAAATAAGATCTTTTTACCTTTGGCCTTTACTATAATACAATTCGACATACTTGTAAATATGTCGAATTGTCGAATATAAACTATTGGGCTAGTGTTGTAATAAGCCAAACCTATAATAGATTATTTCATTGTTGCATTAAATTTGTATAAAATTCATCAAGAATAAATTTTGAATGACATGAACAACCAATAATGACCTAACCTTCTCTAAACTTTGATTTATTTCGAGGTAACACTATGTGAAAATACATCAGAATTACATATACAAAATTAATAAATTATATTAATTAATCTATTGACTATGCTTATTGCAGACAACCGATGATAATCGTTGTTTTTGGTAAATTGTAATAGTTTGATAGTAATAGTTGGTAATAGTTTGACTGTAATAGTTGGTCAATACATTACTTTCTCAGAAGGGTTTCCTAACTTATGTAAATAACCAATTTGTGATTGTAATTTGTAAACCCACATCTCAAGAAATATAAGGAAATATTTGAATGAAAAACGAGTATTAGGTACAAAAACATACGATACTTTTTTTAACTTTTATACAAACAATAAACTACAATATGACAACTTTTGCGTTTTGTGTAAATGTTTTACGAGAATGATCACCCATTTTAATCTTGCTCATACAGTAAATCACCTTTAAGAATTCAGTTATACCAAAAACTTTTCAATAATTACTAACATTGACCTATTGAGCCCATTGACATCACAGGGTGTAAATGCTTTATACAAAAAGGATGGATAATTGACCTAATATTTTAAAGTTATCGAATCCTTAGTTATATCTTGCATTATGATAAAACAACATCTCTTTGGTTAAGATAACGTGTTTTAGTGTTGACTTTATATAAGGAAAGTAATATTCAAACGAGGGCAAGTTATACACTAATATTGCTTTACACAGCACGATAATCTGGAGTAGGCTTTATTACTCTTTACCTTTAGAGAGATTGGCTTTCAAACTGATGTGTCTAGTTCACTTTATTGCGTTCAGGTACAACATTAGAGAATGTTTAGAGTTTGGAACTTATAGTGGACATTGCAATTGTAATTAAGTCTTTGGCATAAAATAATGTATTACAAGAAAACAGTTTCAAAAAAAGGTTATATTTAAAATTTACATTTGAAATGGTGTAAAGAAACCATATTAAAAACATTGCGGAAACGTGCATTAAATGGCTAATTCCAAAACGATCATGATCTTAAATTTAGCAGCAGAAACAATAACTTAAGTATGTATTTATAAAGTAAATATGTATGATATAGGTCAGAGTAAAATAATAAAATTTTCTTTATGTATGTATATACCGTATATATATATATTATATATATATATATATATATATATGAGCTTTATATAGGTTACATTTACTATCGCAATACCTAGTCATACTTGATAAATTCCTCCTTAAAAAATGATACACTTTTTATTGGGCTTTTAATTTTTTTATAACCATAAAAAGTTGAAGACGATTCCCAGCGGCCCTTGTAAACTCAAGCATTATTGACAGAAATGACGGTTATGAAATTATCTTGTTGAAGCTTTTAGCTCGGTTAGAAAACAATTTCTTGCAATTCTATAATAATTTGACCTCAGTCTTTACTTGACTGTTGAATGGAAATTTGTGTTTGTCCGAGCAAAATATTGAAAGTTGTTCAAGTTAAGTTGTCATATTCTATTTAGCGGGGAAAACAAGATTGCGTAAATAAATTATATTTTATTGGTATTTGTAATGGTTTTCTGCGTTTTGGCCTTAATAAATCTTCAATAGTACTTTTAGTGCTATATGAAAATATTAGGAGATTGGAAGTATAGAATATCCAGGTCAAAATTGAGATTATTAGAGCAATTATTATGTTTAGTGACAAAAATATTATTTTCATAATATTTGTCTTATCTTAATAGTACGCATTTGATTTTTTCACTAACTTAGGGGAGTTTTCTGATTGTGCACAAGCTTTGAACCCATAAGTACAGCCATAGACAAATTGAATAAATATATGGACACTAGACAGTCAAAGGAAAGGTTCCGCGATGAGCCGCTAGAGCGCGCTCGATGCAAGATGTATGGATACATGGATAAATCTTGCGCTCGATGTTCGATTCGCTGCCGTCGTCGTTCTACCATATTATGCTACAAGCAGACGCTGCAGCGGTGTGCGCCGTAACTACAAGGCACTCCTAGCAGTGGACGCCAGAACGAGGTTCCGTTAACCGCAGCACTGCTGTCGGTCTATATTTAATTCTTTTTGTCTGTGGACAGTACATTAAGTAGTAAAAATTCTATAAGTGGCAATTTAGGTTATTAATAAGTACAATTATGCCATATCAATTACTTAAATATTTGTTTATTGAGCTTATCTAGTTAGTTAGAAACTAAGTTAGGTAAACGAATAATTCCGATTAGCGGATCTTTTACATAGCAAAGTAAATTGAAGAACAAGTCTTTTGTCCGATAAATATGAAAAGGGCCTACATCCAGGTTCACATAAATCGCATTAGACTTGTAGTGCAGAATATATACATGGAACGGAACACGGACGATGTTTCCAACAATACTCTTGACTACGGATCACATCTGAGTCTCTTACAAGTTGAGAGACAATCCTTGGAAACGACGAGTTTGGGAACATTCTGGAACATATTATTACAAGATATAAAATTTAGTAAAAAAATAAAAGTTATCTTCATGTCAAACTTCGAGGATTGACGTATCCTTCATTTTTTAAGATTATTTTCACAGGTACTACAGTAGTGAAGGAAATGTTTCTATGGTAGAGGTGACCCAAAATTGACCCAAAAAGTAATAATTAACCAATTAATTGTATAATCATAAAGTGTACACACAATAAGCTATATAAACATAGATTAATAATTTTCCCTCTTGATTGTATCTCTTTTATAATCATTAGTTTAAATTGCTGATTATTGAATCGTTGTAACTTTTAACCAGTTTTATAACCTATAAACATGGAGATATCAGTACACTCTGTATTTTTGGGTAAACACTGAACCACTGATATCTACCATGGATCAGTTGACGATAGTTTTAAGGCTTGTTTTATATCCTTTAATGCCAGAGTTATTTGACTAGCTTAAGAGATAACTTATAACTACCATATATGTATTTGCAATTAATTCTTGACCTCTCTCTCCAGGTGTAGGTGGCGTTAACTAGTTTCAGTTATTTTATTTTCCTTAGTTTTACTTTACGTAATGCTAGTATTTTTAAATACATTTATCCTTCCAATCTTTTTCATAGTATTCGTAAATATTTTGTAAAATATTCTGTAACTGCACATAAACCAACTCCTGCTGTTTTAGCTATACAAAATACCATAATAATATGTTATAAATGTTGCCACAAAAATATGTATGCATTATTTATTTATTGATTATGTAATGATTACTTACCGCATATTCTGTGAAGATAATGACAATATTACATATTCAAAATTTGTCCA
This sequence comes from Macrosteles quadrilineatus, assembly GCF_028750875.1. Classification (NCBI taxonomy): domain Eukaryota; kingdom Metazoa; phylum Arthropoda; class Insecta; order Hemiptera; family Cicadellidae; genus Macrosteles; species Macrosteles quadrilineatus. Next base: position 115,684,920 of record NW_026542602.1, on the reverse strand, counting down.
ATATCACAGTCAGCAAGTGTCTGAAAGCATATTCTGATAAACTCTTTTCTGGAAAATGTTTTGACGTGTTTTAAAATTAAATTTTAGCTAAAGGTACATCTTTTGAATATTGATAAGAGTACTTTAGCTTCAAAAAAGCTTTAATATCTATATAACAATATACTTTGTAGCTATAGATTATAAAATCAGAAGACAAGCAGAGGTTTGTGGTTGGACTGTTTAATTTTATTCAAATAATTTTTAAAGTTAATTAAATAACTAGAATTAATGTAAAAAGTATTGTTAAGTACTAGGCAGAAACTAGTCTTAAAGTTAAGGATCCAACTGATCCATTAGAATGTCAAATTATGCCAATTTACCGTTCAATGAGAATTAATAAATTATTTAATTTATACTGAGTGACTTACTGGAACCAGGTCTTTTTTTTAAATGACTAGTATACACTGTAATTGTTGCGAGGAGGAGGTAGACACTTATTTGTGTATGTGCCACTTTAGCAGTCTTTGAGTAGTGTAGGGTTCAGGGATATGCAGTAATATGCAGGTTCAGGGATTGACAATTTCGATATTTGGATACCGTATAGGACCGAGTTTTAACTATATCTATAGCATAAATTGACTCAGACCTACATCAAGAGCTGTTCTACATGATACAGGTGTTTGTTCCTTTGAATTGTATAGTCCAGTAAATCTGTCAGAAAATATGGGGTTGGTGTGCAAAAGGTCGGGTAGTTCTGATTTTTGGATATGTTGTTAGTATTGGGCCCATAACATAAAATCCAAGTTATCCACCTCGAGATACTGCCGCTCGCCGCGGGGCGCGCCACTTGTTATCGAAATATCAAAATATGGCAATTCCTATTGTTTTTCACTCTATCTCGCGAACCGTTGATTTTACCGACAATTTTATATTATTACATTAAAGAAGAATAAATTTGTGACAGTTTAAGCCCAACAGCAAGTATGTAGCGTAAATATTGGTCAAAATACAGACCATCAAAATAAATAAATTTTCCAAAGACGTATAAAAATTTTGGTTTTTTTCAATATTTCCACAATATAGTTGTTTGAAGCAAACACCGTATTGATTTAGAGAGTTTGCCAGTTTATTCGCTATTATTAGAAAATAAATGAAAGTATGAATAAAAATACCCCCACCTCAGCAAACCTGCAGACTAAGCGAATTTCCATTTGCTTGATTTGATTTTCACAAACCTATTTAAATAACCTTAGGTTTAACTGGTACCTTGGTTTGCTGCTACAGGGAGGGTAATATAGTATATAAAAGAATAATAGTATGATAAGAAACAAATAAATTTAACCAATTAAAAAAATGTGTCTATAAATAATGAAAAAACAATAATTAAAAATCTTCGCTATTGGAATAACTTGAGGTTTTTTCATTTACATTTTTTAATTTTCTCCGTAACCAATAACTGTAAAAAACATTTTAATGTACTAAATTATTTGTTTTTAAGCTCTACAAAACTCTTTAATGATACAATTGTAAAATTGTATGTTTTTAGGGTTAAAAATTAAAAAAAAAAAATATTCTTAACGGCAAAATACCTATAAGGCAACCGTTTCTATGGCCTTATCATGCCGATCATGCTTCGCGATCTCGTTTTAATAAATAAATGTACGTTTACATGATTCAATGATTTATTAGGCCATTAAGCAAAAGCAATAGGCTAAGTCACTTACAATACAATGTAAATGATAAATAGTCCATCACTTGATTCACAAATAAAAGTAATGTTTGTACCAAATTCCACTAAATCGGATGATTTTTGGGAATCATCGTGCTAACGGACGATAATAACTTTTTTGGATACAGTTTAGTAAAATCTTTATTTTATTTTATTTTTTTTGTACAGGGTCTCCAAAAAACTCATCTAGTTTGAAAATGTTTTTATTTATTGTTCTAGATACAAACTACTGTTCAACGACGGATACCATAGAGAAGGCTATGCTGATACATTAAATGAAAGGTAATAAAATGAAAGTTATTTTAACACTATCACACCTCAATATGCGAACCATTTGTAGCCCTGCAGACATGCAAGCTATTTTTCTCATTTTTATCATTAATATTTTATTATTTGTATTATAATTCATTACCAAAACTATGTTCAAGGTCAACGCAACTTATTGCCAACGTACGAAACTTAAACTTTGAAGTATACTCTACATAGCACGAAATGATTATTACTCATCCATTTGAATAATAGTATCGTGAGGTATGTTTAAAACTATGGAGTCTTTTTCGGACACTCGATGTATACATATATATTTATATATGTTATAACAATTTGAACCAACGGTATTTTTGGCCTCTAGGAATACCAAAATGAAAAAGTAAATTGGTCCCGGGTCTAGGTCTTACCATGAGACCTACTGTAATGGCGTATTCCCTATCAGGGAAATTTGCTAATAATCAGCATATCATTTATATTGAATGGTGTGTGTTGAGGAAACCACTATTTAATCTTTTCATCAATTTCGTTGTCTCGAGCAATGCGAGAATGGCCGACGTCAACATGTTGCTCACTGTTAATGTTCAACTGACGTCATTTTTTATAATATTTCTCAACTTCCTACAGATTTGATGAGGACGGATCATCCCAAGCGCCCATCAAGTTACAACATTTTGTCTGTTATCCCCATCCCTCGTCCTCGAGTCAATCCACCAGAGCTTTTCATTGTCTTGAGGGCCTGTTCGATGGCCTAATCAGACCAAATTCCACACCATAACTTGTCTGTACTTCTTGTAGTAAAATTTCTGATCTTTGTGAATTTTTTGTGTTCTTCAATATCAATCCTGTATTTCAATTCATATTCAGCATGTCCTGTATAGATGGGCGCACTTGGCGTGGAAAAATTACCCGCTGCATGGAAGATCTGTAGAGTGATTGTAATTGGAAGATCTTATTTGCCTGATCTTTCAGCCTCAATAAACTGTTAACTATGTTAAACTGTTTTATTTTGTTTTCATGTGAAAGTATTGTACCCAAAGCTTATGTTTATGTATAAACATTTGACAGCTTTGGGAAGAGTAGTTTTTCCGTTGAAGGTATATTTTGAAGGTCTGTTTTTCGGCATGTAAACCTACATTTATTAAAACGAGTTGTAATATTCAGTAACGGTATGTAACGGCATATGGGAACGGTTGCTTGGGTTTTTGTTCAGAACGGGTTTTTCGTATTTCTGACCCACAAAACATACAATTTTACAATTGTATCATTAAAGAATTTTGTAGAGCTTGAAAACAAATAATTTAGTACAATGAAATGTTTTTTACAGTTATTGGTTACGGAGAAAATTAAAAAATGTAAATTAAAAAACCTCAAGTTATTCCAATAGCGAAGATTTTTTAATTATTGTTTTTTCCTTATTTATAGACACATTATTTTAAATTGGGTAAATTTATTTGTTTCTTATCATACTATTATTATTTTATAAACTATATTACTACCCTCCCTGTAGCAGCAAACCTAAGCACCAGTTAATCCTAATGTTATTTAAATAGGTTTGTGAAAATCAAATCAAGCAAATGGAAATTCGCTTAGTCTGCAGGTTTGCTGAGGTGGGGGTATTTTTATTCATACTTTCATTTATTTTCTAATAATAGCGAATAAACTGGCATACTCTCTAAATCAATACGGTGTTTGCTTCAAACAACTATATTGTGGAAATATTGAAAAAAAAAAACACAATTTTTATACGTCTTTGGAAAATTTATTTATTTTGATGGTCTGTATTTTGACTATTATTCACGCTACATACTTGCTGTTGGGCTTAAACTGTCACAAATTTATTCTTCTTTAATGTAATAATATAAAATTGTCGGTAAAATCAACGGTTCGTGAGATTGAGTGAAAAACAATAGGAATTGCCATATTTTTTATATTTCGATAACAAGTGGCGCGCCCCGCGGCGAGCGGCAGTATCTCGAGGTGGATAACTTGGATTTTATGTTATGGGCCCAATACTAACCACATTTCCAAAAATCAGAACTACCCGACCTTTTGCATTCCAAAATGCCTTATTTTACTGGACTAATAGCTAAAATATTGACAAAATTTTAAAACAGCAGGTGTTAAAAAGTCAAGAGTAATAGCACTACAAGCACAATCGTGTAAACATAAATTTAATTTATATTTAGAAAAAGCACCAAGCTACCAAAACAGAAAAAACCAATCAATTGAAGAACACAATAATGTGAATCCCTACTGCGATGTCGGACTTGATCATGATTGATTGGGCAAAGATAGCAAACAAAACAAAGAGTAACTGTGGATTTAAAAAATCTAAATATATTTGACCCAAATCTGTTTGTTTTCTGTCCATAGAGATGGTGTACTAATGATATAAACCAAGTCTATATTCAATTATTACACGATGTGTAATCAAATCACAAATGACAAGTGATATATGACTTACGTGAAACTTTTAACTATTTGTACCATAGTTGTTCACAAAATTTATTTGGAGAAGTTAACAACTATGTATAAACTTACTGCATTATAATATTGTGTTATAAATGGATTTTAATTTGGACTTACAACTTAACTAAATATAAAATTAGGCCTTATATAAATGACGAAAAGGTGAGTCGGTTGCGTCACTGCTGTCGTAGGTTCGGATCCTGGTCACTGCTGCAAACACCCCTTGCTTGGCTGGATACCTTCCACGCACGGGCAGTTAGTCTATGTGGACGGGCAAATAAAAAATTAAAAGAGGCCGCCAACCTCTTTGAAAAAAATCTTTGAAATCTATTATAACTTTCAAAGGAGTGTGTGATATATTTTCATTGGATAACAACTCAGCCTTTGTTTTATTAAAATACTAAGATTTTTACTTAATATTTACAGCGATTAGTTACAAAACTAATTTTAAAATACTATTTTTTTACATCAAAAGCAGACTAAATATTAAAAAATATTACCCTGATAAAAATTAAATAACAAAATAAAATATTACGTTTTGTAAATACTCAAATAAGTATAACAAGTCTTGCTAAGTTTTGTAGGTTGAATGGTGGTATTCGTTTTGGGGTTTTCAAAAACACCTTGACTAAATATAACTTATTCACACTTATGGAAGTTTTTTGTTGACATAGTTGTTTAAACTACGTTTACATTCACCCCAAATTTTCAACTAGTAAAGGTACCAACGTGACTCAGACTTTTCAAAATCAAAATCTCTGACACAGCTCTGGAGGATGTTATTATATGGTCTGGTATTTTCACATTTCTCACACCAACAGAGCAAGATATTACTGCGAGTTGGCTGCCACTTGAAACTTGAAATCTCCCTTGAAGACGTCTTGATTAATATTTGAAAACCTAAAAATTGATAGAGGAAGAAAAACTCTATTCTATGGCATCCACTTGAGTTGCTTAAACTGTACTGCGTATTGTTTCCATTATGTTGGAATTCTTATTTACTACAAGTAACACATTTATGTCCAATAAACAGTTCAAAAACTCCTTAGATTATACAAAAGCCTTAATTCAATACTTTTGTCAAGTTAAATACTTCTAATTCAATGTTACTAGGCCTAACTAACTATGAATAGTCTAATAAATAATAACCCTTTTCGGCTGTTTAACGTTAATAATTTAGTGTAATATTGTAAATGAATCTTTGTTGGATAAAAGTGTGCTTGGTAAACACTAAATTTGAATAATAATAATAAAAAAAAACTAGATAAAAGAATTGGACGTAACAATTGTCCTATTGTTTCAAGAGAAGTTTACCGGCGTCAGTTTTAACAAGGTTGAAAGTGAATTAGGCTCCTGAAAACAGGCAAAGGGCGTTTGTTGTTTGGTCTCATGCTTTCAAATATAGGAGGGCAATTATTTTCACGCACCAAAATTGCTGTAACTACATTTGTATCTATTTCTACTGCAATTAATTTTGAACATAAACGTTAGGAACTCAAGTTTAATGATAAAAGGCAAAATAGTAATTAATTCATCTGACAAAAAGATATCGATTTCTTATTAGAACCAGTATCACATAACACTGCTCTATTCAAAATTAATTAGAATTTTTTAACGTAACAACTTAGTGCAACTGGAAGGTTGGCAGGATATTTTCACGGTATAAAAGTTGTATTTACAATCAGGATGATCGTTGTGCGAAGCTGAAACTAAATTAAAACACTGATTGCCTCTGAACAGTGTGTAACGATGGCGCTAACTGCCATATGGACTTAAAAGCATGCACACATCGATTTGTAATAGAAGTTTTAGAACGCCATACCAAAATTATTTGCTACCCCTCCGTTAATTTAACACCAATCAAAACAAAATAGTTACGTTAAATAGTTTAGTTAAATTACCTAAAACTTTATAGTTGGTAACAGAACGGCAATAAGATTTTTCTGAAAAAATCACATGTACTTTGGGTTTTTTAAAAATAACTTTACATTTTTTCTCCATTAAATCCAGAGGCTTGTTAAATTGGTAAATTGAGATAAACTAACCTACAAAAATCGATAACTTGATTTTAACTTCTTTTTTTACTGACTCAATATGGGGTATGGAGTCACAGATTACTAACATGATCACTAAATATCTTCTTATCTAACACCAATATAAAAATAGAGGACACAAACCATGATGACAGCAAAATATTAGTGTACACGTATGCTGTTCTCTTTGGTAAGAATAAGATGGAACATATTCCAAAAATAATTCAACAACCTTTAGCTGCTCTCGGAAAAAGGTTTTGCATTAAGTTACACAATTTTTTGATTGCATGGTTTAAAATTTTACGAGAGACTAGAATCTCATCTAAAAATAAAAATCGTGTAGACTGTTTGCAAAAAATAGATTATTTTCTTAATCCGAGGCTCAAGAATAACCCATATAAGAATCTATGGTAGTACTGTAAATTTGCCCAATGGTATTCTTGTGTTTTACGTATAAAATTGTAAGACTCTTACTGATAAACTTGTGTACAATCTCAGTACACAAAAAAGAAGAAAACTAATCAGCTGATATTTGCCCTTACCCAGGGTTGAACTTAATCAGCTGACAATAACCCCCGGGACTGGCGGCAAACTAACACATGTTTGGCTTCGGAAATTAATTGAGTTTCTTTGGTTTATTTTTTAGTGTCTGGGCAAAACAGGGTTGTTCTGGTGTCGGATTTCATTAGATAACAAAGTTGCCTTTGGTTTTAAGAACGCCTTCAATTGTAATATATTTAAAAACATTTTAATTTATTTAAGTGTTAAGGAGGTGATAGTTTGAATCAGTTTTTGGTTAGTTGGTATTTATATGAAGCGGACAAACATAGGTGGTTATTTTATGGCAAAGTTGAGTCTAAATGAGAGTTGAGTATATGAGATGACAGCTTTGCTACTGAATGTAATTAGCTGGTTCTTTTCCTCGGACCAATAATCAGTATCAAATCATCAAAAAGCCTTAGACTTTTCTCGGGATCAAACTGAATACCTTATCATTCCTAAGTAATCACTATCATGCCAGCGTTTATAAATTGTGATAAGACAAATGTAAATTATATAAGAACTGAACATAAGGCACCTTAAAGCTTTCATATATCACTTATATCGCTGTGTGTTATATCGCTTTCATATATAACACACGCTTTCAAATTAACCTTCCTAGACATAATTTAGAATTCTACACCAAAAAACCTTCATTTACAGGATTAAAATTTCTTCAAAAATTACCCATTTCACTTAAAAAAAGAAAATAATACAAACAGATTCAAAACCAACTAAAAGACTTATTGATAAGAAACCCATTTTATTCTATCAAAGAATTTTTAAATTGTAATTTCGAAACGTTCATTTGAATTCCAGATACTAACTAGTTTTACTCTGACGTAATCGATTTTATAATTTGTTTAAGTAATAACACTCATTTTTAGTTTTACTGTATAGATCCTTTGTAATGAATTACTTTAATTATTTAGTTTATAATTTTTTCTTTATGTTAGTTTAATGACACTATTTAAGACATATTGTCTAAAATTGAATAAAGAATATTTGATTGATTGAACGTTACCAAAATGACACTTCTGAAGATATATTTAGTATAGACTAATTATCTACTTATATATAATTCAGTTTAAAAAAATCTTTGAACAACTAAATCTAGAGTTCTACTGGACCGATTTTATTAATTAATGGGTCGTTGGAAAGCTTAATTCGTGTAGATTTTTTAAATCATTACGAAATATGATTATAAATAAATTAAATAAATAAAAAAAACATGTTTTACATAAGAGATGCATTAAAAATGGGCGGGTTTAATATTCTTTTATTTCAAGGCAACTTTTGGCTGCCTCTTTGAGTATTGTCAAGAAATGCATTGTATCTAATTGTATCTAATTGATACTGGACCGATTTTATTAATAAATTGGTCATTGGAAGGCCTAACTCATATAGATTTGCAAATAATTATAAAACTGTGATTTTATTTAATATTTGTGGTGAAAAAGTACAAATAAATATATAGTAGTAATTTGTAGGAAATTTTATTCTCATTCAAAATATCACATCGACTTTGGACGATTTTTCGATAATTTAAGAGTTATTGGCAAATAAGCTAAGCAATTGAAAATTTATAGTTGTTAGAAAATACTGAATTAGATTTATTTTTTTTAACTTCGTACAACTAAATCTAGAGTTCTACTGGACCGATTTTGTTAATTTATTAATGGGTCGTTGAAAAGCCTACTTCTTGTAGATTTGTAAGTAATCATGAAAGTTTGGTTTTATTTTACAAGAGTAAATTGTTAAGATTTCTGTAAAATTATTTGTACGTATTGACTTTATTCATGTACACACAGACTTAATAAAGATGATTAATTCTGATTCTGATTCTGATTGGTGTAAATACCTGCTTCTTAGTAAGCATAAACGACATTTTCGCCAAGTTAAAATAATTTTAAAATAATTTAAAACCATTTTAAACTATTTTAAAGTGCTTTTGAAATAATTTATAAGTCATCTTCCAATGATTTTAAAGCTGTTTTCAAGTTCTTGACAATGAGTTTAAAGTGCTTTTATAATGATTTTTCAGTGCTTTATCGATGATTTCAAAGTGCTTTTCCAATGATTGCAAAGTTATTTATAAATTACATTTTTGCCAAGCTAAATCAGTTTAAAATAATTTGTTAATGATTTTAAAGTTATTGATAATCGTTAAAAAAGTACTTTTAAAGTACTTTACCAATGATTGTTGTGCTCCTCTTATTTTAGTTTAAAGTGCTTTCTTATTGATTTTGAAGTGCGTTATCAATGATTTCAAAGGGTTTTATAAATGACATTTTTGCTGAGTTAAAATAATTTTAAAGTTATTTTTTAATGTTTTTAAAGTGCTTTTAAAGTAATTTATGATTTATCTTCCAATGATTTTAAAGCAGTTTTCAAGCTCCTGACAATGAGTGCTTTTTAAAGAATAGTGACAAGAGTTTTTTTTAAGAATAGTGACATTAAAGTGCTTTTTATAATGATTTTTAAGTGCTTTATCAATGATTTCAAAGTCCTTTTCCAATGATTTCAAAGTGATTTATAAATTCAATTTTTGCCAAGTGAAATCATTTTAAAATAATTTATTAATGATTTTAAAGTTATTGAAAATCGTTTTAATTTTAAAGTACTTTACCAATGATTGTTCTGCTCCTCTTTTTTAGTTTAAAGTGCTTTCTTAATGATTTCGAAGTGCTTTATCAATGATTTTAAAGTGTTTTATAAAGGACATTTTTGCTGAGTTAAAAAATTTTAAAGTTATTTAAACTCATTTTTAAATTATTCTAAAGTGCTTTTAAAATAATTTATAAGTTATCTTCCAATGATTTTGAAGCTGTTTTGAAGCTCCTGACAATGAGTTTAAAGTGCTTTTATAATGATTTCGAGGTGCTTTATCAATGATAACAAGTGTTTTATAAAGGACATCTTGACTAATTAATACGATTAATCTGGTTTATGTTAATCAATGCTATATCAATAACCAATGTTATATTGGATAGTCAGTATAACCTGGTATAACGGATTAGAACAGAGCTAATGCATACCAATCGACCTTCTGATCTCTGTGCTATTATTGTTCAGAATGGTTTGTATTGTGTGTGTTACATTTTCCAACAAAAGGGAGGATAGGACAATAATAACTTATAATGGAAAAATAAGTTGATATTCTTTATTTGCTATACTTGTCAATTGTATTTCCAATATATACATGTAGTGGATAGTTTAGCTTTGATTAAACCAATGATTTCGTCCATCCCTCAAATTATTTACTCTTGTATGGTGTTTGTTCTAACAAAAGACGCAATAGTAGTAACATTGAACAACATTAGAAAATTAGTAATTTACTATCATCAACACCATTTTGGAATAATGTCTGGACTCGAGGAACTCAAATTACGTATAGTTACGTTTTTTATGAAATAAACTCAATAAAATGTATAGTAAAATACCTTATTACCAAAGAAACGCGAATTAGGAACAGTTTTTTTATTATTTACATAACAAATTTAATACTGTTTCAGTCACTACCACAACATACAGTTTTCATTTGTTATGTCAATTATGGATTACCTCTGTGTGCGTAGTTGTTCCTGAAGTTTTTACTCTTCTCAACACTTCAAGGCTTTCAGGGCGATTGCCAATTTGATCAGATGCTTCAAGCATTCAACATACTCAACAGCTGATCATTCTAGAGTGAGAGCCTCGAAGGGTATTAAACAGGTTTATACGTATAAATAAACAAAATATCATTCAGGACATGTTATTTTACCAATCAGGTTTTAAACTGCTAGCCTAGTTTTTTTATAACTATCAAATTCATGCTCGTGATGATATTATGACCTGTAAAGAGTTACTGTTATAAATACTTGCTCACTTCAAACCTATGACAGCGTTAACATTTATTTCCTTTAAGCTAAAAATGAAAAATATCTTGAATTTAATAATATATTACTGACTATAAATCAGACTTTCGAGGGTTTTAACTTATTAAAATATATATTACTAATTTCTTTGTCATTTGGCTCTCAAGTAATGATGTTATCTAACGAAAATGTCGACGTTAGATAGTAAGGCCAGTGTTTGAACCGTTCCTCCATTTACTTTAGGCCAAGAAATAAAGCTCTAATTCACTGTAATACAGAGTTAGTAAATCGTGGATAAATCTATTTTTCCATAGATTCATAAAGTGCACTCGTTAAAATCCGTTCAAGAGCAATCAGTGTTTTAATTCAGTTTCAGCTTCGCACGACGATCATCCAGGTTGTAAATTAAACTTTTATAGCGTGAAATTACCCTTCCCGCGAAATAGTTGCAGCTTAACGAGAAATCTACGTTAAAATAATTGTATTTATTAGTAAAATAGCTTAGTGCAATATTGTTTTATACACATTTTAAATTAAAATATCTGGTTAGCCAGGTGCTTAAATTACTCACCTTTAAATATAAAGATTTATAGTTCAATCTCTTATTAAGATCTATTCTGATCCTAAATGCTGTTCATCATAAGGCTATAATTAAATAATATAAGTTCAGTGTTAGATTTTAACAATATGAATATTATATAGTTCCCTTACAAAAAGCGGCAAAATCTCATGGTAACTTTAGGGAAACTCAATCATTCTTCTTTCATCAATTACCCTACTGCAAGTGGCTCGTAATGCTGTATTTAGTAAAATTATATGTTCCAAATAATCATGCTACTAATCGTAAAACACTGTTATGCTGTAAATATGTTTTTACTTGCTCCTGAGGCCATTGGATCACAAGTTGGTTTTTGGCCTCACCTACATATTTCCTTCACCTTCTTGTATCTTCTGCTAGCACCATAGCCAAGCTTCCTCAGGTATTTCCTATCTCCCTTGTAACGGCACATTCTGGCATTTCCTAGAATTCTAGTTCCTCCTTGTATACACCACTCCATTTTACACACACAGTGTCAATGAACATAATGTTAAGATCACAAAGGACATAATAGAATCATTCGATAATTCTTGTTACTGAAAATTATTTGTTGAAAATTTTGTGCTAAAATTACAAACCTCCGAATGTCAAGAGGTGAATAAATAAAAGTAAATAGTTCTTTGATCACTTCAAGCACAATGGTTCTATTTCATGTGAAACTCCGAGTCCACGCCGGATTGCATTGACATGGGTGTGAGCGAAAACCAATCTGAAGTCAAGAATGAAACTGACTGTTTGGTCTTTGAAAGCGAAACTGGACGCAAACAACGTCTGAAAGGAGAATGTTAGTCGGGTTATCCTCAGGGTAGTCGATTCGTATGTTACCGCACAAAAGGTTAGAACTTCAGTAACTGAACAAATGATTATGGTGAATCAATGAGTAAGATAAAATTTAAATAGAGTAACTTAAATATTACCTACTTTGTATAAATTAATTGAATTATGGTTCTAACGATATAATGCAGGTTTTTTGCTTCACTGTTTTATGAATTTTTGTTCTTAGTTATGTTTTACAGTTAAGTAAGAGAACGAACAGAAATGTAATCAAGTACAATAAATTGTTTAAGTTTTTTTAACAGTTGATATATGATAAAATAGTTTACCGTGTGTATAAAATACTACTTTAAATTTTGGTTGAGTGATATTAGGCCTGAAAATAAGGGTGAGGTTCGAATCCGGCTTTGGTTATATAATAATTCCTTAACCTTATTCTGGGATTGTCTTGAAGTAATGTGTAAAACGGTTCTGGACAGGGCCATTGACTATTGGATACTGAAGTCAATTATATTTTATACAAATACTATTGTATTGAAAGTAAAAATAGGGCCATTTATTCTAGGATGTGAAATAAACTAAAATTACTACGCCAATAAGTAATAAGAATTGTATGGCTTATAGTAAACTTCTTGGATGAAATAAAATGTTCCCGCTTGAGAGACCTATCCTTTTAATTTTCTAGATTTATTGGCATTTGTCAGGATTTGAACCCGGCATCCTGAAAAGTGCACTAGTTCAGCACTGGGACTCAAATACGATTAAATACGCCTACCATAAGAAGTTGTATGCTAAAGTTAGGACTAAAACGCTATAGCTCGTATTTATACCCTTTTTTGAAGCTGCTGTTTGCGTATAACATGTATAAATAATTCAAAAGACGTGCTAGGGTCAAAATTTAATTTTAAGCAACGTCAAAAATGTTATTGATGGTAACCAGTTTATCGACTCCTATGCCTCAGCATTTGTGAATTTACTTCATTGTTGGATGGACTTACAAACACGAATTGATGTTGATATAATGAATAAAAACAATACATATTAAAATACATCTACACTGTAATCAATTACGCATACCAAAAACAAAATCTAAATATATAAATTAAGAAAGAAAAACTTAAAAAAATATAGTTTTGGAGGTATGATTAGTCACAGAACTATGGGAGATTCATTAAACTCTAAAATTCATATAGAAAATGTAACAGAAAAACTATATAAGGAAAACTATATAATGATAAACTGAGTGAACGAACGGCTAAAAGTTTTCTTAAAAACAGTTGAGGGGTTAATATCTCCTTTGAGTTAAATTTGAACATATGCATGAGGATCTACTTTGCATTGATATAAAATCATTCGAGTAAGATCATGGTTTATAATAAACTTGGAAAGTAAAAAAGATTTTATAACAATATGTTTTGGTGAATAATCTAACACTAATACAATCATTAGTTTGAATTTGAATTTGTATGTATATCTACACCTTTCGCAATTACAAAACTCAAAAGAAGGGTGCAAACCTAAGTGTTTTAAATTTCTAACATATACTTTTTGTTATAGCATAAATTCTATAACGACTATCATAATATCATCATCAAATATCACCATCAAACACTAATAACCCAGCGATGTAAATGAAACCAACCCTACACTTTCAGTAGTATGAAATACTAGCTGGAAGTAAGATTGACCAGTTAACCTTACAGAACACTAAAACTAATTAACTAATAGTGGATTCAGTTTAACAATATTTAAGCAACAATTGAGACAATCGTCAATGTGAATACTGACACAGAGAGGTAAAGCTAATGAATTCTCTGTTATATTGATTAGATAAGTGTTTATATAATAAAATATGTTTATTAAGCTGAAGATTAGCTGTGTTCAGATCTTATGAGGTGGTGCTAAAATAAAGTTTTATGGGCGAAAATACTGAAATATACTGTGAACGAATGTACCTATATGCGTAATGTTCATAAGATTTATCGGTACTTTCCTGTTAAAGGGAACATTTATTATTATCGATGATTTTTTTCCTCGATATATCGATATTAACAAATTGAAACATATCAGTGGACAACTACGAAAAATATTATTCAGTATCAACAAACATTAATGAAATGAAACTATTCTAAAAAAATAACCTAACATAACTAACCAAACTTGCTGTAACATATAAAATTCCGTGTTTATAACTTGCCTTTTATATTCTAACCCAAACGGAATTTTTAAAGGGTACAACGAGTTTGGTTGGTTATGTTAGGTTAGCTTAGAAACAGTTTCATTTCTTAATCCATATAATAGACTATTTTAGCCTAACCATGATCAGTTAGTTGTTGTCAATTTGTATTAAATCGGAAAACAAAAACATCGATATATCGAGAAAAAAATCATCGATAATAATGAATTTTCCATTTAACAGGAAAGTACCGATTTATCATTTTCTCTTTTTCAGTGGGCCAGGTTCTGACCTTACTTTCTTCCATACCAATTTGAAATTTTGGCTTGAAGTTTTATACTAAAAGTAGTATATACTGTAAACTGAGCTTCAAAATGGAGGTTTTATATTTAAAATATATTAATAGTATATTCCTCAAATGAAAATAATTAAGAACACAATGTAGTAATTCAGTCTAGATGTTTCGATGAAGTGTTTTAAGTTTGTTTCTGATATGATTATCGATAACAGGTTTGGATGTTGTCCAAAGAAGTTTTTGATATATGCATAAAGTAGGTTCAACTCCATCAAAACTTAAGGAAATTGATCCAAATATTCAATATGTTAATAAACTAATTTAAAGGCCACGTAAAAATATAACTTTTAAATATATTCTATGGGCTGTACGATCAAGTATTAACAAAAATAACAAACACGTTTATAAAATATATTTAGGAAAATGTTTACTGAAAAGAAGGTCACCCTAAAAAATCAGTTTTGATCTCAAACTTGTATTTATTTGCAAAATATTTACAACGATTAAGTAAAAAAAAAACATTATTTTATATTTTTGTTTTACACTAGGTGCTTAAATTTTCGTTATGTGTTATTAAGTTTTATAAAACACGTTTTTTTCCAAATTTATTGAATTTGACAAATTTATTTATTTTATAGTAGGATCCAAACAAACCCTACATTTTTTGTGTACATCGCAGGAGCGAAAATACGTACTGATATTGTCCAAGATATTTCTTAGCTCTAAGTCAAACTCCACTCGTTTAAGGATTGATCCTCTATTACCTATTATACACCTCGAAATCATCGGATTGGGCGAATCTTTTAGCTAAGTGGTTGGTAGTGTATCCTATGAACATGCAGGTCACCAATGGCCGTTTTGCTATTTTTTTAAAATAACCTTCCTCTCGTAAATCGTAAATTTAATGTTCAGTGTATAAAAAAGGTGAATATTTGGTTATAAAATAGCAAATTTTTGGTCAAAATAAAGTTGAAACTATGAAACGAAATATCGTTGTTTACAAAAAAAACCCTAAGGGATATAGGAATATTGAATTTAACCCTGATTTAGTTGGACGAGGTTATCGTAATATAGCCATTTTAAGGAAACTAATGTTTTGCAGCAAAGTCTCAGGAACACATTTACTACTACTAGAACTAAAAGATTGCATCTAAATAGTCCGTGACTAAATGGTGCTTGTTGAACTTATCTGTGAGATATTAATCTTCCTTGGAAATTTAACTTTCAAAGTGATAGTCTTTTAAATATCAACTTCTCATACAAATCAGAAGATTAAGCTATAGATGTCCATAACAAGTGATGGTCATTGATTAATAAAATAAGAACAGTAAATTTTTTATGAATGTTGGGAATTTTTAAGAGTTTAGTATCTCAAGACGATTTTGTGAAAGACTTCTATAAGAGTGAAATTTGTGTTATAAAAATTTGAGGTATAAAATAAAAATATACATTAAATCGTAAATTTAATGTTCAGTGTATAAAAAAGGTGAATATTTGGTTATAAAATAGCGTATTTTTGGTCAAAATAAAGTAAAAAAAATGTGAATTCCACTTGAAAAATATAAGAAAAAGGTGAAAATTTGGTAAAAAATAGTGAATTTTAGGTAAAAATATCGAAAATGTGAAAATAAGGTGACAAAAAAATGTTGAATTCATGTGATAAAAATGTGAAAATGTGTATATATGACGTGATAATGACGTGAAAATGTGGAAAATATAACGTGAATTTCACGTGAAAATAACGTTTTTGTGCAATCTGGGATTTGCAATATTTCAGTGTATTTTTTTCCTGTTTGAAGTGCGAAAATACCATCAGTATTTAAGTACCAAAGCGGAGTTTCAATACGATTTTGTGAAAATTACAAATATGTCAGTTATTTCAAGGTCAAAATTGCGAAGATCAAAATGCGAATTTTTGGTCAAAATAAAGTAAAAAAAATGTGAATTCCACGTGAAAAACATAAGAAAAAGGTGATAATTTGGTAAAAAAATAGTGAATTTTAGGTAAAAATATCGAAAATGTGAAAATAAGGTGACAAAAAAATGTTAAATTCACATTATGTGAAAAAAATGTGAAAATGTGTATATATGACAGAGGAACGTGAATTTCACGTTTTTGTCACGTTTTTCACGTGAAATGTTGTGCGGTTTTTATGATTTTGTGAAAGACTTCTATAAGAGTGAAATTTGTGTTATAAAAATTTGAGGTATAAAATAAAAATATACAGTGACATTAAATCGTAAATTTAATGTTCAGTGTATAAAAAAGGTGAATATTTGGTTATAAAATAGCGAATTTTTGGTCAAAATAAAGTTGAAACTATGAAACGATATATCGTTGTTTTAAAAAAACCCTAAGGGATATAGTAATATTGAATTTAACCCTGATTTAGTTGGACGAGGTTATCGTAATAAAATAAAAATGTGTATATATGACGTGATAATGACGTGAAAATGTGGAAAAGGTAACGTGAATTTCACGTTAAAAAGTACGTTTTTGTGCTATCTGGGATTTGTAATATTTAAGTGTATTTTTTACAGTCATAATTTCAAAATAAATACACAAAAACACAATACATTCTATGACTAGTAATTAACCGTTACAAATATTTTTTCCTGTTTGAAGTGCGAAAACACCATCAGTATTTAAGTACCAAAGCGGAGTTTCAATACGATTTTTTTTAAATAACCTTACAGTCATAATTTCAAAATAAATACACAAAATCACAATACATTCTATGGCTAGTAATTAACCGTTACAAATATTTTTTTCCTGTTTGAAGTGCGAAAATACCATCAGTATTTAAGTACCAAAGCGGAGTTTCAATACGATTTTGTGAAAATTACAAATATGTCAGTTATTTTAAGGTCAAAATTGCGAAGATCAAAATGAGAATTTTTGGTCAAAATAAAGTTAAAAAATGTGAATTCCACGTGAAAAATATGAGAAAAAGGTGAAAATTTGGAAATAAATAGTGAATTTTAGGTAAAAATATCAAAAAGGTGAAAATAAGGTGACAAAAAAATGTTGAATTCACATTATGTGAAAAAAATGTGAAAATGTGTATATATGACAGAAGAACGTGAATTTCACGTTTTTTGTCACGTTTTTTTTCACGTGAAATGTTGTGCGGTTTTTATGATTTTTTGAAAGACTTCTATAAGAGTGAAATTTGTGTTATAAAAATTTGAGGTAAAAAATAAAAATATACAGTGACATTAAATCGTAAATTTAATGTTCAGTGTATAAAAAAGGTGAATATTTGGTTATAAAATAGCGAATTTTTGGTCAAAATAAAGTTGAAACTATGAAACGATATATCGTTGTTTAAAAAAAAACCCTAAGGGATATAGTAATATTGAATTTAACCCTGATTTAGTTGGACGAGGTTATCGTAATATAGCCATTTTAGGGAAACTAATGTTTTGCAGCAAAGTCTCAGGAACACATTTACTACTACTAGAACTAAAAGATTGCATCTAAATAGTCCGTGACTAAATGGTGCTTGTTGAACTTATCTGTGAGATATTAATCTTCCTTGGAAATTTAACTTTCAAAGTGATAGTCTTTAAAATATCAACTTCTCATACAAATCAGAAGATTAAGTTATAGATGTCCATAACAAGTGATGGTCATTGATTAATAAAATAAGAACAGTAAATTTTTTTATGAATGTTGGGAGTTTTTAAGAGTTTAGTATCTCAAGACGATTTTGTGAAAGACTTCTATAAGAGTGAAATTTGTGTTATAAAAATTTGAGGTATAAAATAAAAATATACATTAAATCGTAAATTTAATGTTCAGTGTATAAAAAAGGTGAATATTTGGTTATAAAATAGCGTATTTTTGGTCAAAATAAAGTAAAAAAATGTGAATTCCACGTGAAAAATATAAGAAAAAGGTGAAAATTTGGTAAAAAATAGTGAATTTTAGGTAAAAATATCGAAAATGTAAAAATAAGGTGACAAAAAAATGTTGAATTCATGTGATAAAAATGTGAAAATGTGTATATATGACGTGATAATGACGTGAAAATGTGGAAAATATAACGTGAATTTCACGTGAAAATAACGTTTTTGTGCAATCTGGGATTTGCAATATTTCAGTGTATTTTTTTCCTGTTTGAAGTGCGAAAATACCATCAATATTTAAGTACCAAAGCGGAGTTTCAATACGATTTTGTGAAAATTACAAATATGTCAGTTATTTTAAGGTCAAAATTGCGAAGATCAAAATGCGAATTTTTGGTCAAAATAAAGTAAAAAAAATGTGAATTCCACGTGAAAAACATAAGAAAAAGGTGATAATTTGGTAAAAAAATAGTGAATTTTAGGTAAAAATATCGAAAATGTGAAAATAAGGTGACAAAAAAATGTTAAATTCACATTATGTGAAAAAAATGTGAAAATGTGTATATATGACAGAGGAACGTGAATTTCACGTTTTTGTCACGTTTTTCACGTGAAATGTTGTGCGGTTTTTATGATTTTGTGAAAGACTTCTATAAGAGTGAAATTTGTGTTATAAAAATTTGAGGTATAAAATAAAAATATACAGTGACATTAAATCGTAAATTTAATGTTCAGTGTATAAAAAAGGTGAATATTTGGTTATAAAATAGCGAATTTTTGGTCAAAATAAAGTTGAAACTATGAAACGATATATCGTTGTTTTAAAAAAACCCTAAGGGATATAGTAATATTGAATTTAACCCTGATTTAGTTGGACGAGGTTATCGTAATAAAATAAAAATGTGTATATATGACGTGATAATGACGTGAAAATGTGGAAAAGGTAACGTGAATTTCACGTTAAAAAGTACGTTTTTGTGCTATCTGGGATTTGTAATATTTAAGTGTATTTTTTACAGTCATAATTTCAAAATAAATACACAAAAACACAATACATTCTATGACTAGTAATTAACCGTTACAAATATTTTTTCCTGTTTGAAGTGCGAAAACACCATCAGTATTTAAGTACCAAAGCGGAGTTTCAATACGATTTTTTTTAAATAACCTTACAGTCATAATTTCAAAATAAATACACAAAAACACAATACATTCTATGGCTAGTAATTAACCGTTACAAATATTTTTTTCCTGTTTGAAGTGCGAAAATACCATCAGTATTTAAGTACCAAAGCGGAGTTTCAATACGATTTTGTGAAAATTACAAATATGTCAGTTATTTTAAGGTCAAAATTGCGAAGATCAAAATGAGAATTTTTGGTCAAAATAAAGTTAAAAAATGTGAATTCCACGTGAAAAATATGAGAAAAAGGTGAAAATTTGGAAATAAATAGTGAATTTTAGGTAAAAATATCAAAAAGGTGAAAATAAGGTGACAAAAAAATGTTGAATTCACATTATGTGAAAAAAATGTGAAAATGTGTATATATGACAGAAGAACGTGAATTTCACGTTTTTTGTCACGTTTTTTTCACGTGAAATGTTGTGCGGTTTTTATGATTTTTTGAAAGACTTCTATAAGAGTGAAATTTGTGTTATAAAAATTTGAGGTAAAATAAAAATATACAGTGACATTAAATCGTAAATTTAATGTTCAGTGTATAAAAAAGGTGAATATTTGGTTATAAAATAGCGAATTTTTGGTCAAAATAAAGTTGAAACTATGAAACGAAATATCGTTGTTTAAAAAAAAACCCTAAGGGATATAGTAATATTGAATTTAACCCTGATTTAGTTGGACGAGGTTATCGTAATATAGCCATTTTAGGGAAACTAATGTTTTGCAGCAAAGTCTCAGGAACACATTTACTACTACTAGAACTAAAAGATTGCATCTAAATAGTCCGTGACTAAATGGTGCTTGTTGAACTTATCTGTGAGATATTAATCTTCCTTGGAAATTTAACTTTCAAAGTGATAGTCTTTAAAATATCAACTTCTCATACAAATCAGAAGATTAAGTTATAGATGTCCATAACAAGTGATGGTCATTGATTAATAAAATAAGAACAGTAAATTTTTTTATGAATGTTGGGAGTTTTTAAGAGTTTAGTATCTCAAGACGATTTTGTGAAAGACTTCTATAAGAGTGAAATTTGTGTTATAAAAATTTGAGGTATAAAATAAAAATATACATTAAATCGTAAATTTAATGTTCAGTGTATAAAAAAGGTGAATATTTGGTTATAAAATAGCGTATTTTTGGTCAAAATAAAGTAAAAAAAATGTGAATTCCACGTGAAAAATATAAGAAAAAGGTGAAAATTTGGTAAAAAATAGTGAATTTTAGGTAAAAATATCGAAAATGTGAAAATATGGTGACAAAAAAATGTTGAATTCATGTGATAAAAATGTGAAAATGTGTATATATGACGTGATAATGACGTGAAAATGTGGAAAATATAACGTGAATTTCACGTGAAAATAACGTTTTTGTGCAATCTGGGATTTGCAATATTTCAGTGTATTTTTTTCCTGTTTGAAGTGCGAAAATACCATCAATATTTAAGTACCAAAGCGGAGTTTCAATACGATTTTGTGAAAATTACAAATATGTCAGTTATTTTAAGGTCAAAATTGCGAAGATCAAAATGCGAATTTTTGGTCAAAATAAAGTAAAAAAAATGTGAATTCCACGTGAAAAACATAAGAAAAAGGTGATAATTTGGTAAAAAAATAGTGAATTTTAGGTAAAAATATCGAAAATGTGAAAATAAGGTGACAAAAAAATGTTAAATTCACATTATGTGAAAAAAATGTGAAAATGTGTATATATGACAGAGGAACGTGAATTTCACGTTTTTGTCACGTTTTTCACGTGAAATGTTGTGCGGTTTTTATGATTTTGTGAAAGACTTCTATAAGAGTGAAATTTGTGTTATAAAAATTTGAGGTATAAAATAAAAATATACAGTGACATTAAATCGTAAATTTAATGTTCAGTGTATAAAAAAGGTGAATATTTGGTTATAAAATAGCGAATTTTTGGTCAAAATAAAGTTGAAACTATGAAACGATATATCGTTGTTTTAAAAAAACCCTAAGGGATATAGTAATATTGAATTTAACCCTGATTTAGTTGGACGAGGTTATCGTAATAAAATAAAAATGTGTATATATGACGTGATAATGACGTGAAAATGTGGAAAAGGTAACGTGAATTTCACGTTAAAAAGTACGTTTTTGTGCTATCTGGGATTTGTAATATTTAAGTGTATTTTTTACAGTCATAATTTCAAAATAAATACACAAAAACACAATACATTCTATGACTAGTAATTAACCGTTACAAATATTTTTTCCTGTTTGAAGTGCGAAAACACCATCAGTATTTAAGTACCAAAGCGGAGTTTCAATACGATTTTTTTTAAATAACCTTACAGTCATAATTTCAAAATAAATACACAAAAACACAATACATTCTATGGCTAGTAATTAACCGTTACAAATATTTTTTTCCTGTTTGAAGTGCGAAAATACCATCAGTATTTAAGTACCAAAGCGGAGTTTCAATACGATTTTGTGAAAATTACAAATATGTCAGTTATTTTAAGGTCAAAATTGCGAAGATCAAAATGAGAATTTTTGGTCAAAATAAAGTTAAAAAATGTGAATTCCACGTGAAAAATATGAGAAAAAGGTGAAAATTTGGAAATAAATAGTGAATTTTAGGTAAAAATATCAAAAAGGTGAAAATAAGGTGACAAAAAAATGTTGAATTCACATTATGTGAAAAAAATGTGAAAATGTGTATATATGACAGAAGAACGTGAATTTCACGTTTTTTGTCACGTTTTTTTCACGTGAAATGTTGTGCGGTTTTTATGATTTTTTGAAAGACTTCTATAAGAGTGAAATTTGTGTTATAAAAATTTGAGGTAAAATAAAAATATACAGTGACATTAAATCGTAAATTTAATGTTCAGTGTATAAAAAAGGTGAATATTTGGTTATAAAATAGCGAATTTTTGGTCAAAATAAAGTTGAAACTATGAAACGAAATATCGTTGTTTAAAAAAAAACCCTAAGGGATATAGTAATATTGAATTTAACCCTGATTTAGTTGGACGAGGTTATCGTAATATAGCCATTTTAGGGAAACTAATGTTTTGCAGCAAAGTCTCAGGAACACATTTACTACTACTAGAACTAAAAGATTGCATCTAAATAGTCCGTGACTAAATGGTGCTTGTTGAACTTATCTGTGAGATATTAATCTTCCTTGGAAATTTAACTTTCAAAGTGATAGTCTTTAAAATATCAACTTCTCATACAAATCAGAAGATTAAGTTATAGATGTCCATAACAAGTGATGGTCATTGATTAATAAAATAAGAACAGTAAATTTTTTTATGAATGTTGGGAGTTTTTAAGAGTTTAGTATCTCAAGACGATTTTGTGAAAGACTTCTATAAGAGTGAAATTTGTGTTATAAAAATTTGAGGTATAAAATAAAAATATACATTAAATCGTAAATTTAATGTTCAGTGTATAAAAAAGGTGAATATTTGGTTATAAAATAGCGTATTTTTGGTCAAAATAAAGTAAAAAAATGTGAATTCCACGTGAAAAATATAAGAAAAAGGTGAAAATTTGGTAAAAAATAGTGAATTTTAGGTAAAAATATCGAAAATGTGAAAATAAGGTGACAAAAAAATGTTGAATTCATGTGATAAAAATGTGAAAATGTGTATATATGACGTGATAATGACGTGAAAATGTGGAAAATATAACGTGAATTTCACGTGAAAATAACGTTTTTGTGCAATCTGGGATTTGCAATATTTCAGTGTATTTTTTTCCTGTTTGAAGTGCGAAAATACCATCAATATTTAAGTACCAAAGCGGAGTTTCAATACGATTTTGTGAAAATTACAAATATGTCAGTTATTTTAAGGTCAAAATTGCGAAGATCAAAATGCGAATTTTTGGTCAAAATAAAGTAAAAAAAATGTGAATTCCACGTGAAAAACATAAGAAAAAGGTGATAATTTGGTAAAAAAATAGTGAATTTTAGGTAAAAATATCGAAAATGTGAAAATAAGGTGACAAAAAAATGTTAAATTCACATTATGTGAAAAAAATGTGAAAATGTGTATATATGACAGAGGAACGTGAATTTCACGTTTTTGTCACGTTTTTCACGTGAAATGTTGTGCGGTTTTTATGATTTTGTGAAAGACTTCTATAAGAGTGAAATTTGTGTTATAAAAATTTGAGGTATAAAATAAAAATATACAGTGACATTAAATCGTAAATTTAATGTTCAGTGTATAAAAAAGGTGAATATTTGGTTATAAAATAGCGAATTTTTGGTCAAAATAAAGTTGAAACTATGAAACGATATATCGTTGTTTTAAAAAAACCCTAAGGGATATAGTAATATTGAATTTAACCCTGATTTAGTTGGACGAGGTTATCGTAATAAAATAAAAATGTGTATATATGACGTGATAATGACGTGAAAATGTGGAAAAGGTAACGTGAATTTCACGTTAAAAAGTACGTTTTGTGCTATCTGGGATTTGTAATATTTAAGTGTATTTTTTACAGTCATAATTTCAAAATAAATACACAAAAACACAATACATTCTATGACTAGTAATTAACCGTTACAAATATTTTTTCCTGTTTGAAGTGCGAAAACACCATCAGTATTTAAGTACCAAAGCGGAGTTTCAATACGATTTTTTTTAAATAACCTTACAGTCATAATTTCAAAATAAATACACAAAAACACAATACATTCTATGGCTAGTAATTAACCGTTACAAATATTTTTTTCCTGTTTGAAGTGCGAAAATACCATCAGTATTTAAGTACCAAAGCGGAGTTTCAATACGATTTTGTGAAAATTACAAATATGTCAGTTATTTTAAGGTCAAAATTGCGAAGATCAAAATGAGAATTTTTGGTCAAAATAAAGTTAAAAAATGTGAATTCCACGTGAAAAATATGAGAAAAAGGTGAAAATTTGGAAATAAATAGTGAATTTTAGGTACAAATATCAAAAAGGTGAAAATAAGGTGACAAAAAATGTTGAATTCACATTATGTGAAAAAAATGTGAAAATGTGTATATATGACAGAAGAACGTGAATTTCACGTTTTTTGTCACGTTTTTTTCACGTGAAATGTTGTGCGGTTTTTATGATTTTTTGAAAGACTTCTATAAGAGTGAAATTTGTGTTATAAAAATTTGAGGTATAAAATAAAAATATACAGTGACATTAAATCGTAAATTTAATGTTCAGTGTATAAAAAAGGTGAATATTTGGTTATAAAATAGCGAATTTTTGGTCAAAATAAAGTTGAAACTATGAAACGAAATATCGTTGTTTAAAAAAAAACCCTAAGGGATATAGTAATATTGAATTTAACCCTGATTTAGTTGGACGAGGTTATCGTAATATAGCCATTTTAGGGAAACTAATGTTTTGCAGCAAAGTCTCAGGAACACATTTACTACTACTAGAACTAAAAGATTGCATCTAAATAGTCCGTGACTAAATGGTGCTTGTTGAACTTATCTGTGAGATATTAATCTTCCTTGGAAATTTAACTTTCAAAGTGATAGTCTTTAAAATATCAACTTCTCATACAAATCAGAAGATTAAGTTATAGATGTCCATAACAAGTGATGGTCATTGATTAATAAAATAAGAACAGTAAATTTTTTTATGAATGTTGGGAGTTTTTAAGAGTTTAGTATCTCAAGACGATTTTGTGAAAGACTTCTATAAGAGTGAAATTTGTGTTATAAAAATTTGAGGTATAAAATAAAAATATACATTAAATCGTAAATTTAATGTTCAGTGTATAAAAAAGGTGAATATTTGGTTATAAAATAGCGTATTTTTGGTCAAAATAAAGTTAAAAAAATGTGAATTCCACGTGAAAAATATAAGAAAAAGGTGAAAATTTGGTAAAAAATAGTGAATTTTAGGTAAAAATATCGAAAATGTGAAAATAAGGTGACAAAAAAATGTTGAATTCATGTGATAAAAATGTGAAAATGTGTATATATGACGTGATAATGACGTGAAAATGTGGAAAATATAACGTGAATTTCACGTGAAAATAACGTTTTTGTGCAATCTGGGATTTGCAATATTTCAGTGTATTTTTTTCCTGTTTGAAGTGCGAAAATACCATCAATATTTAAGTACCAAAGCGGAGTTTCAATACGATTTTGTGAAAATTACAAATATGTCAGTTATTTTAAGGTCAAAATTGCGAAGATCAAAATGCGAATTTTTGGTCAAAATAAAGTAAAAAAAATGTGAATTCCACGTGAAAAACATAAGAAAAAGGTGATAATTTGGTAAAAAAATAGTGAATTTTAGGTAAAAATATCGAAAATGTGAAAATAAGGTGACAAAAAAATGTTAAATACACATTATGTGAAAAAAATGTGAAAATGTGTATATATGACAGAGGAACGTGAATTTCACGTTTTTGTCACGTTTTTCACGTGAAATGTTGTGCGGTTTTTATGATTTTGTGAAAGACTTCTATAAGAGTGAAATTTGTGTTATAAAAATTTGAGGTATAAAATAAAAATATACAGTGACATTAAATCGTAAATTTAATGTTCAGTGTATAAAAAAGGTGAATATTTGGTTATAAAATAGCGAATTTTTGGTCAAAATAAAGTTGAAACTATGAAACGATATATCGTTGTTTTAAAAAAACCCTAAGGGATATAGTAATATTGAATTTAACCCTGATTTAGTTGGACGAGGTTATCGTAATAAAATAAAAATGTGTATATATGACGTGATAATGACGTGAAAATGTGGAAAAGGTAACGTGAATTTCACGTTAAAAAGTACGTTTTTGTGCTATCTGGGATTTGTAATATTTAAGTGTATTTTTTACAGTCATAATTTCAAAATAAATACACAAAAACACAATACATTCTATGACTAGTAATTAACCGTTACAAATATTTTTTCCTGTTTGAAGTGCGAAAACACCATCAGTATTTAAGTACCAAAGCGGAGTTTCAATACGATTTTTTTTAAATAGCCTTACAGTCATAATTTCAAAATAAATACACAAAAACACAATACATTCTATGGCTAGTAATTAACCGTTACAAATATTTTTTTCCTGTTTGAAGTGCGAAAATACCATCAGTATTTAAGTACCAAAGCGGAGTTTCAATACGATTTTGTGAAAATTACAAATATGTCAGTTATTTTAAGGTCAAAATTGCGAAGATCAAAATGAGAATTTTTGGTCAAAATAAAGTTAAAAAATGTGAATTCCACGTGAAAAATATGAGAAAAAGGTGAAAATTTGGAAATAAATAGTGAATTTTAGGTACAAATATCAAAAAGGTGAAAATAAGGTGACAAAAAATGTTGAATTCACATTATGTGAAAAAAATGTGAAAATGTGTATATATGACAGAAGAACGTGAATTTCACGTTTTTTGTCACGTTTTTTTCACGTGAAATGTTGTGCGGTTTTTATGATTTTTTGAAAGACTTCTATAAGAGTGAAATTTGTGTTATAAAAATTTGAGGTATAAAATAAAAATATACAGTGACATTAAATCGTAAATTTAATGTTCAGTGTATAAAAAAGGTGAATATTTGGTTATAAAGTAGCGAATTTTTGGTCAAAATAAAGTTGAAACTATGAAACGAAATATCGTTGTTTAAAAAAAACCCCTAAGGGATATAGTAATATTGAATTTAACCCTGATTTAGTTGGACGAGGTTATCGTAATATAGCCATTTTAGGGAAACTAATGTTTTGCAGCAAAGTCTCAGGAACACATTTACTACTACTAGAACTAAAAGATTGCATCTAAATAGTCCGTGACTAAATGGTGCTTGTTGAACTTATCTGTGAGATATTAATCTTCCTTGGAAATTTAACTTTCAAAGTGATAGTCTTTAAAATATCAACTTCTCATACAAATCAGAAGATTAAGTTATAGATGTCCATAACAAGTGATGGTCATTGATTAATAAAATAAGAACAGTAAATTTTTTTATGAATGTTGGGAGTTTTTAAGAGTTTAGTATCTCAAGACGATTTTGTGAAAGACTTCTATAAGAGTGAAATTTGTGTTATAAAAATTTGAGGTATAAAATAAAAATATACATTAAATCGTAAATTTAATGTTCAGTGTATAAAAAAGGTGAATATTTGGTTATAAAATAGCGTATTTTTGGTCAAAATAAAGTAAAAAAAATGTGAATTCCACGTGAAAAATATAAGAAAAAGGTGAAAATTTGGTAAAAAATAGTGAATTTTAGGTAAAAATATCGAAAATGTGAAAATAAGGTGACAAAAAAATGTTGAATTCATGTGATAAAAATGTGAAAATGTGTATATATGACGTGATAATGACGTGAAAATGTGGAAAATATAAAGTGAATTTCACGTGAAAATAACGTTTTTGTGCAATCTGGGATTTGCAATATTTCAGTGTATTTTTTTCCTGTTTGAAGTGCGAAAATACCATCAGTATTTAAGTACCAAAGCGGAGTTTCAATACGATTTTGTGAAAATTACAAATATGTCAGTTATTTTAAGGTCAAAATTGCGAAGATCAAAATGCGAATTTTTGGTCAAAATAAAGTAAAAAAAATGTGAATTCCACGTGAAAAACATAAGAAAAAGGTGATAATTTGGTAAAAAAATAGTGAATTTTAGGTAAAAATATCGAAAATGTGAAAATAAGGTGACAAAAAAATGTTGAATTCACATTATGTGAAAAAAATGTGAAAATGTGTATATATGACAGAAGAACGTGAATTTCACGTTTTTTGTCACGTTTTTTTCACGTGAAATGTTGTGCGGTTTTTATGATTTTTTGAAAGACTTCTATAAGAGGGAAATTTGTGTTATAAAAATTTGAGGTATAAAATAAAAATATAAAGTGACATTAAATCGTAAATTTAATGTTCAGTGTATAAAAAAGGTGAATATTTGGTTATAAAATAGCGAATTTTTGGTCAAAATAAAGTTGAAACTATGAAACGAAATATCGTTGTTTAAAAAAAAACCCTAAGGGATATAGTAATATTGAATTTAACCCTGATTTAGTTGGACGAGGTTATCGTAATATAGCCATTTTAGGGAAACTAATGTTTTGCAGCAAAGTCTCAGGAACACATTTACTACTACTAGAACTAAAAGATTGCATCTAAATAGTCCGTGACTAAATGGTGCTTGTTGAACTTATCTGTGAGATATTAATCTTCCTTGGAAATTTAACTTTCAAAGTGATAGTCTTTAAAATATCAACTTCTCATACAAATCAGAAGATTAAGTTATAGATGTCCATAACAAGTGATGGTCATTGATTAATAAAATAAGAACAGTAAATTTTTTTATGAATGTTGGGAGTTTTTAAGAGTTTAGTATCTCAAGACGATTTTGTGAAAGACTTCTATAAGAGTGAAATTTGTGTTATAAAAATTTGAGGTATAAAATAAAAATATACATTAAATCGTAAATTTAATGTTCAGTGTATAAAAAAGGTGAATATTTGGTTATAAAATAGCGTATTTTTGGTCAAAATAAAGTAAAAAAAATGTGAATTCCACGTGAAAAATATAAGAAAAAGGTGAAAATTTGGTAAAAAATAGTGAATTTTAGGTAAAAATATCGAAAATGTGAAAATAAGGTGACAAAAAAATGTTGAATTCATGTGATAAAAATGTGAAAATGTGTATATATGACGTGATAATGACGTGAAAATGTGGAAAATATAACGTGAATTTCACGTGAAAATAACGTTTTTGTGCAATCTGGAATTTGCAATATTTCAGTGTATTTTTTTCCTGTTTGAAGTGCGAAAATACCATCAGTATTTAAGTACCAAAGCGGAGTTTCAATACGATTTTGTGAAAATTACAAATATGTCAGTTATTTCAAGGTCAAAATTGCGAAGATCAAAATGCGAATTTTTGGTCAAAATAAAGTAAAAAAAATGTGAATTCCACGTGAAAAACATAAGAAAAAGGTGATAATTTGGTAAAAAATAGTGAATTTTAGGTAAAAATATCGAAAATGTGAAAATAAGGTGACAAAAAAATGTTAAATTCACATTATGTGAAAAAATGTGAAAATGTGTATATATGACAGAGGAACGTGAATTTCACGTTTTTGTCACGTTTTTCACGTGAAATGTTGTGCGGTTTTTATGATTTTGTGAAAGACTTCTATAAGAGTGAAATTTGTGTTATAAAAATTTGAGGTATAAAATAAAAATATACAGTGACATTAAATCGTAAATTTAATGTTCAGTGTATAAAAAAGGTGAATATTTGGTTATAAAATAGCGAATTTTTGGTCAAAATAAAGTTGAAACTATGAAACGATATATCGTTGTTTTAAAAAAACCCTAAGGGATATAGTAATATTGAATTTAACCCTGATTTAGTTGGACGAGGTTATCGTAATAAAATAAAAATGTGTATATATGACCTGATAATGACGTGAAAATGTGGAAAAGGTAACGTGAATTTCACGTTAAAAAGTACGTTTTTGTGCTATCTGGGATTTGTAATATTTTTTGTGTATTTTTTACAGTCATAATTTCAAAATAAATACACAAAAACACAATACATTCTATGACTAGTAATTAACCGTTACAAATATTTTTTCCTGTTTGAAGTGCGAAAACACCATCAGTATTTAAGTACCAAAGCGGAGTTTCAATACGATTTTTTTTAAATAACCTTACAGTCATAATTTCAAAATAAATACACAAAAACACAATACATTCTATGGCTAGTAATTAACCGTTACAAATATTTTTTTTCCTGTTTGAAGTGCGAAAATACCATCAGTATTTAAGTACCAAAGCGGAGTTTCAATACGATTTTGTGAAAATTACAAATATGTCAGTTATTTTAAGGTCAAAATTGCGAAGATCAAAATGAGAATTTTTGGTCAAAATAAAGTTAAAAAATGTGAATTCCACGTGAAAAATATGAGAAAAAGGTGAAAATTTGGAAATAAATAGTGAATTTTAGGTAAAAATATCAAAAAGGTGAAAATAAGGTGACAAAAAATGTTGAATTCACATTATGTGAAAAAAATGTGAAAATGTGTATATATGACAGAGGAACGTGAATTTCACGTTTTTGTCACGTTTTTCACGTGAAATGTTGTGCGGTTTTTATGATTTTGTGAAAGACTTCTATAAGAGTGAAATTTGTGTTATAAAAATTTGAGGTATAAAATAAAAATATACAGTGACATTAAATCGTAAATTTAATGTTCAGTGTATAAAAAAGGTGAATATTTGGTTATAAAATAGCGAATTTTTGGTCAAAATAAAGTTGAAACTATGAAACGATATATCGTTGTTTTAAAAAAACCCTAAGGGATATAGTAATATTGAATTTAACCCTGATTTAGTTGGACGAGGTTATCGTAATAAAATAAAAATGTGTATATATGACCTGATAATGACGTGAAAATGTGGAAAAGGTAACGTGAATTTCACGTTAAAAAGTACGTTTTTGTGCTATCTGGGATTTGTAATATTTTTTGTGTATTTTTTACAGTCATAATTTCAAAATAAATACACAAAAACACAATACATTCTATGACTAGTAATTAACCGTTACAAATATTTTTTCCTGTTTGAAGTGCGAAAACACCATCAGTATTTAAGTACCAAAGCGGAGTTTCAATACGATTTTTTTTAAATAACCTTACAGTCATAATTTCAAAATAAATACACAAAAACACAATACATTCTATGGCTAGTAATTAACCGTTACAAATATTTTTTTCCTGTTTGAAGTGCGAAAATACCATCAGTATTTAAGTACCAAAGCGGAGTTTCAATACGATTTTGTGAAAATTACAAATATGTCAGTTATTTTAAGGTCAAAATTGCGAAGATCAAAATGAGAATTTTTGGTCAAAATAAAGTTAAAAAATGTGAATTCCACGTGAAAAATATGAGAAAAAGGTGAAAATTTGGAAATAAATAGTGAATTTTAGGTAAAAATATCAAAAAGGTGAAAATAAGGTGACAAAAAATGTTGAATTCACATTATGTGAAAAAAATGTGAAAATGTGTATATATGACAGAAGAACGTGAATTTCACGTTTTTTGTCACGTTTTTTTCACGTTAAATGTTGTTCGGATTTTATGATTTTTTGAAAGACTTCTATAAGAGTGAAATTTGTGTTATAAAAATTTGAGGTATAAAATAAAAATATACAGTGACATTAAATCGTAAATTTAATGTTGAGTGTATAAAAAAGGTGAATATTTGGTTATAAAATAGCGAATTTTTGGTCAAAATAAAGTTGAAACTATGAAACGAAATATCGTTGTTTTAAAAAAACCCCTAAGGGATATAGTAATATTGAATTTAACCCTGATTTAGTTGGACGAGGTTATCGTAATATAGCCATTTTAGGGAAACTAATGTTTTGCAGCAAAGTCTCAGGAACACATTTACTACTACTAGAACTAAAAGATTGCATCTAAATAGTCCGTGACTAAATGGTGCTTGTTGAACTTATCTGTGAGATATTAATCTTCCTTGGAAATTTAACTTTCAAAGTGATAGTCTTTAAAATATCAACTTCTCATACAAATCAGAAGATTAAGTTGTAGATGTCCATAACAAGTGATGGTCATTGATTAATAAAATAAGAACAGTAAATTTGTTTATGAATGTTGGGAGTTTTTAAGAGTTTAGTATCTCAAGACGATTTTGTGAAAGACTTCTATAAGAGTGAAATTTGTGTTATAAAAATTTGAGGTATAAAATAAAAATATACATTAAATCGTAAATTTAATGTTCAGTGTATAAAAAAGGTGAATATTTGGTTATAAAATAGCGTATTTTTGGTCAAAATAAAGTAAAAAAAATGTGAATTCCACGTGAAAAATATAAGAAAAAGGTGAAAATTTGGTAAAAAATAGTGAATTTTAGGTAAAAATATCGAAAATGTGAAAATAAGGTGACAAAAAAATGTTGAATTCATGTGATAAAAATGTGAAAATGTGTATATATGACGTGATAATGACGTGAAAATGTGGAAAATATAAAGTGAATTTCACGTGAAAATAACGTTTTTGTGCAATCTGGGATTTGCAATATTTCAGTGTATTTTTTTCCTGTTTGAAGTGCGAAAATACCATCAGTATTTAAGTACCAAAGCGGAGTTTCAATACGATTTTGTGAAAATTACAAATATGTCAGTTATTTTAAGGTCAAAATTGCGAAGATCAAAATGCGAATTTTTGGTCAAAATAAAGTAAAAAAAATGTGAATTCCACTTGAAAAACATAAGAAAAAGGTGATAATTTGGTAAAAAAATAGTGAATTTTAGGTAAAAATATCGAAAATGTGAAAATAAGGTGACAAAAAAATGTTGAATTCACATTATGTGAAAAAAATGTGAAAATGTGTATATATGACAGAAGAACGTGAATTTCACGTTTTTTGTCACGTTTTTTTCACGTGAAATGTTGTGCGGTTTTTATGATTTTTTGAAAGACTTCTATAAGAGGGAAATTTGTGTTATAAAAATTTGAGGTATAAAATAAAAATATAAAGTGACATTAAATCGTAAATTTAATGTTCAGTGTATAAAAAAGGTGAATATTTGGTTATAAAATAGCGAATTTTTGGTCAAAATAAAGTTGAAACTATGAAACAAAATATCGTTGTTTAAAAAAAAACCCTAAGGGATATAGTAATATTGAATTTAACCCTGATTTAGTTGGACGAGGTTATCGTAATATAGCCATTTTAGGGAAACTAATGTTTTGCAGCAAAGTCTCAGGAACACATTTACTACTACTAGAACTAAAAGATTGCATCTAAATAGTCCGTGACTAAATGGTGCTTGTTGAACTTATCTGTGAGATATTAATCTTCCTTGGAAATTTAACTTTCAAAGTGATAGTCTTTAAAATATCAACTTCTCATACAAATCAGAAGATTAAGTTATAATTTCATAATTTCAAAATAAATACACAAAAACACAATACATTCTATGACTAGTAATTAACCGCTACAAATATTTTTTCCTGTTTGAAGTGCGAAAACACCATCAGTATTTAAGTACCAAAGCGGAGTTTCAATACGATTTTTTTTAAATAACCTTACAGTCATAATTTCAAAATAAATACACAAAAACACAATACATTCTATGGCTAGTAATTAACCGTTACAAATATTTTTTTCCTGTTTGAAGTGCGAAAATACCATCAGTATTTAAGTACCAAAGCGGAGTTTCAATACGATTTTGTGAAAATTACAAATATGTCAGTTATTTTAAGGTCAAAATTGCGAAGATCAAAATGAGAATTTTTGGTCAAAATAAAGTTAAAAAATGTGAATTCCACGTGAAAAATATGAGAAAAAGGTGAAAATTTGGAAATAAATAGTGAATTTTAGGTAAAAATATCAAACAGGTGAAAATAAGGTGACAAAAAAATGTTGAATTCACATTATGTGAAAAAAATGTGAAAATGTGTATATATGACAGAAGAACGTGAATTTCACGTTTTTTGTCACGTTTTTTTCACGTGAAATGTTGTGCGGTTTTTATGATTTTTTGAAAGACTTCTATAAGAGTGAAATTTGTGTTATAAAAATTTGAGGTATAAAATAAAAATATACAGTGACATTAAATCGTAAATTTAATGTTCAGTGTATAAAAAAGGTGAATATTTGGTTATAAAATAGCGAATTTTTGGTCAAAATAAAGTTGAAACTATGAAACGAAATATCGTTGTTTTAAAAAAAACCCTAAGGGATATAGTAATATTGAATTTAACCCTGATTTAGTTGGACGAGGTTATCGTAATAAAATAAAAATGTGTATATATGACGTTCTAGGGCTAAAATATTCACCTTTGATCTTTTAAAGTATTATCTTGAGCAATAAATCTACCTAAATCATTCAGAATTCAAGAGTTATACATGAACCATTTGTTCATCTAACGAACTAAGCAGCCATTTTAAAACAAAAGTAAAACCTTTCCATTTTAATATGGACTTTTTAAATGTCGTTACAATATTTCACAAACGGTATGTTATCTTGTATATCTTGTATACTTATTAGTCTTATTGTTTTTATAATTATATAAATATAATTTTTTAATAAATATAATTAATATACGCCTATTTTAGTAGGTTGTATCATCACTACTTTAAATGTCACATTATACTTACAAATAAAGTTACATATTAATCTTAAAAATATATTTAAAAAAAAACACCAATATTTCGTTGACGTCAAGTCAAAAATCTAAGTCCAAATTATAATTGAGTTATAGTAAATTGTTTTCCAACCGAGCTAAAAGCTTCAACAAGATAATTTCATAACCTTCATTTTCTGTCAATAATGCTTGAGTTTGCAAGGGCCGCTGGGAATCGTCTTCAACTTTTCATCGTTATTTAAATTTTAAAACCACAATTGAAAGGTCAAATAATTTATGATCTTTGAAAAGAGACATTACCTAACTCAAGTACATTTAGACTTTGTAAAAATTGCCGTCTTCTAGTTTTGTGTACACAACAACACAGCACAAGTTACCCATAAGTATTGTACATAAATAATCAGTAACCAACAATAAAAATTTATATTGTAAGTTAATAGATATTTAAAACTAGCCGTGCTGTACATTTCGTATCACATTTTAAAATAGAAATTATGTTGAATTTACCGATTACCTGAAGTTGTACTGCAATGTCCATTTACTTTAAGTTCCAAACTCTAAACATTCTCTAACGTTGTACCTGAATGCAATAAAGTGAACTAGACACATCAGTTTGAAAGCCAATCTCTCTAAAGGGAAAGAGTAATAAAGCCTACTCCAGATTATTTCGCTGTGTAAAGCAATATTAGTGTATAACTAGGCCTAGTTTGTATATTACTTTCCTAATAAAGTAAGAGAGTAGAGCCAAGGAACTTGTATGTTTCAATTTGCAGTCCATAACAAAGAAGATTTGTTATACTAAATGTTTATTTTATTCATGATTTACATATGAAATAAAAATCATTAAGTGTCATGAACAATATTATTAATTAGAAAGATATCATAAAATCAGATTGTACACTGTACGACTTAGCATTACCACGACTTAGCATTAAAACGACTAGCATTTTAATCATGTTTTACCACGGATTAAATATATTCCAGTATGTTTAATCTATGGTTCTACTTACTTATTTGTTTTTTTAAACTTTTTTAATACTTTTCATTGAAATGGCGACTACACAAAGTAGGTATTTTAAGCCAAGTATGAAAATAGAATGTTGATGAGTGTATGATGAGTGAAGCGATCTTGTAGTCTTGTTAGTGACTAAGGCCGACATATTCCTTAGACACAGCTGTTAATTAATAGGCCATTTTAATTCTTGCAACACCGCTGGATTCTGAAATTTTAATTTTGAAAGATACCATCTAAGTAGTATATTCAGTTGTTCACCCCAATGAAATAATAAGTAGGTTTCCTTTTGGTTATATAATGTTTATCAATCCTTAAAACGCATACAACTATATAAAATTTGAAATAAATTAAATTTCGTAAATCTGTACTGTAATGCTGATAATATCTTGATATCGAGTAGTTATGATTAAAAGTTACTCGATATCCTTGTTTAATTTTACATCCTCTCTCCCCAGTTCTCAGATTCAAACCAGACTAATTTAGTCTCTCTGGAATCATAAATCGATCACATCCAGTTTGTGTGATTTAGGAGTGGTGTTGGTTTTCATCTAAATCTGTAGATATATAATTATTTTCAATATTATTTTCCACCATCTTTTCAATTGATAAATCTGGAGAATCTGTGTGGTTTTGCCAAAAAAATTGCAATTTCACTCTTTTTTTTGGAATTTAATTCATTTTATAAACTAACCAATATAAGGAAAGTAATCAAACATTTTTATTTATTAGTTGAAATTCACAGTTTTTAAATTGTCTTTGAAAACTGAATTGATTGTATGGGTTAAATTTTATGGTTTGTCATTATCTCCTCAAATATTCACGGCATGAAAGCCTTTAGAAGATTTGTCTACAGAGCAGTGTTGGGAAGTTCTAGCGTTACTTTTATAAATGTTTTCCCTGTATGTTTTGTAAATTGCATATGCCACACAGGTAGGAAACTAGTATCTGTTAGTCTTAGTGATACGAATTCAGACCTTCATTTAACCCTCATTTAAATGATTGTACACTTAAAGCAATTTTCACAAAGTCTAGTAACTTTAAATTGATCTTTATTGTGTACGCGTTTTCATATCTTCAAATTCGTTTTAGCATGACAATGGTGTCAAGTTAAGGACTTTACCGGAGTCGTGAGAGACCAATTCGGATTTTTGGAAATTCAGTAGGGAACTAAAAATTCTGAGAACTATCATCAGGTCAACAGAATTCAAACCATAATAAAATCCAGCCTGGTACCCTTTACACGTATCGTATTGTTTATTTCGCAACAGTATTGGTTTAGTGTACATAGAGTTCTCAGATTATAATGATATTATTGTTTGAAGTTTCCTTTTACTATTATATTATTACAACTGATTATCAACACCAAATAACCTTAATAAATGACGCAAATTGTCTTAGCCTACGTTCAAGGGAATACAAATTAATTTATATTCCCTAAATAATACCCTAAAATTCCGTTTAATAAATTTTTCGTAATCACGACAACATCGGTATTATATTCCGCTATCGTGGCAAAGTCGTGATGATAGTTCTTATCACGATAGAATCTTGGGCGAAGTCAGTTATAACATGTGTACATCTAGACCCATGTTTTGATGTATAATGTGTGGGGGTAGGTCTTAAAATAAAAAATATAAACCCTTATACGAACAAAGTTTGCATGAAGCGTATACAATGTATAGACGGGTGGATAAAATAACATGTGAAAGAAATATAGGAAATATTAAAAGTTATATTTAAACAATTAATATCTACGATGCTATAAAAATACGAAAGCGTCATTGTGTTCGTTCAATTTAATTGGAATCGTGATCAGGGAGTGATTAGGCAACTGAATGTAATTTTAACTTTTGTTTTAAATGTTAATAGAAAATTGAAATGCATAGTGCTGTGATGTTTGAATACGAGATCGTAATTGAAAAGTGGGTTGATTCATTTGGATCCAACCTGATTTTCAGTATACAATAATACAAATTCAAAAACTAACAATTGTTCTCTTAGTCTTGGTTTGTTATATCCTTTTATAACCCAGTAACGAGTGAAAGCAGTGTCTACCTTGCATGAAATGGGGTAGTAGGATTCTTTTTTTTTTATCTTGTTTGTAATAGTACCGTGATGCTAAATCAAAATTTTCGACCTCGGCGACCTTCCGGATCACCGCGAAAAAGCTTAAAAATCGTAGGAATTTCGCACTATTTTTACGTTTGTCCAATTTTGACCCTGAAGCACCACTTTTTCATAAAAAAAAATCAAAATAATTAATAAAGTACATTAAATTACCTATCATTTAAGACTAAAATGGTCATTACAGGCCTAATGGTTTTCAAGATATGCAAACAACGGCTAAAATTACCAAATTTTGAACTTTTTTATGTTTGACCAACATTAACATTTAAGCATAACTTTCTCATTATTTTTCATTAAAACAACCATAGTTACTTTAAAACTACTTCAAATTACCCACAACTTAAGACTAAAATGGCGATTATACATTGAGAGATATGCCTCTTCAAGGTTCATAAATTCTTCCATAAATGCTTGTATTTTAAGATTCAAGCTATTCAATTTGGTAAAATG
Source organism: Macrosteles quadrilineatus (assembly GCF_028750875.1). Taxonomy (NCBI): domain Eukaryota; kingdom Metazoa; phylum Arthropoda; class Insecta; order Hemiptera; family Cicadellidae; genus Macrosteles; species Macrosteles quadrilineatus. The sequence goes on along the minus strand of NW_026542602.1, from coordinate 115,646,463 downwards.
TTATAAAAGAACCATAATAAGAATATAAATAAAAATTTATTTCATTTCAACAACAGATTGCTTTATTAAAAAAAGTTGTTAAAATGGAAACAAATCTATCTTATCTATCCACATGAGCACAAACGTAGAACGGTGTTTAATTTTTCTCCAGACCTTTTTAAAGAGCATAAAAAACAAATAATTTAGTATATCAAAGTGTTTTTGTACGGTTATTGGTTACGGATAAAATTTAAAAAAGATTGTTAATTTAAAACTCTTATGTTAATCTTATGGAGAATATGGTAAAATGTTGTAGTTGGCTTGTTTATGGATATATTTTTATCAAATTTGGCAGATGTATTTATTTTATTTTAAATCAAATCAAACTTTACTAGTTTCCCTGTAGCAGCAAACCTAGGTACTCGTTTTTTTAATAGATTAATTGAAAATCAATCTAGGCAAATGGAAATTGGCTTAGTCGGCAGGTTTGCAGCAGTTGGGGTATTTAATATATAAGATTGGTGATATTCGCACAATAGGATGTTTTTAAGTGCATAATTCATCAACTTATTGACTGTCTTTTTTCAAATTGTTTATAAAATTATATTGTGTTTGTATGTTTGTTTTCCCAACAAATAATAACTGAGAAATAACAGAGTAGCCGGTTGATACTTTTAGTACATCTCTGACCAAGTCAATGAATTGGATGGAGGGAACTAATACGAACTAATGTGAAAGTAGTCACTAACATGAAAACTACTTGGACCAATTTTGCTGATTTTCCCCAAAAGTAGAGCCAATACATCACAGGATTAATGTGCATGGTAATTTTTTTCTTAATCAGTCCTTGGGCGTTGCCCTGACGGCTAGTGAAGTTGTTATTCTTGTAATAATTACTTTTATTATTAAAATTGCCAAATTAACATAAAACCCCTTGATTCAAATTGATTCTGTTGGTGTTTCATTAAAATTGTGGATATTTATCAATGAGTTACTTGCATACAGCAGATCTATTGAATAAGGTTATTCTCTTTAGCCTTGCCTTCCCGTTGCGAAGCACGAGTATGGCTGCTAGTCTATACATATAAAGCTCAAATACCACTGACTCATTCATTCATTCATTCATTTACTCACTAAACCCAATGATTGTGAACAGCTGGGTACAGTTCCGAAAAATAAAATAAATTATCAATTTTGCGTCATTTGTTAGTCATGAGTACAGTGAATTGTTTGTGCTGTTGCATTTATTTGTTCTGTTGTTATGTGTAATGTATTAAATGTTGACGGATGCCATGCAATTTATAAATTTGTTTCCCGGTAATAAAGCTATTATTATTATACAAATTTCATCAACAACACAACTTGCTTGAATATAACTAATGAGTTAATTACTGATGATTTACTAATGAGTTATTACTAATGAGTAAGCTAAATAATCCATTCGGGTATAAATGACTACATGACCTTTTGTCCATGCAATAATCACGTAAAGATAAAATGATTGTTTTCACGTTTATAGCTAATATTAACATTACATCAACGCTGTCCTGGATAGTTGGTATTTTAATAAATGACTCAGACTACAGAAACAGCTGATCTCAGAATAAATAAATAAATAAAATAAATAACGTCTTTATTTATCCAGCGTACATCAGATACAAAGTTCTGTTTTACATGCAAACTTTTGTCATATACAAGTAAATTAAAAAGAAACATTCTTAAAAAATAAAACTAAAGGTGCATATCTTTAACATTCTTCTTAAATACCATTAATCCTTTTTCTTTTACCCCTGATGGTAGAGCATTGTAAACCAGGGGTCCAAAGTAGGAAAAGGCCTTTTTCCCCGACTCAGTTCTGACCCGCGGTAACTGCAACAAGCCTTCCTGACGAGTACTGCGCCCACAGACCTCAGATCTTCGTACCAACTTGGTATTCAGATACTGAGGTTGGTTTGTCAGCAGCGTCTTGTGAACCAAAATTGATGTTTGGAGATCAGAGATTTGCTGTATGGATAGTGTATGAGATTTCAATCTAAATTCACTAATATGGTCAAATTTCTTCAAATTATAAACAAACCTCAGTGCATTATTCTGGAGCCTTGTCAGTATTTTGATTTTTTCTTTCGTTAAGCAACCAGAAAAGGTAGAGAGGAAGTAGCTAATAGATGGATAAACCACTGCTTGCACTATTTGAAGTTTTGCTGAAGTAGGCAATATGAACCTCAACCTGTGCAACCGTCTCAACTTGCCAACAGCAACACGACAGATACGGCTCACCTGCTCAGAAAATTTAAGAGTATCATCCAGATGGACACCAAGGACTCTTAACGAAGAACAAAGTGATAAAGGCATATTATCCAATGAAATCATCATACTACCCCTATTAGAATTCAGTCTGCCTTGCAGAGAAGAATTACTGACATGCAAAACTGAGCACTTATCAGGATTTAGTTGCAGCCCATGATCATCAGACCATTGCTTAACCACACTCAGATCACAGTTCACATCCCTGATCGCGTCAAGGAGATTCGAAGATGGAAAAGAAGCGATAAGATGTGTATCATCTGCATATGAATGAATAGCACAATACCTCAGTTGACTCCCAAGGTCGGAAGTGTAAATCAAGAAAAGGATCGGCCCTAGACAACTACCTTGAGGAACACCTCTAATCTTTGGCAAAAAGTCTGACGCTTTCAGATCAACCTTAGTCTGTTGGCCTATTGTTTAGGTAAGAGGAAACCCAGGCCACAGAGGTTACATCAAATCGGTAAAACCGCAGTTTAGAGAGCAGAAGATCAAAATCCACCGAATCAAAGGCTTGTGAATAATCCAAACCTGTGACAAAACTCTGCCAACCCCTATCCTTAGCAGATAACAGCTCATCCATGATATTCAAGAGTGCAGAGCTCGTACTGAAACCTTTACGAAAGCCTGACTGAGTTTCAGGAAGAATATTCTCAGATTCCAAGAAAAATGTCAACTGCTCAACAACAACCTTTTCTAATATCTTAGACATCACTGGGAGGATAGAAATGGGCCTGAAATGAGAAACAGAAGTAGGATTTGATTGTTTTGCCAGAGGAATTAGTATACTTTTTTTCCAAACATTAGGAAAACATCCTGTAACCAAGGACAGATTTACTAAATGACAAATAGCTGAGGCACAGTACGGACTCAAAGACTTGATCATGTCGACAGAAATTCCATCCGTTCCCACGGCACGGGTGGTGATGTTGTTCATGACTGCCTTGATAATATCCTCAGTCACAGGTTTAAAAGAGAACCCCTTCTTCACATCATTACTACTGTTCTGGTTATAAAAGTTCAATTTGTCCGCACTAATACAACAATTATTGTTATTATTAGTTCCCATTGTAGAGAAATATCGATTAAGTTCCTGAGGTGTAAAAGAACAATCTTTATCATCGGCAGACTCCAACACCCCAGTGGCTTTCAGAGATGCCCAGAACTTTTTAGGATCTTTACCCTGTACTTGACTTTCAAGAAAACGTTTTTTTGCCCTTCTTATAGCTAAATTGAGCCTATTTCTTGCTTTGCAATATTCCGCTCTTGATTCACCGTTCCTGTGATTCATAAAAATCTTTCTTGATTTGTTCTTTATTTTTGTTAGAACGGCAATACTCTTGTCTCTCCATGGAGCCTTTTTCTTCGTAACTCGCTTCCTCACGACCGGAGCGCATAAATCATAAATTAGAAGTATCCTCTCATTTAAGGCCAGAAGGTAATTAAGTTACACAGCTCATTCTATACTCATCAATAGCATTAATATTAAGGTTAATTTACACATCCCAGAGTACCTAGTTACAAATCCCAGTCTCACTGTATCAAAGAATTGAATCTATGTAAAATGTATGTAGTTAGGAGAAATTGTGTCCAATATCACACCAAACCATTTGTTTGAAAGTTTTATTTGACTAAAAAAATAAGCTGGGTTGGGTTTAAATATCATAAAATGTCTTTTATATTAAAATTTAGTGAATACAGGAAAAAAGCTAAATATTGATCAGCGCTCTAGATTTACTAGAATTGAAGTGTTGGAAGCGTGAATTGCTATATTTGGTGTTATCCTTGAACACACACGTAGATAGACAAAATGTTAGAAAATACTATTTTGCTTTCTTAGGCAGTAACACGTAAAACAATTGAAAACTTAAAAGAAATAATTGTATGCATTCAAACCCATACTTTTTTATTTATTTTAATTTTTTCTCTAGATAAGCCAACACCAATGTGTTTTAGAACACTATTTTGTGCAGCATCTGAGCCGGTTACGTAAGAGACAGTAGGCTACAGATGACAATGACGTCATGACTTACCTGTCGAACACAGCTGACTGTAGAAAGAGAATATCTTGAAATACTTCAAATGTTTACATTACATGAGAAATCTATTTTGTGTATAGTCAATGATACGGAATTTAGATCTGATTTAATATGCTGGCAAGAATAAAGCTATATAGTTACCTAAGGGTGTTGCTGATAAATAGATTCTTTTGTAATCATTAACAGAATTTTATGTAATTCTTATTAGTAGTTAGTGTCTTTAAAGTGCTCTTTGTTACGAGTCGTTATAAGACGAAATTGAAGACATCCAGATATAGTTGAGTTGTAAATAAAATACTTGCAAGGGGAGACTTGCTATTTTACAGCACTTAAAAACAAAATTGTAAACGTGGTCAAACAAAAATAGTACAACAGAAATGTTACTTATTTTAAACAGTCAGCATGACAAGAAATATTTTTAATACCTATCTACATATTGATTTATAAAAACCAAAGGTAGTTGGGGCATCTATTTCAGAAAAAAGAAGTTCACACATACATAATATTTTAGAAACTCATAATAAAAACAGAGGTGCATTACTCTAATGGTTAACCAATTAGATGGATTGAAATTAATAATATTGTATAAGTTATTTTACACAGACGTAGTAGGAATCGAATTCTAATGTGCCAAACTTTTCGGTGCTAGTGACCTTTTTCAATACTGCTAAAACGACCAGAACAAGGAAACGTACACCTCATCATACATGGTAAAAAAACATTCGACTCACAAACATGTAACATTTAACAAAACAATTTACCCATATAAAATTAACAAGATAAAAAAAATCACTTTATTTAACAGGCAGAGACATACGCTGTAGATAAATGCTTCAAGTACCTATATACTTAATTTTTTTACTATAAGTTACAGATAAATAGATAATAATACTATGAAAATTAAAACCTTAACTTTGAATTTTTAATATTTGTACTTATTGAATAAGTTGTTGTACATACAAGGGAATCCCTTGTATGTGGTTGCAGTCAAGATGCATATTAATTCCACAACTAATGTAACTATCTTTCAACAAGATAACACTTATATTGCCATCATTATGGACGTATGCTTATTCATATGTTCCATATATATACTGTATTCATATCCAGTAATTCAATGTGATCCCTAAAGTGCAAGATCAGATCTATATTCAGATGTGGTTAGACAAACTAATTGCGTTGTGATTGTTGACGAGATCATTAATCCTCTCTTAGGTAAGGCTCCAACTAGATATAATACTGAAGCTCAATGTATAGCTTATTCAAATTATAAAAACTATTATTTTTTAAACGAAGAAGTTTTCTTTTTAAGACGATTTCATAGCTTCATAGCTTGCGATTGTGATGTCATTTAACACAGCTTTTCCAGGTCATAGAACCTTTCATAGTAGACATTTCCCACATTTCTTAAATATTTATAATACACTGATACAACGAAATCAATCAAAATTAACACCATTGAACCATGAAAATTACAGCGTTGGAAGTTATGTCTTTTAAAGATTCAAAGTTCTACTAACATTCTGTATAAAGTTGTTTCTATTGTAAGGGATAATGCATGCCGATTAGATCAATATACAATTTATGATAGGCACTCAAGAAAGTTGGTCCTTGACATTAGAGTTAAATGTGTTTTCCATCGATGCTGGAAAGAGTATGCGATTAAGCCAAACAACAATAATTTTCACAATCGTGCAATAGTAGGTGTTACTAAAATTTTCCGAGCTCACGTTTTTGGTGGACTGGTAAAAAGTATTTTAAATTTTTTTCCAACACCTCCTTTTTCAGACATAATGTAATACGTGGTTTCTTTCTTAATACCGGGCAGTTAAGGAACTGTAAAATAATTCCAGGTGAATTTGAATGCAGACGCTATTCAGGCTGAGTGTAACAATGTACCAAAAAATGCATTTTGTGTAAAAAAATGATTTTTTGTTTTAGTGTGAAAGTAAATAGTAGAAGCTAACTAACTTTATTAACCTTTGCTGTTTCTGCCCTAATTGCACAATAATTATAGTGTGACTAATTATGTTTCTTTTTTTTAACTTTAACATAATAGATCACACAATTGTTGCATGTGTATTGCATTTTAGAACTCATACAATTACAATTTTAAAATAAAAATTAATTGGTCTTTGAAATGATAAATCCCAAGCTTTATTTTACTAACCAATGAGACATTTTCTCTTTTCCTGGATTAATGAAACGTATTTTTCTTAAAATTCATTAAGAAATTCCCGCTAACCTGAAGGCCCCTGCGACAAAACGAGACAATAAAGCTGCCCCTTTAACGATTCGTCACTTTTAATAAAGCTTTAATTAAAATATACAGGACATGCCGCTCTTGATGTCTCTACATCCTACCTTGATCTCCGTTTTGTGTTATAAAAATATTCTGTCTTGAGAGATACAAATAAACACATAAAGCCAAACGAAACATTATGGCATTTGTTTCTTTAAGTATACAAAGGTGGCAAGTAAGATTTAGCCAAAAGCTTTGTGTGTTCTTTCGTTATAGAATTCTTTCAAAAATAATAAATACAGGGTGGAACGAAGTTAGTGTTAAAAAATTGTATCGGTTAAACTACTAAGTATTGGTGACAAAATGGCAGCAATTTAAGTTTCCATACCCTCACAGGTAGGGAATAACGGACAATTTAAGATTTTTTCAAAATATTTGTATCTGCTTACATAAAATGGCCATAAGTGCACTAAACATTGTTTTTATTCCAAATTCATTGTCATTTTTAGAATCCTCGTTAAATTTTTTTTTCTTTTTTATTGGCATAACTTAAATATCGTTTACGGTACATTCAACCGATGTGCGAGATTGACTTAATGCAAAATACACAACTTGAACAATGATAAAGATGGGTCATATGGTGTGATTTGCTGGCATGCCAGATCGCAAGACTTTAAGTCCACTGGACTTGTTTTGTGTGGCTATGTGGAGTACTTCGTCCTCCTCATCTTTAGTGGAAGATAATAAGGAAATTTAAAACTAAATAATGAATGCAGATGTGCTAGTCAGAGGAACGTTGTATTTTAATGTTACTGTTGGTGCCACTTGCAAAAAAACTTGGCTGTATATCAGGGAAAATAAAGGAGATTTTGAAAAAAAAAAAAATTAAAACTCAAGTAGTTGGCATCAAATAGAAGACAACTATTAAAACGTTAAGGAAGTAAGGAACAGTTATTTAAGTTTCGAATATTGTGTGTTTTAGAATTAACTTTTATTTTTTGTGTAAATAAGTTAAACTACGTATTTCTGAGGTTTTAACAATAATTTTAGTAAAGAAATAAATCACTTGGCTGATTTTCATTAGCATGTGTCTAAGCACTACAATCTAATTGCTATACTTAGATTAATTTTAGGTTTTCGGTGAACATATTGACAACATTGTAAAGTGTAGTATCTACATAATTTTAGAGGTTACTCCATTTATTTGCTTATGCTTAGAAAATAATCTTAAGTTAAATTTACCATGTGTAACTTTAAACAATATTCAATGTATTCAATAAATTAAAATAAATAAAAGTTTAACATTTTTTCACAAAACATACGTTTATATGAATGTTAATCCTAATAGATCTTTAATATTCTTATAATAAATCTCACAAGGATTCTAAAAATTACAATAAACCCAATTCAAATATAATTGTTATTGCAGCTATTGCCATATTATTTAAACAAATACATGTTATTTTAAGGGGAGGCGATTTTGGCCATTCCGTGTTTTTTAAGAGAAACTCTTAAATTTGAGAACGACAAATCAAACGAACAGTATATGTTTATACATCATTTTAAAGGTCATTAACTACAGAAGTTTTTAGTAATATTTGACAATCTCTAGAGTCCAGTGTAGTATAGAAAAACTTTGGAAAAATTTATTACTTTTTTCTAAAAGATCACGAATTCAAACTTCCATTGCCAAATAAGGGCTTATGCAGATGTTTCATCTCAATGAATTTGTACTATTAATATTGGAAATTTAACAAGGATTCTAAAAATGACAATGAATTTGTAATAAAAACAATGTTTAGTGCACTTATGGCCATTTTATGTAAGCAAATACAAATATTTTGAAAAAATCTTAAATTGTCCGTTATTCCCTACCTGTGAGGGTATGGAAACTTAAATTGGTGCCATTTTGTCACAAATACTTACTAGTTAAACACATAAAAATTCGTTCCACCCTGTATTTTACCCTAGAGGTAGGTGCAAGGAAGATTCTTTTGAAGGAGTTGAGTTACTTAAACAACAGCTTCCACGCTGGAGTAGGTAGGCATATGCTAAATTAAAATTAAATCAATTGAATAATGACATTTGCTTGATGTTGTAGTTACAGGGTAATCTTGTACTATGTATGGAGCACAAACACATAGGTGATGATTGTTTTTTTAAAACATTCTCGCCAATAGGTTCGTCGTCCTCATGGACAATCTAAGACGATTTATCTATGGATTTCCTGGCCTATATGTGTCGTATGCTTTTATGTTACACCTTATATATCTTTTTGGTCTACTATCTTAACATATTACGACCAAATAGAATTTCTTGCTAGTACTAAACCCTCCTGTAACTCTTTTCTAACTATTATGACCAAAATAATATTTACACGAAAAAGCAGACTAAATGGTAAAAGTGCCGCAAGTTTACGCGATTGTTATGGACAGTATTCCCCGTTGTTTAGCTACATTTAAATTATTCTTAGAGAGTCATTATGAGAAAACCCCCAAAAATCTTGTAGAAAATAGAATAGAAAATAGAAATAGAAGATAGCGTATAAAACTACTCCATGACTAACAACTGTGCCAATTCATTCTAAAAATATATACTTTAAGTACAGGAAGTAAAGAATCGTTTCCAAATTTTATCAACTATTATAATTAAACAACAATTATATCCTACTATTGTATCATTTTTGTTCAAGGTCCATTGTATGGATTACCATAGTTTGCATGGCTGTTCCCAAAGTTTTCACTCTTCTCAACACTTCTAAAAGCTTTCAAGGTGATTGCCTATTCGAGCAGATGCTTCAAGCATTCAACATTATGAGTGTGAGGAGCTTGAATGAGATTAAATAGCTTTGAGTTTGCAACTAGTTGCAATTAGTTTTGCTCATTTAAAAAATTAATGATAATTGTTGAAATGTAGGATATTTTTGTTTGAAGAATGTGCAACATCTGTTATGGAAGTCCAGGTTTGAACCTCGCCAATCACAAATAGCTCATATCTATATGATTTAACGGGATCTCGTGGTTGGTGTCAAACTTAAACCTTTTTATGGACTTAAAAAAATATAATTGTTTAAGTTTTTTTGCCAGGACACGTTATAAATCTTAACCTTGACCTGTATGTATAGTTACTATATAATATGACAATTAGCATTTAGTCCCAGAATTTATCTCGTTCGAGATTTAACTAGCAAGTTGTCGGGTTTTTTAAAGCAATGTAAACATTTGGCCACGCAGGCAATATTTCTATTCGATTACATGGAGATAGATTATTGTTATTCTAGATTATTGAGTATTATAATATTATTGTTACAGTTTTCCACCTTTATAAAAAAAACACATGATAGATCCCACATGGATGATAACTAGTACTGTTTTGGAGAAACCCCTTCAATAAGAATCATAGAATAATTTAAATTGAACTATCACGTTTAATTTTGCGAAGTAAAATAAAGAGAGTGACTCTATTTTGAAGTCCTCTTCTCCACTGATTCGATGTGGTTATAATTACTGTAAATATTTCAGCGTCCTGAAGAATCAGTGACGACAATAGCAATGATGTCAGTTCATTATAGTGGTGGTAGAAGAGATAATGACCACGGCACAACGCTGATTAATCACTGGTCATTAGTTGACCATCGATCTGTCTTTTAACATGTGATATTGGGTCAAATTATAGACAGTGTTGAAAACAAATTGAACCTGATTTAGTGTATATCTTGCAAATGAAAAATATGTAGGGGCCAATGTTACAAATTCCACAGTCACATTCGATATTGTGGCCATTGTGAAAATTATTTTGTAACATGTAAAACATTTATAGCATTAAAATTGCTTTTACACAAGTTTTAATAACATAAGACCTTTTACAATAAGTTGCTAGAGGCGCACTAAAACCAAAGGTAAAACTGATCTCTAAGGAAATCCAACACCAGAACAACCCTGTTTTGTCCAGACACTAAATAAACCAAAGAAACTCAATTTCCGAAGCCAAACATGTGTAGTTTGCCGCCAGTCCCGGGGGTTATTGTCAGCTGATTGAGTAGAACCCTGGGTAAAAGGAAACAGCTGATTATTTTTCTTCTTCTTCGTCATGTGACAAAGCTTTAGTTTAACAATAACTTCATGTTGAACGGCAGAATCTTTTTATTATAAAAAATGAAAATTAAATCCAAGTCGCCTATTTGTAATAATTAACGTTTATTTATACTTTATTACAAACTGTCAGGAGCTGATGTCTTGGAGTAAGTATTTATTGTTATAAAATAATGAACTGATTGTATAAATACTTTTTCCTGTTTATCCAATACAGCTCTTTCGGAAAAAAAATATTTCTTACCATAAATCAAGTATTAAGTATGTTAATTGGACTTCATATGAAATTTGATCAAATATTTGTTTGACAACAACTGTTAAGAAATAAATTTACGGATAAAATAAAATACTACACATACTTCAATCTAGTATGATGTAACAGAGGCTTCCAATAATATTGTTTGGTGAGATTTTAACATTGTGTAATGGAATTTATCGCAAACTAAGAACAAATAGCGATGAATGGATTTATAAACACAAAAAGAACCGAATGGGTTAGAGAGTTGAAAATAGATTAACTAGTTAGATTAAACCCACACCTTCAATGGCGAAAGTAGGTCATCGCTTGGACATCCATTGTTTGAGGTTGATATTTAAACACAATAACTCATAAGTAAGCGCACATAAGTTTATGAACAGGTAAAACAAATTAATTTTATATGGGGATACTTAGATTTTTTTAAAGTGTTAAAACATTTTGTACAGGACTTAATTTTGTAGAGGCTAGCCAACTGTTTCACTAACTACGTTTAAATATTAAATAGCTACACAAGGACGTTAACATACTTGAAAGTTTACTTTCATTACGCAAGAGATACGAAGAGGGCCTCATAAAGGTACGAGCTTCATTTGTATGCAGATCCACTGTTATTTCATGTTCTAACAGCTCTTATCATAGGTGCTGTAATTTTAAGAATGAAAAATGTTTTTATTCAGTTAATTAGTTTATATATATATTGTTGCAGGTTTAACAATAGTTAGTATAATTTCTGAGTTTATATTAGACTTGGCCAAACGAGCAGTGAGTAAGTGTAACGGACGAGGATCTCGTAGTTAGTTAAAACAAATATGAAATATAGAGCCTCGGTTTGTTTACATAACTCTTTTGCATTTTTTAAGGTATACAGACAAACCCAATAAGCAAACAACCTAAGAAAACACAATACCTGACAGTTTTAATGGAATTTTTTGCCTACAGTTCCCATATTTAATGGGACTAGTTTAGTCTCTCTCAGGTTGCAAAAAGGAAAAGCGTAAAACTTACGAAAAACTTTATGACTCTGCGCAATCTACAATAAAATCCCCAATTATATCGGTGTAGATTAAACAATTAGTAAATAAAAAAAAAGTTTGTTTTAATTTATGACTCATTTATTTTGGCCAGATGGAAGTATAGTATTTTTTATGTTAATAATACTGCATTGTTATAATAATATAAGGTTTGATATATTTGACGGTATCATTCCTAGCACAGGAACAGCTTCTTTTATAAAAATATTAATTTAAATTCTGATGAAATTCAGCATTCATAAGCCTAAAAATACTCTCTGCTACAACTTAAAATCAAACATTTTACTAGGAAGTGAAAATACTAATTATTGCATACAAAAACTTATTAGGAAACAAGTTTTAAAAGTTTTCTGAGATTAAAAGTTATTAGACATTTATAATCGACTAGCTGGCCCGACAGACGTCGTCCTGTTCTAATGTGGTTTTATGTCAAATTCTAGTTCATTTTCAAGATGAGCTCGTTCGCATGGCTCAATCCCGTCCTGGTTGAAGTTCGTTCGCTACGCTCACCACCTTTAGGTTGGAGCTCGTTCGCTGCACTCACTTGCCTTCAGGTTAGCTCGTTCGCTACGCTAACTCGCCTCCAGGTTGAAGTTCGTTCGCTACGCTCACTCACCTTTTGGGTGCAAATTATCTTTTGTCATAAATAAAATTAAAAAAATAATCGTGGTGCACCCTGTTGGTAAACTTATTAAATTTTTAATGCTATTGAACATCAAAGAATCAAATTGCTTAGTTGAACCAGCTGTTAAGATTCTTTAATTCCATTTAAATATGAGTACAGCACTCATAAGGTTAACACGGGAAACTCCAGAGTCACTGGGGCGGAGCCCTTTTGACGGATCTGCACCAAACTTCCCACAAACCATCCTTGAATAATGCTTAATAATGTCTGAAATTTTCATTAGAATCTGTTGAGTGGTTTCGGAGTCCATAAAGTACAAACAAACATACATACATACAAACAAACTTACATTGGATTTTATATATATATACTAGCTGGCCCGACGGACGTCGTCCTGTCCTAATGTGTTTTTATGTCAAAATATCGTTCATTTTCAAGATGAGCACGTTCGCATGGCTCAATCACGTCCTGGTTGAAGTTCGTTCGCTACGCTCACTCACCTTTTGGTTTTCAAATTAGCTGTTGTCATAAATTTAAAAAAAATAATATAGCTGCACCCTGTTGGTAAACCTATTAACTTTTTAATGCTATTGAACATCACATAATCAAATTGATTAGTTGAACCAGCTGTTAAGATTCTTTAATTCCATTTAAATATGAGTACTCATAGGGTTAACATAGGAAATTGCAGAGCCACTGGGGCGGAGCCCTCTTGACGGATCTGCACAAAACTTCACACAAACCATCCTTGAATAATGCTTATTAATGTCTGAAAGTTTCATTACAATCTGTCGAGCGGTTTCGGAGTCCATAAAGGACAAACAAACAAACAAACAAACAAACATACATACATACATACAAACAAACATACATTGGATTTTATATATATAGATAGATAAATATATTATTGTTTATATTACTTCAACAACACAGACACAACAAAGGCTGCCAATTTCAATTAAAGCTTTATTAAAAGTGATGACATCAAGAAAGGAACAAATTTATTGCCTCGTTCCTTGTAAAAAAGCTGCAGCTTCGATAGGATTCACTTAGTCATTTTTACGAAAATACATTTAATTAACTCAGGAAATAAGAGAATATTTTTATCACTCAGTATTACACACTTTTCAGCTCGCTGCAAATATTTATAAATTGTTTTTGTTTTAAAATTTTTACTACGAGCATTCCTATATCTTTTATTTTTTAGGAAAACTACACGCTGGGTCAAATTGCCTTAGTGAACTTTAAAAAAACATTTTAAGTGTATTCAGGCAATGAGATAATGGTTTTATCACCCAGCATCATACGAAATCAATATTTCTTTGTAAGGATCAACTTAAATTCATCTTTCCACTTCAAATTTCACATATTTTATACATCTCCTCAAAGAAATTGTAATGTAAAAAATAAGTATACTTTGTAAAAAATTACAATAATACATGTATTTAACAACTATATTTATTTAACATAGAGTATGAATATATAATGTATCAATTTTGCTCATTACGACAAACTAGGCCTACTTGTTATTCCCTCTTACACTAAACGCAAACGTCGGCAGTAAAGTGTATCGCCGAACTGAAATGACGTTTGCATGCTAATTTTAGAGTTAAACTTATCTTCCATTTCGTTATTTCCTGTTTTGAAATGAAAAAAGAGAATTTTTTAAAATACTTTTCTCTTTAAATGGGTATTTATTTTTATATAAGCCTACATACTAAAAATTCAATTTTTAAATGTATGATGTGTAATCACGTTTGGCTATGATACCAATCAAATTAGTATAACGCGATAAAACTTTTGTAAAACTCACTTTAAAAACTCATACAGCATGTTGAAAAGTTAAATTTTTAGAATACGTCTAGTTTTTTTGGTTAGTTGATTTGTCTAAACATGCGCTCTTGTCAGATACTTGCTACATAAAAAACATCTTTTGTTTTTGTTTTTGTTCATTGCCTTTGGAGATTTTCACATACCCTTCTTTGTAAGGGGACGGTCCACCTTAAAACCGTAATCTGGTGTTAATTTAGAAAATAGCATAAGCATCAGATTTGGTACATGCAGATTTGCTTACTTCCCAAAGCTTTATTTAAACTACTTTGCAAGCTTCGGACCCAGAGCTGAGTTTTATGTGAGAAATAAGGATACTGCAAGTCTGTTTTAATCCTGGATACGTAGATGATCAAGATCGAAGCTAATTTGGTTCCATGGTTTTGCCTGATGAAAAGATAGTTTTATATACAGTAATTATTATAAGGATAGATAACTCGGGCTACTGGGAAATTCAGTCATAACAATTTGTACAGGTACATGAAGTAACATTACAATCCAAATTTGTACTAAAAACAAGGATGGTAGTCGGTTAGTTTTACTTGAAAACGTCCAAACACAAGCGGAAAATATAGGTTGTTGGCCTTTATCGAAAGTAACTGTAATAGATTTTATAATTTATGAGTAAAAACAGATGGCAGCCTTGGACGGCAATCATCTGGAAGTGAGGCATGACAATAACAGAATTCCAGCTCCTGGACAATTAAAAAGTTACTTGACGATCAAGAGCAGGACATCCTTTTTTATTTAAAGTTTTATTAAACTGACGGTTGATAAGTTTTTACGTTTAACAAATTCTTCGACATTTTGTTCTGAATTTTTTTATCAAGATTCATCCTCCAGTTTTAAGATGCGATTTTACTTTTCAATTATAAATTATCATGTTCAATGGGCTTATGAAATAAACTAACACAACGTGCCAGACACACTCACTTAAATAGTTGGTTATTAATTGAGATAAAAGCTTTTGATAATGGTTTGATTTCTTGTGACATAGTTACTAAAAGTTGGTTGTACTATGCTTTTTACGTTGTATTTTGTATATTGTTCTACGCTACATATTATATATATTTAATCTATGTGCTTTGGAGACAATTAGGTAGGCTTAACTAATCTTAGCAAATATGAACTTTAAAAACTCTTTTTAATCTTACATAAAATATTAATTCACAGAGTGGTAAACGAATATAGCGCTTCCCGGCGAGTATTTGCCATAGTTCCACCGAAGTAGCAGTTCTGGGTATAATATACTCATTGGTAAATTCTGTTAGTTTTCTTCAGATTTTTGAAAGTAGGTTATATGTATGCCTGATGTGATACACTACCCAATATTTTGTTTAATTTGGTAAAATAAAATAAAACTGTGTTGAGATTGCTGAAGTTAATAGATATATGTTATACCTATACTACTAATAACTATTTTATTACCAAAATCATACCTATTTATACCAAGGAAATGGTAGATAATATAAATAGGTACATTAAATCCGTATTTGTTGGATTAATGTATTCACAACGTCTGTATGCAGTACATACAAAAGTATGAGTGTAACATAATTATTAGTAGTAAGCTGTCTTAATTCAAACTGTTGTATGAATCAAAATGTATCACCAATAAAGCTTTTGTAATTCTATAGTTTCTAGGCAAAGGGAAACACTGGCATCAGAAAATATACTTGAAACTGCAAACTGACAAAAGGAATTAACATTTTACAAACTGCTTTCTGTATTATGCAAATTCATGATGCTGGATCTACACAGAATATAGGTCTCTATGTAAAACTACTCTTAATAGAAAACAGGACAGCAATAATCTTTTTACTTGATTCTGAAGTTTCTATTTAAAATTTCTTATATATATTTTATTAATGTTTCATTATATTATTATCTCCTATAAACTGTACAAATCCTAACGAAAAGTTTTTTATAGCATTACGTTGAGCATAATCACTTATATAAATCTATATTCTAATCCTTCTGCCAGAAACACTGTTCAAATCAGTTCTTTCCAGTTTACTATTAATTTATTAGTTTTTTTGTTTGCGTAAACTCTAGTATTATATTTACTGTTCATTGCTATGCACTACTGATGTTTATATTTTTTGCATATAGCAACATATTACACACTATTGCTTGTCCTATGGGGTTATAAACCAAAGAGTAAAAGTAAAAAAGAGATCGTAAATCCTATCCTAAAATGGAAGAAGCTTGTCAACATCAGCGCACTCAAACGTTTAAAACACAAAACACACAAATGAAAATGTTTTATATTTTGTAATAGTCAACTACTAATCTTAAAGATCAATGGTGTAACTTTTCAATGGAGACGTCAACAAAATTTAACGTAGACAATTTTACATTCTAGACAATTAATTTATATAATTGTCTATTTAGAATTCGCTAATCTAATGAACATGAATATGTTTGTAGATAAGCATGTTGATTCCAAGTTAACTTGTATAAACAAACTACAGTATTTAATTCGGTCAGAGCACAACATTGTTGTTTAAGTAATCGAGACTAATTGACTCTTAGTCAATGTTTTCCAAACATTACCTTGTTTTCTGTTTTGTATTTCGACTTTATTTCGTCGCCATCTAATAGGATTGTATTTCAAACAATTTATTTTAAATTAGTTTTTTAACTTACCTGTATAAGTAAACTAAAAACCTCAAGCCCTTACTTTGTTTGTAACTTCTTTGATAATATGAGTTTTACATAAGTTTTTGAACATTTATTAAAGCAACACAATTTTTACACTTGTAAAGGTTAGTCCCTTATAAGTTTAGAAGATGAAATATCATGGTTGACTTTGTAAAAATAAATACATTTATAGATAGACATAAAATTTAGAATCGTTAGGTTTGTAAATTATGTTTTTAATATTCAAAGATTTTAAACATACTCCCTATTTGAATTTTAAACATACTCTTAGAATAGTACGAGATTTAAAATTTTTGTAAATGCGTAAGGGGTTAGGAATCTATTCTAAACTACCTACGCATCTACAAAAAGTTTATATCTTAGAATAAAAAAAAATAACATAAATAAAAAATTTAGGTTTTTTTGGCATTTTATTTTTAAACGGGCTTTAAGTAGCTATTAGTTTCTAAATTGAACGTCTCGCCATTAATATTTCAAATACAAATTGAGTTTTGTTTGCCGGAACTTCAATTGACCCTACGAAATATATCATTTAGAGTTTTATTTAGATCGATATTTTTATGAGACCTAAAGAAACAATAAGAAGGCAGTTTTTTCAAGTTATTTTGTAATTTTTGATGTCCTAAATTAATCTTCTCAATTGATACACGAAACATTGACCATGAATTAATTGTGTGTCCATTCATCAAAAATCCTAGTACGAAGAGACTTCAAGATATTTTATTAATTAAATACTCTCGAAACATGTCTCCTCAATACATGCACCAATTTTATAAAAGCTGTTCAAATAGATTTTGCCTTATTGTTAAACAAACAGGGTACCAGTATGATTTTCCATTATCACAATAGGGTTAACAAAGTTATGCTAGTATATTATGCTACTTCATAGAGTGAGATACATTAAAGGTATAATACTGTCTGCTTTAGAGTCTTGCCTAAGAGAGGATTAATGATCTCGTCAACAATCACAACGCAATTAGTTTGTCTAACCACATCTGAATATACAGGGTGTTTTTTTAAAAACTTGCATCTTTATTTATGTAAAAACCGCAATAGATAGAAATATGCAGTTTGCGGGAATCATCTATTGACGTAGGGGGACCAATTGTTTTGAATTCAACGTTACATTCACATTCCCCCCCTTTCCCCCCCTGCCCCCAACTTAATTTTTTTAAATAGCAAGGTACCCCTTGTGACATATCAAATAAAAGAGCATGAAAAAAGAAAATTTTTGATGAAAAAAAATTGAAAATCGGTTCATAAATTTGTGAGATATTCCCCCCCTCACCCCCCCGGAACTTAATTTTTTTTTAATAGCAAAGTACCCCTTGTGACATATCAAATGAAAGAGCATGAAAAAAGAAAATTTTTGGTGAAAAAAAATTTAAAATCGGCTCACGAATTTGTGAGATAATCACCCCCCTTTTCCCCTACCCATAACTTGTTTTTTAATAGCAAGGTACCCGCCCTTGTGACATATCAAATAAAAAATAAATTTTGCCAACATTTTTCTTTTTTTATGCTCTTTCATTTGATATGTCACAAGGGGTACTTTGCTATTAAAAAAAATTAAGTTCCGGGGGGGGTGAGGGGGGAAATATCTCACAAATTTATGAACCGATTTTCAATTTTTTTTCATCAAAAATTTTCTTTTTTCATGCTCTTTTATTTGATATGTCACAAGGGGTACCTTGCCATTTAAAAAATTAAGTTGGGGGCAGGGGGGGAAAGGGGGGAATGTGAATGTAACGTTGAATTCAAAACAATTGGTCCCCCTACGTCAATAGATGATTCCCGCAAACTGCATATTTCTATCTATTGCGGTTTTTACATAAATAAAGATGCAAGTTTTTAAAAAAACACCCTGTAGATCTGATCATGCACTTTAGGGATCAGGTTGAATTTAATTGAATGAAAGATCTATGGATAACCGTACATGAATAATAATGAGAGACAATTAATGAAATAACAGTGGTTTGAGAAGCAATCTGAAACATAAATCCAATAACTAAAATTATAAACAATTATTCAAAAAAATTGATACCATGTTATTGCTGGGAAAACTGTGTAAGAAATTCGTGGGTACATGCCTAGGTTAAGTCGTATTTTTGATCTCTTAGAGCTCTATCTCGCGTGAATTTAGAGATGCTATAAATACTATAAATGCGTTCCATGGAAAAAAGCTACTATGTTTGCATTAGCTTTGTTTGCATGTTGTTTTACTTACAGTAGTAACAGAGCTTTATTGATACAAATCCAAAAGAAAGTTTTGTAAATATATTTTATGTGTTTACTTACACTGTAATGACGCCATTACGTTTTGACAATACTTACTTTCTATATTCATTCGTAATATTAGCTGTTTTTTTTTCAAAAGAAAGCGATTTCTTTTGTTACTAGAGCACCATCATTGGTTTATACACCTTAAAAAATAAAATAATGGTGTCAGTATATTATGAATTTGTGAGGTTTAAACACATCTCATAAATGGTTTGCTGAACACATATTGAATTCTTGTTTGTGATAAAACTATTTCTCCAAAAAAACACAAAAATTGAGTAATTCTGTTCACTGTATTAATAAAAAATCATAAATACTTTGAGTAGCTTTATTTATTTATTTCTTGCAAAATTTAACTTTAAACTCAAGTAGAGTATTCGCCCTTACACAGGGCACCCTTAAGATATTCTCCTGCTACAGTCAGCTGTGTTCGACAGGTAAGTCATGACGTCATTGTCATCTGTAGCCTACTGTCTCTTACGTAACCGGCTCAGATGATACACACTACTATGTAGTGTAGTTATTTAGTCTAAAACGTCTCTTAGGATTGAATTATATATAAAGCAAAGTTAAACTAAGATCTTTGTAAATATTAGAGTTTAAAAATGTAAAAAAAACCTTTTAATTTAAAAGTTTAGTTATTTTTACGCCTAAAGTTGTAAACCATAACAGTGGTAATGTTACTACTTGTTAGTTATAAACTGTAATTCATATTCGCACACAGATTTAACTTATTTCGTTACTAGCAACAGAGCCCGTTGTAGTTAATAAATACAACGGTCCCTAGAAAGTACAGTAGTACATAATATATGTCCTTGTAAGTACCTGAACATTTTTTAAAGAATGAAATTGTTTAGAAAATAAACTGATTTTCTAAAAGAGTAAAATAATGAAAAACAAATACAATTTTACAAAAATATTTTATTTACAGTATTTCTTTGTAAACAACATTCTTTGTAAAGACTTCATCTGATTGTTTTAATAATCTTCCTCGTTCTTTGCCAGGGATAATTTTAATTTTTATGTCTTCAAACCTTTTAACCCTTGATATTGCAACATACAATTAATTGTCCATGGCTGAATACTGTTGCTGGAAGGTATATCCCAACTTTATCCAATGTCTTGCCTTGCGCTATGTTTATTGTAATAGCAATCGCTCATTTTAAAGGAAATTGCCATCTTTTTAAAACAAATGGTAAATCTGTGTCCGTCTGTGCTAAGTCAATCCTTGGAATGAATACAATTTCACGTGCTGCTGATCCAGTTAAAACCTCTGAAATTATTTAATTGGGCTTGAGTTCTTTAACAATTAATCGTGTGCCATTACATAACCCCCGTTTTGTGTTAAGATTTCGTAGCAACATTATTACAGCTCCAATTTTTAAATTTAATTTGTGTATTGGCATTCCCAATACACAAATTAAGGAGGTTGAGGAAGTTGCATCATCTCTGAGTGAAGTGTTGGTCAGACTATCTTGTTCTGTTTCTTTTTCATTTTCTGGTTCTCCATCCTTTTGATTGCTTGATAAACACTTTTTTACCCCTTGGAGTAAATCTTTATCTATACTATAATTTAGTTTCTTCAATTTATTTTTATGAGCTTTTGATTCACGTCTGCCAGAACATGTTTTACTTTTTCTATATTTTTGATGCACGGCCACGTTTTGATTTTGGTAAGATTATATCCTCTTGATGCCCAGCATCCACATTTCCTGAGAATCGTAGTTTATATATCGTTGTGCCTTCACCATCGTTACAAAATAATCCAATTTCTCAGCATATATTTTGAATTGGCAGTCAAAAACTCTTGCTGCAGCTTCGATTTCGACATTACCGGCGTATCTTTGGTTATCAAATTTCTGTATTCCGTCGCGTTTTTTTACTTCTAGTCTATATGTCTTATCCCCTACGATCAAAGTACAATAGTAGTCCCAGTTATTGACGACTTCATCAACTACCGTGGATCGTATATCACTGTATCTGGATTGAGATTTATGGCATAAAAATGAGACACTTCTAAAGAAACAGTTTCCATCACCAACCATGTAGTGAAGAGTAAAGTTATTCATTTTTAAACTAATGTAAAATATTGAGTTTATAATTAACATTTCAAAATAACGAATATTAAATACTATTTTAAACTGTAAATTATAAATTAAATTTGAATAATTTATAATTGACAGTTTAAAATAATAATTTTTGGTTATGAAATCCATACATCACTTAACTTACCAATACTTATTAATGGTACAGATTAAAAACATCACTTTAGAAACACACTTTACGGACCTCAACCACCAATTCAAATAGTAAACAACTAAATGTAAACAAAGAAAAATCAAGGAAATAACAATAAAACAATCAGCTGTTAAACTATAGGTTAATACATGTGTTTCAGATGATGCATACTGGCTAACCCATTATTACTACCATAATTTTTTTTAGATTATTCATACCGGCAAACGTATTACTACCATAAATAAATAAAACTCTAACTTTACTAATTATTTGGAAATCTACACAGATTTTATTGACCTATTAATTAATAAAATCGGTCCAGTATAACTGTAGATTTAGTTGTAGAAAGTTAACAAAAATCTCTCCAATTCAATATTCTCTCACCACAATAAATTAGGAGGTTGCTAAGCTTTTTTGCAAATAACTCTTAAACGGTGAGGAAATCGACCAAAGTGGAAGGTGATATTCTGAAAGAAAATAAAATTTGCTACAAAGTACTCTTAGGCGTTTTTTGAAAATATTCAAAAAAGGCAACCTAAAGTTAACTATAAATTGAAATTTTAAAATATTAACTATTAAAAAAAATCAGTTTTTAGTGTATTTTTGCTTTTTATTCTTTATTCACCACAAATATTTAATAAAATCAAACTTTCATAATTATTTGCAAATCTACACAAATTAGACTTTCAAACGATACATTAGTTAACAAAATCGGTCCAGTAGAAGTCTAGATTTAGTTGTACAAAGTTTAACAAAAATATCCCTAATTCAGTATTTTTAACAACTAAAAATTTGGAGGTCACTTATCTAATTTGACAATAACTTTTAAATGGTGAGTAAATCGTAGAAAATGCACGTGATATTCTGAAAGAAGATAAAATTTCCTACAAATACCTTGTGTGTATTTCTTGAAATTATTTAATAAAGGTAAAACCTGAAAAAAACAGTTTTTAATGTATTATTGTTATTTTTATTTTTCTACCACAAATATTAAATAAAATCAAACTTTCATAATTATTTGCAAATCTACATGAGTAAGGCTTTCCAATGACTCATTAATTAACAAAATCGGTCCGGTAGAAGTCTAGATTTAGTTGTACAAAGTTTAACAAAAATATCCCAAACTCAATATTTTCTCATTATTATAAATCCGGAGGTTGCTTAGCTTTTTTGCAAATAACTTTTAAATGGTGAGGAAATCGACCAAAGTGGAAGGTGATATTCTGAAAGAGAATAAAATTTCCTACAAATTGATACCATACACTTCTTGGAAACACTAAAAAAAGGCAGCTAAAAGTCGCACCCAAATAAAAAGTGTGAAAAACACCGTTTTCAATGTATTTCTTATGGAAAACATGTTTTTTTGAAATTTTTCACCATAAATCATAATAAAAACAAACTTTCATAATTATTTGCAAATCTACACCACCTAAGCTTTCCAACGACCCATTAATTAATAAAATCGGTCCAGTAGAACTCTAGATTTAGTTGTACAAAGATTTTTAAAACTGAATTATATATAGAATAGATACTACATTCGTTATATATTAAGTTTCAGTCATTGTCATATTGTTAGATTCCTCTGTTGAGCTGCTATTTACTCAAAGTATTTCCGCACCTGATTTGTTGATTACGCTATCATTAACAGACGAAACTCACTTTTCAGAGATGCAAGCAAAAAGTTTCATTCCGGTGGATTTTAGTAATTAGAATGATTTTAACTGTCCACAATACTATTGAGATTTATTTACAATGCCGATTTATTTATAACAATACAGATTTATTATTTACAATACCGTTGAGTAAACACGAGTTTCCACATGCTTAAGTCCATTTATTATCAATATCCCGATTTTTCAAAGAGCTCAACTCGGTCTTTCCGTTTATAGGCCTATGTCAAAATAAAACTTATTAATTTATTTTAAAATACATTCAGCTTTTAAATTAAAATAAGACTAACTTTGCTGATCCTCAACAGTGTACTGTAGTCGTATACCATGATTTCTGTTCCTTACACCAATGGTTCACCCAGCCAAAGGAACACAACTCATAATAAACGATATTTTATACTATACTAGCTACTGTACCTGTGCTTTGCAACGGGAAGATGTACTATACCACTTAAACCAAACACTTGTTAATTGGATCGAATTTATAAACAAACATTCCCAAAAAAGAATGACATACACTGTAATTGTCCAACTGTTAAGATTAAAATATATCAATAACGTAATTTCCGTAGCTTATGGTTATATAATCTTTCTTTATTTCCATAATCAATTACTCAAATAAACCTACCACATAGTTGTGTAAAATATTGTATTTTATTTGTTTCGATCAGCTGTCTGAAGTCGGGAAATAAGCATTTTATCAGTTCTGACGGTTTAAATTGAAATGCCACATCAATGGTAAACAAAGATTGGGAATTTTCTCATGCTTCCATGGAGACTAATTAATATTTCTTTTTGAAAACCTCGCATCAACACTTTGGACATCAAAGGGGCGTAGCCCGAGAGGAACACAGAGAAGTGAATAGTCCTATGACATTCCTAGGAATGTGGACAATCTTTGTGCTTAATTTGGGCTGTATCGGTTTAGTATTTTAGTCGTGGCAGCTGGACAGACAGACAGTAACCACCTCAATTTGGTTAACAGTCTAGATAGATAGATAAATAGATGGATATATACTATTAAATAGCTAAAGAGAGAAAAGATAAATTTAGAACAGCCCCATTCAGCTAGGAACCATTTAAATAAAAGATTTACTACAGCTGGTCTATATACAGTATGGGATATCTACCCTGGTGCTTATAGGCGATGCAAATATAAATCTGCCTTATAAATATAAAAAAATCGAAATATTCTTAAATATCGCCATCTTATTAAAAATAACAAAAGGGTCTAATTATGTTATACAGAGGAGACTTACTTAAGATTTCAGTAAAAAACTGAGTAAACCCTGATTGTTATTGTTCATTAAAAAGTGATATTCCAGACAATAATCTTATTACAAGGGCTGAGACGGGTTGAAAAGAGATTATATTTGAAGAGCCATTGTTATACTTTATTTTGATCTAAGTATCGTTAACGGAATTTTCATTGAATAGATTTGTCAGACATAAAAGACTTTAGGTACTACAGCAGCTTTGTATTTAAATAATGTATTTTATTGTTATCGTTTAAATGTGTAGATGCTTCTCAGATTTGAAATTTTACAAACCATCGTTTTTTGTTGAGGGTCCGAGGTGTTTCAGTATATAGTCTCACCCATAGAGGACTTAGTAAGTTTGATTTAAGTCTTAGAACCAACGTCTTACTATTTCACTCAAGAAAGTTTGTATGAACTCACTATATTTCTTTCAATTTGTCTGTTTGATGGACACAAACATTTTTGTATATAAACCATAACACACTGATACACATTGATACACACTGATTTAGTAAAAAAGTACGCCTAGAATTTTGGTTTATCCAGCAGTGTTTATTATATGGTATCAATTTAATTTAAAATCAAATCAATTCGATCACAACGTCGATACAGTAATATTAAGAGAGAATGAAAAGATTATTTTAACTTACGAATAATATGGTAATTTTAAACAGATTTCAAGGCATAAATGCTTTATCAATTATTAATCTAATTATTTTTAAACATTCAAAATTACCCCCTGTTGTGTCTTAAAATACAGTTACCATATAAAAAGACGTGGTAATTCATGTGAAATATTTATTGATTATAAACTAGTGGAATTTGAACTACTGAATTGAAAGATAAAAAAGTGTAATTTCACGCTATGAACATTTAATTTAAAATCTGTCTCTTCGTAATTTTATCAAACAAGTCTGCGTTAGCCGGACTTTTCAATAAGGCAATGAGGCATAATAGATGGGTACTGAATGTGTATAGTGCTCGAATGGAAAACTGAAAATATTAGGTTCAATCCTGAGAAAAGTAAAAATGTTTTTAATAGTTTGAAACTGAATGCATTTTCCCTCCATAATGGTTTATTAAGTTTTTATTCTACCTACACCAGTGGCATCAATATTACAGGTTTGTTGTTAGTAAACGGTCTAAACTCTGGTCTTGTTATTCAGTTTCGTTAATCTGTGGTTAGAAAGCATAATTAATTGATAGCCAAATGACAACATCTGGGTCTGATACAAGATGTTAACATTATAATATTATCTTTAAACTATTTCATTCAACACTCGTCATTGGCAAAATGTTGACCTTAAAATACGTACGTAATCTGTTGTGTTTGTGTCCTAAAAATCTAATCTAATCTAATAAATCAAATTTGACACATGAAAAATGTTAGAATTCGTACATCATGTAATAACTCTATATTAATTTCATTAAGTTAGATTTAAATATACTTTTATACGTATTTTGAGTTGTGTACGCATTCTCAATATTATAGGGATGCATTTGAATAATTCCAATGCCAATTATTTGTAAAACAAATTTCGAAGCTCTTTAAGTATATTATACAAAATATCCTCAACAAAGCTATCGAAATACCACCAAGACTATACATATCTACAAGCCCCCAGTGGGAACTACATCTAGCCACGTTAAGTATTTCCCTGGTGGGGAATCTCTAATTTTATCCTGAATCGTGACTTTAGTATTCCTTGAATCTTGAACACTGAATTCTAAGAAGCCATGTAGATGTAATGGATTTTTCGTTGCATATCAATAACTTGTAATGTTAAGAGTCTTTAATAATTGCACCATAAATTTGCGCAAAACAACTACTACACTACTACCTTGGACAGGAGAGCAAGATACTACCGTAATCACTAAATATAATTTAACTAAATCCTTAACTTGTTTATATAGAGGAAAACAATTGTCGGTCAAGGAACAAAGTTAAAAATTTTTCTTTAACAATTTCACTTAAAGACTAAATAGCAAGTATGGGGCCTACAAATTTAGTTGTACGGGTTTAGTATTATTTAAGGATTCCCGTATAGTTTCCAATAGTAAATTATTTAATACTCAATCAACAAAGCTATACAAAATTTTAAACTGAAAATGTAGTATTCGCTTGGACTGGGGTCTTTCGTGTTACACGAATACTTCTATTTAATTTGCATGTACATATATACATGTATTTACATAATTTAAGTTTAAAGTTGTGTCTCCGTTCGAATCAAACCCAATCTAAAATACCCTAATCATAAACACGGTTTGTAAATACGTAATTATAAAATTTAAACCTGTAATAACAAAGTGGTAATTATACAACGGAAACGGTCCTGTAATTTATATCTTTTAAATAGAAAATCTAATAAAAAACTATCCCTTAAAAAGGAAAAAAAAACTAATAAAACACACATTTTAAATTTAAGAGTTAAAGGTTACTGCAAAACAAATTAAATTGAATTTGAAACCATCAGTTACAATAAATTAATATGAGGTTTGTATTTTTGTAACAAACCAGAGCTGAAAAAATCAAGATAAGTTAAACGAAAGTATGATATTTGCATGCAAACCAAATTCAAGATGGGCGTTACTCTTTGCTATTTGTAATTGAGATTGGTGTGACATGAATCACAAGTAGTTTGAATGTTGACTGTTCATGATTAAACTTTATTTCGTTCTAAGGTTAACCTAAATACACAATCCTAAAGTGTTGAACCATTTAAGTTTTTTTTAAACAACTCGCCAACATTTCTTTTTGTGAGTAGTTATACAATAATAATACAATTTTTGAATTATTCGTCCAAATAATTAAATTAAAGGGATTGATTGACACCGCTTGATTGTTTAGTCTAGACAATAATATATACCACAAAGACTGAAGACGGAACAAGGTACGTAACCTATTATACAGACTGTCCCAAAAGTCCCGGACCGGTTTAATATTTTCTAAACGACAACAGATAAATCAACAAGATTTGGTACATCAACATCACACCTAAAAATCTACTTTTTTATGGAAATATAAATTTTCTGTCACATCATGAGGACGTCCCGCAAGGAGTCAGAAGGAAATCTTAAATAGAAGCATAGGCATAGGTTGACATGTACATCAGATTAAAGGTCTTTACTAGCAGAATATAATGCTGCAAATTTAAACTCAAACAGACAACCAAGTCAAGAGTAACAGTGGTTCAAAGATTCATTTAATTTGCATTTGGGGGCAGAGCCCTAGGAGTCAGAACATTTTTGTTAGCGTAAGCATAGGTCGATATGCACATCAAATTAAAGGTCTTCACTAGTAGATTACAATGCCGTAAATTCAAGCTCAAAAGAACGCCTGAGTAAAAAATGGCAGTCGTTCAAAGATTCAAAATGGCAGGTTCAAGAAATCTTTGAACGGCCGCCATTTTGTAACGGGTGATCCTTTCGAGGCGCGGTTTCCGGCATTGAACTCTGCTAGCTAAGCCCTTTAAACTGATGTGCATATTGACCTATGCTCCTATTTAAGATTTCCTTCTGACTCCTCGTGGGACGTCCCCATGATATGACAGAAAACTGATAGTTCCTTAAAAAAGTAGATTTTTTAGTGTGGTGTTAATGTGCAAAATTTTATTGATTTATCTGTTGTCGTTTTGGAAATATTAAACCGGTCCGGGACTTTTGGGACAGTCTGTATATTAAAAGTCGTACTACTTTAACACATTGGTTAGAAAAGTATTCAATTAGCTAATTGCTCAAAAACACAATACACATTTAGAAGCATTAATATACTAAGTTTATTGAGTTGCCTTCGTTGACTAGTTTTAGTGACGTGAATTATTCTGTAAACCAGTATTGTACTGAGAAACGCTCGAATAACGTCATTTCGATCTGATATGATTTTAGAAAAAAAATTAAGTCATTTTAAGCTGTTTTGGATATGCGATTTAACCTTACATTTTATTTAAACAAACTAACAAACCTTACTATATTTAGCTGTTTCCTCAATTTATTTAACAACACAACATAACAAATGTGATTGATCAAACCCAGCATTTCCTTCTCTATTTCCAGCGGATCCTTAATCCTGTTAAAAGCAACACTTATCCTAAGCATTCTCAAGATTGTAAGACTCTAAGCTTAACAAGCGCTGCTTTAAGTTCAACGTCGAAAAAGGATTTAAACAGTAAACAACACATTGGGTAATGTATCTGCGAGTTCCTTTATTTAACTTTTGTTGTGATAGATTATTTACTTAATTATTGTAATTTATGAAATATAATTTGTTGATTGTTGAAATGTTAAGTGATCTTTTATATGATAATTATTTTGTATCATATTTATTGAAAACTATATCAAGACAAAAGTATAAGTAGAGGGATTACAATATGTTACTCGATAATGTTGAATAATTTCCATTTCAAATGCTAAATAAATAATGTTAATCTCACTAATTTAAACATTTTATTATATTTATTAATAGCTAGCCAGAATAACTGGGTCGCCGGTTTGATTATGAGAAAAGTGTGTAGCTTTTTGTTCGTTCGAATTTAGACCACGCTGTCCTTGATCATTAGGCTTTCAATAAATGATCCTGACTAATGAAAGAGCTGGTCTTAGAAAGTATCAAAGCTATACAAGGCATCACACTTCATGCTACACTAATCCTTCACTCATATTATTAAGTTGAAACACGGTCATAGGTAGCGTCCCTATCTCAAATCGTAATACACGTGCTTCGCTCCCGCTGCAAATGGTTGTGAAAGAGAATAATGAGGTTCTTTAGAACTAATGCATGAAACAATTACAAATATGTCATTAATTACGATTTGGTCCCATAAAACTCTTGTTTTTAATAAATATAGATAACGGGTTTAAATTGCATAGGCTACATAATGTGTTTAAGTGGCACTGATATGTGTTTGGAGATACTGTAACTATATGGTTAAATTAGAAAAGATACGCTTACTACGTTGTTCAGAGCTATACTGACTACTTTACTATGTTGATCAGAGTTACTATATTGTCCACAGTTATACTGCCCATGTTATTGTGTTATAACTCTCCGAGGCTCTAACGGGTCTTTCGCCCCAATTAGCCTCGACCAGGGTGTAATTGGTCAGGTCAACATTGTGTATGTTGTTGACAGAGGCTACATATGAGGAGTTTAACCTTTGTAATTAACCACTTGTGGTTATGACGCACAATGGTATTTACAATAATCTGTATGTAAGAAAGAATGGACGTAAAAATATTATATTTTAAAGGGTGATTCTATGGCAAATCGCCAACGGTCTACCTGTAGTTCCACCTATCTAGAAAAAAAGAAAGGTATCTGAAATGACGAGAACTTTCTCTGTTTTGGAATATATCTTCACACAAAACCATTTATTTTGGATCATTGGACCATTGGTTTTGTATCCATTAATTATTGGATACATGTACATAATTTATGTTAAGTTCCAAGCTTAATTTATATTTTATATCTGGATTATCAGAACAGATTATGTACAGTTGATTGGAGTTTCGATGAAATGGTCAAGCCAAAAGGATCAGTGGCATGAATGGTAATGATGTCTGTTCATTGTAGCGGTTGTAGAGGAGATAATGACCACGGAACAACATTGATTAATGACTTTAGATAATGATTGGTCATTAGGTAGCGGTCGATCAGTCTGTAAACATGTGATAGAGTTAGTCCTCTTGTGTATTGCGGCAAATCATCCCCAATACCGATATGTACTATATTTACTACGTATGCTACACCGAAGATAAAAATCTGGGTAAATTAGATTATTTGACCACCAATGTTGAGGTATTTTATTTAGAAACAACATACATTAAAGAAAAAAACACTTTAAATTAGATTTTCAAACGGTGTTACCTTTTTCCTGTATACAATGTCATTATGATATTTATAAAGTTGTGTCTACGTTGAAACTAGAATTTAAAAAATGGTAGTGTTTAGTTTATGATAAAAAGTTATAAAAAAAAATAACGAATCGTCTTCATTTCCTTGCATAATTGGCTAGTGTTATTACAACTGTACATTTTCTTTAAGAGGTTGGTGGCTCTTTACCTGGTATTTGCCCGTACGTAAAACGTATCCAGAAAAGTAAGGGGTAAGCCGGTACATTACATGGGTGAAAGTGTACTGAAAAAAGTAATGGCATGTACCAGGATCCGAACAAACCATCGTTGTCTTGAGCCCGAAGTCCGTGGCGCTATCGAGTCGACTGAGCCTTCGACTCCCAAATTATTACTCTTCTGCTGATGTAGTTGCGTAAAATTTGAGTCTCAGATTTACCTCTGAACATTGAAAAATGGTGTGATATTGTAATTAGTGTAGATAATGCGAATGACAATCTCGATGGAAATATAGAAATGAAGGCTAACAATCTTTTGTAAAACAGAAATAACAATAATTGTATTATCTCATAACAGAGAATATCCTTTAGCAAATACTCTAAAACTCTCTCCCAAAACTCCATGGTCATGTTCTTAGGTAAAAAAATATCATATAAAAATATGCCCTACTTTTTAGTGCGTTTAAAAACGTTTTGTTTAAAAAAAATTATATTTATAAATTATTTAACCATTAAAACGTACTAACTATTAGCTGGATCGACCTGGCGACCTTTTGACTGTCATGTGAGCAATAACTGAAATACATACAAAATGTATTCACTTGAATGTTAAATTAACGAGGCTTTGTTGCTTAATGGGTTAAGTCAGAAAACATATATTTCATTATATGTTCATATATTATACGAACATATAATATATATTTAATATAAATTAACCTAATATTGAACGTATTATATGCGATAGAGCAATGACGTCACAGGCCAGATCAGATCAGTTCATTGGTATGCATTAGCTAGATCAAATGACCACTGAGGCCACTGACTTTCAACGTTTGTTAGACTACCAAGCCTGCTTAGTACGGGTTGTATAATATTGAACGTATTACATGCGATAGAGCCATGACGTCACAGGCCAGATCAGATCAGTTCATTGGTATGCATTAGCTAGATCAAATGACCACTGAGGCCACTGACTTTCTACGTTGGTTAGACTACCAAGCCTGCTTAGTACGGGTTGTATAATATTGAACGTATTACATGCGATAGAGCAATGACGTCACAGGCCAGATCAGATCAGTTCATTGGTATGCATTAGCTAGATCAAATGACCACTGAGGCCATTGACTTTCTACGTTGGTTAGACTACCAAGCCTGCTTAGTGCGGGTTGTATAATATTGAACGTATTACATGCGATAGAGCCATGACGTCACAGGCCAGATCAGATCAGTTCATTGGTATGCATTAGCTAGATCAAATGACCACTGAGGCCACTGACTTTCTACGTTGGTTAGACTACCAAGCCTGCTTAGTACGGGTTGTATAATATTGAACGTATTACATGCGATAGAGCAATAACAAGTGTTGCTATAAGCTCAATGACTTTTTCCGATGAGTGTTGTACGGCTTATTTATTCATATTATTTTTATGTTGGTATTCTTAGGAATTGACACTATTCATGTATATTTTGTACATAATGAATAAAGGATGTTTTGATTTGATTTGATTGATTTGATTTATAATAATTGTATGAAATTGGTCAACAGTAGTTAATTTAACGTACAATTATGTAAAGTGATATACCTCTGTATCTATAGTATCTTTGGCATGGCAAAAATAATTAACAAGAAAATCAAAATTGATTCTGTTAGGTTATGACCGTTAGTTTGGTGAAATATGTAAAAAAGATTAAAAAAATACACTTTGAAATACACAAATTATATAGTTTGTCTTTAAAGAAGACAGGGTTTGTGTTGTACGAATTCAAATAGATTACAGTTTTCTTTTTGTGACCTTTTATTGATACCAAACATATAAGTTGTTGTTAACATTTAAATATTTTACTATACACCATATATTTAATTCTTCAATTTTCGAATGCCTCTTGTTAGTTAATCAGTCAAAACAAATTTGGTCAGCCCAAAGGTTTTTTTGTATTGCATTTTTTTCCTCTTGTTATACTTCAATTTAATAAATCAACGCCTGTTACACCCGAAGTAAAGTATACTAAATTTTCTCAAATCTGCTATTGTCTGGCTCACTACTGCATGCAAACTGTGTATAACATGGTTTAACCTATCACTAATCCTAATTTTGTCCCTGGCTATCCTGCTGCATATTAGCGGATGTATGATTATTCCACGGTAAAGACTGTTAAATGAAATATAAATAGCATGATTGACAGTAAAAGCTACATTGGAAATTCTAAAACAATAGCTGTATGCACGGTGCTAAATACAAAACATATTCAGTTGTTGAAGTAAAATATGAAAACTCATACCAAGGAGTAACTTCGCTCAAACAAAAGCTCGCACAAAACACACTAAAGCAGACACACTGAGGGGATATAAGCTGGATAAGTCCTAAAAATAAATACCGTTCGATGGATCTCCACAGCTTCTGTGTTCTGATGCGACTAAAATCTGAGACATATATCTAAAGTTTCAACGATATATCCACCCAATTCTTGCTTTTGCTGATTGTGTGTCTGCTTTTAATACACAAACTACTTTGGTTGGTATATTTAGATAACATGACAAAAAACAACAAGCAAATGGTTAATTTTCTATTTGATTATTTATTTAAATTCAATACTAACTGCAAATAAATAACACATTAAACATAATACGCATTAGTTGTATAGTAACACATGTAACTTTGTAGATAAATAAAAATTATATTGAATGACAATAGTTTTGTTTTATGTTTTAGTGTTATTATATTCCAAAAGGTATTTTCTACGTTATTTGTAACAAAACAGTCCAAACCCTAGATGTGTTACTGCAAGTCGACCTTTTGATGGCTTTAGTTGGTGGCCCAATGAAAAATTCATCCTACGGAATCGACCCAGATCGAACATAAACTTCAGATTTAAATGTATATGAGATTCTTCTAAAACATTACAAAGAAAATTGCAAAAAGTAACATTAATTCTCATATTATTTATTTGTGAATACTTTACTAAAAGTTTTCGCCAGTAGGCATGTATGCTTTGAAAGTGAACACATTTATTATTAACTTACATTCAGCATAAATAGCACTCACTTGTTGCTTATAACTGTTAACCGCGATCGTGCAACTTTTATTGAAATAGTTGTTATAGTATACTAAGCAAGTGTATGTAGAAAATGGCATTTTAAAAATAGTTTTTCAAAAATAAAAATATTGATTCGTTTTTAAATTACAAAAAACCTAACGATCATTTAAACATTTTTAAACATTTAATATTTCAAAACAAATTGGCATAATCGTATAAAATTACATAGTCGGCAATCCTATTATTGCAAGCTAATTATAATAGCCTATTGAAAAAAAAACACTATATCAATATTTTTTGCAACCGCAATTATTATTACTTACAGCAGCCCACAATACGGCCCATGTAATTTTTTTAATAATTTTAAATTAATTTGTTGTCATTGTTGTCATTGATTTTTCCTGCGATGCACAAAAGCTGAGAAAAAATGTTTTTAAAGAAACATGCTTGCCTATTGATATACTGTATAGATAATTTTAAAATAAGGGAACATTGAAATTAGGCAATGTTACACTCATTATGTTATTCAACCAAGTTTTACTTCAATACAAATTTGATTACAACGGTCCATATCGATCGTGACTACTTCTCTTTCAAAGAACAGAATCTGGTTTCCCGATTATATTAAATTTATGACGCCGAAACACCTGGGTGCTTATTCAAAAGAAAATTATTATGGTTCGTATTGACTACGATCAGCGGGTTCTATAGTCAGAATCATATATGAAAAGCCCAACCCGGCCCCTGTTTAGAACCCTGACTTATATTTTGGACTTATAACATATTTTATATGTACGTCCTGTTGTAAGTATTGATTACCAAGTTCCCCTATTTACTCTATATTTAGAGATCCCGCCACGTTTCTGGCGCTAAACGAGGCCAGCCACCATGTCGGGCGACGCCTAACTGTACACTGTCGCGGGCAATCAGTCGGTTATTGTATGCCGCCCCCGCTAGGGGTGTTGGGGGCGGTGGAGGCGGCGTGGGCGACGGCGGCGGCGACAGTAGAGTCAGCGTCGCGGCGGCGGCAGTGTGTAGCGCGCCTGTGACCTTCTCACCACCGACTGTTTCAGCGGGTAAGTGTTTTATTGTACCTTAGATTACGATTACTACGAATACAGCAAATATACGGGTTCCTATTATACAATCATTAAATACAGGGTTTTGTACGTGTTTCATGTTGGTGACGACTAAATTAAATTGTAGCGTAAATTTTACGACGTAAGCTTTACTTGATCGTAATACGAGAAGTAAAGCTATTGTTAGAGGACATTGTTGTCGTAATTAGTTTTATTGATTAAATTACTTTTAAAATATATGTTAAATAACAAGAGATGAAATCATCAGCAAGTACTGTACATTTAGTCTAGTTTTGGACTTCCTTGTGGATTGGTTATCCTTGTGGATCATCTGATGACTATTTCGACGTGAAGTCAGATTTATTTGAGTGTGCTTTCGTGTTCGCTGGAAATCTATTTTTACTTTACTGACTTTTGAATTATTTCCGTGATTGATTAACATTTACTTGTTTAGTATATCGTCAACGAGTATAGGAATTATATATGTTACATTACCCCAATCTAGTGAAATCATATATGAAACACACATGAAAATAGGGTTTAGATTTTAAATATGATGAGAAGTGTACATGTAGTATTCAAAGGCTATGGTCCTTAAACAACCTCAAGCAGCCCCCAGAGGTAGTGCTTGGTAATTTCAGGTCCTATAATAGTTGAATTTCTGTTTATTCATTAGTTATTATTTAATGGATGTAGGCTAAAAGTTGAAATTAGTTGTCCTGGCTGAAATACTTAGTTTACTTACATAATGCTGCAATGAAAAGAAAATGTCGTTGTCTAAAATTAGTTTGTACGAGAATTTTTTTTTAATGTTTTACCCACTAACACCTTCCATCACTGCCTGTTATTTATTATAAATGGGAGGTTGAATATCCTATACACTGCATACGCATACAAAGTGTATTGCAGTTCATAAGCTGTAATTAAAGTTTACTTATTATTTATGTAATAATTAAACAAAAATGATATTATTGACTTAACAAACATAATGAACTCGTTAAGTGTTATACCGATCCATTAATACAATAAGGTATACTTTTGCACCCCACTAAATGTACCATGAAATTTTAACAGATATAAATAATAGTAAAATATTGGAAAAAGTCATTATGTTAAAAAAAAAAAAAAACTCTGCAGTAATTTATACCTATGTCTTAGTAAAATTAATGATTAAATCTGTTTTTTTTTTCATACTGAGAAGAGAGTAGCATTACGACGGAACGCTGCATACGTGTGAATACATTTTAGTAATTTTACACAAATTTTGACAAAAAGAGGGTACAGTTTACTATGAATTGTCTTACAAGCTTGGCTCGGTTAAATAGTAGGCTTATTCAACAGTAGCCTGTAAATTACATCAGCGCTATCGGTAGATCAATTGAATTATGTTCATTTTATGCTGAAACTGGCAAATGGTTAGCATGGAAACGGAATGCTAAGTTCTATCCATAGTGAAAGATGAAACATCTAAAATGATTGTTTGTTTACGTTATAGCTTAGGATAGAAAAAGGCTAATAGTTTCAGAGTATCCATAATAGTTTAATATTATAAAAACACATTGGATAAGAGAAAAGTGTATTGTTGGTAAATGTAATCGGGTAAAGTGTATTTCACGGCTTTATCGGCATCGCTAACTGGATATAATTACCAATGGATATTTTCACCCTGCCCTCGAGGGGATTGGAAATGATTATATAACTTCATAAATGTGTCAACTACATATATAGAGTTATTATTGATGCATATGTTTGTACAGGTTATTTATTAAAGTCCATGTTAAAAATTATTGTAAGAACTATTGCATTTTTTTAAACATATTTTTATGGGTACAAATACACTTTACTTATTCGATATCCGAAAGTAGATTGCTTATAACAATAATATTAGGGCCGAAAAGTAAAATTTTCTACTCTCTCATTATATTTTAAGCATGTAATTCTAAAATTATGCATCAGGGATACTGTTTTACAAACAGTAAAATGGATCTAACGAATTGAATTGTGCACTTAGATTACAGGATCTATGTATTCGAATAAAATTTAACAAAGCGAATCGATACTACTGAGCTCAATAGTGGGTTGTTACGATAACAGATATGTTTTGCTATGGTAGCTTATTAGTATTAGAACAAAGTGAATTTAAACTTAGTTGTCTATTTTATTGTTCAAGAAATGCATAGTTGTGTTGGAGTCAATTAATTTGTTAAAAAAAATTTAAAAAGATTCCTTAGAGGTCCATTTTGAGTAATTATGTCTGTTTATATAAGTGAACATTACTATTTAATATATATACTTAGTTTATTTACTCCTCAATGTTTTTTAGTTGCGAGAATATAAAACATATATAATAATTATAAACATATATTTTGTGTGATTTCAAATTGATTTAAGTTATTGCTTGTTCGTGGAATATAGTTTCAGAATATTATACAAAATAATTTAGTATAATTGGTCATACAAATAAGTAAACAAATTAAATATCAAACAAACAATTGAACAAATTTCATGTAGTCATTTATCAGATTAATAACATGACATTCATCTCTAGGTAGAGTGGCTCTAGGTTTCATATTACATATAAAACCAAAAGACTGAACAGGTTTTGTAATAAACAGAACAATAAAAATATAGGGTTCATACAGAGTTCAAATATGAAAGGTAGTGAAGTGTAAATAGAAAAAGTTTTCAATTACTAACAGAAACAAATAGTTGTTATCCAATTTATTGGCTAATACACGAAACCGAAAAGATGGTGTTTTTGTAAACCTTATTATTTGCAAATTTTAATTTGAAATTTAATCTTTGTAGTATTATATACTTTTTTAAGAAGTGAAAATTTCTTAATTGACGTTAGGCCCTGAATAAATTTTTTTTTTTTCGAATGTCAAAATTGGAAAAATTATTTATACACCTCAACAGTTTATATCAATAACTATTGAATACAAATTCAAAATAAAGTATGAATATAACAAATAACAAATTATAAAATAGTACAATTAAGAATGATAAAGCTAAAAGGTCATGATTTTAAAAACGAAGGATTATTGCTAATACTAAAAAAATAATTATTTTTGCTTATTTAGTTTACTTATAAATAACAATATATTTGCATAATTTAAATATGGTAGCTTTAAGATTCACTGTATTTAATGGAAGCTTGAACGTTTTTGTAGCATACAAATTAATATACTCATAATTGTAGTCATAAATATTCACACAAAAAACTGCAGTTCTATTAGGCCTAGTTAAAATTTATTAATTTATACATTTTTACATTATCAACTAATTTATATTTTGTTGCAATTCACTTATTGTAATATTTATAAAAAAACACAACTATCGATTCATATCAGTAATTCAACGTTAAATTAACTAGGAAACGTATGATACAATTAAACGTCCACCTTTAGTAAAATCTGTTTAACTTTTATAAGAATGTATAATGACAAACCTCTTTACCTTTGATACAACACGAAAATAACCTTAAAGAAGGGAAGTTCAAAATTATCCAAGAAAAGT
Source organism: Macrosteles quadrilineatus (assembly GCF_028750875.1). NCBI lineage: Eukaryota > Metazoa > Arthropoda > Insecta > Hemiptera > Cicadellidae > Macrosteles > Macrosteles quadrilineatus. Next base: position 115,608,253 of record NW_026542602.1, on the reverse strand, counting down.
AACACACTTTGCATAATTCTTTTGAATAAGAATCTCAGACAAAATTTGAGACATTGAAATGCCTTGGATTCTTCAAAGTGATAAATTATAAAGTGTTTCAAGCCTCCAAAAATGCTTGTAGGAGTTAGACGTTAAAAATCTGGTACACCTGACTTCTTAATTTACGCTTATTTTCAATCATAAAAAATTATAAAGTTTATAAATTCCAGGTAAATAGATGATACTGTTTTTATTGCTCAAAAACGAGAACAAGATGTATTATAAAAATATTCAACTAATCAAAATAAAGTTAAAGAGTTTCATAACGTCAGAAAATATTTTTGTAGCTCTTAAATATCTGTCAATAGAAAATAAACGTACTGTTACCTCCTATGGGTAGTTATGAGAAAACTATTGACTATTTGTTTAAGATAAGAGTTTTTTTTTGTTATAACTCTTTCTAAATTAATAATAGACACGGATTACATAATCTCTTATATTCTCACATTAGCTTGGCTATAGTAAAAAAAATAAGTTGGTACATACATATACACAAATGAATTTCCTCACTCATCAACAATTGCGACGCCGGTGAAGCTGAATTCCCTCAAAATTCTCGGCGGAAACAGTTTGTTTTATTTTGTGAGATCACGGAAATCACCCGGATCCCAATAATGGTGTGATGCGTGAAAAAGCACAAGCAGAAAATTCAACTTCCTTCGCCCAAAACGTTCTTACTGCTTTGTCTCACACTTTGCATGTACAAACATTCGTTGTTTTGTTGTATCCGCCCATAACTACTACTATATTACCGGTCATTGTATTTTTATTTTACAGTGTTTCTTTATTTTTATATTATATGAATGTTTTAATATAAAATAGACCCCCCCCCTGTTTTAATTAGTTTCCCCAAAATCTCCCATTTTGGGGATGTACACCAAGTGGTGGTTATGCTCAAAAAGTACTTCATAACACTCCATAAAGGTGTGCCGAGTTTAACTTTTCTAGTACGGGCCGTTAAAAAATTAACAATGGGTCTCCAGACTTTTTACTAACCCTGTATATTATAAAATTATTGTAAATGTAGGCCCCTCAGTTGTCATTGGCTCTATGGGCTATAAATTAACAGCTGTGTCTAAGGAAAAGTTTTGGTCTTAAGACAATACTTCAAGATAGCGCCACTCATCTTACACTCATCTCCATTCTTACTTGGCTTAAAATACCTACATTCGTACGGTCACCATTTCAGATCAAAGTGTTAAAGTATAAATATGTACACTGTTTATTTACTTAATTAGTTGATGAGTTAACTATTACTTCAAAAAACAAATAAATTACAATAACTCAAAAAATACATTTATATAATACCTAATAACCATGTTACTTTTTAAACTGAAAGTCATTATTTACCATTGAGTTAGTTAATATTGCCATTAAAAGACATATTATCATGGTATATTAAAATGTATTTTTACTTTTCTTGATAGGTACTTTTTTACATCAAAACTTTCATAATGATTAGTCAAAATATTGGACTTTTGAAGACACTCACCAATATTTTATGGTGTTGAAAACCTGTTTTTGAATCTCCATGGCTCATATAGGAAGTAATTTTAAAAACGTTCGTAATTAATTTCAAGGTATACAATTTCAAAATCCACCATTTAAAAGTACACATTGACCTTAATTAATTAGTTTCACTGATCATTGTATAAAGATTTTCAATGATTACTCATAAATACAATAGTGTAAACACTTTTTTCTTTAATATAAATATTTAGCGGAATGAAATAGTTCCGTTAAATATCAAGGACAGTCCACAATTGTTTGTAACCAAAGTTAATACCACACACTATGTTCACTAATTAATTCATCAACGAGACTATTTGAACTACAAGCCATTTATCCCTTGAAATGTGCTTTGAACAGCTTAGAATCGACATAATCTTCTTAAAAATCAAATTTTAATTGGCATTTCACACTCGATAAAAAATAATGGAGAAGAGATATTTTTAACGAACTAGAAGATGATAATAGTATTTTACTGATACATTTTAACTGCGTTGGAGCCTTGAATTAAAATAAATACATTTTCAACTGTGGAACACAACCCTGTTACAAATGCATTTTTGAACATTACCTTCACATGGTTTCTATAATCAAAAGCATCGATATAAATAGAGCCGATGAAATTATTAGTGTCAATCATCTGAGTTGAGGATGACGGGTTTAAGAAGAAATATGTTTATTTAAATACAACAAGTCTTTTAATTAAAACAAGTGACAGGATAGAATAGAACTTTCTGAGTTTTTTGCAAATTTGATAGAGATTTTCAGTTAATGTCCGCATCAAATTGTACATTTATTAAATCATGTGTTCCTATAATTTTTATTCGATAAAACTATTTAATGAGGCCCATCAACGAAGTTCTCATAATCAGGCTGAACGTGAATTTCATTAACAGATAACAGTACCCCTTATCTACATGTATTGGTTGATAACATTGGACATGTATTGATTGTATACGTCACTGACTGGTGAATACTGTACACGTACAGGAAACGATGATCAATAGAATTTATGTTTTGTTGATCAATAATGTGGGTTTCTTTATACCTGAGCAACATCACGATTCTAAAACAATGATAAAAATGAGTCTAACAATTTGTTGTAAAATCTTGTCAAAGGCGTTGATAAATTTAGTGATTCCATAATTTAGAGACATTTCTAATCAAATCAATATTTATTTTTAATAGAATTTATTTTATTGAAAATGAATAATGTTTTTAACAAACAACAAATAGCCCTAAAACTGTTTTAAATTTGGTAATTGGTCCATTGATATGATATAATTGTTTAAAGCAAACCATTACCAGTAATCTTAATCACCCCATGAGAGTTTGAAAACAAATGCTAAAATAATTGCAGTAATTTGTGATGTATTATCATTCTAACAGGAAAGGTCAAACTTCTGTAGTACGATTTGAGATTGTATTTTCAGAGCAAGATGTATTTTAGGTCAATTTTGAATGAAGGATTAATAGATCTTGCACTTTTTTACTGGTCAGGCTGCAAACTCTTTAGCCGGGACAGTTTTTACGCTAATAATAAAAGGCAATTATAGCATGTACAAAGACAGTGCATAGTATGTGTTCGTATTTTAGACTAGAAATAAATTAAGAGTGATTGTTTAATGAAGTGGATAATCTGTTTAGCTTTGTTACTAAGATCAGCTGTTTCTTCAGCTAGGATCATTTGTTGAAAGCCCAATCATCAAGGACAAGTTTGGACCATCTGCATTACAACATAATAGAAAATGACTCCTTAAGATTACATCTGGGACCTTAAAGTTAGTTGAGCTCAAACAACTTAGCTACCCATCTTTACCTCATTCATATTCAAGCTATGTATTCTACTAAAATTAAAAAAAATAAACCATTCCTCACCATCAGAGATTATAAAAAAAACACAAACTTTAATAATTTAACCATCTAGACTATGCATAGGCCTAGTTATTTTTTAAGATTTAAGGCAGTAACTACGCGTAAAGGTTTCTATCTTTCCCCGGGCCCTGTTGTTATAAGATGGCGACAACAATGATGCAGTGCGTCCAGCATCCCGCTGTGGAGATGATTGAGTATTACGTCATTGTATTGTTAGAACCCTTACTGGAACTATCTCTTGTCTCAGAAAATATAGGGTAAACAATTAATTTAACCAAGCCATTCGTAAAGTCACAAGTTAAAACTATTGTGGATGTTTTTTATTCGTATATATTGCATCAATAGGGAGTCACTAAAATGTATCAATCCAAAATTTGTAGCAGATTATGAATGTATTTGTACGAGATGATTTAGAAGATGAAAAATGTGTAAACAGCTAATCGACTGTAAGGTTTGAAACTTGGCAAGCACGTTTCTTCCTTCGTTCTAATTTTGAAATTTATACGATTAATTTTCTTTGAAAAACTCAGAAGAAATTTTGAGAGAGTTTAAATTGTGAATTTTCACTTATTAGAAAGGAATACATTTAATATTGAGATCATTAGAGTTCGTAAGTAGATCAGTTAGTGAATGATAGAAGATAGTCTTGTTGAAGTTGACTTCGGAAACTGAAGTAAACATCTCATCTCCATAAATCAACCGTAGTAGTCTTCGCTGGAATAGGCCATAGATAACTATGGTAACTATGTAAGTAATACACTTATAGATTGTATCACTATCGTTGTAGTTTTTAACTTGAAAATCTGACGGGTGCGTACAATATTACTGATATTACTGAGTTTAAAATATTTGGTGTATAGAAAAAAACTTTCCAACTCAGCAGACTCTGATAGTAGCTTGATTATATTTGTATACTCAATTGGCCACGGAATTGCCGTCAAAATTGATGTACACTTTAGAGTAGTTTTCCAATGTCTTTGGTTTTAAATACACCCTTTAATTTTACGGTAAACCTCTAAAGGTTTTAATGTTAAGGCGTACAACCCACCTTTAACTATCCGTAAAAGCTATAAAATCAGAAAAAAAGAACAATAAATCGGTTTCAAACAAAAGATTAAATGTTAATGTGCGAAGAAAAATAAGATAGAATACCTTTATGAGGGGTTTCAAAATAAGTTTATCACATATATACTTATTCATATAAGTACTATTTTTCTGCCACTCTATTATCTCATAGATTCTATCCAGATACAAGATACAGTTTTGACTCATAATTGTATCGCTCTTCAACTCTACGGTTCATTGCTTCGTAGTAAATCCTTGCTCTTTCCTAAGATATATAATTTTAGAGTGTTCTTTTTTCCTTTGTCGTGAAAACATACATTACAGTAAATAAAGATGTAGCGGACAGCCTTAAGTCACACACAGTGAGTTATCGCACAGATACCTCACGTTTGGTGAAGCTAGGACAATACTGGTGTCTACCCAGCACAATAGTGGCAAAATCGGGTCGGGAAGGAGACAATTGTAGCCTACAGATAGTGAAAAATCATATTGTGCTTTGAAAGTAAAGCAACATGAACCATTAACGGCTTCAATATGAGATACAGGATTAAGGTGGTATTTATTTGTTGGAAACAATACTTTCCAATGATCTTAATAATTTGGAAATATTTTACAAATAAAATGGCTTATTTGATAATAGATACTTGTTAAAGTACAGTATCTATTATATAGTAGAGTAGTATATTCAATCACGTTGGACAACATTTGTTTATTTTCGACTAGAGCACATGTTTAACTGAGAAAAATGCACAATCCTCGAAATACACTTTTGGTCCGTGTGATGAACTATATTTTCAATTTTTCTGCAATAAAAGGTTCTCTTCTTGTTTAGCTGTTATTTAGAGGAAAATGTGACTGCTATTTAGATGCAATATATATTACTACACCAACACATAACACAATGTATTCATATTCAATTGGTAAAATTCTATTACATAAACATTTATTTAAATGTTGATTAAGGGGTTATATTGTAGTGAGATCCACAATAGGTACGACATATAGTCAATGGCATTGACTATATAACACTATATAGTGTTATATAGTCAATGGTACGACACAATGATAAACACAAATAAATTGAAATGCCGGTATGTTAATTTTTCTTAATCCGGAGTATATTTTTTCATTATAATATCCTCAGGGAAATCAGCTGACGAATTATTTTAACGGTATTAAAGTCTTGTTGGTCTCCTCGTCTTCAGCTTTTAGAAGAAAAACAAATATTTTAGTCCACCCAACGCATGTACAAACATTTGAATTGAGTACAGGAGCTGCAATCTTTCTGACTTCAAAATGTGTCTGTTGATTTTGTGTATAAAGAAGTTTTGATAGATATTGTGTGATATTATTACACCGTTATCAATGTATTTTGTGTTTATCATCATGTTACGTTTATGTATCCCTAGAGTAAGATCGACATTTACTGTTTGTAAATATTTACAAGGATTTTACGAATTACAGTTTATTATTGTGTTGGTGAAGTAATACAAGTTACTTTTTGTCTACTATAGCATAAAAAAATACATCTTAGGAGCTAATTTACAAGTTGAGACTATCGGTTTGCGAAATTATCGTTTTGTGATCAGTTAGCTGAAATAATAGCGCAGTCAAATTGGAGCGTGAGTAAATCTAAAAAAATACTACCAAAACATAACCATAACAAAATAAATATTACTAAGTCATATCTAGGTAATCTTGATTTCTTTTTCTTTTACGGCTTAAAGAAATTCGTAAAATAATGTGGAAGTGCAACACATTGAATGCTACAACAGTAGGGCTCAGTTTATTGGTATTCTCGTGGAGCTCAGGGTATTTACACGTTATCTTAACGTTATGGCGTGGAATGCCAACTCCATTCCCTGAACGGGTATTGTGATATTATTGTCACGCCATACTCTGTTATATACATTCCAATAGAAATTCTGTTTACTTTATCTATGTAACTTTAGCTATTTATTGCATCACTTCTATTTCTCTGATTGTGAAAGATTGAACTAAAAAGGTACATAGTACTAGCCATATGAAAATGAATACGTAACAGTAAAGATGTGTATGCAATAAGGTTGTGTGTTTGTAACATGAAACGTACATCTATTCATATTTTAAATATTAAATATACAGTATAATAAAGGTGTCTATATCGTATAATAACAGAAAGCCTTAAACGTAAGTCGTTAAAAGCCACTAAAGTAAAAAAAATCTAATACTACCTTTTCATATGGTTACGATTACTAATGATTAGTAATTTCCTATAATTAATTGCATATACCTACCTGATAGCTGAATACGTTTCTAACGACCTAAAACGCCCTATCGTACTTTCTGCCAATCACAAATGACGGGGTAAAAGATTATAATTTAAGGATGTAAAAGAAATGTACGTTAAATTGTAAACCCTCTAGGTATTTCAATTAAAACCAATCAGTAAAATTATTCTCCGGGTGATCAAATAAATTATAAGACAGGGACCTAAAAGAGCGGACACTTTCAAAGTTTTGGGATTAGATGAATAGGTTGACAATTCATAAAGTACATACATTTTATTTTATGTATAGAAGATTACTTATGTATTGTTAATAACCAAGCCAGCAAACGTGAGTGCAGAAAAGATGAAGTTAAATTAAGTATAAGAGAGGAATGGACGAGCATTGATCCCAGCTTCTGATCATAACCGGGTTGTTCTTTTGTTAGGGCTATAAAATCAAAATATTATTTAAAAAGTCAAATGTCTACTCAAAAACTATTTTCATTCAGTTAAATTTATATTAAAAAATATCTATTCCTTTCTATTTCAAGCAATAATAAACTTAGAAAATGGTAGGTCTATACCATCTCAAACACCAAATTACGACTGGGTTTAAATTATGGGGAACTTTTGCATATGTTCACTTTTATGTAATATCAATTTGTTACTTTTGCCAATAAATATTTCAAGACTATGTGATTAAAGTACAAGTCAATGTGGTTCAATTCATTGGATGGATGAACTATGTGTGTCAACTATAATGCAGGCATGCTAGGTAGAACATAGGTCAGACATATTGTGTTTCTATCGTGTCACATAACGTAGAGTGTCTATATACGGGTATTTGATGTTAACTACAACTAAAAACTACGTAAGTCCTGACATATAATATAAAAACGCATCACTGAAACATATCTTGACTTCAAACATATCGTAGGACAAGAACTTACATAGTGTTTTTGTTTGTGAAATAATGAAAAATAATTTGCAAGCAATTCTCTAATAATTGGTCCTACATATGATTTTCAGAACGGATAGTCCTAATCAGCCTGATACTGTATATTAAACATTATCTTTAAATTACTGTTCAGGTTTTGGTGATAGTACACCCTGAGTGCATGGCAAGTTTTATTTTTTGTTTAAATCATTTAAATATTGATAAATGTGATATGTTTTACCCTCTTTAGTTTTGTTTACTACCTGTTTACTACATCTTTAGTTTTGTTTACTACTAGTTGTTTACAAAGTCATTAAATTTTAAAAATAAAAAATAGGCCTTTAAAATATATTCATTATACTGCATGGAATAAGTAAATATACACACGGATAATATCTGCAGGTATCTTAAAATTGTACTTTACTGCATTTTTTGCAATATACAGCTATTATTTTTAAGATCACGAACGTATCCATTCAGAACAGGTTATCAAACTTTCAATGGAGACATCAAACTGTGACAAAACTTTTGAAACACAAAACTCTAGCACTCCCTTATCTGGGGGTGCTTCCACGAATTACTGTTCTGATCGGAAAACGATCCGTTAAATCATGGAAAGAGTCAGCTTTCATCGGGGCTGGAGACTTGGGTATATTACCATTTGAGGCGAAACATATTCCTATAGCGAGGTTTGTTTTATAAAATTTGTATAAAATTAAATGTTATAATATTACACTTTTCAATAAATTATAAAATAAGAGTAATCGATGGTATTCTCTTTTTGCCACGGATCTCAACGAATAATGGAGACGGTTGCTTATGTTATGTACTTAATAAATTTCTAATTGCATTTGATAACCACCAAACAGTTTTGAAATAATCTTAATGTTATTAAAGATGGGTTTATGTAGCCAGAGTTAAGTAAAAAATATAGTTTGAGGCAACTAAAGATATTGTTTTTTTAGGGAATTAAACATTCAAAGCTGTTTATTAGACCTATGTGCAATTAAATGCCATACCTATCTAGAAACCAATAGGGTTGTTATTTTAGGCTAGGAGTACTTAATCGATTCTGGAACACTCCCTTTTCTAAAATCCATATGAAAGTGAACACATTTTTAGTTGATTGGAAGTAGTGGTAGGAAGTAAGTGGTTTTAACTGATTCTCATACGAGTTGTTAACAACAGCTGTTGATCCACGTTCCCCAGTCATGTTGCTGGTTTGTATGTAGATGTCGGAGGCTTGTCCCATGTACAACAACGACGGATCTGTGTTTGCAACCAACAACACGTGTTTAGAGGTAACTAACAAAACGTAACCAGTTGGACTTCTCAAAAAGTTTATTTAATTATTACTTGGTTAAGATGTTACATAGCATTTTTTTGGTGTTAATGTTGATGTGTGTCTTTGTTCGAGACGATATTCTTAGCTAGTAACAATTTAATTTGTTTGATAAAATTACAGCGCATATCAATTGTATTATGTGCGTTGGTGTACTCTTACGTCACTGTATATTTTTACCGTATTCGTTAAAAAATCATCCTAACCCTATATTGTTACTAAAATCATCCTTTCGTTTTATGGCATATTTGATTTATAGCCAAATTATAATATCTGGGTCTAGAATTGAACTTTTTCCATTAAAATCTACAAACAAACTATTTATTTGACAATACGAGCACGTAGTTTACACAATTATGGGTTATAGCTGATCAAGCTGAATATTTGAACACCAAGCTACGTTATAATATGGCGACCCAGTGGTTCTTACCTTAGCCTTAGCTGTATGTCCACTTAAAAAAAATAACTCTCTCAGGTCGAAAAGTTGTAACATACTTTGAAGAACTACCTCCGCAAAATATCTTACGGTTATTACATTTTATTTCTTGTCTACGTAATATGTATTAGAAATATCGGTAGCCAAGTTGTAACCAAGATTTATTCACCGAGACGTCACGGAAGTAGTCTCACAGCTGTTAAGCAGCCAGTGACAAATGCCGCAGTAACTTACGCTCATGTCAGGATCCTTTTACCCGCCATCTTCGCCGCTTCATACATGTCGTCTGCTTTGTGTACTCTCAAGTGACTGGGGATTAAGGGGATTCTCTACTGAAAATCGAGAAATTTTTAAATTTTTTAAATAATTTTTTTTTTGTTTTATTTTATTTTTTAGGATGTCCTTTTTCAGAAAAACCATATATATAATACCATTATGACTGTTATATATATAATAAAATAATATAAGTGTGGTGTTGCACGCCGCCGGACTAGTCTCGAGTAGCTGCCCCGCTGGGCAACTTTGTCTGTTTTCAGCAACCACTCCTGTGATTTCACCAAGAGTTTTGTTATATGTAATATTTCTATTGGTTTACTGGCTTAGTACTTACTCTATGCTGGCAGTGATGTAACAAAAATAATACAACCAGCTGTTTGATTGCTTACAAACAGCAACCAAAACAATGTTTTGTTTTCACATAACCTCAAGAAGTGTTATTCTGCTTGTGTTGTGAGTGTTATTCAATGAACTAATTATTTGTCAAGTAAAATGGGTAGAACAAAGAAAACTAGGAAAAACATTGTAGAAAGGAACAGACTCAACTCTGCTAAAAGGTTTTGTAAATACATACGACGGTACAGTGGTGTTTCGAGCACAAGTGCAGAAGAAAGTGAGACTGAACCCAGGCTTAGGCCTATGTCTGTTTCGTCTACTCAAGGGACTGCTCAGCCTTCTACATCTGTAAGTACTTATGTTGATGGAGATAGGCCTACTGAAAAAAATGACAAACCTACAGGGTTTGCCTTGTATAAGAGCTACAATGAAACTATAGAAACAAATGCAGCTGCTCCCAGCTATATCATGGTTGATGTAGCCCTCCTGAAATCATTCATCTGCCAGTTCCCCTGTTCAGAATGTTTCTGTAAAACTTTGGAAGTAAGGAATGAGGATAGCAAAGGCTATGCACATTTTTTAAAACTGCACTGTAATTCATGTCTGGCAGAAACCGTTTTCCAAACTTCACGGCAGGCTGGACATTCTACAGCTAACTCTACTCGAGCACCATATGACATCAACCGAAGGCTTGCACATGCATTTACCTCTTTAGGGAAAGGCCATAGAGGCATGGAAGTGTTTTCCATGCATCTAAATATGAAACCTTTAGCTGTTAAAGCATATCATCGGCACCTGGACCAGTGTCATACAACCTATCTGGAGGCAGCGGATGCAGTTTTGGAAAACGCTAGAAGTGAAGTGCGGAAAGCATACTTGACTTTAGGGAACCATCCTCTCGATTATGTAGGCCCTTTAGATATATCTGTAAGTTATGATGGTAGCTGGCAAAAGAGAGGCTTTACATCAAAAAATGGAGTTGGCTGTGTAGTGGATGTTGTGACAGGTGTAGTCATTGACTTTGAGGTCCTCACAAAGCATTGTCGCCAATGTGAAAAAATGAAGCGGATCTTAGGTGCTGAATCCGACACATATCAGAACTGGGTTGCTGCCCATGAAGATAAATGTGACAAGAACTATGAGGGGTCTTCTCCTAATATGGAAGTGGTTGCGGCCGAGCGCATGTGGAAGAGATCACAGGACCACGGTTTCCGATACACAACCGTGGTATCGGACGGCGACTCAAAAACTTTTGTCCACTTGAGTGAAAACAATCCCTATGATGGTGTAAAACTTGAGAAGGTTGAGTGTCTCAACCATGTAGCCAAGAGATTAGGCACAGGCCTAAGAAAAGTTGTGACAGACAATACGGGAAAGGGTGACCCTCTTGGCGGAAAGAAATACGGAAGCTTAAAAGCATCGACTATCGACAAACTAACTGCTTATTACAGAAATGCAATAGAAAAGAACCTGGGAGACATAAAAGAGATGAAAACTGCCATATATGCAACACTGTACCACTGCAAGTCTACTGATGAGAAACCACAGCATGAAAAGTGTCCTAAAGGAAAGGAGTCTTGGTGCTTCTACAACCGAGCCCTTGCCAACAACAAAACCCCTGATTCTCACAAAAAAATGATAAAAACACCTATAACTGAAAAGGTAGCTATGAAAATAATGCCCCTGTACCAAAGGTTAGCTTCCGATGCCTTATTGGAAAGATGTGTTTCAGGCAAAACACAAAACGCCAACGAAGCTCTACATGGGGTTATCTGGTCAAAGTGCCCTAAAACAAGTTTTGCATCCAGGAAAAAACTTGAAATTTGTGTTTGTGAGGCTGTGTGCCAGTATAACACTGGTGTAAATAAGTCTATTTGCACCATTCAAGACAAAAGTGGGATTAGTCCTGGAGTTGCAACATCTAGAATAGCGAAACGCTTTGACAAAAAGCGACTTGAACTTTCGAAGGCGCGAAAGATGTTGAAGTTTACGGAGTACCGTAAAAAGCTTAGACAAGCCCAGTTAGTAGAGGAAGAAAGAAAAAAACAGAAAGAAGGACTGACTTATGGAAGAGGAAGCTTTTAGGCAAACTAAGTGATGTATATAGTAGGATAAGTGCGTTTTGTTCTTTTTTTTAATGTAATTTGTGCGTTTTTCATTTGTGTTGTGTTTTATTTGAAAATTATTTTATGGACTTATCTACGGTATCCTGGCAACAACTTCATCCTTTTATTGATGGTGAGTCCTTTTATAATTATTTGATTAATAACATTTCACTATAAGCCTTTTAAAGTGATTTTATTTCCATATAACAGGTTGGTAATCAAAAGAAAATAGGATAGGGGTTTTCAACGCGCGATTCCCGCATATTTGATTTTTTGTGTTTTATAAACATATAAATTGATATATCTCAGAAACTATTTGAGGTAGAGGGTTGAAATTTTTTTCAGGCATTCCTCATTAGTATATCTAAAAAGTTAGGAAGATTTATGCCAATATCACACTTAGAAGTAATAAAAAAAAATAAAAAACATTTTTTTGAAAAAAAAAATTTAATTTTAATTTTATTTTGCATGTAACTTTTTTTTATACACAGATAAAGTTATAATTTTTCCTAACTTTTTAGTAGACTAAGTGCCCTACAAAATAACACCTTGATTGTGAATATTCAGCCAGTAGAACTTAAGATATATCAATTCAAAGATAACACTTAGCTTTTCCCATAAAACCCCCATAAAAATAAACATACGGCTATTTTGTAACTTTTGACTATAAAAATTAATTTTCATCAAAGCTAGAAACTATAAAAAAATCACCAAAAACAAAGAGTTGGCATATTAGCAGATTTAGCATTTTCAGTAGAGAATTTCCTTAATGTATTATGTATGGGACTTGGTAAACGTACATAAAATACTAATTTTTCTTTTCTTTATCGGTGACATAACTATTTGATCAATGTTGTATGTGATGGTAATGTTATACGATGTAGTAAAATACTCGTACATCATGCAACACTATTATATATATTTAAAATAATACACTATAAAAACTTTCCAGAATGTAAATGCATAAACATGTTGAATGAGCGATACATTTTTACCGGACACATCTTTCGTAATCAGGCCGAAACAGAGAGTCGACGAAATAACATTAATTGAACAAAACCCCAAGATTCATAATATCAATATGCTTACCATTATTGTAAAATACTTATGACAAAACTAAAATGAAAATAGTTGCTTTGTTTGACTAATTGAAAAACAATGGTGATACGATAAAATATTGGTTTCACAATACCTAAAAATACAGCAATTTTACCTACACATCAATGAAACTAAATACTTCTCATCATTTAAAATAATTTCTAAATAAATTAAATGCGTATACTATATTAATAACATTATACGTTACTTGCAGATGAATTAACATTTTGGAATGTGAAGACAACTAAAATATGTATGTGATTTGTATTTTTCAGACCACAGAGGACAAGAATTGGAAGTCTTACTGTAGTTCTCCGCCTTCTACGACAGCGAGTAAGTATTTTTTTAAACAGTAAAAAGCTTATTGTTTATACATCTAGTTAATCCTACGTCCTATGAAACCTTTTTGTTTCTTTAGTCCCCATTCACAACCTAAATGTGTTTTACAAAGCAAGAGTAATTATTACTGGCAAAAGAAAATTATTACATCAAAACACTCCCATATTTAATCATGAATTACAATAGGAATCGTTATTTCGTAATAGATAAATAAATTTAAAAATACAGTGTTTTAACCAGAGCATCATTGTTTTCTAGAATGTAACTATAGTTGAATTTAGGTATTTACGTGGACATTATAATTATATTGACCAACTGTATACTTTCTCTTTTAGTTACGATATAATTTTATTTATTTTTATTTAATTTTAGTTTATAATTTTTGGTGACATGAAGGTGCAACACTTTACAGTATTGTTTATTTTTTATATGTAACGATACTTCGAACTAAAGTATGTTATTAATATTGGTTGTTTATTAATGTGTATTAATATTATAATCACACTTATCATTGTGTTAACTATTTGTACATAGTTTGTGCATTAGAAGAAAATCGGTATTTTACTTCTGCATCCCCTGTTTTGACATATTTTTATTGTGAAATCATAACACATTTGACGTTGGAATTCGATGTCTACTTCAAAGTAGCAGATCCGTATTCAAAACGCTTATTAAAACGTTAACACATACGATTTATCCAAGCAAGCATTCAGGTGGAGTTATGCTAAACTGAAACGCACAGAGAAAGCTTCAAAGTTCATCACACCGGATTATATCTAGCTTTGCAAACTTTGATTGGGAATTTAGTTGTTATAATCAATCATTGAGGTAACATAACATGACGTAGCTTAATCAAATAGAACACGTGACTAGATAGTTTTGATTTTGAATTATAATTTCTTTACATGCCTGATCATGGAAAACTAAGAAATACTAAACAATATGAGCATTAGCACATTGTGTGAATACGTTTTAAGTTAACCGTCTTAAGTGTTGCCAACCTATTTCCAAGCGTACATGGATTACGTGCATAATAAAAGCACGCTATTTTGTGTTGTTTGGTTGGAATACTGGGGTGCAAATAAGTAAAAACTGTGCTACAAATGCAGCAATTAGCAGCTTTCTGTACTATAATCAGTGCAAGAAATCCCACTTTGTCGGGTGACTGAAGGAAAAAATAATTTTAACATACAAATCACTCACTATTGCCAATAACTATGTAAATAACTTCTTGATCAGCATTGTACGTGTTATTAAATTTACGGAAAGTAAATAAAAGAAACGTCTTATAACACTTAAAACATATATTTACGCTTATACTGTTAGTCACAAGACGGTAAATATACAAAAAAGATGGTAAGTGGTGATCGATTTCGATTGGACACACCAATCATCATCAGACCCAATAGGCGAATGACAAGAATCATAATGGCGTCCCTGAATCCCCCCCCCCCCAAGAATCTTAAGTAAGGACGCCATTAAGATTCTTGTCATTCGCCTATTGGGTCTGATGATGATTGGTGTGTCCAATCGAAATCGATCACCACTTACCATCTTTTTTGTATATTTACCGTCTTGTAAGTAACAGTATAAGCGTAAATATATGTTTTAAGTGTTATAAGACGTTTCTTGTATTTACTTTCCATAATAACTATGTTTAAACAAAGATGGTAACTATTCTAGTAATTGGTACATCTTCTAAGGTTTTGTAATGTGTAAGGATAGGACAGTGGTGGTTAGTTGGAGGGAGGATAGCCACAGGTGGCCCTTTGGGATCCTTTATACTCTTGATTACATCCAGAATAAGGGCGCATATAATTTACTTTTCAGAACACATTAACAGCTCTATATCATTCAGATTGCGTTATCTCGTTTTATGTAGAAAATATCTAATGCTACAAAAACAACCAAAGAAATATTTAGTTAAAAAGCTGAAGATGTGTTGAGTTCACGCAGTTCGCATTTTCTTTTACATTTCTATTCAATGATGGCGCAACCCTCTAAGCCTAGCCTTAAGTAATGTGTAAAAAAATCTGGGCTATGTGGGACTATAAAACAGTAAAAGATCAACCACCTCTACTTATAACCAGACCTATAACTGTACTTGTGAAATCTAATTCCTTTTTTATCCAATAGTTTTATAATTTGTACAACATTATACAAATAATTGTATATTCAAAAATTAGTGCTTTACAAATTAATCATTCACATAGGGTTCTTAAGTTTCTCTAACAATATACTAATTTTATTTGCTGAACGTATGAGAAAAAGTTGTTGGATTCTTGCGCAAACGTTTCAATTTTTTAAAGTACTCTCCAATATCAGGTCATAGTTCATTAGTTATATTTGCAAGAGAGTGTTTCCGTGTAATTAAGGTGCGTTAACATTATTATATCGACTGCAGCTGGCTCCAACCAGTCAATCTTGTTGAGTGATTCACACTCCCCTCCCTACCCTATGTCCGGATTACAACATTATTAGAATAAATTCAAACCTCATTTATTATCGTTCAGATTAATAAAAAAAATAACTCTATTTTTTACAATCGGTAAGTTTTTGATTACAAAGAAGTTTTTTTCCACAATCCTCTACACCAAATATCTCAAAAATCCTTAAAAGTGGCATTGGGTTTTCGTAGAACAATATACAGCGAGGAAGTATGTAGGGACATCTGTTGTCAACAAATATAGACTGAAGCGACTAGGTATTACATGGTATTCAGTCACCAGAGAGTAAACATGATTTTTTAGGATATTTAGAAATTTTAGTTCAAAAAATGAGTAAGCTTGGAGGGAGAGGCCTGCCTTAAATAAACGGCGAACTGCAAAGGCAGAATGCTTAGTAAAAAGATGGGACGATCTTAAATGTTTCCGTTTCTTTAATTTTTACTGTTTCTGAGTGTGCGTCTACAAAAATTGATTTATAAAAAATTGATTGATAAAATTCTTATTCGTTTGAGAGACAAATTTCAAGAACATACATTGTCATTATATTAATAATCCTTGGGGTTTGAAGAAAAATTAATTTTATCGTAACTATACAAGCTACGCAAGCTATTTTTTATCGTGGTTACGTATAATTTGAAAAATGTGAAAAAAACTACTTTCTCTTAGCCTGGAGAGAGGAATCAACGGTTTCCATTTTTCTACATGTCACTTTTTACGATAAAATTAATTTTTCTTCAAACCCCAAGGATTATTAATATAATGACAATGTATGTTCTTGAAATTTGTCTCTCAAAAGAATAAGAATTTTATCAATCCATTTTTTATAAATCAATTTTTGTAGACGCACACTCAGAAACAGTAAAAATTAAAGAAACGGAAACATTTAAGATCGTCCCATCTTTTTACTAAGCATTCTGCCTTTGCAGTTCGCCGTTTATTTAAGGCAGGCCTCTCCCTCCAAGCTTTGGTATATCCTCTTGAGCTGCATACCAGACATGACCAAGTTAAAATTCAAATTATCGCTTCTTTCTCCTCTGGGGAGACAACTTTCTTGGATTACCAAAACATTGATTTGACCAAACAGCCACCTTAACAATATCATCATCAATTGATCACGCTTACAATGTCAACGTTACAACATTATAAGGACTAGGGTTTGGAAACTTCCTTAGATATCGCCATCCCATCTAAAACAAAACCAATCCCTAAAGGTATGATTCCATCACAATTTCTTTAGAGATGATAAATGAACCTTATATTATGAACACTGCGCCACAACATGAATAGATATTGTACAATTCAATATTGTCCGTGACACTGTCAGAAGCACGTCTCGCCTACTGTCCGTGCCTCATTTACTAGGACGTGACGTCAGTATAAGGTTCCAGCTCGGTTGGCAGATTGAGGAAATATCGTCCAACCGTGAAAGGTGTACATAAAATGTTAGTATTTAGTTTTTTGTCATTTTTCAATATTTCAGTTTGCTGTAGTTAGTTTTTAAATTTCACATATTCATTTTACAACGAATCAAAATCATTTCTTAAATTTCAATTTGACACCAAATGCTTTAGTAAATGCAATGAGGTATAAGTTCTCGTAGATTGATATAGTGTGTAAATAAAAAGAAAGCTATTTAATAGTTCTAAAAACCAGCGACCGGTAGTTAAAAACCTATTTTTCCAAATATGTATTTGTATGTATCACAATTGCAGCAAACCTGCAGACTAAGTGAATTTCCATTTGTCTGATCAGATTTTTGCCAAAATATTTCCTTAATATGTCAGATTTATTTGTTTAAATAATAATACATTTAAGTAAAAATTAGTACTTATATCTGCTGCTAAAGGAAAGGACAAATGTGATTTTTCGTTAATGTGAATTGTTCAGTGTGGGATAAACAAACTTGCCGTAAATTCGAAAATATCCGTCCATTAACAAGTTAAATACGACACCTATCTTTTCATTCATGGAATAACATATAAATTTTAACTGTACATGTTTATTACATTTTTCCTTTTATTTACTCATTAAGCGTACAACGCTTCAATATAAGAAATATTTTTTAACTCTACACGCCTAACAAAAAATAGGCATTTAGCCTTTTTAGGGTGTAAATATAATAATATAAATTTAATAACCCCATAAAACTTGTTTCTATTACACAATCCTGCTGGTTCGCAAACGCATTTTTAATATTTATCCAGGCCTAAACATTCATGGAAAATCCCAACAAAATCTTCTTACATTTGCTCACGTTACAAAAGCAATCACACTTTATATATTTATTTATGCTTAGGCCTATCTATATATGTATAAAAAATATTTTAAGAACAGTTTTTTCAGCCTTAGGTACTTTTTACAATCATACAAGTAGGAGTTTCCTTCTTTTCTGAGGTTAACGAAAATAAATTATTATAAGTGAAATACAATTCATAAACATAGCCTAATGTGGATGGTATTTGTTCGACCATTGATTTAAAATCCTATTCAACACCCCTTAAGATACTACGACTATGATCAGCTGGTAAAGCGTTTCCCATTTCGTCCAGCGTTTGGATTTAACCTAACCTAAAAACGTGTTGTACAGTGTTTGAAAGACTAATTATTTATATTATTTATAGTAACTGTTGGGAAAATATAATGTGTAACACGAGTGCAAACTGCCTTTGCTGCACTCAAGAGACTTTCCACACTCGCCTGCGGCTCATGCGTAAACATTTCTCTTGTGTGCAGCAAAGTGCAACTTCGCCCACTAGTTACACAAATAACTATTGCGGACACTTCCCAAAGTTCCACGACCTTTCGATATCAGGGATCTGATTCTGTGAGGTCAGTACTATTTATGAAACAGCTGATCGTAGTAAGTAACACAAGCTTCACATATCATCTCATACCATTCTACACTCATCCTTCACTCATATTTGGGTTGAAATACGCACCTAGGTGGTGTTCTAAACTCACTTGATAATTGAAAATTGATTGACATGATTAGGACACAAATTGAGAAACTGTGGACAAATTATTAGCAGTAAACATTTTTTAGACCATTGAATTAAAAACAATTGAAAAAATAAAGGATTAATTTGGTCTATTGATTTTGAGGGTCTATATATCAGGGACACACCTTCCTACAAAAACGTCATATGTAAAAGCCTGTATATTGTTATTCATTTTACCACAGAATAAAAGTTCAACAAATATAAGGGTAATGCAAGCATTGCCTGATACAGCTACATTATACCAGCTATAGTAGTGGAGTCTCAATCATTGCACATAATACATTGTACGTTATACATGTATCGCTTTGTCAATAAGGGCTGTGATTGGTTCTGCTCATGACAAAGCCAACCGAATCCGTCGTAATTACATTTCAAAACAGTTGCAATATGCTGTATGTTACATAAACATAATCTATGTAAGAAAACTCGTACACCACAAATATTATGTTAGTCTGTTCACAAATGAAGGCTTTACAAGTCAAAATGAAATTAAAATTGACTTGCATAAAAGTGTAGAATGTACTATTTTTAAAATAAGCTGTTGGTTATAATGGCTTGCAAAGGATTTCAATATTGACAATACAAAATATGTTAAAAAGGCTATATCCTGTATTTTACACCACTGAAAAGTGAAAAGTGGGGAGGTTGGGCAAGATGGCGGATTGACTAAGCTTTTCTTTAATGTGCGGTAGTTGAAAAAGTACGAATTATAGTATTTTTAGTCATTGCGTAGTGGGAAAATTATTGAAATCAAATTAAAAAATGAAAACTGAAAAGCGGAAGAAAAAAAAGGAGAACGAAATCAATATGATGCAAGAATCGGAGACCGAAAGTGGTACAGTCACAGTCGAAGTCGACAACGAGAATGATGAGTCATGTGCACCGTGTGCGGTTTGTGAATCAGTTATACCGGGAGATGGTTGTGGATTGTTTTGTGAAGGTTTTTGTGGACAATGGTTTCACCCAAATTGCATAAAAATTGATTTGGACATGTATAATGGTATTACTATGGTATCCAAGCATGTCAAATGGTATTGTGAGGAATGCTCCATTCGAGTTGATAAATTGGTGAACAAGGCAGGTGATATTGATGAGTATATTTCACTGCACGATTCAGTAAGTAGATTATTGACAATGGTTACTAAACTGGCTAAAGATAATGATTTGACTAATTGTCGAATTGACAATGTTGAAAGTTTGGTTAAGACTAGGCCTAGGCCTATCAATTCTCAGACTATGGCTGAGAAGTTGCAGATGACAAACTCAGTTCAATTGAGTGAAGTTAACCAGAAAAACAAGACAAGTAATGGAAATGGTAAAAGGAGTACAAATGGTATAGGCCTACATGGTAGCAATCGTGAAATGAAAAATAACTCCGATCATACATTGTCGGTTGAGAAACCTACAAATGAGAATGTTGTAGCAAGAGTGGGGGATACTGACAAATCTAGACACGAAAATCCTAGTTTCGAACTTAGTCCTGGCAGTGTAAATTACAGCAAGAGTCCAATTCAAACTAACAATCCCAATGATTTATGTACAAATTATGAGGAGGATTATCCAAGTTTAAGTGACAACAAGACATGGAAGGTGTACCAAAGCAAAAGGTCTAGACATAGTAATAGCAACACTGAAGAGTATAAGCGGGGAAATACAGATGGAAAAGGCAAGACTCAAAGTGGACCACGCAATAGGCCTAGGTTGAATAAACCTATTTTTGGGAAACAGAAACCTAGTGAGGGGCTCGAAGTAGCGACTAAGCATGCATGGTTATTCATATCAAGACTTAAACCCACAGTTGATGCTGAATCAGTAAAGTTGCATGTTATGAGCCTATGTGGAGATGGATGTGAGGTGATTTGTGAAAAACTGAGAACCAAGTATGACAGTTATGCATCTTTCAAGGTAGGTTGCAGCTCTGATTATTTTAATAGAATACTTAATGAAGATGCATGGCCTGAAGGAATTTTGCTATGTCGTTATGTACCATCTAGGCTAAATAATGGAAACCGGTCTGGTGCTAGAATTGATCATACAGAAGAGGGTACTGTTAGGCCTAGGCCTTTGCCTAGTCAAACAGACATAGGCTTGTCTAAAAAAAACTTGGTTTAGACATCCATCAAGAAATGGAGATGGAGTCTTTTGTACATAATGTGAATAGTCCATCATTAAGAATTAGTTTTTTAAATATAAGGTCAATCTTCAACAAGGTTGAGGAGATTGAAGTAGAAATAGAGGATAGCTCTCCGGATATCTTATGTTTTGCGGAGACTTGGTTAAATGATGTAAAAAATCAATCTTTTAGAATAAATGGTTACAATAAAGTAGTCAGTGTATTTAGATCGGATGGAAATGGCGGAGGGGTGTCCATATTGAAAAAAGAGAATACTAATGTAAAATCCTACTCACTAAATGAAAATATTACAAATATCATGGTTGAAGATGTATGTGAAAGTAGTGCTTGTGTGATTACTACTTCCGATAAGTTTAAGTTTATTTTGCTTGTTACATACAGACCTCCATATGATCTTAACTTCTATCAGTTTATTGAGATTTTTGAGGACATTCTAAATCAAATAAAGGATCTTAATCTTCCCATCATTATTTGCGGGGATTTCAACATCAACAACAACGAAGATACCTTGCATAGGAGATGCTTTATGGATGTTATTAGGTCCCATAAATTAGTTAATACAGTCAAGAAGAATACTAGGGTTACACAGAACACAGCTACCTTAATTGACTATATATTTGTTAGCGATGATATTCAATACATAAATTGTATAAATATGGTCACTCCAATGTCTGATCATAGCTGGTTGCACATTGATTTAGTGTGGGAGATGATCTGTAATGTTAGATATAAGATTGAGAAACCAAGAATTTTAAAAACTGGAATGGAGGAATTTCAATATTATTTGAGTCACGAGTGTTGGCCTTTAGACGATGATAGTAGAGGCACTGATAATTTATTTGATGTTTTTTATGATACTTTTACCTATTATTTTGCTGTATGTTTCCCTAAATCTTTGATTAAAATAAATAGTAATTGTGATGTAAACTGGAAAAACGAAGAGGTGAGAGGATCTCGTGCGAAACTGACTGATCTTTACTGGATGACTAGACGCTCGGATAGCACGGAGGTAAAGGCGAGATACATTGAAGCAAAGAAACATCATGCTCAATTGGTTAGCTCTTGTAAGAAGAATTATTTTGGCAATAAAATTACTAAATCCAAGAATGTTAGTAAGGAATCATGGAGAGTTGTACATAGCCTTACTAAAGATACTTTTGTCAATGAAAATATCTGCTTAAAAGTAAATGATAAGTCACTTGATGATCCAGTGAAGATTGCCAATACTTTTAATAAATTCTTTTATGAGGAGGTTATTAATGTTGTGGGTGGTGGCCATAACGTTGATGTTTCACAGGAAGATGTTATGGTGGAGGAGACAAATTTCAACTTGATGAGTCTTTGGCCTACCGATGAGAAAGAAATCTTGAAGATTATTGAATCAACATGTAGTAAACCTAGTTCTGGTATAGATGACATTCCATGTACCATTGTGAAGTCTTGTGCTCACTTGGTGGCTAAACCCCTCATGACAATAATAAATAAATCTTTCAAGGAAGGGAAATTCCCAGACAGAATCAAAACTTCCAAAATAATACCGATTCACAAAAAGAACGGGAAAAATGTAATTAGTAATTATAGACCAGTTGCGGTTCAGTCAGTCTTTTCTAAAATATTTGAAGTGGCCTTTCTAAATAGACTACTGCCTTACCTTGAACAAAACAAAATCTTACTGCAAAATCAATTTGGATTCCGGAAAAAGAAATCAACTACAGATGCTATATTCTCATTATTGACCTCAGTTCATGACAGGATTGATGGCATGGAAGATGTGTATGCTTTGTTTTACGACATGACTAAAGCATTTGATTGCATTAATCATAGCCTACTAAAAAATAAATTGTCAAAGTTTGGTATTAAGAACCAACCATTAGATTGGATCATGTCATTTCTAAGGGACAGGTCACAAGTGGTAGTAGTCAAACACCTTGGTGAGGATCATGTAATAAGAGGATACAAGTCAGAGATACAACATGATGTGAATACCGGCGTTCCGCAGGGTTCTAATTTGGGTCCTGTTATTTTCTTACTATTTGTTAATGATCTACCAGAAGTTGTGCAGCAGGGTGAGGTATGGCTTTATGCTGATGACGTCTGTCATATGGTGTCCGACTCAAATACATATGAATCAATTAAGAAGACTCAGTCCGGTGTAAATAGCGTGGCTAATTGGTGCCATAATAATAAGTTGGTATTAAATCAAGGAAAAACTGGATTTCTACATTTTTATAACAGGAAAAAACCAGACTACAGCCCTTTGATTAAAATGGACCAAGTTAATATCAAACCTCAAAATAGTTTTAAATATCTCGGCATTAACATTTGCGATAATCTGAGATGGAATGACCATATTGACAATGTAATAGAGAGACTGACCGTGGTCTGCTGCCTGGCTCGTAGACTGAGAAATGTGGTCGAATTAGATGTTCTGATGAAGATTTACTATGGGTGTTTCCATAGCATTTTAAGTTATGGAGTTGCATTTTGGGGAGGATGTAGTGAGGCCAACAGAGTTTTTCTGTTACAAAAAAGAATTATAAGAATTATATGCAAAGTTCATTACCTGGAGCATTGTAAGCCTTTATTCCAAGATCTAAAAATATTGACTCTTTCATCTGTCGTAATTCTGGAATCTTCCTTGCTGGTTTTGAAATTTCCTGAAATATTTAAGAGGAACGAAGAAGTTCATAGTTACAACACAAGAGGCAAACACAACGTGCACCTTAAAAGCCATAGAACAACTTTGATCCAATCAGGAGTTCAAGGACTGGCCAGTAAAGTTTTTAATAGGTTACCGGTTGAATTAAGAAGTTGCTCTGTACCAACCGAATTCAAGAAAAAATTGAAGAATTATTTAATGGAAAAGGCCTATTACTCTATTGATGAATACCTGAGTGATGAAGATATTATATAGGCCTACTACTCTATATAAACCAAAATGACGACCACGGCTGAAATGCTACAAGTGGGATACCTTCAAGTATGCAAGTATGCAAGTAAGAAAAATAATACGATAGACTCAATGCTCAATCTTTACCTTTTCCTCAATTCAATTTCCTGCCATTTTACTATAGTTTGACGAACAGAATAGACAACGTTTATAACGTGTTAGATTTTATAAATAATCCCATAGTAAACGAAACTAAAATACAATTTTTATTTAATTTGTTGTACATAAGGAAACATGTTTGATGCATTTTCTAGGGCATAGGTCTACATACCATGTCTGTGTTATAAATAATAAGGATAATTGTAATGAAACATTTTCTGCCAGTTTAGTAAAACTAACATATTGTTGATACCTTTTTTGTAAGGTTCTTTATGTAATGGGTGTTTTGAATTAATATCATAGGTTGAACAAGTGCCTAAACACAGCTTACATGTTATCAAATAAAAGTCTGCAAATTCAGTAAAAAGTTCGCTAACACTCTAGTGTCAAGTTTATTAAGAAACTTCATAACACTTTGAATTTCAGGTGTCACAAGATTAACAGCGTTGTCAAACTAATTTCAACTCCCGAATAAACTTTGTCAAAGACTTTCACTAATATCGTATCTATAGACACGGGTAAACGAATTGAAGCAAGTTCTCTCTAAGATATCGAAGAACATTTACGTTTCTTTTAGAGTGTTTTGTATTAGTTGCCGTAATAGAAAATAAATTACTTAAAGGATCAAGCAACATAAGAACTTTACTTGTTTATACCCTTAGATTAGGTTAATCTGTAGAGAAAATCTAATTTCTTAGCAAATATCCTTTTCGGTATGTATATGATTATTTAGTCAAATATAAGTATCTTTGGATATATTATTTTACCATTATCAGGCATTTCTTTACAACTTAAGCCCGAATTTTGCAGATGTATCTTTAATGGATTACAACAGAAATAACCTACAATGCTTCAACCCTATGTTTCTTCCCAAGTTTCCACTGAAATACCAAGGAATTATAATTTGTATTTCACCTACATTAACAGGTTGCATTCTAATCGATATCTGCTAGTAAACCAATAAAACAAATAACTGGAGTGTTTATTTTTACTTAGTTTTCGTAGAAGAAAACAAATCACATATATTAAAAGTAAACTAATATTAAGTATTGGGTTTTTATTCAATATTTAGTAGGATTTGAATAAAAGTTAATTAGTCTTGCTCGAATTGTTTTCCTGAATTTATGTGAAAGTTTTTCAAATAAGTATTGTGGTTTTAAGTTTAACATAATTTCAAAACTTAAAACCACAAGTTTTGAAATTATGTTTCATAGATTGGTAGTAAAAATGTCTTTGGTAAATTTCTTCAGGTGTCTAGGTCTAGCAATCACAAAATGGAAAGTTCTCACCAGTTTTGGTTCTTCACAGTGGCATTAAGTTCATGATGTGGCAGTACAAATTTAAATAAAAAAATAAATATATGTCACTGCTCTTCTATTACTTGTGATACACCTTTATAACACTTTTACTCGAAAGTATATTTATTTAGGGATGGGAACCTCACTGAAAAGATGCTTAAGCTGCCACGTATAATAGGGAAGAGAAGGAATTTTTAATTTTCACACAAGAGGTTCATAGGTTCATTGTTGTAGCCAGCTGTCTTCTTTCTTTACACTAACATCACTTCAGTAGTGGTGAACCCAGAAAGAGACCTCACTTCAGGCACGTTTTCCCATAAGAAATAACATGGGATCATTTTTTGGCCACTAAAACCAAAAATCCTGATCTTTGCCTAAATATCCCTATAAAATTGTCAAACCTTATTTCTTACTTATTCCCCATAAATATATTTGATATTAAGCTAAAAAAGCTATTTCTTATATTTATTGACCCTTACAAGTGTAAATATAGAGTAGTGGTGAACCCAGAAAGAGACATCACTTAGGGTGTTTTTTCCCATGTTATTCTTATGGCTCTTTTTTTTGCCACTTTTTTAAAGACCCAGCTCTTTGTTTGTACACCCCTATATAAATGTTCAATACCATTGTACAACTCCATTTCTATATTGTAACATTTAAAAATACACATCCATTCTCAAAATCGAGCGAGGTTTGTACGCGAACTCGGGCGCGCTCCCGGCTCATGGCGCGCTCCCGGCTCATGGCGCGCTCCCGGCTCATGGCGTGCTCCCTTGGACATCCTTAGTAGAAATCCATGAGTTCTGGCTACTTGGGAATCCAAGCCATTTGACATACAATAAATCACCATTTCTCCTAAATTTACCTTTTCTATCAAATACATGTCTTTATACTTGGTCTTTAACAACTCCTCTGTATAGAAGCCTCCCCTGATTATATTGCCATTTTCATCTTTCAAGATATAAGTCACAGGCTTTGTATTCTTTACTTCTGCTATTATAAATGGTTCCCCTGTCCTATTTGGAGTATAACCTTTACTAAAAACATGCTTATACTTGGAAATCCTCACACTATCACCTGCCTTATATCTTGGCTTTTTAACTTGCACTACTTTAGAAGTCAACCTCTCATGCACAAATTTACTGTTCTTAATATTTACTTGGTTAGGCTTCATTCCTATAGATGTATGCACTTTATTATTATATTTTCGAATTAACTTTGGAAGTAAATCCAACCATTTATAACTCCCCTGAGCACTAAATTTCCTATTTAACCAATTCTTTAAAGTTCTCTGAAACCTCTCCACAATTGCAGCCTTAGTTGTAGAAAAAGTGTGATAGTGATTAATATTTAATGTTTTCATTAGTTTGCTAAAATATTGATTAAAAAGTTCTTTTCCATTGTCCGATTGAATGTTTTTAACCCCCTTTGGTAGAATGGTTTTAATGGTTTCTATAACCACCAACCCTGTCTTATTTTTTAGTGGAGCAGCATAAGCTTTTTTAGAAAATGTATCTATTAAAGTTAAAATATATTTAATGCTGGGCTTTTAACCATTTTGCCATATCTTAAATAGTTTTCCAGATATAAGTATTTTAAAATAATATTATGTACTTAGAAAATTTCGAAGTGTGTAAAAATGTCAAAAGAATCTTGACTTTGAAAATCTTCCTGATAACTGTAATTCTGCCTATATAAAATAGTGTTAAATTTTTTTGGATGTTTGATATTTTTATGTTGTAATATTGTTTATAATCAAAAGTTGACACCCACTATGTGTGCCAGAATTTCAACCGTTTTGCTGCATCTCAAACCGTTTTCGAGATATAAGCGCTTTTTACAGTTTTACGGACTTACAAAATTTCAAGGTGTGCAAAAATGTCAAAAGTCTAGAATTTGAGGATTTTCATAGTAACTTTTATTTGTACCCATATAAAAAATAATGTAAAAATTTTTTTGGCATTTTTTATTTTTCTATGTTGTATTATTGTTTATAATCAAAAGTTGACATTCACTATGTGTGCCAGAATTTCAACTGTTTTGCCGTATCTCAAGCCGTTTTCGAGATATAAGCATTTTAAAACAATATAATGGACTTGAACAATTTTTTGGTGTGTAAATATGTCAAAAAACTATGAATAAGAAAGTACTATCTTTTGATGATGACAAGAGGCTTATTCTGGAAGATGACTTTAATACTCTTGCTCTTGGTCATTATAAAATTGATCAAACATAAATCTATAATTGCCATTATTTAACCTTTCCACAGGGTTGGTGGTTATAGAAACCATTAAAACCATTCTACCAAAGGGGGTTAAAAACATTCAATCTGACAATGGAAAAGAATTTTTTAATCAATATTTTAGCAAACTAATGAAAACATTAAATATTAATCACTATCACACTTTTTCTACAACTAAGGCTGCAATTGTGGAGAGGTTTCAGAGAACTTTAAAGAATTGGTTAAATAGGAAATTTAGTGCTCAGGGGAGTTATAAATGGTTGGATTTACTTCCAAAGTTAATTCGAAAATATAATAATAAAGTGCATACATCTATAGGAATGAAGCCTAACCAAGTAAATATTAAGAACAGTAAATATGTGCATGAGAGGTTGACTTCTAAAGTAGTGCAAGTTAAAAAGCCAAGATATAAGGTAGGTGATAGTGTGAGGATTTCCAAGTATAAGCATGTTTTTAGTAAAGGTTATACTCCAAATGGGACAGGGGAACTATTTATAATAGCAGAAGTAAAGAATACAAAGCCTGTGACTTATATCTTGAAAGATGAAAATGGCAATATAATCAGGGGAGGCTTCTATACAGAGGAGTTGTTAAAGACCAAGTATAAAGACATGTATTTGATAGAAAAGGTAATTAGGAGAAAAGGTGATTTATTGTATGTCAAATGGCTTGGATTCCCAAGTAGCCAGAACTCATGGATTTCTACTAAGGATGTCCAAGGGAGCGCGCCATGAGCCGGGAGCGCGCCCGAGTTCGCGTACAAACCTCGCTCGATTTTGAGAATGGATGTGTATTTTTAAATGTTACAATATAGAAATGGAGTTGTACAATGGTATTGAACATTTATATAGGGGTGTACAAACAAAGGGCCGGGTCTTTAAAAAAGTGGCAAAAAAAAAGAGCCATAAGAATAACATGGGAAAAAACACCCTAAGTGATGTCTCTTTCTGGGTTCACCACTACTCTATATTTACACTTGTAAGGGTCAATAAATATAAGAAATAGCTTTTTTAGCTTAATATCAAATATATTTATGGGGAATAAGTAAGAAATAAGGTTTGACAATTTTATAGGGATATTTAGGCAAAGATCAGGATTTTTGGTTTTAGTGGCCAAAAAATGATCCCATGTTATTTCTTATGGGAAAACGTGCCTGAAGTGAGGTCTCTTTCTGGGTTCACCACTACTGAAGTGATGTTAGTGTAAAGAAAGAAGACAGCTGGCTACAACAATGAACCTATGAACCTCTTGTGTGAAAATTAAAAATTCCTTCTCTTCCCTATTATACGTGGCAGCTTAAGCATCTTTTCAGTGAGGTTCCCATCCCTAAATAAATATACTTTCGAGTAAAAGTGTTATAAAGGTGTATCACAAGTAATAGAAGAGCAGTGGCATATATTTATTTTTTTATTTAAATTTGTACTGCCACATCATGAACTTAATGCCACTGTGAAGAACCAAAACTGGTGAGAACTTTCCATTTTGTGATTGCTAGACCTAGACACCTGAAGAAATTTACCAAAGACATTTTTACTACCAATCTATGAAACATAATTTCAAAACTTGTGGTTTTAAGTTTTGAAATTATGTTAAACTTAAAACCACAATACTTATTTGAAAAACTTTCACATCAATTCCTATCACGCACAGGTCATTGTGACCCATGTGATATTTTTTTTTTAATTAATTGCTGCAAAACAGTTTGTATTAAATTAAGAATTTTCTCTCTTTTTTCTCTCTCTCAATTCAGGAAAACAGTTCGAGCAAGACTAATTAACTTTTATTCAAATCCTACTAAATATTGAATAAAAACCCAACACTTAATATTAGTTTACTTTTAATATATGTGATTTGTTTTCTTCTACGAAAACTAAGTAAAAATAAACACTCCAGTTATTTGTTTTATTGGTTTACTAGCAGATATCGATTAGAATGCAACCTGTTAATGTAGGTGTAATACCAATTATAATTCCTTGGTATTTCAGTGGAAACTTGGGAAGAAACATAGGGTTGAAGCATTGTAGGTTATTTCTGTTGTAATCCATTAAAGATACACCTGCAAAATTCGGGCTTAAGTTGTAAAGAAATGCCTGATAATGGTAAAATAATATATCCAAAGATAATTATATTTGACTAAATAATCATATACATACCGAAAAGGATCTTTGCTAAGAAATTAGATTTTCTCTACAGATTAACCTAATCTAAGGGTATAAACAAGTAAAGTTCTTATGTTAAATCGAACATACACATTGAACATACACTTAATCGAAATTAATGCTGAGGGAAATAAAATTACTTATCAAGACAAAGATTCTGTTTTTACAACTCTCTCGCAGGGTCCAAAGTAAACGATATTAGTTTCAACCTCAAACAGGAAAATATAGAAACATCTAATAGAACGAATTATAAGCAATAAGCAATAAGTAACACATTAAACGAAGAGAAAACAAAATATCAAAACTAAAAATCCTTTTCATAATGATTTATCTTTGATAAAATGTCATACTGACACAAAAGTTGTTAACACTTGACATGCACTACAGTGTGCATCAGAAGAGACCAAGCTTAGGTCGAAACAAGCAAAAGTCCCAAACAACTTTTGGTTGATGGAGCGGTTCAGTGTTTGAACCTTCGTCCCCAGACCAACGCCATTTTGTGGCTAGTTCCTTTTTGCAAAGTTTGGTCTTGTTCAGGTCGTCGTCAGTTGCGCCTTGAGTACAAGACTTCGCGTCATAATGATTGTCCACCATTAGAATCATAAACATCGTTGAAAATTGTTTAGCTTCTTACTTTTAGATTACTAACTTCGATGAAAATAACTGCATAAAACAAACGAAATTACAGATAAATTTGAAAGTATACTTTTTGAAACTAAACGCTTAAGTATAAGTGTATATCAAAATATACGTCATAAAAGTAAGCTCACGATGGATAGAGTAGTAATCGATGGTTGAAGCAGGTCGCTCAAGAAGTAGGTCCGAGAGCTCTTCAACTCTTTGTTCAAGACGATTTTACTTTCTCTTCTGCTTTTGCTTTTAAATGGATATAATTTTCTCACAAATTAATCTCCAAACAAAATATTTGAAAAACTTACTATTGTAGCTTATTAGTAAATCCTAGTTCAATCCTCATCTTAATTTTGCAGTGTAACGATAACTTATCTTAATTTTGCTTAGTCAGTAACAAAGCTACACAGGTCATATACACTGATCCTTTACGCATATTGTTGTTAAAATACGAACCTATGTGGCGTCCTTATCTCACTTTGTTATATTGCTTAAAAATGTCCCCTTTATTTAAAACTAATTAATAAAAACTAAACATATATAACCTAGCTATCCTCTATTAAATTGTCATGTTTAAGGTACTAACTGATAATAAGTAACATAGCCATCTTGCTTTTTTCATATCTGAGTCTTAGAATACACACTTTTATGTGTCACCATCGTATTAATAACACTAATAATGCCAATAATATAATAATACTTTTCTGAATATTTGAATTTCCTACTTCTTCAAAACCGTTGTTCTTCTTATCAATAACTGAGAGTAAATTATAAGTATAAATGTTTAAAGTAGTTGGTTTATTTTACTTAATCAAGTTTAATCGGAAAGGAATAGATTAGTTGAGCCTGATCAAATGGAAATTCAAAAGTCTATTGAGCCCCATATCATTCTTTCGCTTCCTCTTAAACTCTCTATTTCTGTTTCCCACTCCATCATCACTCCCTCTCTCTTACTTTGACATATCCTCTTTAGTGACAAAGGATTATCTGTGTAGTGATTCATGTGCTTGACTTAGTCTTGACAAATAATTATGATTTTGCAGTTTGCAAAATGAAAATGGACATCCTGTCAAAGCATTTTAAAATATTAAATTATTTTTACCAGGTCTTGCACCAAAACCAGCTTTGGATTATACACGAATAGCTTTAAAGCTCGTGCTTTGCCATAGGCATATATCATGTTAGTAGTATATATATCTGCGTCCTACTTAGGGATCCAATAAGGCGTCTTATGGGAATGGATCCCTAAACATTTGGGATCCGTCCCCCCACCACTCTACCATCCGAGATCCCCCCCACTATCAAAGATGGTATCGCGAGGATACGATACTTATGTTTATTCGGGGGTATGGGTTTGCCTCCCTCCCCCCCCCCCATCGCTTGTAAATAAGTAACGATCAAGGTATTAACGATCATAGGCTAGGATATTTATGTTTATTCGGGGGTTTGCGTTCCTAAAAATCCCCCCCCCCATCGCTTGAAAATGAGTAATTAACGATCAAGGTATTAAACGATCATAGGCTAGGATACTGATGTTTATTCGGGAGTTTGGGTTATTATACCTAAAAATCCCCCCTCCATCGCTTGAAAATAATTAACGATTAATCAAGGTATTAACGATCATAGGCTAGGATACTGATGTTTATTTAAGGGTATGGGCTTGCATCCCTAAAAAATCCCCCTCCCAATCGCTCGAAAATTAGTAATTAATGATCAAGGTATCAATTATCATGGATTTAAAAGAAAAATATAAAGGAGAAAAATTGAAGTTTTAACGATGTCTTATAATTAAAATTGTTTAACTAATAAATACATTGTTATTAAATGGACATTTGATAATAAATGTTTTACTTTAAAAACACTTTAGAAATTTATTTTATAAGTTTTAAGTAAACGTAGTATCAGGAGTGTAGGGTTAGACAACTGCTTTGGAAATTAATTTTGATGTGTGTTGGATTTAAACACACCTGTTGTTCATTTACTACTTGAAGTGAAGATATTATTGGCTCTTTGTGTATATTTCTGTTGATTTTTTTGTTAAAGCCTATTTATATTGCTGAAAGGTTGCTCATATTCAGTGTACATAATCAAATAAATACTATTGTAGCTGGGTTTCTTCAAAATTTCTGAGTTAAACATTAAGGTTATGATATATTAAGTGATTCCGGAGTCTGCGAATGTTTTACCTGTATCAGGCGATCAGAAGTGGTCAGCAAACTGGTTTAGCGAGTGGGAAACAGTGATTACCAGTATCAAAACGATGTCTTAAAATAATTAAGCTTTCATCTTATTCCTATGTGCGATACAATGACCTGGTTAACACAACCTATTTACATAAATTACAACACTATTTCTATAGCATTAGTATCAAAAGTGTAGCCAAATTATTAATTATCCATAACGGGTAGAGATGATGTTCTGGTGCAATATTTTAACGTTAGTGTTAAATAAAATTTTCAGTATCAGACTTATCTTTGTGTAAAGAATGTTTCACTTAGATATTGTGAGTATTCAATATGTCGTAAAAACAGTCTTAGATCAACTGCCGTGTTGAAAGAACTCTTTGTTCTACCAGTTCTGATTTGTATGCTGCCTAAGAAATCTAAAGTGAAGTGTAGAGTGTGTAGACTTGCAGTACTGTGCTCAGCCCAGAACCAGAGGTAGATTGTCACCATTCAGGCAGAAATGTATATCAAATAATTCAAAATAGTCTTTTTCTGTTTGATGAAAGTATTTTTTTAAATTATTTTGTCAATGAATGTAGTATTTTTATGCTAAAGGTGTCTATGACTTTGACGTTTCAATGTTCAATGTGTTTATGGATATCCGAGGTTTTATGCAAACCAAGTTTTTTATTTCAATTTGGGATTTGCTGTTGTGTTACTGAACATCTTCTAGTAAATATTTTTCCATTTGAGATCATAGGATTATTCTCAAGCTGATTCAAACTGCGTCTGTCTGTATCAGGCGAGCAGGAGTGGCTAGCAAACTGGTCTTAGTGGACGGCAAACACTAGCTTACATCGCGCAATGGCAACCGTGGCGGCTGCCTCCCTCATGTGTACGGGTCTAAAGCCAAATGCATTTGGCTAATGCTGATGTCTCATATAGTAGTTTTTGTTGTATTACAAGCACAAGATGCTAACATTGAGTTAAAAAGGAAGCTTTCATCTCAACCCACTATTCCTAAGTGTTCAAATAGTTTTAAAACGATAGGGTTAATAACTGGTCAATGCTTGTACAGAGGTAGATGGTGTTATGGTGCTTAATCGTTAGTATGATTTTGAAACTCCAACTGAGTTACCTATACAATATGGATTAATTATTGTGAGTGAGCAATATGTTGTAAAAGAGTAGATTACTTTAAAAACTACTGAAACTCTAACATAAACATAATATTACTAGTTCTGATGGAGACTAGGGATGTATTTAAACCCAAAGTGAAATGCATTGTGTAAGAGCAATGTTGGACCATTGTGGAGAATCTAAAATTGTTTAAAGGTCACCTGAAATCAGAAACAAAAGAGATTACTACAGCTTTGAGGCGGATATATCATGCAGTTGTCAATTTGCTCCTGTTTGAATCACAAGGATTTCAACATCATTCTAGCTCATCACAACGCTTAGAACAGCTGATAGGGAATAACTGGTGTTGTATTGACAAATGTATCAAATGACATCATGTTGTATTCCAGTTTGTAAGCTACTTTGTCAATGTATGAAGTATTAAGGGTCCTTAGGCTTAAAATGTCCATTTATGGAAATCAAAGTTTTCTGCAAACTGAGTTTTCAAAATTTGAATTTGATATTTGCTGGTGTAGCTGAACATCTTCAGTTTTGAGTAAATTGTTTTTAATTTATAGAGCTTTGTTATAGGGATATTCTCACTGCTAGAACGAACAGGGGTTTATCTCTAAACTTTTGACTTAGTTTGGGTGTTTTGCATAGTGTCTGGCCAAGCAGAGATGGTGTACATCTATGTTTAAGGATGCTCAGTTGCAACCTGAATTACTAAACAACCTGTAGGCCACTAAACCGGTTTTTGATGGAGATATCTCACCTCAACAGTCAGGAATGCCATTTGGCACTTGATCATAACATTCAAACTAAACGCTAACGATGCAAAAGTGATTTTAACTGGCAAATGTAACAAATTTAGATCTTTATGGAAATTTTTAGGCTACTTCCTACACAGCTTAATCACACAGCTAATACACAGCTTAATACACAGCTTGTTCCCCTGAAACAATGAATAACGTATATAATCTCAAAAATATCGCTAAGAAATTGGATTTTGTATAAAAAACTAGGCTAATCCATATTATTATGTATAGTTTAAACACATACATTTCTGAGAATAAACTTTAGGTCAGTATATGAAAAAAGGTGTGCAAAATAGAACGGAAAGTAGTGAAAGAGCAACGACAAGATCATAGAACCAAACGCCCTTGATCTTATTTGAGATTCACTGTCTTCTGTTTCCTCAACAGAGACGTAAACAAATAAGACTCAAATACACTAAAGACAGTAGCAAGCAGCCTACTGTTGAACTAGTCACTCGTCAATTACGATCGACGCCTAGTCCAGCGACCTCTTTAGACGAGACTTGGACAATGCACCTTAATGTTACGTTTTTTTAATGACTACAGAACTGGTTTTGCTTACATATCTTAACGTTTATGATCTCAACACTTAACGTAATTCAGCATTTATAACAGTTGAGGACTATTTGCCAACACTTCCATGGTGTTAACAATATTTTCAGGTAAACATGTTCCAGTTGGTCCATTTTATTTAAATGTTTTACAAAAGAATTCCTAAAACGTTTAATTTTTAGGTCTATGACTGTGGGTATGTTTATTAATGTTTATAATGGTTTCTATTTGTTACTCAAACTTTTAACTAACATGGACGAGACAAACTGTGAGAGACATTGAACTTACCCAAGGCTTTTGCACACCTCCAAAACTTGCAATTGGTTTATAAATACTTACGAGTTTTAAAGGTGTGTAATGAGAGTGTGGAAATTTATTTTTGGTATGTGGAAACTTATATGGTAAGCTGTTCACGATATCTGGATTATGTAATCAAAACTCAATTGTCATGTTTAAACATGAATTCTGTGCTTTGTGACGCAATCGTACGATGTGTCTATCAGGAGCCCAGAGTAGCTAGCTCATGAGCGATGCACTTTCCTGTTGTAACGTGAAATTTCCTGTCATAACTTGAACAACGAGTGTGGTACCTATAAATGTAAATCAAATGCAGCCAGTTGTCATTCAGTCTTCAGCTTTCATAGAGAGAAGACGTGTTACCACTATCATCAGCTTACATTGTGAGAAGATCAGTGCTACACGAGATGTATCCTTTTCAATGTAAGTTTTAAGTATAAAACATGTCTTTTTTTATAGAAAATATACTAACTTCATCCTGTTATAGTTTATAATAACCATTTTGTCTTCAACCAATTATGTGTATGTTTCTATGTACTGGTCGCATTTCATGTTTATTGCTGTGACATCACAATTTTTGATACCTTGCATAATCGAATGCATTTTAGAGGTTATTTTTAATTTTTTAGCTTTTGTGAAATTTATTTTAGAGAAGTAATAGGTTGAACGGTAAGACCCTGGACTGATGTCTCTGGAGGCCAGAAACCTACTTTTTACTAAAATTTACATCTATTATTGTGATAACTCAAGTAATTTGATTTTGGAACTTGTAGGCAACTTGGATTGAAAAATGCAAACGGAGTTTGGGTTAAACATTTTTAAAATTAAAACAATGTCAATTGGCATCAGAGCTTAAAGAACGAATTATTTAGATATTTTAGCATTGTTTTAAGACGAGCATACAACAAGTAAAACTGCTGTATTTTTTTTTATTGTTATTCGATTTGTCCAGTTGATTGAATACCATACATAAAAAACATGTTTTCCAACTCCTGGAAAACCTTGTTTAATAGCGAATACAGATTTTGAGGGAATATTTGAGTGAAAATATGGCAAATTCGCAGGCTTGCTGTGATGGGGTTAATGTTACAAAAGAGGGGCTTTGTGGAAATTGTGTAGAAAGATAAAAAAAAAGAAATATTGCAACCCACAGGACCTTAGATTGTAGTGAGTTTTTGATAACGTACTTGTGCGCTAGGCCAGAGAGTTTATTGGAATTATCTTAATGATCCAATTATTTCCCTATTGTCGTGATAAATGTTTAAAATACTGCGTTATCCCTCTTTGGTGCTAAGGTTAAACATGCCTTGAACGCATGGATTTGAGTTTTCAAAGGTAATTTGTCATTGAAAGTCGCACTTGTGAAGACTTGATTGTGTTAATAGTCAATAGGCTATTCCATCCGCGTTAATTGTTTACTGTCCTTTCACTAATCGGACAAAATTTAAAATTCTTCAAATGATGTGCTACAAAAAAAATAATGATGAACAAACTGTCAGTCTGCAACACTAGGTTACAAGGTAGGAGAATGACCTTGCTTTGAAACCAGTCTGCAGTCTCCTCGTTGACCTTGACACTGGATGCCTTCCTCACAAGTATATTATGAGTACGTAATTTCACAATGAGAACACTTGATCATAGGTGTACACTAGTTTTTGTGTGTTAAGTATCTTAACTAAATTACGTTGAAATTGTTTACTTATCTCATTACTCTGAAGATAATTATCCATAAAGATTCCCACTGAATACATGCATATTTTCTTTAAAAATAAGTAAACCATCTACAAATTCTGAACGTTTATGTTTTTATGGTTATGTTTCAATTAATGTGATGTTGTAATGTCAAAAGTATTGCTATGTAACGTAAACCTCTACAATCTATATAATACGCTATATGAAACTTTGTTGGTTGAACTCCTTCACAATTTTTTAACCGATTGTATCCATTGACGTCTTATTGGAAAGAGCGTGTCGCGTAGATTCGCAAACTGGCATTACATAAAAGGTACTTTGGGCTCTGCCCCAGTGGCTTTGAAAGTTCCCATGTTATCCTTATGAAGACCATAATTGTTTACATTTTGATCAGCTGTATAATTGCTGTTATTTATTTTTCAATTCAATGAAACGCATTAAGTACATTTATTTACGACTAGCTGGCCCGACAGACGTCGTCCTGTCCTAATGTGGTTTTATATCAAATGCTCGTTCATTTTGAGCTCGTTCGCATGGCTCCATCACGTCCCAGGTGAAGTTCGTTCGCTACGCTCACTTACCTTTAGGTTGGAGCTTGTTCGCTGTGCTCACTTACCTTCAGGTTAGCTCGATCGCTACGCTAACTCGCCTCTATGTTGAAGTTCGTTCGCTACACTCACTCACCTTTTGGTTGCAAATTAGATGTTTTCGTAAATAAAAAAAAGATAATAGTGCTGCACTCTGTTGGTAAACCTATTAACTTTTTAATGCTATTGAACATCACAGAATCAAACTGTTTAGTTAAACCAGCTGTTAAGATTCTTTAATTCCATTTAAATATGAGTACTCGTAAGGTTAACATGAGAAACACCAGATGATCCAAACTTTACACAAACCATCTTTGAATAATGCTTAATAATGCCTGAAAGTTTTATTCCAATCTGTGGAGCGGTGTCGGAGTCCATAAAGGACAAACAAACAAACATACATACAAACATACATTGGATTTTATATATATAGATTTGAGTTTGTGTAAACATAACCCCAAAGACAGATCGTGTTGGTTGTATCTTAAATTTGTATATTTATCATTGTTTTGTGTTGCTATTACGGATCGTGTTAGCATGATTGTAACTTAAATTTGTGAATTTATCGTTTTTTTTGTGTAGCTATAATTTGTTTATTTGTTGTTAATACTTCCGATGCCACGACAACGAAAAATAGACCGGAGGCGTGATAACGACCGCAGCTACAGAACAGTGTGGCGCGTAATAGGCTTAACTCAACAAAGTCAGCACCCTCGACAATCTAAACTATTAGATCACAAATGCTCACTAACACTACCCCAAAACGAATTTTTGTTCAATTGGCCCTCTATCAATGACCTGTGTTACCTCAGCGAGGCATTTTGAGAAGGAGAAAACTGGCCGGATTTAGGTTTTATCAATAACGAATATTAACATGGTGTGAGTTACACACCGGTAATCTTTGAGTTGACTCACTCATTGTAAATATGACTGTTATTAACTCCTGTAATACTTTGCAATTACTCGAATTCGAGCAACATGTAAACTAGTGAGTATTAATGATTGTTGGTAAACTAGACCTCAATATCGTTATAATTTTCCACATTGAACCTGGGTTAAGGGTAAAAATTTCGTGTTAATATCAGCTGACTGAGAGTATCTCCCATTATCCTATGGGTGAACAACTTTTTTTCAGTAATAAATAGTATATTTCATCACTAGTGCCTAATGTGACTCTTTTTGCCCATGTAGTGAACTATATTTTTCGTCATATTGCATCATTAACATACAAAGTTAGAAAACAAAATACTTTTTATGTATAGATAACCTCTCAAAACGACTTCCAGCTTGTTTTCAATTCATCTAATGCAAATAAGCAGCTGTTTATTCAATAATTTCCTATATTACGATTGTGTTTACAGTACATTATACCATCGTCGAACAATCGAGAACAATAGACTAAAACCTTACCTAATTCAATCGATAAATAATTTCGATACGATTGCCACAATCAAAATTTACAACAGCTGATCTTTACTCCTCAGAGATAAAAAAAGAAAATTTTTACCCCCTATAGAGTAAAAATGTTACTTTAGACCCGTAACTCATGCAGCTGTTTTTGCTGCAGTATGATGAAAATATTTTTTAACCGTACTTTTTACAATGAGCTGTGCGATTTTGAATAAAAGTTTAGTTTTACATTTTATTTCAAATGGTTTGAGTTATTTTTTATATAAATTTTTTTTCATTAGTTATGGTGTTTTAAGAGGAAATTAAAATTTTATAAGATTTAAATTACTCGGAGATTTATGGATAGTACTTAAGTTTAATCTGTAACCAAGCATATATAATTTTTGAAACAATGTTTTCAGCTCAGGGAAATATACAACGTCTGCCAGAAACTGTGTTAGAAACAATGATATTGCCAAAAACACGTTTGGAACCATAATTAGTATTTGACCCTAAATTATAAGCTTGACTATTGGATGTTTTTGTATGCATTGATTAAACAATGTTATTTATATCCATTGTACCAATTGCAATCTTATATTTTCACAGTCCATGACCATTGAAAATGATACTCCTCACTAAGCTGTCGGATTGACACGTTTAGCAAGCAAAATCATTCAAACATTTATCATTTTTAGATTCACCCCATTTTATTAATGTATACAGTTTCTGAATGACACATTCCATTAAGATGGTAGCTGTTAAATTAATATCTGTGATCAAATTACAGCAGAAAATATTACATAAACAAAAGTTTCTTCAAAAACTCTACAATACACTCAATAGTGGCTACCCTTTCATAATCTCCGATAAATTTGACGTGAGACTCTCATACACTCACAATTTTAAACCACGCTGTTATTTATAGCAATGCATATTACAAGGCGATGTGGTTGAAGACTCGACCATAAGTATTGTGCAAACTTCCCTATTTTCAACCCATGCTGTAAATAAAACGCGTAATTGGAATTTATTATTTGATTTTTTGTTTATATTTTGTTTTTATCACCAATGTCACAACCCATAAGACCCATGTTATTTTTTATTTCAAATTAATTTTTGCGCTTATTTTTTAGCCTAAAGAGATTCAGCACATCTACAGGTAGTATCTTCAATTTTGTACCAACAACATGTAATTCAGTCTAATAGTATGGGCACACTAGCTGTCATTAGTTTTGCAATAGTGTCTTAGTATATAAGATTAAAAAAGTTCTTTCTCCATCTGAGATTTTTCGTTAAAAATATTTTTTATTGAATAAAGACTATTATTCATTGATTTGTTGCCAAATGCACTTAGTATTATATTTTTTTAAATTTATATAATACAACTATAAAAAAAAACATAAATTAAAAACTCATAAACTACTACTGTGTGATGACAATTTGTGTCAGTGGTTTTTGAGGACAACAACTTTTCCAGGAAACATTTGATTGCTGAATTATTTTACGTAGGATTAAGTTTGACATGTTAAGTTTGTTAGAGACCAAGACACTGTTTGTATGAGTCCATTAGCATGATAACTCGAGTAAACATTATCATAATTTGATGAAATTCTTACAAATGTATACATCTATTTGAATGAGTTTGTGCAGACTAATTGGTTTTGTGTGGTAGAAATTAATCCTATCCCCATTAAATTACTCAATTTCTTTCAAACCTAGCTTTCTTAAAAGTAATTTAGTAAACTGATGAGCTAGTTACAGATAAAATAAAAAAAGTGTAAACTGAGGATGAATCAATGTTTATGGATATATTTCAATTACATTTGGCAGATTTGATTGTTTTATGTATCAAAATTTCTATTAAAAAAAAAAAAAAAAAAAAAAAAAAACACACCTATGTAGCAGAAAACCTAAGTATTTTTTTATTACTATGATCTTAGGGAGCATTTTTATGAATTGTAAATTGAACTTCGTTTTAGCTATTATGTGGGGTTTTTATATTGTGTTGTATGTTAACCTTTTCAGCTGTATCCTTTTAAAAGCCTAAAAATACAATATTTTAGGGCATATTTTTAAGTGACTTCTGCATTTTTATCGAATCTAGTCCTTAGAAAATACATACAAACTTGCAGGTGTATTTGGATTTTCCTTAACTAGAATTTCAGCAATATGTTCTCCTGCTCTATTTGTGATAAGACTTTTACGCGACGTAATAACATGCTGCGCCACCTTCGATCTCACGTCGAGGAAAAACAATACGTATGTAAAGATTGTAAAAAGGCGTTTGGAAGAAGATTGCACTTGACAGAGCACGAAAAATTTGCATGTCGAGGCAAGGCTCTACAAAAAAATAAAGTAATACATGAAGAAAACGAGTCACCATTTGTTGAGGTTGACAAAGCATTAAAAGGCAGAATCAAAACTTTTGTAGCTCAACCAGACTCTAGCGATCTTGATACAGCTTTAAAGAAATTCAAACTGTCAATAGTGGAAAAGATTCAATTTATTCTACTCACCTACTCAGCTGTTAAGTTTAACATCTTTGTCGAATCTGAATTCACAAACATAGCTGGGGATAATTGTGAACGGAGTTTTAAAACAAAAAACATTATCGTTTATAAAACTACTGATTTAAATCCTATGCTTGAAGATGCGTTTGAGAATTTGAGAACGGAAAAAAGTGAATGTGAAATGAAGAAATCGGGATGGACCTTTAGTAAGGTGAAACGAGTTGAGCTGAGGATCAATCGATACAACCCTTTGCGAGGCTCACGTCACATTCAACTTCCGAAACGAATTTCTGATAGGAAAGCTGTGATAAACATTAGAAATTCTGATGACTTTTGTTTCAAGTACGCGATCATGTCAAAACATGTCACCAACGAACCCTGGATAGTGTCCCAATACATAAATAACAAAGAACTTGAAGATAAATATGATTGGAACTGTATCTCATTCCCAGTGAAACTCGATGAGATCAAACATTTCGAAAAAGCAAACAGTGTTTCTGTAAACGTATTTGGACTAACCGAACAGGCTGACGTTTACCCGTTAAAGGTTTGTGAAGAAGAGAAGGAAAATCATTTCGATTTACTGTACATCACTGATCTGAATACATCACACTATTGTCTGATAACAGATTTTAATAAATTAGTTCATTCTCAATTTACAAAAGACCACTGTAAAATCAAGGTTTGTAAGCGTTGTTTTGCTCATTTTAATGATTACTATGACGAAACTGCCGAGGATAAGTTGATTGCTCATCAATTGGAATGTCCGAAAGTTCAGCGATGTGAATTTCCATCCTACGACACCATTTCATTTAAAAATGAGCATCGTTCGAAGAAAGTTAGGTTTGTGATATATGCTGACTTTGAAACACTCCTGCAGCCAGTTCATGCGTGTGATGGTGACCCAGAAACATCTTGCACAAGTGCATATCAGCATCATATACCTTATAGCTATGCATACTTGTTGAAAGACTCGGAGGATCAGCATACACAACTGCGAGTGTATCGAGGACAGGACGCTGCCAAACACTTTGTAAAAAGCATAAACGATGATATACAACTTATAGACAAGATTTTGTTTGGCGACAAGAAGCTTCAAGTACCTAAGCTTACGCAGAAGGAACAGGAAGATTTTGATGCTGCTACTGCTTGTCACGTTTGTAACAAAGGAAACTTTACCCAGGAAAACTGCAAGGTAAGAAATCATTGTCATGTCAGCGGAAAATATCTTGGAGTCGCCCATAGACACTGCAATCTGTTTTATCAAGACCAACATTTTGTGCCCTGCTTTATCCACAACCTGTCTGGATACGACTCTCATTTTATCGTCAGAGAACTGGGCTATGACACAAATGAAATTAAAGTTATACCCAACACTGAAGAAAAGTACATCTCATTTTCAAAAATGGTTAAAGTGAAACATGCCAAAAATAATGTGATGGAATTGAGATTTTTAGATTCTTATAGATTTATGCAAGATAGTCTTAGCAACTTGGCAAATAACCTACCAAAACCTGATTTTATTGAAACAAAAAGAAATTTTCCTGAAAATACCGAACTGCTTACAAAAAAAGGAATATTCTGCTACGACTACATGACTGCATTCGAGAAACTTGAAGAAAGACAACTTCCACCAAAGTCTGCATTTTACAGTAGACTAAGTGAAGAGGAGATAAGCGATGAAGACTACAGTCATGCGGAAAACGTGTGGAAAATTTTCAATATAAAAACATTAGGAGAGTATTCTGACCTGTACGTAAAATGTGATGTTTTGATTCTGTGTGATGCCTTTGAAAACTTCCGCAAAACCTGTCTATTGACATACAACTTAGACCCTGCCTACTACTTTACTACACCAGGACTGGCATGGGATGCAATGTTGAAATATACAGGCATTCAACTCGAAATCATTAAGGACATGGACATGTTTTTGATGGTTGAGAAGGGAATTCGAGGCGGGATCACACAGTGTATCAAACGTCACGCCGTAGCCAACAACAAGTATATATCAAAAAACCCTAATGTGCCTAGCAAGTATTTAATTTATCTTGACGCAAATAACTTATATGGGGAAGCATTAAGTCGTCATATCCCTTATGCTGGGCTCAAGTGGTGTGATGATTTAGAAATTGATGTTGAGTCCATACCCGACGACGCTGACGAGGGATATATACTTGAAGTTGACCTGGAATATCCACAAACGCTACACGACGACCATGCTGATCTACCTTTCTGTGCAGAGACAAAAGTGCCACCTGGAGGTGTACATAAGAAACTTTTAACGACAGTTGAAGACAAAGAAAAATATGTGATACATTATGTAGCTCTAAAACAAGCGTTGAGTCATGGATTGAAGTTGAAAAAGATTCATCGTGCAATTCAATTCAAACAAAAAGACTGGCTCAAACCTTTCATTAATCTAAACACTGAAAAGAGAAAAAATGCATGCAACGAATTCGAGAAAGACTTTTACAAATTGATGTCCAATGCGATATATGGGAAGACGATGGAACAGGTTCGAAACAGACTCGATATAAGGTTAGTGTCAGATCCAAAAAAGGCTGAAAAACTAATTTCAAAACCAAACTTTATCGACCGAACAGTCTACAATGAGAACTTGGTAGGCATTCACATGGGAAAGACAAAGATTG
Source organism: Macrosteles quadrilineatus (assembly GCF_028750875.1). NCBI lineage: Eukaryota > Metazoa > Arthropoda > Insecta > Hemiptera > Cicadellidae > Macrosteles > Macrosteles quadrilineatus. Next base: position 115,563,907 of record NW_026542602.1, on the reverse strand, counting down.
TATTAAACAAACCAATTTATATTGGCATGAGTATTTTAGATTTAAGTAAAGTGCGAATGTATAACTTTTATTACGACGTATTGAAGCCATTTTACGGAGACAGAGTGAAACTTTGCTACCAGGATACCGACTCTTATTTTCTTGAGATTGAGACAGTAGATTTGTACGAAGACTTAAAATTGCTTCAAACACATCTTGACACCAGCAACTATCCCAAGGACCATCCTCTGTTTTCAGAGGAAAACAAAAAGGTTCTTGGGAAGTTTAAGGATGAATTAGGTGGTGAAGTGATGAAAGCCTTTGTAGGACTACGAAGTAAGGTCTACGCCATAGACAAGAGAGACAGTCCCATCAAAAAAGTCAAAGGAATCAAAAAATCTGTTGTGAAAAATAAAATAAAATTTGAAGACTACGTCCAGTGTTTGTATTCTTGTGAGTCAACCTACACCATGAACAACATCATCTCATCAAAGAAGCATATCGTTTCAACTGTTGCCATAAACAAGGTGACTTTGAGTGCTGACGATGACAAAAGATACATTCTACCAGATAAAATCAACACACTTCCATACGGCCATTATCGACTTCAGGAGGAACCACCATTGAAAAGAAGAAAACTAACTGTTTAGGTGTAAAACACATAATGTACAATATGTTTTTATGTATCGATGATTGTAAAGTAACAGCAGTGGATATAAACCACATTAAAAAAGTCGTGGCTAGGGCTGAAAGGCGATCCACGTAATACAGGGTGTTTTTTTTTCATTCAAGTAAGACACTTTGACCAACTGTTTATGTTTTCTTAACTTCAGCTTTTTTAATTGAGAATATGATATAATCATTTAAAAAAAACACCCTGTATAAGCTAACGCCCATATCGGATCTACCTCTTTGGTATGGGGAGGAAACGATCCCTAGGGCCGCTGTTACTTTTTTTTGTGTTAGACTAAAACGCAGATTAAACATCAAACCCAAACTCTCAACAACACATTGAAATTAGAACTAAAATAGTTTACTCAACAAACACATAAGGATAGTTTTGACAACTTGTATGAGCCTTAAAGATTTTTGTCAGACTAATTACGCCTACAATACCTTTTCTTAAAAATAACTACTCATAACTTCAAAAGGGATTATGTTTTTGTCTCATAGCCACAAATTGTGATGCAACACTCTTTGTCAATCGGTCAGAAGTTGACATTTGATGTATTCTCTAAATACATAAAGTCTATTGGTACTCTCAAGTAAAACAACTATGCTGTTAAGTAAGTAAACAATGCTGTGAAGTCAATAGAACTGAAATGGATAGATAAAGTCACCCATTGTTGTACAATCACAGGATCGAAAGGATAAAAAATCCAAACATCAACCTAAGCCATCAGGATAGTATCTAAACAAATGAATCTAGAATTCACTTATTAACCATAGATAAAACATACTAAATTAGTAGATTCCTCGAACAACTGAAGCCATTTGTTTATGTTAGTTATGTCTCTCACAATGCAGATGTCGTGGTTTTTACCACTGTTAGACTAAACAGAAAAAACGAGCTTCAAAATTGACAATGAAGTCTACTTGTGTTAGTTTATGGTCTAAGGTGTTTTTAAACCAAAAGTTCATAATTATCACATTTACTTGTTCATAATCTGAAATGAATTGTCTGAAGCAACAAAACTCATTTATTAATAACACCAATGACATTGTTGAATGCTCGAGTATTGGAAAACATATATTTCAAAAGCAAAACATTGTTGATATGATAGACTTTTTGCATTCAAGTAATGAATTATACATATTAAATGCAAATGTTTTACACTATGTTTTCATGTGATCACGAGTCTGGCCCAGCAACATCTGACACTTCATCTCATAGTCACGACTCAGGGACCATAGTCCAAAACTGGTTTCGACAGTGACGAGATCAACTATCGTTTGAGAGAGGGATTCCCAGGCGTCTTAATTGATTGTTTAACTTTTGATCATTTTTTCCTTAAATGATACAATGTTTATTTGTTATGAAAATACTGTTGTTTGTTAGATTCAATTAAATATTTTTTTTCGAATAGCTGTTATTCTATCCCAAAATCTCAAACCCCCAGCTTGAACCTAGGTTTTCCCATTACCATAAACGTCAGGACATTGAAACGCTTGTTTGAACATTACCCTTAAAGTTACATGCGTTGATCATATAAAACAAGAAAGGATACTTGTGATATGGTGTTTTTTCAATATTCCACTTCAAAGTCAATGTAACAATCGAAGAACTCATCTAGGCTTTAAACTTTGTCTATGCAACTCCATTTTTAGCTTCATACACATGATACATATCAGAACTGATGATACAAGGAGTTCTTTCAATGCAACCAAAGGACTTTTTACAACATATTGCATACGCACGAATCTGACATTAAGGAAACTTGGACATTTGAAACAATTAAGGTTGTGTACCATCCAAAATACCATAGAAACATTGGCCGTTTATTGACACTGCTATACCAACACAATAAAAGTAGGTAAAGATGTAAGCTTGATTACATTGGGAATGGTGCAAGACAAATAAATCGAGCATTGGTGTTTTTGCTGAACCAGTTTGAGTACTACTCTCCTGATACAGGCAGACGCAGTGTGAACCAGCTTTTGCGTATACAAATCCCTAAAAATTTACTAGAAGATGTTCAAGTATATCAAATTGAAAAAAAAAAACTCGGTTTGCATAAATATTCATAAACGTACATCAAAACACCAAGGTGGACTGGGTTGTCTTATTAGCAATGTCGTTGAAAAAGAGACTCACACCATTTGTTAAAATACATATATTTCATCAGACTATTTTGAATTAGGCCTACTGTAAAGAAAAACTTTGACTTTCTTATATTTAAATATTATATTTAAATATATTTACTCCTTGCAATGCTCTTTAATGAATTCTTTACAAATGTTGGTTGCCCCTAGGTTGGAAGAACTCTAGAAAATAAAAATATCAGACAGAGCTTTTTGGCAGTGGAAGCTTGATGTTATTGAAAAATATGAGTGGACCCTGCAAAATATAAATATTCCCCAAAGGTCCTTAGGGGACGCCCCTGGCACTGTTTGTAGTTCTTCCAATAAAGTAATACCTTTAATGAGATCAATTTACCAGTCTTAATTCTACACTGAATTTACTTGCTCACTACTACACTAGTGACTAGTGTTGCACTTAAAAGGTGAATCTTTTGTAGTGGCTTATGATTTACTGAATTACCTTTTGTTTATCAATTAAATACTATTGCATATACTAGAATACCAAGGTTATTGAGAACTAAAAGTGAGTAACAATTGGAGTTTATTGCACAGAATTTTAATAATACACTTATTTCAGATTACAGTCGTTGTTGTGTTCTTTCAAGTAAAAATGACCTAGAGATACACAATCAGTTGGAAATTTATTGAAACTGTTGAATGGATTTATCAAAGGGGAGGTATGGTGCGGTTTCACACCGATCTCGAAAGTATCAATGGAAGAGTGGTATTTAATCTAATGGTTGAGATGACCTGTACCAAGCAAATCCTTTCGTTGGCCAACGATTAAAAACGAAGGTCGTCTCGCAGTCCAACTGATTGAACAATATTGTATTCAATCGTAGTAATGTTTATCAGAATGTTGCTTTATTATTTTATAGCTAATTTGGCACTTTGGTGGTTCATCTATGTTCAAACTGGCACAACTTCCAACAACACTTCCGTATCAATCGAACCAGCTACCTGCTCCCTTCTCTGATAATAATTTGTTTCCCCCAAAAGATACTGACTGTGACACTCTTTAAAAGAATTGTACCATTTGCTCAACAATGAAAATTAACAATGACTCTGTGTAAAATTCCAACACTATAAAAATCTTATTAAATAACTCTGAATTGCCCTATAAAAACATTTTTACCTATTTATTCTTAATACTATAGGGTTGTTACAATCTAATTAATAAAGCGGATTGCTACAATATGAATGGATGTGAAAATCAGTGATTTGAATTTGAACCTATGAACATGTGCTTACTCTGCATGAAATGACAAAACAAGACAGGAAAAATTTTCAAAGGTGCGACTCACTGAAATCTTAAATTAACAAATAAATAACACAAATTACTTACAGTTTGGACGTCCACAAATATGACACAAATAAAGGGGAAGGGATTGGGAAATGTAACTAGCCGGTATTCTACAAGACGCGATCAATTGAACTCGTGAAACGAACGTGTAATTTTCAAATGGCGGAACTGCGTTGGCCGGTAACGAACTTTTTCACTTTCTGACAATGACACTGATACTAATTTCCAATCGCGGGGCAATTATATCCCCCGTTCATCCCTAGGTTATATTTTAAGGAAAAATAAGATTGCCCGACCAAACGCCGCGAAATGAATTTAATTTCCACGAACGAAAAACAATTTTACCGAACTAGCTACGATGAGATTTGGATAGGAACTGGGACTGCTGGAAGCAAGTGACCATCCGGCTAGACCTTATCCCCTCTTCTACTTTAGTGCGTGGTGCATTCTGGTCTATACTGATCTATTGTTTAAACCAGCTGACTGTTCTTCGCGTTACCCTGTATTGATTTGTTGCCTTTTTACAACAAAATCGGTACAAAATACCCCCTAGCAGAAAAAAATGATCCGTGATCGGCCTAGGACAGTCCAACCTATCGTACTACCTCGGAGCATTTTTGGTCTAGCCGGTGGACCACGACGATACACATGAACACAATTACAATTTACAATCAACAATAACGACAACAATTCAAATTATGGTAACAAGAATACTAAACTACAACAATGATCTATTTTGTAACAAGACACCAACTGATCATTTCCCTCATTGAACACACAAAGGCATCCCGCGCACAGAATAACATTTTGGTGTATCACCAAGGTGACCACCCGCAGAGTGTGTTGTCAGAAGTTGTGAACAGCTGGGGTCGTACATTGTTGTTGGTCGGCAGCGTAGTAGTCCTTTGTAGTGGTGAGTCAGCGGCGCAGCGGGGAGGGGTGGGCCAGCGCTCAACAATGGTCCGATAGCAGTGTTGTCAGTGATGCGATAAGCAGGCGATAACCTTCTCGTGACAGGTGAACAATGTCCCTTTTTCCATTAGGATATCTACGTTTATAATATTTCTTCGTCCGTGTACTATTTAAAGGGTGGAATAGCTTGTGGAATTGTAAAATTCTTACTCTGGGCGGATTGTGTAAGGATTGAATGAAAATATTGATTTCTTTGATTTGAGTTTGATGTTGAGGATTATTGTTGAGGGTGGGGGGGAGGGTTGAAATGATGATATTTCTGCTGCTGGCTTTAATGAGTTTTGTGATGGTTTTGATATTTGATTTGATATGATTTGGGGGGACTCGTTTAAATATGTCGTTGATAGAAATGATTAGAAAGCATGTTTTACAGAGATGTGGCATTATGGATTTTAGGGATGATAATAGGTTTGTAGTTGTCCATCCGCCTCGAGTCCCACTGGTGTCGATGTTGACACTGGGGTCGTCCATAGTCCATGTTTCGCACATCCGTCTGGCCTGCGAGTCACCCAGCACACTTACACCGTTGCACATCATTGATTTTTCACTGTCAGGGAAATCACTCACTATTACCATTTCACAACAATATTTTTTTTACAATTACAATTTTTTTTTACGTTACCACATTTAAACATTTAAACACATACAAAACAATACGATACGATTCGCCTACCGCTGGTAATATTTTTTCAATTGGCATACATGAACTACTCGATTTACACTGGGATCCTCGACTAATTCAATTCTGACATTTACTGGACTTAACACATTGGTTACGACGTATGGACCTTTCCATGTTTGAGTCAATTTGTGCGATACTTCGTTGGCTTTATTACTTGGTATGTACCTTTTATATAATACCAAATCGTTTTCTTTGAACGGCGATGGATTCCTATTTTTATTATATCTGGCGCTACTTTTGCGATGGGCTGATTTAATATTATCCATGATTTTTGCGATACAATCCTCTGTAACGTCGGTATCGTTTTCCTGATCGATGTCCCACTGTAATTGCAATGGATGATTAATTTCTCGTCCTAAGAAAATTCGCGCAGGCGTCGCTTTGGTTGTTTCATGGACGGCTGAATTTAAACCCATGTTTAAATATGCGATATTTTCATCCCAGCGTTTTTGTGTTTGCGAATGGAATATTTTTAACGCTATTTTCAGGTTTCGATTTACTCTTTCTGACTGATTTGAGTTTGGCCTAGCTACAGAAGTATTGATGTGTTTTATTCCTAAGCTGAATAGAAAACTTTTAAACATTTCAGACTTAAAAATGGATGCGTTGTCAGATACAATTATTTCTGGGAAGCCATGTTGGGTGAAAATTTTTTCTTTTAGCGCAGCAATGATTGTTTTGGAATTCGCCTTTTTTAATGGAATAATCCAACTGAACTTCGAAAATGTATCAACACACACTAATGCATACATATTTCCATTTGCGGTTCGTATTAACGGTCCAAAGGTATCGATGTGCAGCCTCTCAAAGCATCTTTCGGGAGGTTTAGAATTCATCAGGCCAATATTTAGCGCTTGAGCTGGTTTAGACAGCTGACAAAGGCTACATGACCTGACAAATTGCTTAACCTCGTCGAAGATTTTCTCCCAAGTGAATTCGCGTGTGATTCGCCCGATAGTCTTTTTTATTCCCAAGTGAGCGGATATTGAAATGTCGTGAAAATATTTCATTAGCATTTTCCTCATTTGAGTCGGAACGACGATTTTAGACGGATTTCTGGGGTTTTTTTGATAACGTAGTATACCCTTTTTTATGAAATAATTTGGTACGTCGATTCCATCTTCGATGTTATTTATAATATTGAGGAGCTGTGGATCTTCGCGTTGTTTCGAACTCAGTGACTCAAAAGTTTCAGGGAAGTGTTGTAGAAAGAAAACTTGTTCGGGGACAACATCATTTTGTGATGTGGGAGTTTTAGTCTGCTTTTGTTTGTTGACTTTGACTCGGTCGGGGCCAACGTCGCTTTGTGGCGCTGGGGTTTTAGTCTGTTGTGGTTCATTGACTTCAAACATCCGGCTTAGAGCGTCGCTTACTATGTTTTGTGTGCCCCTACAATGCTCGATTTTTTCGCATGGAAATTGTGAAAATCGTAGCTTCCAACGCGCTAACATACCAGTAGTCTTGTCCGAACCCATAACATATGTTACAGCCATACAATCTGTTTTGAGAATGAATGGGTTATCAGTAAGGTAATCTTTGAATTTTTCTAGGCCGTACAATACAGCGGCAAATTCCTTCAAATACATGCTGTATTTCAATTGAGCACCTGAGAACGTTTTGCTGGCAAAAGCAATTGGAACATTATTGCCGTTAATTTCCTGTTCCAAGACAATTCCTACGGCGTTTTCACTTGCGTCACACGACACAATAAATTTTTTCGACCAGTCTGGCAAATGAAGTACGACGGGCGAGGACAATGTTTGCTTTATTTTGTCGAAACTAGATTGTTGATCGGGACCCCACCTGAATCTTACGCCTTTCTTTTTCAAGTAGTTCAATGGTCTGCTGATTTCGGAGAAATTAGGTATGAACTTGGCATAAAAAGCAGCCATGCCGATAAATCTTTGTACACCCTTTAAATTGCGTGGTCGAGGAAAATTACTAATAACCTCAGCTTTAGTATCGTCCACATATAGTTTACCATCCTTTACTATGTGTGACAGGAAACGCATGCCCCTCTTTGCCAAGGTGACTTTGCTGGGTTTGATCGTAAGTCCGGCGGCTCTTAGACGTTCCAAAACCATTTTCAAGTCATTGTAATGGTCCTGTGGGTTTGCGCTATAAATGCAGAGGTCGTCGACAAAGTTTATTACACATTTAAATTTTAAGTCTCCTAGCATTTCGTCGACTATGCGTCCTAACACCTGGCTGCCGATTTTTATTCCTTGGGGACAAGTACGAGGCTGATATAAGGCATATCCTACATTGAAAGCGGCGTATTTCCTACTATCAGGGTGTAAGAGGCATTGGTAATAGCTATTGTTCAAATCAAGTGTAGTGAAATAACGAGCATCTTTAAAGTAAGGAAAAACTTTATCTACTTCTGGTTGTGGGAAACTGTCCATTTCAATAAACTTATTTAATTCTTTATAATTGACTACCAATCTAAATTTCCCGGGTTCCTTTTTTGGTCTTAGGAAGGCGCTAGAACTGAACTCTGAAACACTTTTTTCTATTACCCCTTCATCTAGTAATTGTTGCACAGTATTTCTCATTATTACCATCTTATCTGGCTGGACGTGGTAAGGTCTTTGTCGGAATGGCACAATATCCTTACTAAAACGAATTTTGTAAGGCTCAGTCTTTGCTAAGCCGATTCTGTCTGTGACAACGTCGCTAAACTGTCGTAGCAGATTTTCGAAGGTGTTTCGTTCGACTTCCGTGAGCGGTGAGTCACCCAGATCGGGTTTATCACAATTTGGGATCTCTCCTTCTCCTATCAAACAATATGATTTAATACTCTCCCTAAACTTAAACTCCGCTGTTGAATCACCTAAATTCACGGACATTCGCGCAAACTTCATAAAATCGTACCCCAAGATTAACTGTAACGGAAGTTGATTAACTACCCAGAAATTGTAGTCCCATGACAGATTATCTATCTTAAAATGAACTTTGACCTCCATCCGTACAGTTATCTTCTGACGGTTCGCGACCTCTACTGACTGATTAATTTTACTTGACTGTTTGATCAAATTCGCACTTTTCAACTTATTAAAAAGTGTTTTACTAATCAATGACCTACTACTGCCAGTGTCTATCAGCGATAGGCAATCTATATTGTTTCCAAACAATACCTTAATCAACGGCAGTTTCGCGGATACATCTGTTGCTTGCATGCTTTTGTTGGGCGATAACTTTACAGTTCGACGTTGTGTGCCCTTGACAACATCGGAATCTAGTTTAAAGAAACCCTACAGTTCCTAGCGATATGACCTTCACCTTGACAACGATAACATTTTACGATCCTTTCCCTGGGTCTATTACGTAGATCGTTTGACGACGTAGTTGGATTATGACGAGTTTGGTTTACAACCCTAGGCGACGAATTAATCAAAGGGCGTCGATTTGCATTACCAAAATATCTCTCTTCGGCACGCATTGAACTAGTGATTCTATTTGCGAATGATTTTAGCTCAAATAAGCTTTGCGGCATTTGACCGAACGAAAAATGACTTCGAACAGTTGGATTACATTTTGTCAAAGCAATCTCAATCACCTCGCCTTCTGACATTGACGATTTTAAAGCGAATGCGATAGATATGATGTGATCGACGTATTCTGAAAAAGTTTCATTCGGTTGTTGTGGTCGATCTAACTCAAACGATGCAATCTCTCGTCGCCTAATTGACGGAATAAATCGGTGTAATATCTCGTCGTGTAAGACATTCCAGCGTGCGTTACTTGATACTGCTTCTAAGAACAATTGGAACATTTGACCTTTGACCTTAGGGATAATAAGTTTAATGATCTCTGTATGACAATTCGGAGAAATATCAAATATTGGTTTGATGTTTTTGAGAAATGAAATTAATTCAAGTTCATCTGTGCCGTCGACTATGTTCAATTTATTAATTAATTCAATTACCACGATTTGATCAGTTTTGGAAAGTGATTGACTGACATTGTATGCGTGAGCGTGTACGTGTGTGTCATGGTGAGTGTATGTGAGAGGTCGAGTGTGTGGGTGTGGGTGTTGGGTATGGTCAGTGGGGGTGTGTTGCGACTGTACAGTGGCACTGGCCGGGGCAACAGTAGACAGAGAACCAGTCGCTACAGGAAATGACGCGCGTTGTTGTGCATTCGCTATCTCTCTCTCTCTCACACACTCGTTCGAAGGTTGAATATCCACATACGATGAGCTATTGGCATGACTGTTGTTTTGATTTATATTCGACGTACTTGATAGTATTTCAGTCAATTCGTGGTTGTTTAGGTCCATTAAACAACTATTAGAATTTTGTCTAATTGGCGATGGTTGGTCATCGTTTACGATCGGTAAACGACAATCGGAATTTTGTCTACTTGGCGACGGTTCGTCATCGTTCACGATCGGTAAACGACAATCGGAATTTTGTCTACCTAAATTAGCTCCATTGTCATTTGGTGGAACTAGTTCATTGTTATGGTTGATCGTTGCATTTAAATCGATTAATTCCCCTAAATTTCTCCTTAACCTACGGTCACGTCGGTCATTCGCAGTTGTATTATACCCAGGCCCAAATTGTTGGTGCATTTTTTTTCGCTAGGAAAATAATTCGATTTACGGTGATATATCTGACTTTAACAAAATGAATATTCCACGATGACAAAAACCAATTGACAATTAATTACAGCACAATACACAATGACGATGGCAATAACAATAGAATTTCTTATAATCTAAACAATTTCAGTGAATCGCACAGACACAAACAGTACCAAGAGATCACGCGATGATATCGTTTATTTGTAAAGAAAAACTTTGACTTTCTTATATTTAAATATTATATTTAAATATATTTACTCCTTGCAATGCTCTTTAATGAATTCTTTACAAATGTTGGTTGCCCCTAGGTTGGAAGAACTCTAGAAAATAAAAATATCAGACAGAGCTTTTTGGCAGTGGAAGCTTGATGTTATTGAAAAATATGAGTGGACCCTGCAAAATATAAATATTCCCCAAAGGTCCTTAGGGGACGCCCCTGGCACTGTTTGTAGTTCTTCCAATAAAGTAATACCTTTAATGAGATCAATTTACCAGTCTTAATTCTACACTGAATTTACTTGCTCACTACTACACTAGTGACTAGTGTTGCACTTAAAAGGTGAATCTTTTGTAGTGGCTTATGATTTACTGAATTACCTTTTGTTTATCAATTAAATACTATTGCATATACTAGAATACCAAGGTTATTGAGAACTAAAAGTGAGTAACAATTGGAGTTTATTGCACAGAATTTTAATAATACACTTATTTCAGATTACAGTCGTTGTTGTGTTCTTTCAAGTAAAAATGACCTAGAGATACACAATCAGTTGGAAATTTATTGAAACTGTTGAATGGATTTATCAAAGGGGAGGTATGGTGCGGTTTCACACCGATCTCGAAAGTATCAATGGAAGAGTGGTATTTAATCTAATGGTTGAGATGACCTGTACCAAGCAAATCCTTTCGTTGGCCAACGATTAAAAACGAAGGTCGTCTCGCAGTCCAACTGATTGAACAATATTGTATTCAATCGTAGTAATGTTTATCAGAATGTTGCTTTATTATTTTATAGCTAATTTGGCACTTTGGTGGTTCATCTATGTTCAAACTGGCACAACTTCCAACAACACTTCCGTATCAATCGAACCAGCTACCTGCTCCCTTCTCTGATAATAATTTGTTTCCCCCAAAAGATACTGACTGTGACACTCTTTAAAAGAATTGTACCATTTGCTCAACAATGAAAATTAACAATGACTCTGTGTAAAATTCCAACACTATAAAAATCTTATTAAATAACTCTGAATTGCCCTATAAAAACATTTTTACCTATTTATTCTTAATACTATAGGGTTGTTACAATCTAATTAATAAAGCGGATTGCTACAATATGAATGGATGTGAAAATCAGTGATTTGAATTTGAACCTATGAACATGTGCTTACTCTGCATGAAATGACAAAACAAGACAGGAAAAATTTTCAAAGGTGCGACTCACTGAAATCTTAAATTAACAAATAAATAATACAAATTACTTACAGTTTGGACGTCCACAAATATGACACAAATAAAGGGGAAGGGATTGGGAAATGTAACTAGCCGGTATTCTACAAGACGCGATCAATTGAACTCGTGAAACGAACGTGTAATTTTCAAATGGCGGAACTGCGTTGGCCGGTAACGAACTTTTTCACTTTCTGACAATGACACTGATACTAATTTCCAATCGCGGGGCAATTATATCCCTTAGGGATATAGGCTGTACGATTTTAAGGAAAAATAAGATTGCCCGACCAAACGCCGCGAAATGAATTTAATTTCCACGAACGAAAAACAATTTTACCGAACTAGCTACGATGAGATTTGGATAGGAACTGGGACTGCTGGAAGCAAGTGACCATCCGGCTAGACCTTATCCCCTCTCCTACTTTAGTGCGTGGTGCATTCTGGTCTATACTGATCTATTGTTTAAACCAGCTGACTGTTCTTCGCGTTACCCTGTATTGATTTGTTGCCTTTTTACAACAAAATCGGTACACTACATACAATTCTGCCTGGTTCTCCTTTTGACTCTGACATGATATCACAAGTTACACATTATAACTCTACACTTTTTGGTTTCCTAAGTGAGTTATCAGAACTGGTAGTTTGTTCAACACAGATGACTATTTCGGTTACTCGCAATAGCTGAGTCACTGATGTTGGTAATTTGAACACTAACATTATTATAGCAGAACACCACTTCCACAAAACCGTTATGAATTTGATCACTTTTGAACATCAAAGTAATAATGTTGTGGTAAGAGCATCAGTGTTTGCTGAACTAGTTTGCTGCTCGCCTCTTCTCCCCTGATACAGGCAGAGATGCAGTTTTAACCAGCAATATAATGAAAATATCACTACCAACACAGGAAGACGGCCAATATTAAATTCAAATTTTGAAAAACTCTGTATAAAACCTTTGATTGCCATTTGGTCAGTTAAGGGCGTAACTACATCCGTTCCCAAAATAACTCCCAACGTGGTGTTTTTTCCAATATAACTCCAGTTGTTCCTTATTATTTTAAGCAATTTGGAGCTCCTTGTATGGATAAAATGTTGAAATACATGTGTAAACCATGACCGAAAAAAGTCTATTGTTCACTTGATAACTGCATGATATCTCCGCCTTGATAATCTACTTTTGGGACTCAGCTGGACAACAGTGATGACCACTGTAAACACAATAAAACTCTACATATTATCATAGACAAAAATTCTTTTTGTCTATGATATTATTCACAGGTGAGGTACAAATCAGAACTGGTAGCATAAAGATTCTTTAGACATGGAAGTTGATCTACTGTTTTACAGCATTTTGAATCGATCACTAAGCCTATAGCCATGTTTTATCTATGCTATAGCTTAGATAACTGTTTTGAAATCACCTAACAAGCACCATGACACCATCTATCGATGTAAAAGCGTTGAACAGTTATTAACCCTATCGTTTCAACGCTATTTAAACACTTGTAAGTTGAGATAAAAGTTCATTAGCTCAAGATTAGCATCTCATGCTGGTAGAAAAACTACTATAAGAGACTCGAGTGTTTGCCGTAAAACCAGTTTGCTGACCACTTCTGATCGCCTGATACAGGTAAAACATTCGCAGACTCCGGAATCACTTAATATATCATAACCTTAATGTTTAACTCAGAAATTTTGAAGAAAACCAGCTACAATAGCATTTATTTGATTATGTACACTGAATATGAGCAACCTTTCAGCAATATAAATAGGCTTTAACAAAAAAATCAACAGAAATATACACAAAGAGCCAATAATATCTTCACTTCAAGTAGTAAATGAACAACAGGTGTGTTTAAATCCAACACACATCAAAATTAATTTCCAAAGCAGTTGTCTAACCCTACACTCCTGATACTACGTTTACTTAAAACTTAATAATCCATTTAATAACAATGAATTTATTAGTTAAACAATTTTAATTATAAGACATCGTTAAAACTTCAATTTTTCTCCTTTATATTTTTCTTTTAAATCCATGATAATTGATACCTTGATCATTAATTACTAATTTTCGAGCGATTGGGAGGGGGATTTTTTAGGGATGCAAGCCCATACCCTTAAATAAACATCAGTATCCTAGCCTATGATCGTTAATACCTTGATTAATCGTTAATTATTTTCAAGCGATGGAGGGGGGATTTTTAGGTATAATAACCCAAACTCCCGAATAAACATCAGTATCCTAGCCTATGATCGTTTAATACCTTGATCGTTAATTACTCATTTTCAAGCGATGGGGGGGGGGATTTTTAGGAACGCAAACCCCCGAATAAACATAAATATCCTAGCCTATGATCGTTAATACCTTGATCGTTACTTCTTTACAAGCGATGGGGGGGGGAGGGAGGCAAACCCATACCCCCGAATAAACATAAGTATCGTATCCTCGCGATACCATCTTTGATAGTGGGGGGGATCTCGGATGGTAGAGTGGTGGGGGGACAGATCCCGAATGTTTAGGGATCCATTCCCATAAGACGCCTTATTGGATCCCTAAGTAGGACGCAGATATATATACTACTCATGTTAAATGACTGAATGTTTAAAAATATTATCGAAATTGATAGTGTGTTTGATTTGAACTTTTGCAAAATGAGGCTGCATTAAATGATTCAATTTAATACACTATACACAGTTTAATATAAATTTTGACCAAGGTATCAAAGACCTATTTACTTTACAAAAAATACAGTAACATTCTAAACTTATTTTTGAATCTAGGAACTTAAATTATTACTTTTGAGCTAGAAAATCTATCTTTGAATAGCTGTTAGGTGTGTAAGTAATTTACTTTGAAAACATACTTATAAATCATACCGATAGCCATTTAGTATATTTGTTAACAGTTTATTTTGTACAATCTAATATTTACGTGCATTTTGAAGAAAACACGACTAACTTGTTTATGTAGAAACACTATGTGGGTATAAGAGAAACTAGCTGAAGTTCTACGAACCGTAAAGGGAATCCTGCAAAGATCATCCTTTTCTGTTTTGTTACAATCTATCTCTGTTATAAAGAAACCCTCCAAAAACAACTACAACAGCCACAATGGATGACGATACTAGCCGATAATTAAATTTTTATATTATTTTTAGAGGCTATTTCCAATAAAGATTATATTAAACACAAATGTAGCAAATAACAAAACCTATAAGGGAATACTTGTAAGCAATAATTTATCAGGGTACTTAGCATTTGAAATATGATCAAGATGCTTTTGTCAAAAGGTATTGCTTGTTATAAAGATATTTTCACCACACTACGACTTCAGACGTTTTCAAAACGTCATTTTCTTATTGGAGTAGGCCTACATAGCATACCCATCAAGTGGTCAAAACATTAGTTGGTTGAATGGTTTTCGATTCCTACTGTTATAACCACCTCTCAACCACTCATATCTCTTCCGCACACTCTCACTTATCACTAATCCTCCATCATCCCATTATGCTAATTTTTTTTTTAAATATGGAACACTATTTGTTTCAAAATGTGCCATTGCTATAAAACTGCTCAAATATTTTGATTTGCACCGGTCTTCAAAGTCCTTATTTCATATTTATGGAAGTAGATACTAATAATTGGAGTCCATGGCAAACAAAAACTAAAAACAAGAACACATAATATTATGACGTGAAAGAAACTAAAGCAAGTTTTAGGACCCCCAAACGGTATTTCCCAAACTGGATTTTTTGCGTACCTTCAGTATATACTGTATACTTAATACATACTTACAAGGTGATAACAAGGTGAATCAGCATTTTACTTCCTTTAAGGGTCAATGTACTTAATCTCTATATGAGATTCTCTTTCAGTTATGTAAACTCAGGGATACATTACCACGGATAATAAGTTTAAAGATAGATGAATCATCAAATAACAATCAGGGTTACCATTACGATTCTTGAAATGTAGCAATGAAGATTGCATGTTTACTTTGTATGGATCAATAAAATTTGGTTTTTAGTTAATAAGCTATAAGCAACAACACGCTTAAGTTAACAGCAACGACGCTCATTGTGTGACGACCTATCCATTATTTATTTAAAAATACGTGAACTCACAGTTTTAAAGGGAGCTCCAAGCCAACGAGCAACGATTTATCACATAACGTGTTAGCGATTGGCTTCATCAGAGTTTAGAACTGAGAACAAAAGTATACTAACACAACGTCAACAACAATAATATCAATACTGATATTCAAAGTTTTACAGTTACACACGGTAACCAGTTGTCATGTTATTCGTATTCGACACCAAGTACACATTATCTGGCGTGTTTGTGTAAACGTGTACAGTACACAGAATCTGTCGTGTACATACGGATTGCACATGCACACAACCTGAACTGTAGCATGGCATGACGACATGGAAATGTGTAGCTAGATCGTCAATTCGATTACACTTGTTTTACATCAAATTAAAATGCTATAAAAAATTTAAATTACTTCTAAATAGCATTGATTTATTGGGAGAATAAACAAAACCCTAAAATCAATTACAAATTACATATTAATTTGTTACAACTAATAAACACCAAATTAACTTAACGATTGCAAACTATGATGTTTTTATTCTTCAGTAATAAAAATATGAAAGTATATATACTATTTTCAAATGGCTTTTTTGGATAAAGTATTAAAAGTAGCGTAAAACAGAAGAAAAACGAATATATTTAAATAACGGCACAGGGAGACAAGATGGATTGAGTTTCTCTTGATAATAAACGCTAAAAGAGGGCCGCAAAGCTCATCTTTTCCCCCTTTGTTACACGATATCTTTGACGCTAAAGAACACCTTTTACAATTTTTCATAAGATTTGCACACAATAGGGTAAGTTATTTGGAAAGTATTGCAAGATAATTATTAAATTGTGTTATCAAACAGTC
The DNA here is from genome assembly GCF_028750875.1 of Macrosteles quadrilineatus. Classification (NCBI taxonomy): domain Eukaryota; kingdom Metazoa; phylum Arthropoda; class Insecta; order Hemiptera; family Cicadellidae; genus Macrosteles; species Macrosteles quadrilineatus. The sequence goes on along the minus strand of NW_026542602.1, from coordinate 115,547,181 downwards.
AACTTACACTTCAGATTTTTTAATGAGTTCCAAATGTAAAAAAATATTTATCACCTTTGACATTACAATCTTTTGATCTTGTAATGGTTTTACTAACATATCAAATCTGCTATAATCGTTTAACCGTTATTAATCTGTTGGTTTTATATTGCCCTATATACAAACGTATAAAACAATGATTGTGAAATATTAAAGAGTATAAAAAATACTGAACGTATAAAGAGTTTTTATTTTTGTAACTGTGTTATTTTTTACAGTTAATTTGTTATTACTTGTAATAGAGTTCAAAATAAGAACAATATTTTTGATAGCTGGTATTAGAGGGTAGAATAAAGCTCTGATACCTACTCAAGTATCTCATATTTTCCTTTGAACCATTATTATTATTGTTTGAATCGACCACTAAAAGCAGATAAAAAAATAACATCAACCATTTTTCAAGCCAAAACAGTTTGGAGCGTATTTGAAATGCGGAGGTAAGAAAAACCTTTGAGTAAGCTGAAAGTATTTAAAGGATTTTAAAGTTTGATTCGCTTGTTTGGCACGAAAAACATTATGTTTTTAAACAAGATTAATGTTTACGGTACATTTGATTTTATACATTGATTTATTAATTTATTTTAGATATTGTGAAAGTGTTGCATCTTTAAATTTTTGTGCTGTGTTTCGTGGATTATTTGTCTAATTATAGGTTTATTATTTGATCAATCTATTTAACTGTGTTGCAACATATTTTAACATAAAAATTATACAGGTATCTATAAAAATGATTTTATGCTATTCTACTCACAACAAACCTTCGTGCAATGGTGTTTTAGTTGAGGAGTATTTTTTAAATATTTAAAATTTAATAAAATATGATTGTTGATTGAATATTATTGTATCTTTTTTAGATACAATAATATTTTAGATACAATATAATCTTTTTTAGGCAATTTTCATGTTGGTAAATCGTCATGGTAAATCTAATATTATTTAACTTCTTAATATCTCTAGCAGAACAGAGTTTATGTGCAACGTTTTTATTTTCTTTCCAGGCTCTTATTCGGTCAGAGATTTCATAGTTTCAGGAAGGATGAAGGTTCCATAACTTAATTTGCAAAGTCAGGAAAGAGCTTAAAGTTTGTGTCAGTCACATCGCCCGTTCTCATCAATCTTGAAGTTTCATGCAGGGCCATGAAGGCGTATTGTTTCTGATGGTGAGTTGTATTAATTATTTTTTTAATTTTTGAACAAACCCTTAAGGTTTTACAATTATTGTTGGTTGAAGAAAGCAAACGAGGAACAAAGACATTTTCGTTGTCGTAAAAACACTTTTCTTACATAATATATATTAGCTTGCAACTCTGTTGCAACACAACCCACGACCAGAGCGAGTTTACAATCGTGTTTAATGTGTTTTATAAACAGGTCAATAGTAAATGTCATTCCAAAATTAGTAAATGGAAATATCGAAGACAACGATCTACGTTTTGTACATTAATAAATTATCAAAGGAACTGAATTCAGAATTTATAACTTATCCATTCGTATTTTACAGAAAATCTTCTTAATCAGCATTAAACGTGTTATTAAATTACCTAAAATCAAAAAGAACTTCTAATATAACTTTTAAATTATTATTAGACGTATTTTTCTAGGTATCTTACAGCTACCTATGAGAATACCTGACACATAGTCTATATGTTTATATAAATTCCAGGAAAGTGTTTTGTTTCCAAAAAACATCTCCTCTCATGTATATAGTTGTAGACAGTTTCACAAATTTAATTAAGCACACGTAATTTGAAAATTTGTCAATATTTGATAAACTTCCTACCTAATCTTTACAAGAAAGCTTGTCAAAAAGTATATTTTAGCTTTCTTGTAGCAACAATTTGAACTGATACCTCCTAAAATACACGTAAAATAAATTGGTTTTAGGGCTAATTTTATGCCACCCATTGTATTCCTAGCTAGTTGGCCCAAACAAACATTTAATACAAAATGTGATATTTATTTCACAACCGAAAACTGCCTATAATATTTCCTTTTTAATTGTAAATATCACTAAATCATTGCAAACCATAAATAAATATTTTCCTTGCAAAACTCTGCCCGTTGCCATGGAAACACTGACATAAGATGGATCACCTTTGTAGACGATTAATTAAAAATTGTCGTCCTTGCTCGTAAATCAATTGCTTATGAGTTGTACATTTGTGTAGAAAACAAATCAATATAAATATTGTTATAATGTACTAATTTCAAAATGCAGTTCAAATATAACCTTATAAAAAGCTTATTTTATAGTTAATATATCAACCATTTTGTGTGTATGTAATCGCTGTAAGTAGTCTAACATTCCCGAAAAGTTTTTTTTTGTTTGACTGCATGATTTCATCTAAAATAATTTTGCCGTGAATCTAAATGTCTAGATACACTGGATTTTTAACGTAGTATCGGTACCACAACATATATTGTCATTGTACTGTCAAATATTAGTACATCTATACAAACTTTTGACAAACCATCTGGTCAAAACAAATGTCCGGCATAAATACACTAACATAAATTCGTATATAACACAATAGCTTATTATACAATATAATAAACAGAGAGCTAAATGCGTTTCGGAAATAATCTACGTCAGAACCTTGTATAAGAATCCCATGAATTATACATTGTTTTTAATAATACATTTATTTATCAAATAGCAGTTACCCGGCGCACGTTGCCGTGATAACAACTATTATTTTAAATGGTCATTTTTCTTCTTTACAAGCTATAGCCTATCATTTTTTTAGGTGTATGAATATATGAGTTTTTGCTTTGATAAAGGTTTTTACTTTTATGTTTACATATTTAATACAGTAGGGGAGAATTTAAAAGTTTTTGAGTGCACAGGTGTGCTGCGATAGGGATTTAATATATTTGTACTGATCTAAAAGTAAAATAGCATTCTCTGGAAATATTGTGGCACTATTCCAAATCATGACTAATACAGAATGTTTTGATTATTTAAACCAACAGTTCGTGAAAGTAAACATCAGCTTTTTTATATTTATTTTTAAACATTGTAGTTCCAAAAAATCTGACAATGGACCCCTTAAAATCCTCTGGGGCGGAGCCCTTTTGACGGATCTGCTCAAAACTTCACACAAACCATCCTTTAATAATGCCTGAAAGTTTCATTACAATCTGTTGAGCGGTTTCGGATTCCATACTGTACATAAATACATGCATACAGTTTCTCTTTTATAGATATAGATGTAAAAACTGAATTTGTCTAAATTATCTCTAAATACCTAGTCACATCCCAGAGCTAAAACAATACAAAATAAATTGAACATGTGTTAAGCTATTTTTTGTAAGTTTGTTGAAACCGAAATTATCAATATGATACAAGAAAGTTTCACCGTGAAGACTTGTAAGGTTCCTGTGCCGGGAGATATATTGCAACAAAGCGGCAGTGATGAAATGAGATAGGGTCTTTTACAGTTTATTGGACCTCGATCCACCTCACTTTTGCTTCAAAGTATCGGAAATAGTGATTATACTTTTGACAGTTATTTGGTAATGATTCAGGGGATATGTGTTTTTGCGTTTCTTAAGAAACCATTCCCAGGTAGACAGATCATAATAAATTATTTTGTTATTACTCGTTCATAACAAAACGTTGATGGGGACGTTTCTGCTAAAAATACAGAACAAGCATACATACCACATAGGTAACAACACAATTTCCGTTAACCTTTACTACAGTATCGGAATACTCATATTTCCTTAAAGATTTGTCATTTTATGGTTTATCTGGGGTAAATGTGACATTATTTTTATGTCCAGTGTTCTCGAGTGCATTTTGGAGTAAAGCATATCAATTAATTTATCTGTTATATCGTCCAACGACTATATAACAAAACGCCACAGTGCACATTCTAAAACTTAATAATAGATATAAATATATATGGCATCGACTGCGTATATGATTATCTGAATATAACCACACATGAAAACATGGATATTATTTTACAGTGGGGTTTATTCAGGTCTTCTATCAACATTCAAAAGTAATGGTAACTACGTATTCAACTGCTTCCTTAATTAACTATAACATTCAATATCTGTTTACATCAGATCATGTAGATTGCAATCATTATTTGTTTTTAATTAAAAATAAAAATCTGTTTGCGTATTTACGAATATTTAAATCGAATATTTATTCGATTAAAACTTAATTTAACTATGAATAATTATTTGTTAAACAAATTGAACGATAAAGTTTGTAAAGCGTGACCACTACAGACCAGAAGAGTTCGGTGATGTATTTGTGTTGACGTGTATTGAGTTCGACCCGAGGTTGAGGTCTGATTGGAACTGGCTTGACATAATTGATTGTTGTCACATCACAAAATGGCGGCGTGATATACGCGGCTTGACATAAGTTATCTCTCCAAACTCCTTCAACTTTCCCAAGTGTAAAAAACCGGTAAATGTTTTAACGTCAATCTTTAGGTTCTAGAGTGGACATCAAATATATGTGAACTAGTTGTAGAATTTTTTTAAACCATACGGACTAAAGGTGTCTTTTCAGCCCTCGCTTGTTTTCAAATTAAACCTAAACTCACACCGAAAATAGTTTATTTTACGTCCAAGTAATAATGATATATTACTAAAACACTTCGACTAGTACAACATGTTGAAATATTTGTTTCAGTTATATTAATACATAAATTTAGTTTGTGTGTTTGAATTTAACCTTAAATTTTAGTTTCGTGATTGTTGTTATGTGATAACAAAAACTTTGAGTAAAATCCATCTACAATGTCAGGGTCATTATTTTGTTTGCGTATTCTAAGCGTGCGTTAACACGCAAGTAGTATGGCATAGAATTTAAGTAGCGTTTTGAAAGTGTTTGAACGTTGTTAGTAATTATTTATTTTAAGAGAGTAAACATGATACCAACCAAAAACATCAACGTAACAAAATCTCAATCAATCAAACAACAAAAAGTCTTTGTTTAGGTGGCAATCCATTTGCCCCGTCTCCCACGAGAAACTATTTTGTCTGTCGTCGTGGCAACACTGAGCAAGACTAATCGCTGGACGTCTTTTTGGGATATTACGTTGACTTAAGATGGCAGTACTGTTTCTTATAATTAATTAACTCTCCCTAACATTAAGCATTTCCAGCAGATAGCAGATCAATTTATGACGTAGTTTTGCGAGTAAGAAAATTTGCTTATTGTAGTTAGCAATTTTGAGATTTTTCTATATTTAAAGGAACTAAATAACTACCCTAACTTAAGTTGATGATGCAAGTAAATATGGATATTTTGTGTTCACACGGTTACTGTTACAAACGTGTTTTGATTAGTTTTAGGAAGGTCCATTAGCTTGTAAGGGCTTTTCATTAGACAACCACGATTAACTAAGATTACTATTACTGCCTTTATTTATGTGAGTGTTTATATGTTTGCAAATTAATGCTAATTAATACTGTAATCAAATTATAATTTAGTTTAACTTAAATTTAGTAGTATTGACAGGATCGCAAAAAATGATTTCCAAATAAAACAAACACATGGATTTGTGGAATACAAATCACTAAACATAGTTGTACAGTACTTCTTTTACAATGCATTTAAGTTCCTAGGCTAAATTAAATGAACTACACACTTAGGAAATTTACATGAAAGTTTGTCTTGAAAGGTGGATATGCATATTTCAAGTGTCAATAGACAAATACTTTGAAATATAAAATTTAAACCTTATAAACCAATGGAAAAACCCAAACCTTTTAAGATGTTCAAAATTTTGTAGCTCAGGTATGTAAATATTTCTAAATATTTCCCAATTTATAGATATGTGTATTTATTATTTATGAATACTACTTGCTAACCAAGTCATTTATGTTAATGAATAAATGCATAAACACATAAATATCCCCATAAATACTTGTTACAATACAAGTATATTTATAATAAAATCTTTAATATGTTTACAAGTACAGAATTGTTGGTGGGAAAGCAAATAAAAATTATGAACATCAAACAAAACGAAGTCTAGAGCTTTAGTTCTTCAAATTCTTTTTCACCTCTTGTGGATTGGATTATTGGAATTTTAAGGTGTATATAGACGTCCTTTATCTGAAGACATTCTAAAGGTTTTTATGGTGTCTCATTTTGAGGTCATCAGTGTTGCTCAATGTTGCCACACTATTAGAGAAAATATCTCTCTCGGACCTTAACCTTAATGGATTGCTATCAAAGCTTTTTTTGTTTTAATTACACTGGATCTTTAACGTAGTATCGGTACCTCAACATATTGTCATTGTACTGTCAAATAATATTACATCTATACAAACTTTTGACAAACCATTTGGTCAAAACAAATTTCCGGCATAAATACTTTAACATAAATTCGTATATAATACAATAGCTTATTATACAATATAATAAACAGAGAGCTAAATGCGTTTCGAAAATAATCTACGCCAGAATTTTGTATAAGAATCCCATGACTTATACATTATTTTCAATAATATATTTATTTACCAAATAGCAGTTACCCGGCGCACGTTGCCGTGATAAGAACTATTATTTTAAATGGTCATTTTTTTTCTTTACAATCTATAGCCTATCATTATATATTTTTTTGGTGTATGAATATATAAGTTTTTACTTTGATAAAGGTTTTTACTTTTTATGTTTACATATTTAATACAGGAGGGGAGAATTTAAAAGTTTTTGAGTGCACAGGTTTGCTGCGATAGGGATTTAATATATTTGTACTGATCTAAAAGTAAAATAGCATTCTCTGGAAATATTGTGGTACTATTCCAAATCATGGCTAATACAGAATGTTTTGATTATTCAAACCAACAGTTGGTGAAAGTAAATATCAGCTTTTAAATTATATTTATTTTTAAACATTGTAGTTCCAAAGTCTGACAATGGACCCCTCAAAACCCTCTGGGGCGGAGCCCTTTTGACGGATCTGCTCAAAACTTCACACAAACCATCCTTGAATAATGCCTGAAAGTTTCATTAAAATCGTTGAGCGGTTTCGGATTCCATACGGTACATAAATATACATACATGCATACAGTTTCTCTTTTATAGATATAGATGTAAAACCTGAATTCGTCTAAATTATCTCTAAATACCTAGTCACATCCTAGAACTAAAACATTACAAAATAAATTGAACATGTGTTAAGCTATTTTTTTGTAAGTTTGTTGAAACCGAAATTATCAATATGATACAAGAAAGTTTCACCGTGAAGACTTGTAAGGTTCCAGTGCCGGGAGATATATTGCAACAAAGCGGCAGTGATGAAATGAGATAGGATCTTTTACAGTTTATTGGACCTCGATCCACCTCACTTTTGCTTCAAAGTATCGGAAATAGTGATTATACATTTGACAGTTATTTGGTAATGATTCCGGGGATATGTGTTTTTGCGTTTCTTAAGAAACCATTCCCAGGAAGATAGATCATAATACATTATTTTGTTATTACTCGTTTATAACAAAACGTTGATGGGGACGTTTCTGCTACAACTACAGAACATACATACAGAAACATAGGTAAGAACACAACTTCCGTTAACTATTACTATCGGAATACTCATATTTCCTTAAAGATTTTTAAATTTAATTGATTATCTGGAGTAAATGTTACATTATTTTTATGTCCAGCGTTTTTGTGAGCGTTTCGGGGTAAAGTACTGTATAGCAATTAATTGATCTGTTCTTTCCTTCAACGGCTATATAACAAAACGCCACAGTGCACATTCCAAAACTTAATAAGAGATTAAATATATTTGGCATCTATGTCTGAATATAACCACACATGAAAACAAAGATATTATTTTACAGTGGGGCTTATTCAGGTCTTCTTATCGACATTCAAAAGTAATGGTAACTACGTATTCATCTGCTTCCTTAATTAACTATAACATTCAATATCTGTTTACATCAGATCATGTAGATTGCAATCATTATTTGTGTTTTTAATTAAAAATAAAAATCTGTTTGCGTATTTACGAATAGTTAATCGAATATTTATTCGATTAAAACTTAATTTAACTATGAATAATTATTTGTTAAACAAATTGAACGATAAAGTTTGTAAAGCGTGACCACTACAGACCAGAAGAGTTCGGTGATGTATTTGTGTTGACGTGTATTGAGGTCGACCCGAGGTTGAGGTCTGATTGGAACTGGCTTGACATAATTGATTGTTGTCACATCACAAAATGGCGGCGTGATATACGCGGCTTGACATAAGTTATCTCTCCAAACTCCTTCAACTTTCCCAAGTGTAAAAAACCGGTAAATGTTTAAACGTCAATCTTTAGGTTCTAGGGTGGACATCAAATATATGTGAACTAGTTGTAGATTTTTTTCAAACCATACGGACTAAAGGTGTCTTTTCAGCCCTCGCTTGTTTTCAAATTAAACCTAAACTCACACCGAAAATAGTTTATTTTACGTCCAAGTAATAATGATATATTACTAAAACACTTCGACTAGTACAACATGTTGAAATATTTGTTTCAGTTATATTAATACATAACATTTAGTTTGTGTGTTTGAATTTAACCTTAAATTTTAGTTTCGTGATTGTTGTTATGTGATAACAAACACTTTGAGTAAAATCCATCTACAATGTCAGGGTCATTATTTTGTTTGCGTATTCTAAGCGTGCGTTAACACGCAAGTAGTATGGCATAGAATTTAAGTAGCGTTTTGAAAGTGTTTGAACGTTGTTAGTAATTATTTATTTTAATAGAGTAAACATGATACCAACCAAAAACATCAACGTAACAAAATCTCAATCAATCAAACAACAAAAAGTCTTTGTTTAGGTGGCAATCCATTTGCCCCGTCTCCCACGAGAAACTATTTTGTCTGTCGTCGTGGCAACACTGAGCAAGACTAATCGCTGGACGTCTTTTTGGGATATTACGTTGACTTAAGATGGCAGTACTGTTTCTTATAATTAATTAACTCTCCCTAACATTAAACGTTTCCAGCAGATAGCAGACCGATTTATGACGTAGTTTCGCGAGTAGGAAAATTAGCTTATTGTAGTTAGCAATTTTGAGATTTTCTATATTTAAAGGAACTAAATAACTACCCTAACTTAAGTTGATGATGCAAGTAAATTAGGATATTTTGTATTCTCACCGTTACTGTTACAAACTTGTTTTAACAAGCTGGTATTAGTTTTAGGAAGTTCATTAGCTTGTAAGGGTTTTTCATCAGACAACAACGATTAACTGAGATTACTATTACTGTCTTTATTTTGATGAGTGTTTATATGTTTATAAATTAATGCTATAAAATTAATAATGTAGTCCAAAAACAATTTAGTTGAACTTAAATTTAGTAGTATTGAAAGGATCACAAATAATGGTTTCCAAATAAAACTAACACATGGATTTGTGGAATACAAATCACTAAAAAAGTTGTACTGTACCACTTTTACAATGCATTGTACCTAGGCTAAATTAAATGAACTACACACTCAGGAAATTGAAATGAAAGTTTGTCTTGAAAGGTGTATATGCATATTTCAAGTGTCAATAGACAAATACTTGTTCAAGTATGTAAATCAATAGCTCAGGTATGTAAATATTTCTCAATTATTTATATATACTTTTATTTGTCATTTGTGAATACTAATTGCTAACCAAGTCATTAATGTTAGTGAAAACAAGGCATAAACAATAAATATCCCTATTAATACTTGTTTCAATACAAGTATATGTATAATGGAATCCTTAATATGTTAACAAGTACAGAATCTGTGGTGGAAAACCAAATTAAAATTATAAACATCAAACAAAACGAAGTCTAGAGCTTTAGTTCTTGAAATTCTTTTTCACCTCTTGTGGATTGGATTATTGGAATTTAAAGGTGTATATAGACGTCCTTTATCTGAAGACATTCCAAAGGTTTTTATGGTGTCTCATTTTGAGGTCATCAGTCTTGCTCAATGTTGCCACACTATTAGAGAAAATATCTCTCTCGGACCTTAACCTTAATGGATTGCTATCAAAGCTTTTTTTTGTTTTAATACCTCGCCTTAATACAACGTTTTCTAGTTTAAAACTCCATGTCCTATGCATTTCCTTTTTTTTTAACCTGGCCCCTGTTTTATAATCCATATAAATAATTATAATTTCAATACCTTCCATTTTATATATATTCAGGATGGTTATTATAGATTCAGGAGTCTCACACTACAGGCTGGCTACCTGTGTGCGTAAAAGCATTTTCCCTCCTCTCCCTTAAAAAAATGTATGGTTATATTGTATGGTATTGATATTAATTTTAAGGTATTGAGTTACTAAGAGTAATATTTGCTGAGAATTTGTTTATAAACATTAATATAGACCTTCCTTTTACTTATAAAATCATTAACATTATCTATTCTCATCAACAGGATATTATTTCTATTTATTTTTATACCCTTAGTGCTAATAAAATAAATTTATGCAAATCGTGTTTTTATGACTTACTATTTCAGTACCTCTAAAAAAGGAATCTTAAAAAATATTATAAAGAGCCTTGTTGTGAGTAAGAGTGGTTATTGCTATAGACCTTTAACTAATAACCATTCTAAAACTTACATACGCCACAAAAGACATTAAAAGCTTACAAAAAGCATATTATATTATTTATATACATTAATGTTATTTGGAACACTCAAAAATAAATAAATAGTAAAACATAACGAAGTTTAGTAATGCAAACTGCACGAAAACATACCAAAATAAACACGTTGATGAAGGCAATCAGGAATAATAAAGTCTCTTCCCCTTCTCAAACAAGCAAACCACCCCCCCCCCCTCTCTAGCTGTCTCTCCCCTTAGCACATTTGATGAGCTTTTTAAACCCGTGGTTCATTTATGTTTGCGCTAGATAAAAAAAAATATATATACGTATATGTTATACGGTTGGGACTCTAATAAAGCATATTTTAACCCAAATATGAGTGGAAGATGATTGTAAATAATTAAATTAGATGCCTTTGGCAGATTTTAACTGCCTATGACCGGTTATTTGTTTAGTCTTCGTATGTTTTTAAAAGCCCGATAGTAAAGAATAATCATCTGGTTCCAGTTTCGAAGCATTAAAAAGCCACTGAACTTCCTCAAAGTCGAAGCGATGACCACATATTGTTAAATAAGAACTCACATCACTAAACTCCCCAATTTAACATATGTACGAGAACAATCGTTTCGATATAACTATATCTTTCGTAGTAAGCACACACTATCCCATATAATAGAGAATAGTGCTATAGTGTTTAGTTAAATTATAATTAATGTGCATCAATTTATTTGATAAAGAAGAATAGTCTGAACAAAATTAAACACGTGCATGCATAGATAATTTTATTAATTTTCATTAGCACTCAATTTGTTTACTATAGCCATTGTGTTGGTATTTAACGAAATTAAATTACAGGAGAAGTTTGATTGTAAGCTGTTAATTGAGCCTAGACCCAAGCTTGGCAGACTCTGCCTGTAACTACTAATTAATGGGGGAGGTCTAGAATGACGACAATCTGAGATCACTTTGTATAATGAGTAGAGAAAACCACTTACTTAAGAACGAGAATCATAAAATACTTTGTTGTAGATGAAATGTTCACTTGAAATCACTTTGCTTTTTAGTTTTAATAATAATTGTAACACATTAATATTTTAGTACAAGAATTGTTATGTATCAAAATCCATAACCTGGTCAGTAATTTTTTAGTTGATTTTACAAAGAGGTAGGAGAAGTGATTTTTAAATTTAAGACTATTATGTTTTCGTTGTCTTTGTCTATTGTAAATAGTAATTGCCGATTCGTGTTGGCTTAATTCTTTAATGAGAATGTATTTTTGGATATTATGCAAGTCATACGTTTGAATGTCAATTTATTAAAATTCATTTGATAGTTTTTCAACAAGCCTTCCCAAACAGATGAACAATTAAAACATAGAATCTGTCGTGTAAGTTTCTGCCAAAGAGTTTATATTTATATTTAATTCAGATTGATTTAAATCCAAGTCAACAACTGTTAATAGTTCCCTACTTTTTTTTTTTTTATATGATAGCGAAGTAAGACGTACTAGACCCCGACTCTTTACAGGAAATACCTGTAAAACAGTTTTAGGTACAGCCCTATAATAAGTAACAATTAAATCCCCGTTACCTTCGGTTAGTTTTTTAGTAAAAAACATCTTTTTAATAAGTAATTTTGACCAAATTACATACAAGGACCGCCACGAACACGCCAAGTCGCTCACTGAAGAGGATTGTTCAAGAGATAGCGATGGCACTCGAGTTCATCCTCTTTAAAACGCAACCTTATTTTCTAATCGTTTCTGTGTTCTAATATTGCCAGACGAGCATTTTACACCTCAACGTTACGTTTCGATTTTATATTTCTCACAGTATTTTCCACCTTAGTTTGATCACGGAGTTTGATAAATATTAAATGTTGAGATTTATTTGGCTCAAAACAAATTAAAATTATCTCTTATTTGAAGTAACTTGAATCGTTATTACACGATAACCAGATTTTATACAGAAAATGATTATTATACCAAATGGTATTCATAATCAGTTTTTTTAATAATATTATTACCAAGAGTAAGACACGTTTTACCAATTTGCACGTAAATTAAAAAAAACCCTTCTGTAGTATTTAAATGTCTTATTAACAAACAAAACCTAGCTCTACAATCAAAGGCAATATTTCTATGTTTAAGACCAAATACTACATCTTCCAGACTAAGTAAAATGTCAGTGTTATGCAGACTTTTGTATTGTAAAACTGAGTTAACCAATGGTAAAGCTCGGAAACAGCAGTTGTTCGTCATTCATATTTTACTCTTTATCTGATTTTCAGCCATCCAGACACGAATCTAACTCGGAATCATCCCGTTTTGAATCTCCGACTCAAATCGGCGCGAACCCTGTTGATAAATCCCACTCTTCATGAGGGACTTGCATCCAAACTAAAATTAGTAATAATAGTAGTACCTATTCACTAACCTGGAATTGTAATGTACCATGTTCAGCTTCTAATCATAGAGACTATCTGGGTAATAAGCACTGTTGCCAATTAGATATCTTCTTCACCATCTTATGTAAGCTCATAGATCTACTTCAAGCACCTCAACTATCGTATATTCGTAGAGAAGCTAAGCAACTGACTTGGTCATAATTGGGAGTCCTAATCTGTGACGAATTCCCAGAAGGGTGTGTACTATCTCAATCGTAATTGCATTGCAGCCAAGTTAATTGCAATGGGTTTCTAGAATACGGAAATACTACAGGATTTGTTTAACTGTCCAGTAAACACTCACAAAACAAAACATAAGAAATTACAGACCAGTTTACAACAAAGGAAACAACAACAAAGTTTTAAATAGTTATTTGTGTAACTAGTGGTGAAAGTGGCACTTTGCTGCACACGAGAGCAATGTTTACGCACGAGCCGCAGGCGAGTGTGGAATGATATCGAGTGCAGCAAAGGCCTTTTTCACTCGTGTTACACATTATATTTTTCCTACAGTCACTATAAAGCATATAAATAATTAGTCTTTCAAACACTATGCAACACGTTTTTAGGTTCAGCTGGCAACACAAATGGTGCCCTAGAGAAAGTAGTACCCGCGGTCCATATCACTCCGCTATTTTTCCTCGACAAGAAATGTGCTCCGCGTTTTGAGAATATAGTTCCGTATGTTTTTGTAATTTGAAGTGGTTTCCGCGCCTAAAAGAAATGCTTAAAAGGTATTTTCTTGTTTATTAAGATCGTAGGAAGGTTTTAAAAACGTTTAAAAGAAAAGTCCAGAAAGTTCAGAAATACCGAAACTATAAACACGAAATGACAGGTTAAATCGTAGTTATAATAGTCAATCAGATGCTCATAGTATAATTATCTTTAAGTGTTGCCAACCTATTTCCAAGCGTACACGGATTACGTGCATAATGGAACCACGCTGTTTTGTGTTGTTTCGTTGGAATCCTGATGTGCGGCAAAGTATAAACCGTACGGCAAAGTATAAATATGCAGCAATTAGCTGCTTTCTGTACTATAAACAGTACAAGGAAGCCAACTTTGTCGGGTGACTGTAGGAAAATAATATTTTATGTTGGAATTTTAGAACAGTTTAATTTTAACAACAGCGATGTCTTTTTAAAGCTGTTGTTAATTTATTACTAGTAATAGTAATAAATTTGTTTACATCATACTACACAGGATAGGCTGGAAAGTTGCCCTTTGCCGTGCCTACACACGTAACGTAATGTGTTTTACCGTGCACTTAGTCAGCTGATGAAATAAACAGCAAATTGCAACGGCCTATTTTATTTTCTGAAACATATAAATATATCGTACGTTACTCACCCGGTAAGCTTTATCGTACTCGCACGAAAATGTTTTTTTCGTACGGTAAAACACCACTTACCGGGCTAGTAACGTAATATACTATTATGATCACTTGGAAAAAAACTGAATAAGAATGTAGTTTTGTGCAGTTGAACAAAGCCCATAGACATGTTTTGTCAATGGTAAAAACAAAAGCACATTATAAGCACAAACAAGAGCTTGTGGTGGAGTACAGGTGGCAGTTGGAAATCCATTTAAGCCTTGATTGTACTCGCCACACTTGTCCTCCCTAACTTGACATTTACATAACACACTGATGAGTAATGAACAAATAGACTAATTAAATAAAACCACTCCGAATTATTTTTATAAGCCCTCTTGTTTTTTTTTACATGTCAATTCAAACATGTATTCAAACGTGTTCCAAACATGGGTTTTATTAAAAAACCGTTTACTATGATTCTTTCCTCTTTTAAACTCTCAAATATAGGAATCACAGCGGCTTTACATCAGCAAAAATTGTTTATAATGTGTACTCCCAATGAAGAAGGTGCATGCCTTCTTTTCTTAGGTCAGCGATCAATAACTTTTCGGATTGTTGTTAGATTTGGTCAAAGAGATTCGACTATTTTTATTTTGAACGTCTATTTTGTAGAGCCAATAGATACAGAAATATTATCAAGCAACCATATTACTTTAGGAGGCTCATAACCATCCGCTGTAGCGCTGTACCTATTTAAGATGCATTTTATGGCTAGTGTATGACATCAACACATAGTTTGTGAGTCAACTATAATTGATTGTGATGCTGAAAAAGGAAGTAACACTATAAACCCTGTAGCCAATACCATAAACGAATCTATGCCAAAGGATATTGCCGCCTCCACTTTATTTAAGGTCTTCTAAATGGGTTTTATGCATCGAAATATGTCCAGTTTTGCCTATTAGAAATGGGTTTTCTTATTCGGGAAGCGAGCTAGTCTAGTGGTAGAGAGTAAGTCCATTCTCAGAGTCCCGGGTTCAAATCACGCCAATTACTAATGGGTCTAATCTAATGTTGCAGCCCTCTAGGCCTATTCTGAAGTAATCTGCAAACTGTTTCAGACTAGATCCTAGTGTCTTATGATTTGAAGAGTGATTTTGCTTAAGTCCTCGTCTTAAAATGGTTCAGGCACAAGACAAAACTGATTCTTCTGTGGCTTACTAAAGATAATTAAATGAACGGGAGGTCAGTTGTATTTACAGGCCAGCTGAAACACTTGTAAAAAGGTTGGTTGTCTTTGTTACCTGGGACATATTCAACTCTTATTGATATTATGTTTTTCATCCAGTATTAGCAATCTTGAAAACTTTACTTTCATTCTCCTCGTACAAGTTTTTATAATTTCCTTACCGTAAATTAGTTGTTACGTTTATATGTCTTACTTAACCTAGATGCACAATACGAATAATGCACTGTTTGTATTATTTGTAATACATTGATTGCGGGCAAATAAACCTGATAACACAAAACAACTCTAGTTGTTCTCCAAGTACTAAATCACACCCTCAACAATTCAATTTTAAAACATCACAAATAAACATATAAAAAGTCGTCCTGGTGATATGTTACATGGGAAAATCTATATTTATATAACTTAATTGTTAAATCAACTGTCAAGTCCAGTGCCGTGCCATGCTGTGATCTCTGTCAAGCCGCGTATATCACTGCGCCATTTTGTGATGTGACAACAATCAATTATGTCAAGCCAGTTCCAATCAGGACTCAACCTCGGGTCGACCTCAATATATGTCAAAACAAATATATCACAGTTATGAACTGTGTTCATTCTTCTATATAAGTTTTTGTGAACATATTGAATTTGTTGTTCAAAGGTTCATTGCGGACATTTTCCAACACGAATGTAAAAAACAATACATAACGTTCGTGATGGAAAATGTCCGCAATAAGCCTTTGAACAACATTAACTCACCATCACAAAAAATGAACTACGAACTAAGGATATTGAATTTAAACAAAACAACCCCACCATAAAACCAAATTTTGTAACTTGTAAAAGCATTTCCACCTCCTAATAGCGATTTGATAAACACTTTAAGTTAAAACATAAGGTTAAAATTATTTAACCTCATTTTCACTTGAAGTATTTAGCTGTCAATTCAGACATTGCCGATTCGTAACCGGCTTCTAGCAACCCTGTATTGTCAACTGGCTTGACTACGGTAAAGGCACTTCACGGTCTTTATATCACACAGTAGACCTGTGGGGAAGCGAGTTGGTTTAGTGGTAGAGGTCGGGGTTTCGGAGCACGAGGTCCCAGGTCCAAATCCTGCCAATCACCAATGGATTTTATCCACGTGATAATGCCGCAACCCTCTAGGACTAGCCTGAAGCAACGTATAAAACAGTTCCGGGATTGAATCTAGCGTCATAGAATGGAAAGTTGGAACAATAATTAGACTTATGGTGACGCGTATGTCTCTGTAGTATCTTTCTCACAGAAGAATGACAGTAAGAAAACTCTACGTGAAAACATTATTGTAGTTTAGCTATTCAGGAATTATTTTTCTTTTGAAATAATCCTTAAACTATTATAAATTGTTCTACCCGTAGACTATTATAAGAGTAGAAAATCTGTATTCACTTTAAGTATATTTGTCTTCTTTCAAGAATATTCTTTCGCAAAGAAACAATGAAAAAGAAAAGATGGGCTAAAAACAAGAGAGAAAAATGAAACACATGCGGCCCTTTGGTCTTTTCTTATTCATCGATTTAACCCATAAGGCAAGAATTTATTCATGTTTACTATCTTACCTTATCAGTTAATAAATGTTAAGTAATGTTATACTTTAGTAGTAGTCTTAAATGAATTAGTAGTAATGTATATTAAATAGATGTGATGAAATTATATTTTTCACTTTTTGATAGGTAAGGTATAATACCCTTGCAGAATATATAATTAAGATAACAAATATATAAACAATATTTACACAGAAATGATCTATTCATGCTTTAAAGTATAAAGGTATTAATATATACCAAATTGTTAAAACAATTCCGAATTACATGTACAGATCAAGGCAACACTTTCAATGTATTTTATATATAAGAAGTATTTAAAGAAACTTATTATTATAAATTAGCTGTTTAAGTATTTGCTAAGTAATAAAATTACGGCTAAAGTAAAAACACAACAAATTTCAGAAAATAGATTAACTGTTTTGAATACTTACAATGACCTCTGAACTGGTAAATGCACGACTGTAACAAACACAAGTATATTGTTGAGAAGAGTGAATTTGCGATGAGCCAGAACAATGGGAAAACAATGATATATTGGGCTGCAAATGGACGCAGTGATGTGGGAAGCTTACTGTCACACGAATGTGTTTTCGATAAAACATGACCTCCGAAATTAAGGTATTGTGTGAACATTTCAAAAAAGTATTGCTACAACAGGTCGATGTGGATGGGATTTTATGGGAAATTATTGAAAGATCTTATCATTAGGTGTCTCTTTTAGTTACTTAAAGTTAAATGTTGTGTGTATTAAACTCAACTCCCGAAACCACTCAAATCCCTTTACAACCACCTCATTGTAGCCTTCGAATCATAATCTTAATCAAACCATAATACAACTATAAGTAATTGCAGACTCTTACTTAATAAACCAATCATAAAACTAAAAACTGAAGAGATCCATAAATACTAACACTATCTATACTCGTGCACAATATTATTAATCTTGTGCTACCAGGCATCACAATCAAGCCCATCTTCGGGTTGAATATTGTTAATGGTAAGAGTTTTTTTATATTTTTATATTCAGTCTTGGTAAACCAAATCAGCTTTAGACAGACAGATTTTTGACTGTGGTGACCGGCGCCAATTCTTCTTGAGCCCCTGCTCCTTGACGGAGCATATACTCATTGCAGCTGTCCCATAAGGAGTAGACCCTGAAAACTTTCGCGCCGAAATGGATAGATCTAATTCCAGGAAATCCATTGTCTCAGAGCAGACGTTGAAATGTGATGCTGAAACTAAAATACGTAGTAAGCCACAAAGTGAATGATAACCCTTTGAGAGCTCTACATAGGTGGTTAAGTATAATTCCTCAGTTAAGATAAACCAGTCCTTGGAAAAGGGTGCTAGATTTGGCTTTGTACACAGGATCGATGATTGTGTAGATTATTCTAGTGTACTTATTCGAATTTGTACACATTTATTGTTATCACACTTGGCTACGTGTATCAAATTACATATCCTTGGTAGATAGTGTGTCTCATTGATGATAAAAGTAAACTTAAATATTTTGTTGGGTAATGTTTAACTATTGTTATGTGAACAGCCTATCTCCTTCGTGAAAAAAAGTTTTTGGAGTTAATGCCAACATAATTGACTAACGGTTGTTTTAAAATATTTTAATATTCCCCCTTATTCCATTATGAAAAGTAAACAGTCGTTTTTCGTTAGAGCTAAGACTACTTTACTATTTGTAGTTAATTTTGTAAACGTTTCATACTTATTACTTCCATAAACCCATGATTATTTTTTAAATTTATGTACGAAAAAGTTATAAAAAAATCTACTTAAAATAAAGTGACAATTTGCATTACTTACAATACGCAAACTAATAACGTTATGCAATAATTGAAAATGTATTGTATTCCGAATTTGGTTTGCAACTGTGTTGTTGCAATTATTTTATTTAATCCTCATCAATTTAACCAAGTAAACCCAGTTAAAAATCAACCCTCAGACATAATTATTTGATCATTATTTATAGCTCTCTTTTTATTGAACTTAACTTAAACCAGGTTTGAACCTGTCACTTACAAATTCTACTATCATACAAAGGCAAAATAATTTGCGCAAAGAGATAGTTATTGACTATTAATAGCAAGGATTAAATAATAAGGAAAATGTCTTTCAATATTATTAAATTATGTAATATTAAACGAGAGAGCTAATATTATATCTTCACCGGAAAATATCGTTTTTCTGTAGCTTTTTATTTGTTGGACACTAGTAATTGCTTAAAATATATTAAACCCAATTTTCCAAACATTCAGTCAGAAGGTTATGCAGAATATGGTGGATTGGCAATTACCGTATTTTATTATATCAGAAATATTCATTGAAGTACCTAATATGTTTGTTTTCATACTGCCTACTACCTCCTATTTTATTAAATGGCTTCGTCTTTTTTTCTGGACAAAACATTCTTAATATAACTGAGTTTTCGTTGGTTTGCCTCGTAATAAAAATTTATTCGCTGCTGATGGTATTAAAAGGTCATAGTACCAATACAATTATATATGTATAAATCAAACTAATACATAACACTAGAATGATGGCAGGGACACTAAAAACTCGTCCATAACATATTATGACACACAAACTTGATCAGAACGCATAACAGCTCTATATTGCCTATATTACACCAGTACTGATCCGATCGTATCCTTGGCAATAATGATGTCAAAAATTTGTATATAAAGGTATTTTGATCCAATCATCAATAATATAAAACCATTCAATGGCATATTTAAAGAATTATTTTATCTTAAATTATGAAATTCAACGACAAGCAGTTGAGTTTGCAATACAGTTCGCAGCTGTTTCTATTTCAGTTTTTTCGTTTAAACGAAAGTGGTCTTTTCACCTAGAAATATAGGAAAAGAAATATAACATTAATTTATAAAATTTCAATCGAAATGTAACGTTGTAATAAAAAAGTTGGCTTCTTTTGACATGAAAAATTTTATTGAAAATGTTAAAAAGGAAGTACCATACGTCACACACTTATTTGCAAAACATAATCGAGAATATTCTAAGAATTTAAGTTATGTATTTAAAATACACTTCTTTATTGCTTCATTTGAAATTAAATAATTATCTCATATTTGTGAAGAATAATGAAAAAGTTATTTAATCTTGAATGGATGATTCGAACGCTTTGTTGCTTTGAAGCTGAGTATCTGGAATATCCGTAAACAAAGTACTTTTGAAGTTTTTTTTATTTTGATGACTCGAATAATACCAAGTATTGAGTATTCTAATTGCTTCTTATGAAATTAAAATTCCACGAAAAATGTTTATGATTTAGGTAGTATTTTGTTTTGCATTATTATTCATTTATACCATATATATTCGTTTTACCTAAAATTATTTTACTTCATTTAAAGTAATACTTTTTAAATTAACTAGCTATTACACTAAGTAATTACTGAACTGTATTTTCTACTCCAATCTAGGCAATCTGGAGAAATATTTATCGAAACCAAATTAAAGTAAAGCTAAAAATGCTTAACTTAAAAAGGATACAAATTAAATCATGTATGCTTAAAATTTCAATAAATTAAATAAAAAACTGTGTAATGACTTTTTAATTGCTAAAACTATACTGAATAACAACCTTTTCTGAAACTTAATTATTAGTAATATTTTAAAACTGTCTTTAGATTATACAATCACCTCTATTGCAAATTAAAAGAAATACCTCATTTGTTTAAACTACATATCCAAGTAAAGTTGATCTAAACTACATTTTCCAACATCTTCCCTCCTACATAAGGTGAGTGTACTTCAACTTGACCTTTATGTAGACGGGTTAACCCTCCCCCTACAACCAACTTCCCCTTTGCTCCCGTTGTGAGAAGCTTTCTAAACTTCATAATGTGTCGAGCTCACTACAAGGTTGGTTTGGTTTCACTTATTTATAAAAGAGTGTGAGAATTTCCCCCATTCGTTTATTTGTATTTTCAATTTTTGAACGTTGCAATACTATTGATGTCAAGTTGCACTCTTTACCTAAAAGGTTACTCTAAAAATTCAACATTCATCTATGGACTATCTGAAAACACACAGTTTTTCTAATTTTCTGACAAGCGATATCACATAATATTTTGTTAATTAATATATTACACCAAGAAAATACCAAATAAGCTTAGCTCTCTCAAAGTATAGGCCTAATAGAATCTGTAAGTATAATCCATAACCAAAAAAACTGAGATTACTGTTATCCACTTAAGTAATAGCCTGACCAATCTTAATCTCAAGATCGTATGCAATGGGTTGAACTAGCTTAATCACTATGACCATTCCAAGGGTTGCATGTACCAATACTTCCAGGTATCATCACTTCCGTTAAAAAAAAAACAAATAATGAATCTGGCTGGGAGTTAGGGTACTTTCCTGTTAAAGGGAACATTCATTATTATCGATGATTTTTTTCTCGATATATCGATATTAACAAATTGAAACATATCAGCTGACAATTACGAAAAATATTGTTCAGTATCAACAAACATTAATGAAATGAAACTGTTCTAAAATGAATAACCTAACATAACTAACCAAACTTGCTGTAACATTTAAAAATTCCTCGTTTATAACTTGCCTTTTATATTCAAACCCAAACGGAATTTTTAAATGGTACAGCAAGTATGGTTGGTTATGTTAGGTTAGCTTAGAGCAGTTTCATTTCTTGTTGTCAATTTGTAATGGATCGGAAAACAAAGACATCGATATACCGAGAAAAAAATCATCGATAATAATGAATGTTCCCTTTAACGGGAAATTACCGGAGTGAATTTGTAATGTTACATTACGATTTACAGCCATTTAAGAATTTACTCAGAACAATTGGCTGGTTTGTACAACTCAGGTGAGGCAGGATTTCAATAATATCTTGGATTTGGCTCAACAAGGAAAATATTTTTTACACATATTGCAGTTAAGTATTTTTACTCTATAGTTTTTGCAAAATTTTCAAAGCAACTATGTAATCATTATCTTAAACTATCTTAATCTCATAATGCAAGACGAAAATCCCTTTAAATTTTGAATCCATTCATCCCAATAAAGTAAAAGTAATACTGTAAACATTACTGTAAAACAAAAATAATGTATCTCACATAAATCAAAACCACAAGGCATCAACTGGATGTAGACAACAGGATTCCTTACAATAAGTCGCGGTGGACAGGTGTTGGTGGCGATAGCTCTCAGAAAGATTGATAACGTCAAGTATAAAGAAAAGGGGTGAAATTTGTCATCTGTCATGTTATCAAGCGTCCTCGTTGACGTCACTGGAGTCGGTGAATCACATCGCTCACCTTGTCTAGAACAGGCCGTGCCTCGTAGTTGACACGTAATTATGCTGTGTTAGAAATCATCTTCAGACTTATAAAATACAAAGGGTACATCTCCAGTTGAGGGTGGCATGATTGTACATTGTTATGCTACAGTTAAGAAAGTTACTATATTATGGAGCAAAACAAGGACTGGATCAAGGGGGGAGTCTGCGAAAAAAATTTTTTTTTTTATTTCTTTGAATATTTTATCCCAACCTTAATAGCATGTTTGGGTATGCTTCAGAATAAAAAATTGAGGTTTGATTTTTTTTTATACCCACCCCCCCCCCTTGGGGGGGGACTATTTGAAAAAATTGCGGTGACTTACAGGAAACGGTCTTGAGCCTACAGTTGTTTCCCTACATTAATAATTTAAATTGTTTTTGTTTCCTAGCAACATTATCTATGACATGGAGTATGGGTTTGTTTGATATCCAGAAAATAGTGTGGTAAAAACATTTTTGAAGTTCTGATTTTAAAAAAACTAAAATTTTGTTGATTCTTTATTTATTTTTTAATATTTAGTCACAACCAAATCTAAAACCCATACTCCATTTTATAGACAATTTAATGTTGATTAAAACAAAACCAAAATCATGGTGATATCTCTTCAAATACTTGAACTAAAACATTTCTCGTCATAAAATAACACACTTTCGGAAAACGCCAAAAAACTTGACACAAGAAGGTTTAACATAAGATTTATTGCTTGTAACTTACTGTTTTCAGTTAGAAATCCCCAGCTCCATACATTGGACCTTCCTCCTCTATTTTCTTGTCTTCTTCTGCAATATTCTTCATTCTTAAATAGTTTCTTCGCCTCTTCAACCTCTCTGATTTACCTTGATTGATTTTCAGCTTTCTGCGACGATCACGAACTTTTGCTAAAACGACACTTTTCCTCCCTGGAGATAAATTGGATTTCTGAAGGGCATGAATGACAGCAGTGTTTCCAAAGTTATACTCACTCACACCTTCTGCTACTGCTAACTCAACTAGTTTTTTTGAAACGCTCCTGGTTTTTTCACATCTGCGCCAAATGAAACTATGCAAACTTTCATTCGCATTTTGAGTTTGCCCCCTAAGACATCTTTGTAACAGAGAGGTCTCAGTTAGCCTCTTGTAAATTGGTGCTATGTTACTTAGCACTACCTCATTTAGTGGTGTTTTTATATTGTCAACATGACTTCCAGGAACTTCACCATTGGCAATGGCACGATTATAAAAACACCAGGACTGTTCATCCGATGGGCATTTTGTGTGTCTGGGCTTCTCATCTGTTGATGAGCAGTGGTGAAGTGTGGCTAGTATTGAGTTTCTCACTGAAGGTACATCTTTATTTATGTTACTAAAAATGGCATTGTGATAGTATCTGGTCAATTTCTGTATTGTGGTGTTCTTCAAGCTTCCATGAGTTTTTCCACCGAGAGTTATTTTCCGGGCCTTACTTATTTTCAGTTGGTTTCGAAGAGCTGTACCAAGCCTTTTAGACACATGGTTGATGCATTCTTCCTTTTTCAGTTCAAACTCACTGCCATACACATTTAAACTCTGTAAGTGTGAAAAAACTTTTGAGTCGCCATCACTAATTATGGTCGAGTACCTGAATTTGTAGTCCACTGAGCGGTTCCACAAAATTTCCGCAGCAGCAACCTCCATGCCTGGTGATGAACCTTCATAGTTCTTGTCACAATCTAATTTATGACCCTGGAACCACACTTCAAATTCAGCGGAGTCTTCACCTAGGTCATGTTTAGCCATTGCACAGTTGCGACAAAACTTTGACAACACACAGTAGTCGATGACAAGACCTGTGTCAATGTGAATAACTGATCCCACGCCGTAATTTGAGGTAAAGCCTCGCTTATGCCATGACCCATCAAAACTTACAGCTAAATCAAATACACTATCATCCTTCAAGCAACTATTCTCAGCTAGGCAGTGCTGTCGGACGCGCGTCCTTGCTACGGACAGACATTCGACTCCCGACATTTTTCCTTTCTTTATAACTTGTTGCGAACATTTATGGTACAGATGCTTGCTCATACAGTCCATGTTCATAATCATTGAAAACTGTTCAAGAGCAGCATGACCTTTACTAATAGAAGTGAAAACTTTCGCAACCCGTATATTAACATCATACCCATCATCGTTGGGAATTTGAGTAGAAGTTGATACTGACACAACGCTATCGGAGCAGTTCTCACAATCTACGATCAGCTGTGAATTGAAACCACATTTCTTTGAGACCACTAGTTTGAGTCCAGATAAATTACAATTAGGACATACAAGTTTTTCAAACAACTGGCTCAAATGTTTTTTGTCTACAAATAAATACTCAGGCGCTGCTTCTAAATTTTCGCCCTCGTTTAGGCCTACCGGTAGTTCAATCTTATTATTCACAAAATCTTGTTTCCTTAGATTTGAATATAAATCACCATCAGTATTTTGATTAGAGATGTTTTGTTCAATCACATTACAATTAGTCTCACTTGTATGTGGCTCGGGTGATGGGCTAGGCCTATCTTCCAATTCAGGTACAGAAATGTTCGGATTGTCAGATTCACTTTCATTTTTTCCCCATCTTTTACTGATAGCTGCTTTTGCCCTAGCTTTTCTAGACTTGGGAGTAGTTTTACTGACCTTACATCTTGTCTTGGTTGGTGCCATTGTATTAGATAACAAAAATAAAACAAAAACCTACAACCAGGTTACCGGTACTGAGTTCAAGGCTATGGCCTAGGTTGGTTCTCACAAAACTTCACTCACAGAAAGTAGGATAAATGCAGCTTTCTATAATACAAAACTAATAAATACTTCTCTATAATATCACATCACTAAACAATAAAAGAACTGAAATAAAATAGAGTTATATTTTCAATACTGTGCAGATAAACAACAGAAGATAAACAACAACAGAAATCAGCTGCTGTATTATAAAAGCAGAAAGCTGATAAACAGAGACAAACAAAACAAAATATCACTGTTATGTAGTGGGCTGGGGGCAAAGGCATTCAAATTAGTTAAAGGTGATTTCTACATTCTGTATATATAATAATGCAGTAATCCTAACTTGAATATAAGAGTGAATGACGAGCAGCAGCGTTCATGCGAAGGTGGGAAGCTAAAATTATTCAGTGTAAGGTTAACTTTAAAAAATATTTACGGGGGTAAATAAAACTTTTTATTGCATGTTTTATATATTTTTTTAATCACAAATGTATACAGAAAAAGAAAAAAATATTTTCAAAATTTGGAAAAAAATAATTTTTTGTCATTTTAAGTGCAGACTCCCCCCTTTTAAATATTAAGATCCAAAAATGGATAAATGAAAAGGATATTTTGTATTCACACGGTTACTGTTACAAACGTTTTTTGATTAGTTTTAGGAAGGTCATGAGCTTGTAAGGGCTTTTCATTAGACAACCACGATTAACTAAGATTACTATTACTGCCTTTATTTATGTGAGTGTTTATATGTTTGCAAATTAATGCTAATTAATACTATAATCCAATTATAATTTAGTTTAACTTAAATTTAGTAGTATTGACAGGATCGCAAAAAATGATTTCCAAATAAAACAAACACATGGATTTGTGGAATACAAATCACTAAACATAGTTGTACAGTACTTCTTTTACAATGCATTTAAGTTCCTAGGCTAAATTAAATGAACTACACACTTAGGAAATTTACATGAAAGTTTGTCTTGAAAGGTGGATATGCATATTTCAAGTGTCATTAGACAAATACTTTGAAATATAAAATTTAAACCTTATAAACCAATGTAAAAAACCCAAACCTTTTAAGATGACATTTTGTAGCTCAGATATGTAAATATTTCTAAATATTTCCTAATTTATAGATATTTGTATTTACTATTTATGAATACTACTTGCTAACCAAGTCATTTATGTTAATGAATAAATTTATAAAAAAATAAATATCCCCATAAATACTTGTTACAATACAAGTATATGCATAATAAAATCTTTAATATGTTTGCAAGTACAGAATTTTTGAAGGGAAAGCAAATAAAAGTTATGAACATCAAACAAAACGAAGTCTAGAGCTTTAGTTCTTTAAATTCTTTTTCACCTCTTATGGATTGGATTATTGGAATTTAAAGGTGTATATGGACGTCCTTTATCTGAAGACATTCTAAAGGTTTTTATGGTGTCTCATTTTGAGGTCATCAGTCTTGCTCAATGTTGCCACACTATTAGAGAAAATATCTCTCTCGGACCTTAACCTTAATGGATTGCTATCAAAGCTTTTTTTTTGTTTTATTACCTCGTCTCAATACAACGTTTTCTAAACTGAAACTGCATGTCCTATGTATTCGATTTGTAAAAAAAATCTGGTCCCTGGTTTTTAATCCTTATAAATAAATTAAATAATTAAATATTAATTTTAAGTTATTTAGTTACTAAGAGTAATATTTGCTAAGCAGCTTTTAATGAACATTAAGATATACCTTCCTTTTTCTTATAAAATTATTAACATTATCTATTTTCATCAACATTTAAGATATTATTTCTATTTATTTGTATACCCTTAGTGCTAATAAAATAAATTTAGGCAAATCGTGTTTTTATGACTTACATACAATACAACATTTCAGTACCTCTAAAAAATGAATCTTAAAAAATATTATAAAGAGCCTTGTAGTGAGTAAGAGTGGTTATTGCTATAGACCTTTAACTAATAACCATTCTAAAACTTACATACGCCACAAAAGACTTTAAAAGCTTACAAAAAGCATATTATATTATTTATATACATTAATGTTATTTGGAACACTCAAAAATAAATAAATAGTAAAACATAACGAAATTTAGTAATGCAAACTGCACGAAAACATACCAAAATAAACACGTTGATGAAGGCAATCAGGAATAATAAAGTCTCTTCCCCTTCTCAAACAAGCAAACCACCTCCCCTCTCTAGCCGTCTCTCCCCTTAGCACATTTGATGAGCTTTTTAAACCCGTGGTTCATTTATGTTTGAGCTAGATTAAAAAACAATATATATATACGTATATGTTATACGGTTGGGACTCTAATAAAGCATATTTTAACCCAAATATGAGTGGAAGATGATTGTAAATAATTAAATTAGATGCCTTTGGTAGATTTTAACTGCCTATGACCGTTTTAGTCTTCGTAAATTTTTAAAATAAAAATAATAATGAATAATCATCCTCAGTTTCAAAACATTTAAAAGCCACTGAACTTCCTCAAAGTCGAAGCGATGACCACATATTGTTAAATAAGAACTCACATCACTAAACTCCCCAATTATGTACGAGAACAATCGTTTCGACATAACTATATCTTTCGTAGTAAGCACACACTTAATATCTACCCCATATAATAGAAAATAGTGCTATATAGCGTTTAGTTAAATCATAATTAATGTGCATCAATTTATTTGATTAAAGAAGAATAGTCTGAACAAAATTAAACACGTGCATCCATAGATAATTCAATTAATTTTCATTAGCACTCAATTTGTTTACTATGTTGGTATTTAACGAAATTAAATTACAGGAGAAGTTTGATTGTAAGCTGTTAATTGAGCCTAGACCCAAGCTTGGCAGACTCTGCCTGTAACTACTAATTAATGGGGGAGGTCTAGAATGGCGACAATCTGAGATCACTTTGTATAATGAGTAGAGAAAACCACTTACTTAAGAACGAGAATCATCAAATACTTTGTTGTAGATGAAATGTTCCCTTGAAATTACTTTGCTTTTTAGTTTTAATAATAATTGTAACACATTAATATTTTAGAACAAGAATTGTTATGTACCAAAATCCGAAACCTGGTCAGTAATTTTTTAGTTGATTTTACAAAGAGGTAGGAGAAGACAGTGATTTTTTAATTTAAGACTATTATGTTTTCGTTGTCTTTGTCTATTGTAAAAAGTGATTGCCGATTCGTGTTGGCTTAATTCTTTAATGAGAATGTATTTTTGGATATTATGCAAGTCATACGTTTGAATGTCAATTTATTAAAATTCATTTGGTAGTTTTTCAACAAGCCTTCCCAAACAGATGAACAATTAAAACATAGAATCTGTCGTGTAAGTTTCTGCCACAGAGTTTATTTTAAACTCGTTTATTTTAAACGAGTTTAATTTATATTTAAATGAGATTTATTTAAATCCAAGTCAACAACTGTTAATAGTTCCCTACTAATTTTTTTTTTAATATGATAGCGAAGTAAGACGCTAGACCCTGACTCTTTACAGGAAATACCTGTAAAACAGTTTTAGGTACAGCCCTATAATAAGTAACAATTAAATCCCCGTTACCTTCGGTTAGTTTTTTAGTAGAAAACATCTTTTTAATAAGTAATTTTGACCAAATTACATACAAGGACCGCCACGAACACGCCAAGTCGCTCACTGAAGAGGATTGTTCAAGAGATAGCGATGGCACTTGAGTTCATCCTCTTTAAAAAGCAACCTTATTTTCTAATCGTTTCTGTGTTCTAATATTATTGCCAGACGAGCATTTTACACCTCAACGTTACCTTTCGAGTTTATATTTCTCACAGTATTTTCCACCTTAGTTTGATCACGGAGTTTGATAAAAATTAAATGTTGAGATTTATTTGGCTCAAAGCAAATTAAAATTCTCTCTTATTTGAAGTAACTTGAATCGTTATTACACGATAACCAGATTTTATACAGAAAATGATTATTATACCAAATGGTATTCATAATCAGTTTTTTAAATACTTTTATTACCAAGAGTAAGACACGTTTTACCAATTTCCACGTAAATTAAAAAAAACCTTCTGTAGTATTTAAATGTCTTATAAACAAACAAAACCTAGCTCTACAATCAAAGGCAATATTTATATGTTTAAGACCAAATACTTCATCTTCCAGACTAAGTACAATGTTAGTGTTATGCAGACTTTTGTACTGTAAAACTGAGTTAACCAACAAGACGTGCATAAAGGTACTTGTTCGTAAAGGTCGGAAACAGCAGTTGTTCGTCATTCATATTTTTACTCTTTATCTGATTTTCAGCCATCCAGACACGAATCTAATTCGGAATCATCCCGTTTTGAATCTCCGACTCAAATCGGTGCGAACCCTGTAGAATAAGCCCACTCTTCATGAGGGGCCTGCATCCCGACTAAAATTAGAAACAATAGTAGTACCTATTTACTAAACTCGAATTGAAATGTACCAAGTTCAGCTTCTAATTATAGAGACAATCTGGGTGATAAGCACAGTTGCCAATTAGATATCTTCTTCACCATCTTATATAAGCACATAGATCTACTTCAAGCACCTCAACTATCGTATATTCGTAGAGAAGCTAAGCAACTGACTTGGTCATAATTGGGAATCCTAATCTGTGACAAGTTACCAGAAGGGTGTGTACTATCTCAATCGTAATTGCATTGCAGCCAAGTTAATTGCAATGGGTTTCTAGAATATTGAAATACTACAGGATTTGTTTAACTGTCCAGTAAACACTCACAAAACAAAACATCAGAAATTACAGACCAGTTTACAACAAAGGAAACAACAACAAAGTTTTAAAATCCTATTTTATGTTGGAATTTTAGAACAGT
The DNA here is from genome assembly GCF_028750875.1 of Macrosteles quadrilineatus. NCBI lineage: Eukaryota > Metazoa > Arthropoda > Insecta > Hemiptera > Cicadellidae > Macrosteles > Macrosteles quadrilineatus. The sequence goes on along the minus strand of NW_026542602.1, from coordinate 115,517,057 downwards.
AAAATTTCAACAACAGCGATGTTTATTTAAAGCTATTGTTCATGTATAACTAGTGATAGCAATAAATTAGTTTACATCATACTACACAGAAACAGGTACTTTTCCATCCGTATTGATAGGCTGGAAAGTTGCCCTTTGCCGTGCCTACACATAGAAAAGTAACGTAATGTATTTTATGTATGTGTTTTTTGTATGTATGTAGCTTTAAGCTTTGATTTGTACCCTGCACTTAGTCAGCTGATGAAATAAACAGCAAACTAACTGCAACGGCCTATTTTATTTTCTGAAAGATAAAAATATTATAATTTATGTTATGTCCTATATAAATTGTGTTATGAGTTATAAATGTACTTATTTTTCTGTGTAGTATGATGAAAGTGTCGTACGTTACTCGTCCGGTAAGCTGTACCGTACTCGCACGAAAATGTCTTGTTCGCACGGCTAAACACCACTTACCGGGCTAGTAACGTAATATACTATTATGATCACTTGGAAATAACTGAATGACAATGTAGTTTTGTGCAGTTGAACAAAGCCCATAGACATGTTTTATCAACGGTAAAAACAAAAACACATTATAAGCACAAACAAGAGCTTGTGGTGGAGTACAGGTGGCAGTTGGAAATCCATTTAAGCCTTGATTGTACTCGCCACACTTGTCCTCCCTAACTTGACATTTACATAACACACTGATGAGTAATGAACAAATAGACTAATTGAATAAAACCACTCCGAATAATTTTTATAAGCCCTCTTGTTTTTTTTTAACATGTCAATTCAAACATGTATTCAAACGTGTTCCAAACATGGGTTTTATTATATTTTGTTACAATTGTGTACTGAAGCGGATCTTCTAACCTACATACTTAATTTAAAGTGAAATATTGAATTGCTATGGCCAAGAGATTAATGAATGTAGCGAGAAATAAGGAAAATGAAATAAATAGATTTTTGATAGAAAATGGATTTTACAGACATATCTATTTACTGAATCAGCACTTTTTAAGTTTAGTGTTGAAGAGCAAATGATGCACCTGGTAAGGCTGTTGAATAATAACCGTTTACTATGATTCTTTCCTCGTTTAAGCTCACAAATATAGGAATCACAGCGGCTTTACGTCAGCAAAAATTTTGTATAATGTGTACTCCCAATGAAGAACGTGCATGCCTTATTTTGTTAGGTCTGCGATCAATAACTTTTCGGATTGTTGTTAGATTTGGTCAAAGAGATTCGACTATTTTTATTTTGAACGTCTATTTTGTAGAGCCAATAGATACAGAAATATTATCAAGCAACCATATTACTTTAGGAGGCTCATAACCATCCGCTGTAGCGCTGTAGCTATTTAAGATGCATTTTATGGCTAGTGTAAATATGACATCAACACATCGTTTGTGAGTCAACTATAATTGATTGTGATGCTGAAAAAGGAAGAAACACTATAAACCCTGTAGCCAATACCATAAACGAATCTATGTCAAAGGATGTTGCCGCCTCCACTTTCTTAAGGTCTTCAAAATGGGGTTTTTGCATCGAAATATGTCAAGTTTTGCCTATTAGATATAGGCTTTCTTATTAGGGAAGCGAGCTAATCTAGTGGTAGAGAGTAAGGCTTCCATTCTCAGGGTCCAGTGTTCAAACCACGCCAATTACCAATGGATCTTATCTAATGTTGCAACCCTTTAGGCCTATTCTGAAGTAATCTGCAAACTGTTCCAGACCAGAGCCTAGTGTCTTATGATTTGAAGATGGGCTTTGCTTAAGTCCTCGACGTAAAATGGTTCAGGCACAAGACAAAACTGATTCTTCTGTGGCTATAACGGTAATTAAATGAACGGGAGGTCAGTGGTATTTACAGTCCAGCTGAATCACTTGTAGAAAGTTGGTTGTCTTCTTTAAGCCACTGTTACCTGGGATACTTTAAACTCTTATTGATATTCTGATTATATGTTGTTCGTCCAGTATTAGTGATCTTGAAAACTTCACTTGCATTGTCCTCGTATAAAATCGTATGATTTCCTTACCGTAAATTAGTTGTTACGTTTCTATGTCTTACACATTTTGTATTTGTAATACATTGATTGCGGGCAAATAAACCTGATAACACAATCTCCAAGTACCGGTACTAAATTACACCCTCAACAATGCTATTTTAAAACATCATAAATAAACATATAAAAAGTCGTCCTGGTGACATGTTGCATGGGAAAATCTATATTTATATCACTTAATTGTTAAATCAGCTGTCAAGTCCAGTGCCGTGCCATGCTGTGATCTCTGTCAAGCCGCGTATATCACGCCACCATTTTGTGATGTGACAACAATCAATTATGTCAAGCCAGTTCCAATCAGGACTCAACCTCGGGTCGACCTCAATATATGTCAAAACAAATATATCACAGTTCTAGGTTCATTCTTGTATATAAGTTTTTGTGAACATATTGAATTTGTTGTTCAAAGGTTTATTGCGGACATTTTCCAACACGAATGTAAAAAACAATACACAACGTTCGTGGTGGAAAATGTCCGCAATAAACCTTTGAACAACATTAACTCACCATCACCAAAAATGAACTACAAACAAAGGATATTGAATTTAAACAAAACAACCCCACCATAAAACCAAATTTTGTAACTTATTAAAGCATTTCCACCTCCTAATAGCGATTTGATAAACACTTTAAGTTAAATCATGAGGTTAAAATTATTTAACCTCATTTTGACTTCAAGTATTAAGCTGTTAATCCAGACATTGCTGATTCGTGACCGGCTTCTAGCAACTCTGTATTGTCAACTGGCTTGACTACGGTAAAGGCACTTCACGGTCTTTATATCACACAGTAGACCTGTGGGGAAGCGAGTTGGTTTAGTGGTAGAGGTCGGAGTTTCGGAGCACGAGGTCCCAGGTTCAAATCCTGCCAATCACCAATGGATTTTATCCACGTGATAATGCCGCAACCCTCTAGGACTAGCCTGAAGCAACGTATAAAACAGTTCCGGGATTGAATCTAGCGTCATCGAATGGAAAGTTGGAACAATAATTGAGACTTATGGTGACGCGTATGTCTCTGTGGGTGGTATCTTTCTCACAGAAGAATGACAATAAGAAAACTCTAAGTGAAAACATTATTGTAGTTTAGCTATTCAGGAATTATTTTTCTTTTGAAATAATCCTCAAACTATTATAAATTGTTCTACCCGTAGACTATTATAAGAGTAGAAAATCTGTATTCACTTTAAGTATATTGGTCTTCTTTCAAGAATATACTTTCACAAAGAAACAATGAAAAAGAAAAGATGGGCTAAAAACAAGAGAGAAAAATGAAACACATGCGGCCCTTTGGTCTTTTCTTATTCATTGATTTAACTCACAAGGCAAGAATTTATTTATGTTTGCTATCTTACCTTATCAGTCAATAAATGTTAAGTAATGTTATACTTTAGTAGTAGTCTTAAATGAATTAGTAGTAATGTATATTAAATAGATGTGATGAAATTATATTTTTCACTTTTTGATAGGAAAGGTATAATACCCTTGCAGAATATATAATTAAGATAACAAATATACAAACAATATTTACACAGAAATGATCTATTTATGCTTCAAAGTATAAAGGTATTAATATATACCAAATTGTTAAAACAATTCCGAATTACATGTACAGATAAAGGCAACACTTTCAATGTATTTTATATATAAGAAATATTTAAAGAAACTTATTATTATAAATTAGCTGTTTAAGTATTTGCTAAGTAATAAAATTACGTCTAAAGTAAAAACACAACAAATTTCAGGAAATAGATTAACTGTTTTGAATAGATTTAGGAAAATACTGGCAGAAGATGTAAAACTACAAATAGTGAAGTCTTTGGTAATGCCTGCCATTAATTATGCTTCGCCTGCCTTTGGTTTCAGTCTGTCAATTGAACAAACTAATTTGATAAATCGTTTACAAAACAATGCTAATGCATTGTTGTATATGATTTGAGAAAATTTGACCACATATCTTCCTTCAGAAAGCAAAGTGGGATGTTGCCTGTGCAGACGGAATGTTTGTTAGAGACTGTGGCTATTGTTCATAGGGTCACCAACACTAGCAGACCGACTTATCTGAAAGATAAGTTAAAAATTAGGAGAGATGTGAGAGATAGGAGTACAAGACAGGATGGCCTGCTGCACTTGCCTCGCGTCCAGTTAGAATATGGTAAAAAGGGATTTTCCTTTTTTGCTCCTCAGAAGTACAATCAACTGCCAGAAAATGTAAAAAAAAACCTTAGTTATAAAGCTTTTCGACTGAACTCCAAAAAATGTCTTTTGTAAATATAAGTTCAGGTATTGTTAGTTAATAAGTCCTTTATTGTTATTGGGGTAATATTTCTTTTGTATGTATTGACTTGAGTAGTTTTGAAAAACAGTATTGTTACTGAAAACCGCTTTAAATAAAAGACGTTTTATTATTATTACTAGTGTCCCTGTTGCTCGAATTCGAGCAATTGCTAAATCCTACAGGCGTTATTTTAAAACGAATATCAACCTAGTCAGCAAATATTTGTAGCAAACTGTTAAATTAATTAACAAACTTATTGACTGTTTACAATTAACATATGCTATTCTTCTCACTTTTGATTTCTGACAACAGCTGCAGTTTCATCACAATTTTTGTTTTCAATGTTAACCTTATGGAGAAATATGAAACTTTAAAGGGCTCCAGGGCCTCACTCTCTCATTATTTCCCTAAAAAGAAAGTTTCCTGCACAACTTCACGTTACGCTCTTTCCAATGACACCAAAAACAGGCCAATCGGTTCAGTAGTTTCGGAGGAGTAATTGTCACAAAAAATCTGCTTGCGTATTAAATAAGTACTAGTGGTCGTCCTGTGGTCGAAACTCGACCAAAATACTGACAATGACCTCTGAACTGGTAAATGCACGACTGCAACAAACACAAGTATATTGTTGAGAAGAGTGAATTTGCGATGAGTCAGAACAATGGGAAAACAATGATATATTGGGCTGCAAATGGACGCAGTGATGTGGGAAGCATTACTGTCACACGAATATGTTTTCGATAAAACATGACCTTCGAAATTAAGGTATTGTGTGAACATTTCAAAAAAGTATTGCTACAACAGGTCGATGTGGATGAATGAATTGTAGAGAATGAAATTAAATGGAGATTATAAGAGGAGAAAAAAATGAACACACTTTTGGGATAGGAGAACAAGCACTCTGTTTTATTTACTTTTTTATACACAACATGTGTTAGCAATAGAGAATAATTTAATTTGATTAAGAACACATGTTAGTTGCAAGGAAAAAAGATGTACATTAAATAAAACATAGAGTGTTAAATAATATGAATGGTTAAAGTTTACTGAACATACCGGGGGCCTTGAATCCCCAGTGGATTCAACAAAAACAGTTCACGAATCCACAGTTGGCAGGGGAAACACTTTGTGGGCAGATCTTCTGAGGTTGCCACTTGATGTTTTTAAGTCTATCACTCGCACAACCCCATCAGCCTCTGGATGAACTGCTGTAATTCGAGCGAGAGGCCACGAGAGAGGTGGTGAGTCCATATGTACCAAAACAAGGTCACCCACTTCAAGATTTTTTGATTTCCGAGTCCACTTGGTACGTTGTTGCAAGTTGTTTAAGTATTCTAGGTGCCATCTATGCCATATGCGTTGATGAAATGCTTGAACTAGCTGCCATTGCTTGAGACGGTTTTCAGGAACTGTCAGGAGATTAGGTTCAGGTACTGCTGTGAGGGGTGCACCAATCAGGAAGTGTCTGGGAGTCAGCGCTGCGAGATCCGAAGGATCATTTGAAAGAGGTGTCAGTGGTCGGGAATTGAGCATTGCTTCGATTTGGGTCAACAATGTGATGAATTCAATGAGTGTTAAGACTGAGTTTCCCATTACTCGACGGAGATGATGTTTCACATTCTTTACAGACGATTCCCACAATCCTCCTTGATGCGGAGCGGCTGGTGGATTAAAATGAAAATTGATGCCTTTAAGTGAAGAGAATCGTTGAATCTTCCGTTTGGAGTCTTGACAATAAAGAGATTTTTCAACAATCTTGCGTAGGGTAGAGTCAGCACCAATGAAGTTGGACCCACAATCCGAGTAAATGTCGGAAGAATGTCCTCTACGAGATACAAATCGAGTCATTGCAGCAATGAAAGATTCAGTCGTTAGGTCTGTTACTACTTCCAAATGTACAGCTTTCGTGACGAGGCAGATGAAAGTACAAAAGTATGACTTTATGTGTCTCACTGCCTTGAGGTTGAAGATTTTAACAGTAAAAGGCCCTGCATAATCTATGCCGGTGTGGAGGAAAGGTCGAGCAGGAGTTACACGAGACTGAGGGAGATCAGCCATGAGAGGACACACATTTCTAGGTTTGACTTTGAAACATCTGACACATTTATGGATACGAGAGCGTATGGCACAACGGGCAGACAGTATCCAAACATGTTTGTAAAGTAATGCTTGAGTAAGCTGAGGGCCTGAATGAAGATTGTAGATATGGTAGTGGTCAATGAGGAGATTTACCACATGATGCTTTTTTGGCAGAATAATGGGATGTCGAGCATCTTCAGGAAGTGATGTCTGAGAAAGACGTCCTCCAACACGCAATAATCCAAATGAGTCAATGAAAGGTGAAAGACGTTGTAAACGAGTGGAGCAAAATGATTTCCGTTTGAGGCAGTTGATTTCTTCTGTGAATACTTCTTTTTGTACAAGTTTAAAAATCTGATATTTTGTGTCTTTCAGTTCCTGTGTTGAGATGAAACCTTGGCGTTTTTCAGAACCTTTACAGTTGTGTATGAAACGAAGGACGTAAGCAAAAATCCTAAGAAGTCGTTCCCATGAAGAATATTTAATGAGAAGATTGGTCAGCGTAGACTCAGTGGTAGTTGACACAAGTACAGTTAGAGGAGTGTGTTTTACTTCATCTAATGTTGAGATATCTGTAGGTGAAAAAGTTACATCAGGCCAGTTTGAAGGGGGAAGAGAAAGCCAAGAAGGCCCTGACCACCAAAGGGGGTGAGACACAAGCTCAGTGGCTAGAATACCTCTTGAAGCACAATCAGCAGGGTTTTCCTTGCTAGGGATGTAACGCCAACAGTGATAGGGGACAAGTTCTTGTGTTTGGGCGACTCTGTTAGCCACGAATGTTTTCAGCCTGTAAGATGGAGTTTGAAGCCATGTCAAGGTTACTGAAGAATCACACCACAAATAACATTGGTTGAGTGAAATTAAGGGTTTGAATGAAGAACAACAGAAGTTTACGAGTTGAGCTAATAAGTGGGCAGCGCAGAGTTCTAATCGTGGAAGAGTCACCTTCTTGAGAGGGGCGACTCTAGTTTTAGATAAAACCATACGTGTAGTCACTTCTCCGTTGGGTTGGGAACATCGTACATAGACAACAGCTGAAAACCCACGTTCAGAGGCGTCTGAGAAGCCGTGAAGTTCAACACTAGAATTTGGAGAGATTTTCAATGCTCTAGGGATCTGAATGTCTGCAAGTGCTGGTATCGCTGAGATAAAGTTACTCCAAATTGCACTAAGTTCTGGAGTGAGAGGTTCATCCCATTGTAGACCGGTCGTCCAGAGAAATTGAATAAAACATTTCGCTGTCATAGTACATGGGCTAAGAAATCCACAAGGATCGTATATTTTAGCGACTAGACTGAGAACGTGACGTTTAGTTAGTGTTTTTGGCGGTAGGTTGAGATGAAATGAAAAATTGTCCGAGTCTGGAGACCAGTGTAGGCCAAGAATTGAGAAATGGGGATCAGGTGTATTTTCAAGAAAGACTGGAGAGTCTTTATGAGTGTCTGGAAGAGACTGAAGAAGCTCGGGAGAATTTGAAGTCCATTTTCGAAGTTCAAAGTGTCCACGGTTGAGTATTTGAATGAGTTGATTTTGAAGGTTCTTTGCTTCATCTACCGTGTCTGCTCCAGTTACAATGTCGTCTACGTAAGTCTGAGTGCGCAAGACATTTGCTGCTTCAGGGAAGTCTTTACCTTCGTCTTCAGCTAACTGGTGGAGGGTACGAATCGCTAAGTAGGGTGAGCTATTTACTCCAAAAGTCACTCGAGTGAGTTTGTATGTGGATATATCTTCAGAGGGATTGTCACGCCACAAGACGAGTTGGAACAGTTGATCGGAAGGTTTGATTAAGATTTGAAGATACATTTGGCGAATATCGCAAGTGAAAACGATATTGTGTATTCTGAAATGTAGCAATATATCACAAATGTTGGTCTGTAATTTAGGGCCGGTCATGAGAGAATCATTGAGGGAAATTCCAGAGCTGGTTTTGCAGCTTGCATCATAAACGATTCGGAGTTTAGTTGAGGTACTGGATGGTTTCACAACTGCATGGTGTGGCAAGAAATAGTGAGGAGAGTTGATATCTAGATGAGGTAGTTTTACCATATGACCTTGAGAGATGTGTTCATTTATATTGTCAGAGTAAGATTTATACAAATCAGGAGAGAGTGTAAAACGTCGTTCAAGTGAGTGAAAACGTCGTTCTGCGATGAGTTTGGAAGATCCTAAAGGTGGATGATTTTCTTTAAATGGTAGCTGAACTAAGTAACGGCCATTTTCGTCCCTAGAGTGGGTAGCTTTAAACAGATCTTCACACTGTTGCTCTTCAACCGATATCTTTGAGGGTACAGATAATTCCTCTAATTTCCAAAATTTCTGTAGAGAGTTATGCAATTCGTTGTCAACCGTTGAGAGCAGAGAGATGGATGGAGTGTTGGCAGGCTGGGAATCGGTTGAACAAGGTGCATTCCCCATAACAACAAAGCCAAAGTGAGTTCCCATCATGTTAGGCATGTTAGGGCCGAGAGAATAGTTTTCATTCGTTAAAAGAAGAGGGAAGAGAGAAGCTCCGATCAGCATGTCAATGGGCCCTGATAAGTGGAAGCTGGGATCAGCAAGGGGGTAAGGTTTTACTTTCAATAGAACTCTTTGTGATATTTGAGATCTAGGGAGATTGACAGATATTTTATCAAGTATGTGCACTTCATGGTTGGATGCAACTAATTTTCCTGCCAGTGTGTTAACAGTGAGGTTCACAATACCCTTTGTGAGAGTTGGAGATTGAGAAAGACCAACTACTTGTAAGTTGGATTTGAAACGAGGTGCATTCAGTAGTTGAGCAGCTTTTTCACTAATAAAATCACACATGCTGCCACTATCAATCAATGCTCTGAACACATGAGAAACGTTATTTTGAGCAGTAACTTTAACCAGTGTTGTGCCTAAAATTACAGTTTTAGGGATTTGATTAGCAGGACTGGCTTCCTGTGAGCAAAGAGATACGGTAGGTTTTTCATTCGAAACATGAGTGGTTGATGGTTGTGATGATGTAGAACCTTGAGATGTCTTGTCATGTTCAAAATGAAGTAAGGTGTGATGACGTTTGTGGCATTTGAAGCAAGATGCTTTAGACTTACATGTTTTAACATCATGTTTTCCGAGGCAAGAGACACATCTGTTGTTGTCCTTTACGGTTTTAAAACGTTCATTTGAAGAAAGAGAGAGAAAGCTAGGACAAGCATAAACCTTGTGGCCAGTTGATGAGCAGACAAAGCAGGGAAATGAGAAAGGATTTTTTGAGTTGTCTTGATTTGATGGAGTTGGAGTAGAGACCATTGTAACTTTCTGAGCTTGAATGAAAGAGGGCTTGGATGTGAAAAATTTGGGTTTAAAATTTGAATTGTGGTTGTTCGTACTTTGAGCAAACTTGGTATGTAACACAGCGTCTTCCATTTGGTTACACTCTTGATTAAGAAACTTGACTATTTCGACTACTTCTGGTAGAGAATGTGTTTCGCATTTTATATTAATTCTAAAAGCCTCTAGTTGTTTTAGAAGGTCATTGTCTAGTTTTCGTAAGAGTATGGTGGACAACAGAGGGTTAGAGTTAGAAGTAATGTCACAGTCAAGAGCTTTAAGTGCTTCTGTGTGTTCATAAAACAAGTTGAGGAACGTTCTGAGACATTTGTTTGAGGTAGAGGAAATGTCCGGTAGGTCGATCAGTTTGTTGAGGTGAAGTGTAGTTAACCTTCGGGTGTTGTGGTATCTGTCTCTGAGGAGCTGATAGGCAATTGAGTAATTGGCTGAAGTGATACTGAAAGCTTTTACGAGATTTAGTGGTTCATTTTTGAGCACGCTGAGAAGATATTGAAATTTAGTGACGTTTGAAATGCTTTCATTCAGATGGATGCTAGTGTCAAATAAGTTGATGAAACTTACCCACTGTAGAGGAGAACCATCAAACGTGATGAGGTCTAGTTTTGGGAGTCTTACGTGAGCAGATGATGAAGCTGAGATGTCACTAATTCTTGTTGAATCTTTACTTTCTTCTGGAACATCTTGCGGCTGCTGTTGGAGAAGGGCTTCAATCCGAGACTTGGCTTCGACGAATAGCAGTCGCAGTTTGTCTTCAGTGTCACTTACTGCATCCAAATCTAATTCTTCTGATATATGTTCCAAGGCTCTTTCCAGGTAATTTTCATAGGCTTCATGTTTCTTTTCTAACTGGTTCGAGAAGTTGTTTAAAGTTCTGATTTGTATCACTGACAAGATTGAGGGGGAAAGTGTTTCAAGCTCTTGTACAGATTTGAGAATCTTTTCAAAAGAATTTTGTATGAGAAGGGTTGATTTGTTGAAGTTTGAGAGTGAAATTGATCTGGTAGCCATATTGGACAAAACAGATGGAGTGAAACTTTACTAAGAATTAGATAGAGTTTGTGACACTATGAGAGTGGGGAGAAACATAAAGAGATTGAATGATAAAATAAAGATATTTCGATAGCTTGAAAGTGTTCTGAAAATTGAATCCAAAGACTGAAATTCAAAATCCGGCTCGAAGGACCAATGAATGAATTGTAGAGAATGAAATTAAATGGAGATTATAAGAGGAGAAATAATGAACACACTTTTGGGATAGGAGAACAAGCACTCTGTTTTATTTACTTTTTTATACACAACATGTGTTAGCAATAGAGAATAATTTAATTTGATTAAGAACACATGTTAGTTGCAAGGAAAAAAGATGTACATTAAATAAAACATAGAGTGTTAAATAATATGAATGGTTAAAGTTTACTGAACAGTGGATGGGATTTTATGGTAAATTATTGAAAGATCTTATCATTAGGTGTCTCTTTTAGTTACTTAAAGTTAAATGTTGCGTTTATTAAATACAAACATCAACATATCACATATCAACATATCAACATATCATACAAACTCAAATCACGAAACCACTCAAATCCCTTTACAACCACCTCATTGTAGCCTTCGAAACATAATCTTAATCAAACCATAATACAACTATAAGTAATTGCAGACTCTTACTTCATAAACTTATCATAAAACTAGAAACTGAAGAGATCCATAAATACTAACACTATCTATACTCACGCACAATATTTTTAATCTTGTGCTACCAGGCATCACAATCCTGAGCCCATCTTCGGGTTGAATATTGTTAATGGTAAGAGTTTTTTTTTTAATATTTTTATATACTGTCTTGGTAAACCAAATCAGCTTTAGGCAGACAGGTTTTTGACTGTGGTGACCGGCGCCAATTCTTCTTGAGCTCCTGCTCCTTGACGGAGCATATACTCATTGCAGCTGTCCCAAAAGGAGTAGACCCTGAAAACTTTCGCGCCGAAATGGTTAGATCTAATTCCAGGAAATCCATTGTCTCAGAGCAGACGTTGAAATGTGATGCTGAAACTAAAATACGTAGTAAGCCACAAAGTGAATGATAACCCTTTGAGAGCTCTACATAGGTGGTTAAGTCTAATTCCTTAGTTAAGATAAAACGGTACTTGAAAAAGGGTGCTAGATTTGGCTTTGTACACAAGATCGATGTTTGTGTAGATTATTCTAGTGTACTTATTCGAATTTGTACACATTTATTGTAATTACACTTGGCTACGTGTATTTCAAATTACATCTTGGTAAATAGTGTGTCTCATTGATGATAACAGTAAACTTAAATATTTTGTTGGGTAATGTTTAACTATTGTTAAGTGAACAGCCTATCACCTTCGTGAAAAAAAAGTTTTTGGAGTTAATGCCAACATAATTGACTAACGGTTGTTTTAAAATATTTTAATATCCCCCCTTCTTCCATTATGAAAATTAAACAGTCGTTTTTCGTTAGAGCTAAGATTACTTTACTATTGTATTTAATTTTGAAAACGTTTAATACTTATTACTTCCATAAACCCAAGATTATTTTTTAAATATATGTACGAAAAAGTTATAAAAAATCTACTTAAAATAAAGTGACAATTTGCATTACTTACAATACGCAAACTAATAACGTTATGCAATAATTGAAAATGTATTGTATTCCAAATTTGGTTTGCAACTGTGTTGTTGCAATTATTTGATTTAATCCTCATCAAATTAACCAAGTAAACCCAGTTAAAAATCAACCCTCAGACGTAATTATTTGATCATTATTTATAGCTCTCTTTTTATTCAACTTAACTTAAACCAGGTTTGAACCTGTCACTTACAAATTCTACTATCATACAAAGGCAAAATAATTTGCGCAAAGAGATAGTTATTGACTATTTATAGCAAGGATTAAATAATAAGGAAAATGTCTTTCAATATTATGAAATTATGTAATATTAAACGAGAGAGCTAATATTATATCTTCACCGGAAAATATCGTTTTGCTGAAGCTTTTTATTTGTTGGGCACTAGTAATTGCAAAAAATATATTAAACCCAATTTTCCAAACATTCAGCCAGAAGGTTATGCAGAATATGGTGGATTGGCAATTACCGTATTTTATTATATCAGAAATATTCATTGAAGTACCTAAAATGTTTGTTTTCATACCAATGGAATTTACTACCTCAAATTACAGAATACAACTTTTCAAATTACAAACTTTTCAAATTACAAAATACAAATTACTACCTCCTATTTTATGAAATGGCTTCGTCCTTTTTTCTGGTCAAAACATTCTTAATATAACTGAGTTTTCGTTGGTTTGCCTCGTAATAAAAATTTATTCGCTGCTGATGGTATTAAAAGGTCATAGTACCAATACAGTTATATATGTATAAATCAAACTAATACATAACACTAGAATGATGGCAGGGACACTAAAAACTCGTCCATAACATATTATGACACACAAACTTTATCAGAACGAATAACAGCTCTATATTGCCTATATTACACCAGTACTAATCCGATCGTATCCTTGGCAATTATGATGTCAAAAATTTGTCTTGGAATGTATATAAAGGTATTTTGATCCAATCATCAATAAGATAAAACCATTCAATGGCATATTTAAAGAATTTTTTTATCTTAAATTACGAAATTCAACGACAAGCATTTGAGTTTGCAGTACAGTTCGCAGCTGTTTCTATTTCAGTTCTTTTGTTTAAACGAAAGTGGTCTTTTCACCTAGAAATATAGGAAAAGAAATATAACATTAACTTATAAAATTTCAATTGAAATGTAACGTTGTAATATAAAGGTTGACTTCTTTTGACATGAATTATTTTATTGAAAATGTTAAAAAGGACATACGTCACACACTTGTTTTGCAAAACATAATCGAGAATATTCTAAGAATTTAAGTTATGTATTTAAAATCCACTTCTTTATTGCTTTATTTGAAATTAAATAATTATCACATATTTGAGAAGAATTATGGAAAAAATTATTTAATCTTGAATGGATGATTCAAAAGCTTTGTTGCTTTGAAGCTGAGTTTCTGGAATATCCATAAACAAAGTACTTTTGAAGTTTTTTTTTTTTTTTTTTTTTGATGACTCGAATGATACCAAGTATTGAGTATTCTAATTGCTTCTAATGAAATTAAAATTCCACGAAAAATTTTTATGATTTAGGTAGTATTTAGTTTTGCATTATTATTCATTTATACCATATCTATTCGTTTTACCTACAATTATTTTACTTCATTTAAAGTTATACTTTTTAAATTATTCATTATTTTGCCTCCTGAACTGTTATTCAAAGTATTATCTAGGTTACGAACCTTATACAGTCAAACAGTTCTGAATCCATAACATTAAACATTAAAAATTCAACATTAAAAACACATAACACTAACACATAATATGTGTTACTAACACATGTTACTAACACATAATAACACTAACACATTATGTGTTAGTGTTATGTGTTTTAATGTTTAAAAAAATTTTGACGAATCTGCAAGATGAATTAATAAGTATCCATGGACCTGAAGGGGCTTTAAAGCTCTGAAATACGCATCGTCCTTTAGTGACTGGATTCAGAACTGTTTGACTGTATAAGGTGCGTTACCTAGATAATATTTTTAAATTAACTAATTATGTTATTCTTAGGTTGTCGGTTACTCATCACTAAAATAAATTAATCACAATTTACTAAAAAATGTCGAGGTATATTTCAAGTGTACATCAAAACTCATCTTCAGCCTCTAGTAACAACATATCAAGTAAATAAACTATGATTTATAATGTTTGTTTATAAATTAATTAACATATGTTTGAATTATTTTAAAATTAAGTTAGAAGGAAAAAGATTTTATATGTATATATTATGTAGATGTCACAGTTAATTTATTATTGTTTTTCCAATTTTAATTTTGTTCTCAACCTCTTCTCGAATTAAATGTATAAACATAGGGCTGATTGTAGCACTAGGTTGGGATATGCTTCTTTTATCAACCGCCATGCAAGCAGCTTCTTTAAGATTTCTTAGTTTCCAGTCTGCTTCCTGGTAGATCATAGTTGATTCAGACCAATGTATTCTATGTTCTTCAGAGAAAACGTGTTCACTTAGTTTGGAATAACTCTCCAAATGATTACTAATGCTCTTCTGGTGTTCTTTTAGGCTCTTCTCCATAGGTCGTGATGTTTGCCCGTAATAACTTCTTCCACATTCACAGGGTATTTTATAAACTATATTTTTTGTGTCTTGATCTTTGTTCTTGGGCTTCACTCTGGTCAGAAAACTATTTGTAGATGTAGTATATGTAATGAATTAACTAATTATTACACTAATTAATTACTGAACTGTATTTTATACTTCAATCTAGGCAATCTGGAGAAATATTTATCCAAACCAAACTAGAGTAAAGCTAAAAATGCTTAACTTAAAAAGGATACAAATTAAATCATGTATGCTTAAAATTTCAATAAATTAAACAAAAAACTGTGTAGTGACTTTTTAATTGCTGAAATTATACTGAATAACAACCTTTTCTGAAACCTAATAATTAGTAATATTTTAATACTGTCTTTAGATTACCCAATCACTTCTATTGCAAATTAAAAGAAATGCCTCATTTGTTTAAACTACATATCCAAGTAAAGTTGATCTAAACTATATTTTCCAACATCTTCCCTCCTACATAAGGCGAATGTACTTCAACTTGACCTTTATGTAGACGGGTTAACCCTCCCCCTACAACCAACTTCCCCTTTGCTCCCGTTATGAGAAGCTTTCTAAACTTCATAATGTGTCGAGCTCACTACAAGGTTGGTTGGGTTTCATTTATTTATAAAAGAGTGTGAGAATTTCCCCCATTCGTTTATTTGTATTTCCAATTTTTGAACGTTGCAATCCTATTGATGTCGAGTTGCACTCTTTACCTAAAAGATTACTCTAAAAATTCAACATTCATCTATGAACTATCTGAAAACACACAGTTTTTCTAAATTTCTGACAAGCGATATCACATAATATTTTGTTAATTAATATATTACACCAAGAAAATACCAAATGAGCTTAACCCTCTCTAAGTATAGCCCCAATATAATCTGTACGTATAATCCATAACCAACAAACTGAGATTACTGTTATAAACTTGAGTAATAGCATGACCAATCTTAATCTCAAGATCGTATGCAATGGGTTGAACTAGCTTAATCACTATGACCATTCCAGGGGTTGCATGTACCAATGCTTCCAGGTATCATCACTTCCGTTAAAAAACAAATAATGTATCTGGCTGGGAGTTAATTTATATTGTTACATTAAGATTTACAGCCATTTAAGAATTTACTCAGAACAATTGGCTGGTTTGTTCAACTCAGGTGAGGCAGGATTTCAATAACATCTTGGATTTGGCTCAACAAGGAAAATATTTTTTACACATATTGAAGTAAAGTATTTTTACTCTATAGTTTTTGCTAAATTTTCAAAGCAACTATGTAATCATTATCTTAAACTAGCTTAATCTTATAATTCAAGACGAAAATCCCTTTATCCCTATGCTAAAGTTAGAGAAATGCTGTAAACATTACTGTAAAACAAAAATAATGCATCTCGCATAAATTACAACCACAAGGCATCAACTGGATGTAGACAACAGGATTCCTTACAATAAGTCGCGGTGGACAGGTGTTGGTGGTGATAGCTCTCAGAAAGATTGATAACGTCAAGTATAAAGAAAAGGGGTGAAATTTGTCATCTGTCATGTTATCAAGCGTCCTCGTTGACGTCACAGGAGCACGGTGAATCACATCGCTCACCTTGTCTAGAACAGACCGTGCCTCGTAGTTGACACGTAATTATGCTGTGTTAGAAATCATCTTCAGACTTATAAAATACAAAGAAAACATCTCCAGTTGAGGGTGGCATGATTGTAGATTGTGGTGCTACAGTTTTGAAAACAGCAATTAAATACTGGAATACGATGTTATGAACCAAATGAAGAACTGGATCTTATTAAACATTGAGATCCTAAAAATGCTTAGGCTAACTGAAAAAATAGCTCTGAAAATGCATAACTCCTAAAGACGTAATTTCGATGACATCATTTTTTAATCATCGGCAAGGATAAATAAATTTACATAAAAATACTTAATATAGTGGAGCTTATTTTGAGTCTTAACCGTTTAGGTTATGATTGCTTCACGTAGGTGGTGCTTAAACACAAATCTACCAAAGAAAATATTAAGAAAAGATTAATAAATGTTTTCAAAATAACAAACGATTTTAATGAAAAATACTATTACAAAAGATCAATACGTATTAAATATTCAAATTATGAAGTAATCTGTATTGCTATCAATAACAATTTATTCTTCTGGTAAGTGCTTGGTTTTTACGTTTCATGAATCAGTCTTATTATTTAAGTATACAAATAGTTTGTAGGCCTTTTTAATAAAATTTTAAATTTTATATAGCAAAATAAAATAATTGTTAAACTTTAAAAAAATAATGTTGAATGATATTTATTTTAGTTGCGTTTAAAAACGAAACACAATTTTACGGTCAGTATATCTGAAAGCACAAAAGTACGTCAAATAACACTTATATAATAAATTACACTTACACTGTTTACTCACAAGACGGTAAATTTAAAGAATTTTAAATGTTGCATCTATGCATTTATTAATAAAAATAAACACATCTTGCCTTAAATTAAGGTTTCCAACGACACAGAAATACACTAAAAATAGTGCATTATTATAAAAGCTATAACACTGATTAACTAATTTTGATGTTTGCCATTTAAATACGTTATCTTTATAAACATCGTAAACACAGTACACAATCTCTTAGAATATAAGAAGTACATTAAATAAACGATCAAACGTAGAGTAATTTTGGCCATCAAAATAATGATGTTGTCCAAATAAAGTAATACATTTCGTAATAAAGATAATTATAAATACAGATCTAATAGTATAACAGATGAAATATTTAAACTAAAACATCGATGTTGCTCACCAAAGAAGATGACAAATTTCCTCTCAATGACATCACGTTGGAAAATTAAATAAGATACTTTAACGTCAAGTCTTTGACAAAAAATATTTTCCTCAAAAGCTTCTTTTGGGGTTTAAAATATTTCATATTTGTTCTTTCTCAACTCTTGTTATATGTTATAAGGAGTTTATTGTCTTTTGAAATATAACCAATAACATTATAACTGCCAAAAGTACCAATCCACAAAAGCAGGCTAACTATGTCAAAGGGTCCCTCGATACAAATAAAAATTAGAATTTGGCTTTGTAACAGATTTCATAAAATATGAATCCATACTCCTTTGTGATTCGCCATTTCAAGAATCTTATTCCGACTATACAAATTATCGTTCCTCTTAGGAATATGTTGTTTCGTTTTTAATATTTAATTAGATAGCAAAGACCGTTGACCGTTTTTAATGAAATACATTTGCACAATAGTAATTTTATATGTTATTGAGCAAATAAAACCCGGTACCTTTTTTACGAAGTGATAATATTAAAGTGGGTGTTTAAAAGATATTAAATTTGTGTTTTTTATAAATCTATTAAATCAAACGCTGATACTTGTCCTGCAGTTTTGCTATTAACTTTGTACACAGTATTTTGTTGTTGTTGTATTTTTCAAGTTTGCCTAAACTCTATTTATTGTATACTGAAATACTCAAGGCATATGCCAAATATATTTCACTTGCACAGACTCAGAATAAAGCTTTGGAAATGTTTGTTTAGTCTTGCTTAAACTATAGTTTATGTGAAGCCTGGGCCAGATATCGGTAACAGTATCTACAGGAAAGTTTAGATAGCTTTTATCGAATGCCTTTTTCAATGCTTCAACATCAAAATGTACATTTGATTGGTTACGCATGTTTGTATGATCATTAATATTAAATACCTCTTACTTACCAATAGTTAACTTTGTTCTACTTTGACCCTGTTTTTATTCTTAACCTAAATTATCATGTGCAACGTTAAGCGTTTTTTATTTTTCACTACGGAAAATAAAGCGAGTCTAGTTGGGTCGGATCAGAATGTATTACGAATACAGATGATACAGATTTATTACAAAATAAATTTCAACTAGAGAGAAATTGAGGTGGTATCAGTTTGTATACTCCCTTTCTTAACTTTACCTGCTGTCATTGTGAAGTCCATAAGATATTTTCATATTGATAACAACAACAATAAAGATGCCGCTTAAATGCAAACATTCAATTTCGTTCATCTTAACCTGATTGTATTTCTTAAAACAATGAGTATTTGCATTTTTCATCGTATTTTTGCATACAGTATTTTAACATAGCATGCATTTACTACAGTTTGCATAAACTTTACAGTTACTGACTGAGGTGAGAGTGTATTATCTTTATTAAGCCAAACAACGAGAGAGGACAAAGGGATTGTGGGACACGTATGTGTAGCCTTTTAATCGTGGTTTATTTGTAAACCTACCTTATTGATTAGTTAATTAAAATTTGTGACTTTAAGCTTTAAAAAATAACTGAACTATTGTGCTATCTCCTAAGAATGTGTCTACTGTAATAATCTTTGTTTAATTTCATCGTTTCCAAACTTCTTAAATATATAGCATAAATGGGATTTATTCAATAAATTTACCAATAAATAATCGTAGGATGGATAATAACATTTTATTTTGATGGACCTCGAAATGAGAATACTTTCTAGTTGAATTAAGAAAATATGAAAGTCAAAACGTTAAACATAAAGTTTTAGTTAAATAACGCTAGTTAAATAAGGCAGTAGAAGAAACAAAAAAACTTAGCATAACCTTTCGTTGAATAAAGAAAAGATTAAATTAAAACCAACTAGCCCGATATTATTTAATAAAAACGGCTTGACAAAATGTTTAGTTAAATGCAGTTTAACACTCATCAAAATCTTTTCAATGAAAATAATTTAGAAGAAACTAAAATGCAGCATACTTTTCATGATGTTAATTGAGAGAACATATTTAGAATAAGGTTTCATTAAATGAGGTTTTAGAATGAACTCACAATGTTTAGAACAATTTTTCATTTAATTAAATTAAATAAGAATCATCTCGCTTTGCATTATTGACTGTGGAATAAAGAAAGGAAGAGTAAAATCAAAATTTTATCATTGCCAGTATTTGCTGGATAAAAAGAGAGAAAGTAAACGCGAAGCGCTTAAATTTTTCGTTGAACCAAAAGATCTTGCATAATTTCTCATTATACATAGAAAAAAATTAACTGTCGTAAAGGTACAGTTAATAAAATGGTCAGAAGAAGCTCAATTCACTTTGCACGTAATAAATATGGATAAGAAATTCCAAAGGTTTAACTGGTTCAAGTACATTGTGGGAAGGAACATAAATTTCTTTACATACAGAGATAAAATCAAAACTTTTTAAATCTTCTGATATGATATTTAAATACACAATGCTTAGTATCATTTAATAAAGTGGGAGAAAAATATCAAAATATTTTTTCGTTGAGTAAAATTGATTGGCATGATGTATTTTACCTAGAGAGAGTAAAAAGGGTAACTTAAAACGTTTAGTACACGTTTTTAAATCAAAATGTTAGAAAGTATGTACTTAATTCTCTTAGTATGAGTTTAATTCAAGAAAGATAAGTAACTAAAAATGTGATGAGGAACTCAATTGGATTTGCATAAGTTGAATAAAATATGAGAAGAAACTCAAATCGGTCATTCTTAACTGATTAGTATCCATAATATGTATCTGATCATACGGTCCGGTCCATGTACTTCCAGTCTTTATTATTTGTCCTCTAACTTCGTACGGTAGATCTATACACGCGGGACGCAGGGTCTGTCACTTGGGTTAAGATTAATAACTCAAGGTGTACAGTAAGGGCCGACATTTGTCATCTGTCCTATTTACTTGGCTTATCTTGTACTTCCGCCGCTTGTAGAATTCATGCACTTTCCTGGTCCATATCTGATAACAGCGAATCAATTTTTTCAATACGTTATATATTATATTTTTCATTAATTTTATAAAAGTAATTATTTTTTTAGATGAAAATGGAAGAAAGTATGAATAATACGTATTTAAGTATTTTGATAGTAATAATAAACATATTTAGGAATTAAATAAGCTTATCATCATATCATATTTCATACTAACTAGTATTATAAATGTGAAAGTTTGTGTGTCTGTTTTTTTGTACGTTTGTATGCTTGTTTGTTTGAATTTCAATCACGCATTACTACTGGACGGATTGGGCTGAAATTTGGCATGATGATATCTCACATTTCCGATTAACGTATAGGCCTATTCTTATCTCAAAAATCCTTTCGGGCTCTGCCCCAGTAGCTCTGGAGTTCCTCAAGTTAACAATATGAGTATATATATTTAAAAGGAATTAAATATTGTTGTACGCTGTTTTAACTACACAAGTTGGTTTTATTATATTCAATAGCATTAAAAGTTATAAGGTTTACCAACTAACAGAGTGCAGCACTATTATTATTTTTCATTCGTGGCAAAAGCTAATTTGAACCAAGCCGCAACAAAAAGCGGGACAAAATGGAAAAGTACACAAAGGGTCAAAGTGGGATTGTTTACAATTATGCTTACGGTTTGGTTTATAGATAATTTGTTATAGATAGTTTGTGATATTGTGCAAGTATTTGTTAATTTACTTTTTCCTATCGTTAAGGTGCAGTGGTAGAATTGTATTATGGCTATGGTAGATGTGTTACTATAGCATACCGTAAATTTAAAGAATGAAATTTTATCAAACTGTGTCCTCCCCTTTTGAAAATACTAAGCTTGAGTATAACTGCAATAAGCATTTTATACTTATATGCCGACCCCGTACGAAGGACGGGTACTCTGATAGTCCTTTACATTGTCTAATCTAATTATTTAATTGTATGTGTTCCCAGTGGCGGTTCCAAGGGGGGGGCTACAGGGGCTAAAGCCCCCCCCTTGGACCCTGGAAAAATAAATTTTAACGTACATTTCGTCCTTTAAATACTGTCATAAAACAGACATCAACGTAGGTTTATTAAACTTAATGAGCGATGGCAGGAGTAGTATTAAGTTTCACATAGATAAACTTTGTGGACAATAATAGCACAACGAATAAAACAATATTACGCTATGGAAAGTTGTACGCATCATCCAATTTTTACAGCAGTCAGCTGAGAGCTGACATGCTAGGGCAAAGGCGAGCGCCGAGCGCGCGAGCGAGGACGGGGAAACAGCTGATTTCCTGAGTTAGTTGTCAAATGGTCTGCTATCCACTAACTTTACACAGGCATCAATCAGCAATCAGCGGTAGCACCACTAGCCTATTACCATTGACTATATAAACACTAAGTGTTAAAGTTTATATATTCAATGCTATTACTGAATTCAATACTATAAATATTGTGACAGATCTATGAAATGGAGAAAAACGTAAGGTTAATAAACGTGTCTACTTGCTTGCGTGACATAAAACAGGAGAAATGGAAGGTTATAGGACAATTAGACACAGTTCTAGCCGTTATGTTTTGAGTCACCAAACGGCTTTTAGGAGATTTGGCTTCGTAGTCTACAGTAGGCCTATGTTTTGGAATTCATGAATGCAAGTTCGTCATAGCTTGATTATTTTAATGTCTACTTGCTCATGACAAAACAAATGACAGGTGAAATGAGAAATTTTTGAATAGTTGGCCACAGATATAGACATTAATAATGGCTTTAGAAAGTCAGTAAACAGCTTTTAGGAGGATATGGCCGTAGCCTACAATATGTTTTGAGATTTATGAATTAATGCAATCGTCATAGTTACTGTAGATTTAATTAAAAATGTCTACTTATTCATGACAAATAAATGGGGAAATGGGAGGTTTTGTACACAGTTCTAGACGTTAAAACTGGCTGTAGAAAGTCGCCCAACGGCTTTTAGGAGGATATGGCCGTAGTCTACAGTGTGTTTTGAAATTCATTAAAGCAATCGTCATAGTTTAATTTTTAAAATGTCTATTTGCTCATGACAAACAACAGGTGAAATGGGAGTTTATGGACAATTGGGCACGGTTTTGGGTGTTAAAAATGGCCTTAGAAAGTCACCAAACTGCTTTGAAAATTCGAAATTTTCCCGGGGGAGGACCCCCTGGACCCCCCTTCTTTGTTGGGGGGTGCTCCACACCCCCCAAGCCCCCCGGTAGCCCCCCCCTTGACATGGTCCTAGAACCGCCACTGTGTGTTCCTGTTCACAATCCAATGGAAAGAACTTCTTTCGAGTGTTAAAAGTAAAATAATAACTTCGTAAAAGGCAGGGCTTTAACATGTGATGAAGGAGGGTTTAAACAAATAAATTAAATCACTTATTAAAACTTGTCTTGTGTTAATGAAGAAATCATTTATGTTTAATATCTTACAAAATACAAAGGGTCCCGTATGTAATGAAATGTTTATTGAAATACTTAATTACTTAATTATTAAATTTCATCATCGACAACAAGATAGCTTGTATTATTTCTTATATTTTCTGCAAGAAAGGTTGTCTTATAACATCCAGTGATCGGATATCGTCGATGACCATTATCTATTCTTCGTACGTGATTTGAAAATGACATTTTTGTTCTATCTTAGTCGTATTAAGATTTCATTCTACAAAAAGTGAACACGAATCACCATAAAAATGAAAAATGTTTTCATTTTTAGATTTCTGTACAGAAGGCATCACTTGCAATACATTTTGTAGGCTAAATCAGTAAAGGTCATACACGAGGGAATAACGGCAGAGTCATAGATTACCGTTACCGTATTTATATTTTGAAACGTGACGTAGAGCATCTTCTCAGTATTACCAACTTATTTTTAATGCGATGATCTTCTTGGACGAAAAACGTGATGCTGTCAGCGAAACAAATCAACATCATTCATAACCAACGATTACGGTGGGTGCTTTTACACGGAAATTGGGCCATATACATCTTCCAACCCTTTCCATCTAGTATGTTTTATTGGTAAAATTTTAAAGGGATACATCATATTATCATTTTTGTATTGCTGATATATATATATTCTATTTGTTTGATAAAAATTCTAAGGTCAAGAATACATACTTCAACTATCATAAAAAAGGTGTATTAGCGTATATAAATAAACAATTTATTTTACATTTCTGAAACTTGAGGATGGAATAATAATGCTATATGGGTCTGGTAACAATCTCATGGTCTGGTGGTTATAAAACAGGACCTCTGTCCTTGAGATGTGGGTTCAAGTCCTACCAATCACCAATTGCTTTTACGTGCACGATAAACCCTTGGTGACTCTATGGATGAAGCTTTCCTTGAGCTAAAACACATATAAAACAAAAAAGATTGGTTGAGGATATCTTTCATTGAAGAACAGGTCTTTCTTATGTTTAAATGTGCAGTTCCAGTTGTTAGGGATCAGACGTCTATGATAGACATAGTTTAAAGGAAATAATTTGGCAGAATGGTGTTTAACAACACCATTATAACCAATGAATACCCTACAATTAGTTTAAGTCGCGTATTCATAAAAAATATGACGTCTATGTTATTCTTTAATTTAGTATTCTCATTGCTACAAACCTTAGAGCTTTGTTTCTACTTAATACAAAAATGTAAATAATTTTTCATTTACTGTATGTAGTCAATAATAGTTTCTTTCCAAATATAATCACTATAAAGCCTAGATACGTTTACGCACATTTACATCTAATGCACTATTCTCTAACTGAATTGAATGCAAATCTATAAACTTGTAAACAACTTCCTGTAATGTTTTAATCGACAAGTTTCCAAGCTACTGAGAAACGTCAAACTACGCTGTAAGATCCAAGTTCTCTTACAAACTTACTGAATAAATTAAAGCGTTACAAATCAAATTTTAATTAAAACTACCATTTTCTAAAGCTTGTCAATTTATAAGGTGTAGAAGATGCAGCTATGTAGTAAGAATATACATTGAATTTACAAAATATGCAAAAAATTACAAAAATACCTAAATTTTGATACAGTTGTGCTAGAAGATACTATAAAATAATAATCTAAATTTTTAATGGATCAAGTTACTATACCTATTTGAACATTTCCCACCAAACTACTCTAACAGGGTATTTATTGTATTCGAATCAGTGAATAACCAAGTAAGCTAAATTAATCTTATTCGTAACACTTTTTTTCGAGTAAGGTCTTCAATCATTATTTTTAAATTACGAAATGCGATAGAGTGTACAAAGCCAGACAATCCTACACTTTAAATGTTATTAGGAAAAATTAAACCGATAACCAGCTTATCAACCGTAGGCTTAATGTTATTTTTATATCCCAAATTGTAGTGTTACATTCGTATGTATTCATATCTGTTGTTAATACATTGTAATTGCCATATTCAACTGTTCGTATACATTTGTTTTACAATATAAAATCTTATGGACGAATACTAGACTCCAAGACGCTTATTTCGGACACTGTCCTTCAGTAGAGCTTTCATGAATTTTGGGACATGCACAACTTCTTACCAACGTCCCCTAGATTATCAAAAACGGTTTGAACTGTAGAAGGAGTTCTGCTCACAAACACCCTCCGGAATATTAAATAAGTATTTATAGATGTATTTCCGTTCATTTTCAGACGATTTACCAAAATAACAACTTTGAGAACCTTTTCTGAAATCAAAGCTGACATGGCAAAGGTGACAGACCGTCACCTTCAAAGAGTCTGCCAGGTTTACAATTTCAAAACGTCTGACCCTTTTCACGAGTAGCTGCATTTGCCAACACTGTTTCTATTTTACAGATTTTACCTTAAAATATTCAAAATGCAAAAGTTTTTAAGTAACTCATTCTTACGAACCTAAATCAAACAAAATACTGTAAATTACAGATAGTATTGTGCTTCATAATTATAGAAGTGCTCGTAAATAAATTTAATAATTTACATTCTAATGTTTAATTTTGTTTATGAAAGGCAAGAATTTTGTCAGTTTATCGTTTTAGAAATATAATACTCTAAATTGTTGAAACAATGGGGGATGTATTAACAAACTATTTGGTGCAGTTTATTTGCCTAATACAACCTGCTTAGTGATGCTTCTAATAAACCTCCCTTATGGTTATGTCTTTCCAATAAATATTTAATGTGCAATTGATTGATACCATCGAACCGTTGGTCTTCTTGTCATACATAAAAAGTATTTAGGAGACGTTTTAAAAGCATAATCGTGGGAACATTATGACACCCTTCTTTTGCTGTAGTACAGTTGCTGTACTGTTTAATCCACATTTGTGTTGAAAATTATATGAGTAACTATAAGATAAAAATCGACTGCGTTATTGATAGTCATTTTTCCAGTTTTTGTTGTTAGTGCATGATTTGATGGTTCGCGATGCTTCCAATTAAAAAAAAACATTTCTTGTTCAATTTTCTCTCTAGGGTTTAAAGAAATCAACGAATTAGGTTAAACATGTCATCAAATTTTGAAAACAAGTGGACATATTTAAAGTACACGAGGACTGTTGGCGTATGGAGACATCATGGAGTGGGGGTTGGGAGGGGTGATCTGAACGCAGGTGTTGCAAAGGTTTTTGTTTTTACTTAAGCGCCCTAATCCTCATATGCGTCATATAAAATTTGTCTCTTTCCTCCTAACATTTCTCATACAGTGGTTATTATTTGAACTGTTCATAAAATAGAATTTTATTTATTTCACTTTTATGGTTTACTGAGTTGTTTTTTTGTAGCATTTAGTTCTGGGTAAAATTCTAATTGACGGGTGTTTCAGGTTTAGTTAAGTTGGATTATCTCTAAATGTAAGGCAATCTTTACAGTATGCGATACTAGAGAACAAAAAATATTATATATCAATTGAATAATAGCTTTATTTAAGCCATTTAAACTAGTTTTAAAATGGATGAGCTATATGATCAAAAACATTGTTTAAGTTGCGTTATTCAGTAAAAGACAATTTGGGTAATAATCCTTTAGAAAGCAATAGACACTTCGATTCAGCATCGATCACCAAGTACAACCAAGTACACAAAGTATAGCATATTTCGTTCATAGAATATTATTGCAAACTATTAAGTTTAAACTTTACCAGAAAAGGTAAAATGCTCCAATATGCAATTCAAAACAAGCAATGGAAGTTAAATTTTTGGGTAGACCCAAGCATATTAGAACAAAAACGGAGAGGATCATAAACATAAACCAAACCAATGACGTCACTGACCCGAATCTCTTTAAATAATAATACAAACTTATTTATTTTAGGACCAGAGACGTAATTTGTTTATATTAATGATCCACACAGTTTCGGTTCTAATATCCGTATGTTTGTGGTTGAAAAAAGCATACGACTATGTTTTTGATAATTATTCATGAAATACTAGCAGAGCTAATATTCATTGTTTATTTGCCTTTCATATAATAGTGCAGGACAATTTTCTGGGTGAATATTTGACAAAACAGTTTTTAATTACAATTTACTCAACAAGATAAGGAAGTGAACTACCTGACTTATCTATTCAATCAATAAACGACATTTGCTGTTAGAAAAATTATTGTATCAAGATTTCAGTTGTCGAGCCGAAAATAAAGCCAAAGTCGCCAACGTATCGCCTTTAGCGTTTTCGTCCAATGACAGTGAAACATGAGAGCTTAGTGGCGTAACTTTAAATTATACTCCGGTTTATCTCGCCGTTGTCATAAACTGTTCATTAAAAATCGCTAAATGCCTTTCCTTCTTTTTGACAAGCATTAAGAACAGATACAATAAAGCATTGAATTTTTAAGAAAACTGACACATTTTTCATTCTACCGTACGTATACTCAATGGTATTATACAGGGTGGCGCATAAAGAACGCATGGATTTGAGTTGAGTGGTGAGAGCAATAAGAGCGTCCATGGAGGGACTGGGCCTGGTTGTTTTGTAGGTCAGGGCGTCCAGTTTTAGTAGCAATGGTGCTGTGGTCCGTGGTACATCGCATTTTTGCTGTAGAACATTTATTAAAAAATAATGAATCTGATATAACTGTTCAATGGCTTCTCCGTGCACAGTTCAATGGTTCAAAACAAAACCCGATTGCAACACAACTCTGTCGCACAACTGAATCAGTTATGAATCAGAAGTGGTTAGGTCGTCCTTGCACGGCGCGAACTCTACAAAATGTCGACAGAGTAAAGGCGTATGTTATTCAAAGCCCTAGCCGCTACACTAGGCGATGCGCTCCAACTGCGTGCTTGTCTTGACGATCGTTGCAGGGCAACCTGAAAGATGAGTTAAAATGTCATCCTTACAAAATTATGATCGTACAGAAGATCGAAAGTGGGAATTCTTGGGCCTTACCGTAATTTTTTTAGGACTCGCGGAACATACTTTGTGCAGAAAAGCCGTTGAACAGTTTTAACAAATTTAATTACTTTTGAATAAATGTTCTACCGCAAAAATGCGATGTACCACGGACCACAGCACCATTGCTACTAAAACTGGACGCCCTAACCTACAAAACAACCAGGCCCAGTCCCTCCATGGACGCTCTTATTGCTCTCACCACTCAACTCAAATCCATGCGTTCTTTATGCGCCACCCAGTATTATGAATGACATATTTCTTTAAATTGATGTACTTTACAAAAATGCAATACATGGGATAAAAGGTTTTCGTTATTTCATATGTATACTTCTAAAAAAATAAAATCAAAATATCTCAGGAGTTTGATGTTTTTGAGTTTATTTCTGTGTTAGACCTAATGTATCTAGATAACGGTAAGAGCTTTTCTTATTTTTTAGTAAAACTAGCTGGACGCCAGTTAGGTAGTTTAGTAATAAGTAGTAAAACGTACGAACATTTAGTTTTTAGAGTTAAGTAGTGTGAAAAGGGTGCAGTCCAACGACGTATCTAGTTCATCTCACTGGTCCAAAGCGCAATTCATAGGTTTCGTTATCAAGACAGGCTTGTTCATTTCACAATTAGCCTACACTAGAGACCTTGTCAAAAGACCCCCATCATAAGCCACTTTAGGTCTTAGTAATGACATACTATGTAATATTTTTTACAATTTAAATTACATGAAAATTACACATTTCCACCCCAACACTGGTGTAGTTACAAAGGAGCCATACGGAATCGCGATATCAATTTATTGTAATATGAAATATTATTAAAAATAAATTAATCCAACCATAAGTATTGAGATTCAAACTGAATTCATCTGTCATTCAACTTATGTCTGATACAACGTGTAGGCTACGTCCAACCTTTTCTGGCAGCCTTCGAACAAATTGTTTGGCAAATTTATAAAATTTTATCATATGATTAAGACTGAAAATACGTGTAAGACACTCCTACACTAAGATAGAACCTTGGAAAGTTAATTCGTCCGTATTTTGCAATAATGAAATAAGGAACTTAGGATTTTTCATAATTATCATCAGGCTTACGGAAATTCACACCCTATATGAACTACTACGTACGAAAGGCTATCCATATGAATATAATTAATTAATTGCATAGGCCTAATTAACATAATAATAAAATGTTTATATTTTTATTTTCGCGAAACCCCTTTATCCCCTCTAGAGAGTTTAATGTGTCTCAGTCTTTATCTTTTATGCAATAATCTTTTATTGATCTTTATTTAATCGATCCTTAATAAATAAAGATCAATTTTAGTTGCAATCTTGAAATATAAACCTATTGTATGTAATATGTGCTCTTACCTATCTTAAGAAGCAAATTTAAAAAAATAAACCAGCTTCTTTAACAATTTTACACATGACTGAGGCGACTAGTAAAATAAACGAGTTAAATATTTTGTAGACATTTTACACTCTCGATACTTCTTAACCTCATTAGTTTTGAGTTAAAAAGAGAATAAATCAAGAGCCAGATTACTCATTTCTGTGTGAGTATACTTCAAGAAATGCCAACATATTTTATATACGTAGGATACATATATGGGTGTCCATGAACACGTTAACCCGAGCAATTGTGTTCTGATTTTGATTACATTTTGGTATAATATAAATGTGGATAAAATTAGAAAAATTGTACTTATTTTGTACATAATTATTTACATTAATAAATAAATCTGACATGTTTAAGGAATTATCTGAGAAAAAATCCCAACTGAGAAAATAACTTACATAGCCTGCAGGTTTGCTGCAACCAGGGTGTATTTTTTCTTGCAGATAAAATACCTTGGTTTCGGAGGTCAAGTTTTATCGACAACGCGTTCGTGTGACAGTAAGCTTCCCACAGCACTGTGGCCATTTGCAGCCCAATATATCATTGTTTGTCCCATTGTTCTGGCTCATCGCGAATTCACTCTTTTCAACAATAGCCTTTTGTTTGTGGCGCTCATGTATTTACCAGTTTATTCAAATGTCATTGTAAATATTCTAAACAATTAATTTTGTGTTAAAACATAAAATTACATTTTAATATTTTTTAAATTACAAATTAGTAAGGAGTTCAACATGTTTTCATTCTTCTATAGGTAGAAATGAAAAAAAGGTCAGAGCAGCGAAACTGTTTTATTAATCGCACAATATAAGACAAAAACATCAGGTGAAAGAAAGTAACTATAGAATTTTATTTTATATTAAATAACTAAAGAGGTTGAAGAACCAAGCCGCGAAATGATTTATTACGATTTTATAATATTTTATACTACTTAATGCATTATTATTGGACAAAACAGCAATTTAATTCAAAACAATGAATAGTCTGTAAATAGGTCTGTAACTAAACTGAATTGTGTTCACTTTATGTTATAATGAAATCAAGTGGAAAGTTTGATGAGAAAACCAACGGAACACAATACAATGAGTTTCGTAGATTAACAATGGAAATTACTTACCTTAACTGTTCTGCGTGTATTTTCTGTCGATTTTGGATGGTCCATGACTTAACTTAGAATCTCCTCAACAAACACTTTCCCAAACATTTAATCACTGTAAGTTTATCAGAAGATATCAATCAAGTGTTGCTCCAAGTTTGACCACCAGCTCGAGGCTACCAGTTCAATTAATCTTTGGGCAAGTTGTTCCTAACTTGAGTGTCAAATGGAGGAATATCTTAGTAAACAGATTATAACGGTTGGTTAAGTACCAATTCTTAAGTGCTATCAAATTCGGAGTCTTTACCTTCGTACCATCTAGTTAAATGTTAACTGGGTCAGGTTAGGTTAGATTGGAGGGTAATTAATGCAGTTAAAATAGAACAAGGAATATATTTCTCACCATCTCAGCACTCTCATGCATCGCCATTTACTAAAAACACCATGGGACCACAGTTGGTGTTATTTTATAGCAAACTGTTTGTTAAACAATTTCGAGTTAGTTACTTCACGTATGTGTTTGTGAATATGTGTATGACATCACTTAGCAAAGTAGGTGGTGAAGAGAATTTACAATAATTTTTAGATTCAAATTTAACTTAAATGCTTTGAAAATTAAATTTAACGAATCGTTTAACTTTAAAATTAATCTAGGCTCAAAACTAATGATAAGAAAACAGCAATTAAACAAAATCACATAGTAGTAAAAAAGTGTATTTTACCTTTTATTTGATAAACGTAATCCAGACGATGAAAATTGTTACATTCGTTTATGCTTATCGTGATAGAAGGAAGCATAGTGCGTTTAGCTATATATGAATATCTCAGTAGGCTTTGGTGCATATAATAGTCCAGTGATCTAGTGAATGTCTTTTTTTTACAAAAAATACCTTAATTGAATACATTTTATTTCACACATTTTACCAATGTGTTATATAAATAATGGAAAATTCTACGAGTTGTCACCTACTGGCATATAAGAGAGTTAAGGTATTTAGGCGAACGGTGTTTCTGGAGGTCCCAAAAGATAAATATCACACCGTGGTTCCGCACCTCATTCAAACTATGCTAAGGTTTTGTTTTGCTTTTGCATACGTCAAGTGACGAACATACCCAATCGAACAGGGTATTTACTCAGGGGAGGTATAGAAGAGGCTACGATTACAGCTGAGGGCTTCTTATTAGCTGAGGGAACGCCATTACCGTAACAAAACGTTCGTTAGCCATCGGCCTCGGTGGTCTTATGGTTAGCGTGCCGGGCTGATATACTGTAAGTCCCGGGTTCGAATCTCGCTGGTAGCAATAACTTTTTGCCCAAGATTTTTTTATTATCAGCAAGTTTGGTTGGTTTGGTTTGGTTATTACAGTTTAATTTTATTATTAAGTCATTATAAAATTTTAATTGAGCAATTTCTAGTTTTATTTAATAAACAGAATTATTTTTCCGATTACTAAACTGTTGTTACTGTATATTATTTCTTTATCAGCAAGTTTGGTTAGTTCGGTTAGGTTATGATAGTTTAATTTTATAATTAAAAAATAGTAAACTTGAATTTGAGGCATTTATAATTTTATTTTATGAACAGAACTATTTTTGAGATTAGTAAACCTTTATTGCCAAAGTGCTCTCTACTACAGTGCTGTTCACGGAGGAATTTTGAACTAAATTCCTCATATGTACCTCCCCTAAGTCAGACCCATCGAACAGAATGTTATAACCATTATTAATTCTTAAAATCAAGAGCTGAAAAGCTAGCTATTGTAAAACGAAAACAGGCACTCTGGCTTAAGATGACAACAGCTCTTGACACACAACAGAACACCATCTATAAGAAGAGTTTTAATAAAGACCAATGATTAACAATTTATCACACAGCTCGAAGCGACGTCCACCGACACAGTAACTGAGCACATTGTGGCGCTGCTTTGATTTATCCCACGGTTTATCCCATCATGGACACGAACAAAGAGCTAAATCTTTCATAACGTTCCCTTATTTTTCATAAGCCCTATTACTTCCTTCATAAAACATGCAATATGAGACGAGTTTATTACCATGCTGGTCGTAGCACTAGAACGTATCCTATCATAAAATGGATAAAGGAAAGAGCAGTGGTATACAAATAGGAGATCCTTGTATTTAAGTATTGGTTGTACACCTAGTACGAACCTACCACGAAAAATATTTCAACAAAACTACGCGGACCAATTCTTAACGTACATACTTAATGTGGGAGGTGGTAATTCCTCAAATATTACACAGACTCAGGAAGGTTTGCCTAAGTTTAGTTGTCGGTGGATATCAAACTTTTTGTCAAACCAATCCAAACAACAACTATACAAATTTACGATTGTATTAAAAACAAAATGTCAATACGAGACAAGTTTGACGACACTTTTGACTGCTCTATGGAGAATTTAGTTTCCGTTGGTAACATTTCGTACCTTTTTATAAATCTGTAACAATTTAATGCGCTCGTTTTGATCTTTGTAGTAAAATGATGTACAGAGTTTTTAAATTTTTGTACTGAACCGAGTTATGCGTACCATCAACGCATGATGGCGGACCACGGTCTCTCGCTCACTTTGAGCAAAACCGAGATTGTGATATTGACAAAAAAATGATTGACACCATTGTGCCGTTGAGGGTGGAGGCCATCGATGTCCATAACCCGTTTGTACTGCCAAGTACCTTGGGGCCAGACAGTAAACTCAGCTGGCTTGATCAGATCTTCCGTACGGCGGATAAGGCCGCTAGGGTGGTTTCCTTTTTTAGCCAGCTGATGGCCAATGTCGGAGGGCCTCGGTCCAGTAGTAGGAGGCTGTCATTGTCTTCAATCCAAACCGTACTCATGTACGGTGCGGGGGTGTGGGTAGACGTTCTCAATGAGGAGGTATATAGGATGTGGCTAGCCCGAGTGCTTGGTGGCCGAGGGGAAGACCAGTGCCGTGGGGAGGACAAGGCACGAACAGTGGGCCCCACCCGTGCCTACCAGCTTCGGCAGGAGACACGGGGACGCTGGACAAGGCGACTGATACGGCAAGTCCGACTTTGGGTTAACCCTCGGTACGGAGAGGTGAACTTCTACCTCACCCAATTTTTGACGGGTCACGGCCTTTTCCGGTCGTGCCTGTTCAGGATGGACAAGGCCGTGTCACCCGATTGCATATACTGACCATCGATGTATAATAGTATACATCGATGATACTGACCAGGCATTCCCGATGACGCGGAACATGATTTTTTCGCCGTCACCGTTGGAAAAAACCCATCTAGAGGCTCAACAGTTCGCAGGTTAAATATTGTTTTCGGTGGACATGGTCATACCGATGTTGAGGGAAGGTGAGGACAGTTGGACCTGTGTTTACGTCCATTACGTCCAGCGTATTCTCCGTGCCAAGAAACTCTACCTTGACCGGGATGTGGTTTAGGTCATAAAGAATGCCAGAAACTCTGCGAGCCGTGAGGGCTTAATCACATGTGGGCCTGACATGAAGTAATATGACAAAAAATTCCAGGTCTGCGTCCAACAGAGTAGAGGGGGTTTTTAGTGAGTAGCCTGATGAATGCAGGAGTCTCTCACTACAGGCTGGCTACCTGCGTACGTAAAAACAGATTTCCTCCTCTCCCTAAATTCTTTTTTATTTAAAATAATGTATACAGTAGTTTATTGTCATGGAAGCTACTATTCACTTCAAACTACATTGTCGGTCTTGATCTCATTTATATTTTTATAATCACAAAACCTTAAATTCAAATCTTTTGTTGCAGACTGAACTTCAAGGATTATTAAAGACTGATTAGGTAAGTCGAGTTATGGCATACCCCTAGTAACTAAGTTATAGTACGAGTTATATACGGTTATAGTAACTAAGTATTCGTAGTTATTTTAGGTTCGATAATAAGTTTTATTTAACGTGTATTCATTTTGTCGCAGGTTTTAACGTTTTACTGATAAAATACATTCTACTGAAATAGACTATCTATATAAATAAAATTAGAGTTTTTTCTGTACATTGCTCAGAATCATACATTTTTAGGTTATTTTAACGTTTTATACATTAAAGAAGCCGAAACAAGTCTCATCTAAATTTCTGTCTGTCTTTCTGTCTGTCTGTCTGTCTGACACACTCAAGATGGCATTTTACGCAATCTTCTCCAGGAAAACGAGAGTACCTATCAAGACCCAAGTCATTTTAATGTATTCACTGGATTGGCGAGAGTGTCTTTAGCCATTAAAATATGGTCTCACTACTTTGTAATTAAAATTACGGCCGTTCAAAAATGCAGTTTTGTGCGATTTTTGTCAAGTTTTCTTCCAATTTGTATCACATAATCATCTATGAAACAACAAACAGCTGTTCGGATCAAGATTATTTTTTCTAGCTGTCACTGAAATGTTTACAAATGTTGTTTACAAACACCACAACCATTTCCGATCACGTTTTGAAGGCAAATCCCATCCAAGTGAGATTAAAAACGTTTTTATTACATAAAGGATTTAATTAATCGCAAGTGGAATAATATAGTGTAACCGTAAATTAAATAACTAGGCATCATCCAGGTCAGGAACCAGAAATATGTGTATAAAATTGTTTTGGAGTTTTGATAACCAGAAAGAAGACATTGAATCAAGATTGAATCAGTGTTGTATACGGCTGGAAAACTTAAATTTACTAATGACCGTCGCCAATAGCTTAGAAACAATGTTCCACTCATTGACGGCTCTTCAATGGCGGTTGTGTAAATTGTAAAGCAAAAAATTACAACTGCAGTGGGTGATTGTAACAGAGGTTTACGGATGATGCTGAACTCGATTTTCCAATGTGTCACTTTCTGTTCCTACCATTGACTATATAAAGCCAATAGTTCCTACTCACCGTGTGATGCAATCGCTGGACCATACAGCCAATAGGCCCATAGCCCTTCTCTTGGGTACGTGTGGTACGTATGCTTACCCAATTATTTATAACAACCCTTTCGACAACGTTCCTTGATACCGGTACTTTTCCATAGAATACACGGCCTACCTAGGTACTTAAGAAATAAAATTATAAACGTCCAAAAACCCAACGTTGTGTGATTTTTGTCACATTTCCTTATAATGTTAATATACATACCAGCAACCATTGTTTAGAGAATACGTAATCTATTAAATAACAGAAAGTAATGTTGTATAAGTTTTTTTTTTTCAAACTGACACCGATAAGTTTACATTAAGAGTTGTGTACAAATAAAGCAATTAATGGGAAATAACTTTGATTGCCGATAACTTTTTACGAGAAAATCCAAAACCAAGAGATCAATAACCTTGATTAACGCATATAATTGGTCGGCTGTACTACAGTTCTTAACTGTAAACGTTGGTTTTTGGTACGGTACTGGTTCTTTTCCTTTTAACCTTTAGTAGCAGCAAGAATCATTTTTACGTACCAACACATCACAGTAATTTACAAATTAGTTATTGTTGGTGTTGCACCTTATTTATTACAGGCGTAGGCCTCTTCAATTTAATTGATGTCTTAACTGTATAATTTTTGCTTTTTCTGTCTGGATTCCAAAATGTTATGCTAAGAAAACTATAACGCATTTTAGTAAAACATTTATTCAGCAAACCATCATGAATTGTTCAAACACTTTGAACGTTGTTTATGTATCAATAGTTCGTGGCCTATTTTGGTATTTTTTATTACAAATTACCAATCTAAATCGTCTATAGTAGGCCTACTGTACTTCATTTCATATAGCAAACCGATTCAGATAGCATTTCAACAGAATTTCGAGTCATCTCCGGTCCAAGCAAATATAAATTGTTATGATCAAATTTTATGGCATTAACAAAGATTTCAAGTACTAATTTTATATGTACCTTTTTATGCTTAAAGCGTAGCAGATTCCCTAATTAAGTTCGGTATTTTTGTGTGTATGTATGATGGTAACGCATTTATGTCCTTGTTTCTCAATGTTTCACGGAAAGGACAAGAGCGCCTTGATAATGAAAATGTCAACCCGAATAAAGTGTTAAATTAAGAGGTTGAGGTAGTACCTTAAATACTTTTAACCATTATGTTATAGTCCTTTAAATTCTGAACAAAATTATACAAATCCCATTTCCGTATATTTACTCTCACCGCTTACACATGATAAAGGTTGTTGACAAACTTATGGGAGAAAGTATGTGTCAGAATGCTGATACCGTTTATTTAGTCATTGGATATAACATATGGACCAACAAGATCCGGGTGACATTTAATTGCGAAGCATTAGTTTTGGCTTGAAACTGTCAGATACTGTATTTGCGAAGGAATAGTTTTGTCAGCATATCTGAAAGTATGCAAACCAACTGCTGTGCTTTATATAAGAAGGTTTTAACTGACTATGATAAGATCCCCGTGCGTAGAACGGGCACACAGCTAGTAAATTACTAATTAAGAAAACATATCAATTTTTCATCCTATGTACCTACTATTTGAATAGGATATATAAAATTAGTTTTGATTATTTTAACTATACAAAACGAATATTCTGGGATTCTGTCAACTTTTAATTGCCAAGCAAATGAAAATCAATTCCTCTCAACATGTTTACTTCATAAATTACTTTAAAGCTTACGATCAATAATAATTAATCTTCGGAAGCCTACTCACTTCCGATCAATCTAAACTTGTCTATAACTTTGACTGTCTGGTAGAACACAACTTGGGCTGCACTTGGACTGTTTTAATGAAACTCCTAGTTGAATATTAGCAACTTTAAAGTTTACGAAATGAAATGAAATGAAATGATGTTTATTTCCCAACTAAAAAGTACAATTCATGGTATTTTACAAAATAAATTACTTAATCCTTGTCTTAAAAATAACTTACAAAATAATATTATAACTAAATGGCACAAAGAGATAAAAAAAAATACCTAATCAACTTATTTGGAAATGTGTCTATTTAGGCATGGCCTGTGCGTAGACATGAGTTGCGGGTAATTTGTTTAGTGAATGGGAATTTTTTTTTTGAAGTGATTGTTATCACGTCTGAAAATAAATGTTGTCTTGCTTGGAACTGGACAACGATATTTCTCTGAAACTAAATAGAATCTAAAGTGCTTCTCAAAAATCAAGTGATAGTTCCAATTAAACGAGCCCAATTAAATAGGAATAACAATATATTTTTTACATCATATAAATTATACCATCTAAATTAGTACTGCAATTTAGGTAGTTTTTAAGTTATAGCAATGCAAAATAAAAATTTTCTCAATTGGATTTCGTCTAATTATGATACCAGTAGAGGGAAGGACGGTTATTATCACATGACGTCATAATTAATGTAATTAGGTAAGAATATAGTGATAGGGAGTATCGTAGTCAGGGCTGGGCATGTACTCTGGTGATGTGTGTGATCACAGATGTTGTAGACGGTATTGTTATTAGGTCAAGGTCGTTTGAATCTGTTTTTAAAAAATATTCTGCACTAATGGATAAATAGTGCAGAATATTTTTTATTTTTTCATTTATTTTTATTACAATCATAAATAGTATTAATAATGTACAGTAGTTATATCTAAGTTAAATCTAAGAAGTGTTGGAATCGTTCTTCGTCGTAGAGCTGCTGCTTCCGTATAATATGTTGAATGCTGATGAATGGTCGGTATCAAATTTTCTTCGATTGGGGCATGGTGGTTTGTAAGCTCCGTAGTCTGGAAGCAGAGTGCTGTTAGCTGTTGTTGTTATTGTAATTGCATACCCACTTGCAATTAGAACTCTCAACTCTTCAGCAAAAACCTCAATGTCATGGTAGGTTGAAAGGTAAACATCGTCGTACTGGACAAACTTAACTTTGAGAGACATGATTGTTGTGTTGAGCTGAAGTTGCCTCTAGCAAGTCCTCAGAACGATTGAAAGCATGTAACTACCTTCATGTATTTATAGGTAAACTCACTCCCCCCCCCTAGCTACCCCCCACCACTAATCTTTTCGAAGGGGGCCTCGTATTACACCATAAATATTTTCATCACAGAAATAATAGGGGTTCTGCAATAAACACAATCGTCAACACTTAGAGCGCACATAATGCAGCTGCAAAAATGCTTGCAAGGTAAAAACACAATTTCCCTTTCTGCTGACAAACATACTATGCACTCCGAGCCTTGTTTTTGCACCGGTTCGTTTGTTCCCAAGCCTTTGGTTGAGCATCTCTTTTTAACTATCGCATTTTTATATATTTGCTTGGAATGTTTGTCCACAAAGTCTTGTCCCTTGTTAACAATCACAAAGGGACATCTTGGAAACCATCGCGCATGTTCTTGCCATGGATCATCTTCTTCTTGCCAATCCTTTAATCCTCCTCCACAGTAGTAACATATAGTTTCATCATTTTTCCCCGTGTAAAAAAATCCAGCTTCGGATAATTCCCATTTGGAATTGTTTACGACAGAGTTAAGTAGACTTTTTTCAAAAGAATTCAACCTAGTTTGAAAGTGGGTATAGTTTGGAAAGGCAATCTTAATCTTCAAAATGGTTGCAGACATGTTAAGGTACTAGATGGCTTGCTAGGATCCAAATGATAAAAGCCCAACTGTTAGCAACGTTTTATACGCAAATAAAAAGAGGGGTGGGGGTTAGCTCGTATGTAATCGTTTGTATAATTTTGTTTCTGATTTAGGCCAAGGTCATCCATATTAGTTTTTAAAAAATATCATGTTAGTATTTTAAACAAAATACTAACATCATACTTTATAACTTTTTATTTATATACAATCATATGTACAATATTCTAACAACAGTGCAGAGACAGTTCTGTAGAGTTGTTTCCACTAACTCCATGAGACACCAAATAGAGTGAGCCAGGTTCTATGCTGCGTAGATCCTCATTCTGTAACATGTTGACAAACCGTTTTGGAAGAAACATTTGGAACTTTGGTTCATCTCCTGGAGTAAAAGGTGCATCGCTTAAGGAGACTAAAATAGCATCCCCAATAGATGTTTCCATTTTCTTCATTGTATGCACAATATAATGTTTTTGTTCTTTAAGTTCCGAACACTTTTTAGTAATTAAAACACTTGACTTTGAATGAGTGTTGAACTGATCAACAAGGTTCTGGAGTTGAGATGCCATCTTTATCGACCAAGCTGTAGGTGTTTTCCTGTCCTAGGTTAGAACAATACTGATGTGTTGTCTGCACACTTTCCTCATATTTATACCCATCGATTCCCCCACTACCACAGCTCTCCTTTTGGTTTAGGAATGATGCTAAACGGTATGCATTTTTTAAAGCACAATGAGCTTTACGATGACATTTGTTTTTGCCTGCAAGACAAATACTGTCATAACACACATTAAAATGTGAGTCAATCGGTACATCAATCACGTTGCCAATGGTATATTTTTGAATCCAGTTTCGTTTTTCCAAACCTTTAGTGTATATACGGTTGAATTCTGCACAATAGTGGTACATTACATCATAGATGGTGTTGTAATCTAAAAAACCTTCGTTCCATGCAATGAGATGAAAATTCCTAGTAAGCCACTTATTAGTTAACTTGGCTTTAGTATTAAGTTTTTTAAAAGGATGTGGTGGTTTAAACATAAAGGGATAGACAACGTATGTTAATAAATCTAAAATTACTAACTCCTTAACAACATATTCATTTGTATTTCCACGAAAAGCTTGGAACTCAATTACACATGGTTTCTCTTCTATTGTTTTAACTTTGTCTGCGAACCATACCCTCTGCTCCATGGTAAGAATGTTAAGTAACTGATTTCCACACCACGGTAGGTTTTATATCTATACCAGGCCGTACAGTTAAGGCGCGTTGATGTATATTTAACGTGGGCATCATCCCCAGTAGGCCTAC
Source organism: Macrosteles quadrilineatus (assembly GCF_028750875.1). NCBI lineage: Eukaryota > Metazoa > Arthropoda > Insecta > Hemiptera > Cicadellidae > Macrosteles > Macrosteles quadrilineatus. The sequence continues at coordinate 115,476,595 of NW_026542602.1, read as the reverse complement.
CCCACGAGGTTAAATTAGTTTTTTTTAAATTTCAAACCATTACACACTTAGATGGGCTGTGTTTCTTCAATAGTTTCTTTTACTTCATTTGTTGTGGTCTTATTAATCTCGTAGTCTTTTATACTCCGCCACATTTCAACCTCATAGGGGATTCGATTAAAAATTGATGTATCGATCGGTCCGTGTAGAATCTGGGAGTCGGGGTATTGATCCATAGCATCCACTAAATATTCCTTTATTACAGAGCTTGAAAATGTTAGTTGTTTCATGTATCTAGTTACAGGTGAAGCGGCACAACTCAAAACATAAAATTCTTCCCTTGTTAGTTGAATCTTAATATCGTGTTTTGATAGGTCTCTGAAACGTATTTGCTGTCCTCCACGATACTTATAAATATCTATTTCTATGTCACAATCCAATAACCGAATAGCCGTTTTTTTACCAAACATGTTTTTAGCTAAATAACATTCGATTAAGTGCAAATGTTTTATGAATGAGTCCCATGCATGCTCCGAAAACAACAACATTTTTGATCCATGGTTTAAAATTGCGTTAGGTGTGTATGACAGGTCCTTCACTAATCCGATTGCAATGCCTTTAGTCATACATCTTGAAATGGGGTAAAATATACGGAGGAAAATATCCATCAACATATTAAGAGGAAGGTCGTCTTCGGGGGTTTTCTTCCTCTTTAGAACTGAGTTAGATGCAAAGACATTGTTTTCACAATTGTTCAAATCATTGTTATCTTGAGTATGGAATTTTAGAAACTCTGATAATTCATCTTCACAAAGCTTAACTTTTGCGTCAAATTCTTCTCCTCCAACCACCACCTCTTCTTCCACTTTGGTACTGCTTTTATCTTTGTCCGTTACAGAATTCATGTCCACCGTATTATATGTTGCTTCAACCACTGACAAATATATACTGAATCCTTGTTTAAGTGCCTGCTATTTATACCTTGTCTTGCTGTGGTTTATAAAACCATCTTTACTATACCAGTTAAAGGAGTGTATGTCACAATTTTGTCATGAAGAATCAAACAGTACGCACTTGTATTAGAAGGTATGTTGGATTCAAACTCCATTTCTAATTTTATATCCACACTAGAAGATTTGACGGATTCATTTTGTTTTGAACAATCAATAACCACGATTGGAGCTTTTGAAATAAATTCAGTTGGTGATAGTAAAGGTGTGTTTGCCTTGCCATAATATGAAGATTGAAATCTAGCATACATATCGTATAAAATACTATAGCGCTTCTTTCCAAAAGAAACATTTAAATTGTCGTATGGGAAGAATTGAGAGTTAAGGTACAGTTTACAGTTTTTAAGTTTACAATGATCGAATAATGTTGCATCAGCAGTTATGTTACTCCTTCTGTCTGTTTGCAGCCCAACTATCACATATCTAGGTTTTTCTAAATGATTAGAAGTCTTTACAGTCCATGTATGTCTTTCTGTCTCAGGTAGAATAGGGTATTCATGCAATTCCCAGCTTCTGAATGGTAGAACGATGTCACGATCAGCTTTCAACTGCCTTAAAAGTGTAATCCTGTGTTCATCTGCCAGTTTCAGGTGTGGGACTCTCCAGACTATCTTATTCAAGTATAATTTCCATTCCAAAGCTTCTTCGGTCGTTGATTGAGGAGCTATAATAAGGTCTTTGTCATTTGAAGATCGTAACAGGACCAATTTTTGTTTTACGTTAATCAATATCTTATTGTAATCCTCAGCAAAACCTAGTAACAGCTTTAACGGCACAGAAAAATCAAAATTACCATCTGCATTAGGTTTTATGGAATCTGAACTGGGATTAACCCATCCAGCAACCTCTAGTAAATTTCTTGTGTTTGGTGATAATGAGCATAGTCCTTTAAGTGTACTAGATATTCCTACTCTTTTTGTAGAGTCTATGGTAACTCCTGAAATTTCATACCTTATTTCATCAAAGAGAAAAGCCATTGGGTTACTAACGAAAGGGATTGTTGTTCCTATAGTTCCATCCTTTTTTGTTACTGTTCCTTCGATGTATAAACAACTCTCAGAAGGAAGGGTGTAGACATCTTGCTGTTGGATTGGGATTCTAATTTCATCGTTATTGTTTAATTTCGATGAAGCGTAAGGGTTGTGGGTGTGATACTCCTTTTCCCATAGAGTCTCGTCGAAAGTTGGACCGTGCGTTATATCCAGTATATCCATTATTGTTTACATGCAGACCAATATCCTGTAGAAATTTTATGTTTTCAACTGTTAACTCTTCTGATGCAGGTGGCCTACTAACTCTTAAATCACCAGTGCTCTTCTTTTTAAAGGATAGTCCCATTATTCATAAACTGGGTTAACATAAGAAAATGAACAGAAGTTTATCTTACCCTCTAGAGTTTAAGGGGTCCTGGTTTCATCTAAAATATAAATGAAGATGTTTGATATAATATAACTACTATTCATTCTGTAAAGTATCTGATTTTTTCTACTTATTATCAGGATATGTCAAGAATTTCCCTAATTTGATATCGAGGGGTCAGAATGATATTTCGATATATTTTTAAGTTGTTGACCATCATATTCAGGTTTGATCATGCGTTCTTCTTCATTCCAAACAAACTTTGATCCCATATATGTTATAAGCCGATCTTTTACCCGATATACATGTGTGGGAAATTTGTAATCTCCACCACGATAAGATGCAAATCCACTTATACTACTATCTTTAGCTATTATTACAGGAGTTAATGGATTATTTATAACCAAGTCGAATTCCTTATCACCACATTTAAAGATGTCTTTTTCCTGATCGTATGTCAATGTTTGGCTAACAGTGCTTACATCATCTTTGTTGATTCCTTGAGCAACATTAGTGATTCTCCTATTTTTAGCATCAAAGCAACATCCTTCAGGAGGAGAAATTGTCTTTTTTACTTCTTTTACCGCTTCCTCAAGACCATCATTAGAAGATTTCAAGTTTTGTGTTAATGTGGAAAATTGATCGCTTAATTCTTTCAATTTGTCCAACTTTTCATCTATTTTAAGAAGTTTTTCTTCCACACTTTTAAAATCTAGTTTATTAACATAGTAACGGTTTAAATAACCTTTTGTTACCGGTTGATGTGCTGTTTCATAATCAGATGCAACCCTAAATCTTTTTGTATCTTCTTCATCGTCATCATCTTCCAGCTCTACTTGTCTCTCACGTTTTTGTGTATACAAAGAGTGGCCAAATTTATCAATTATGTGGTGCCTTATCATTTCAGGTGTTCAACTTTCAACGTGTACAAACATAATAATGATTTTCCAAAAGAAATTTACTTATATATTAAAACACAATTGAAAAACAGTTTTTTTCGCACTTCTTATTTTTCTTTAAGTGTAAACAAACTGTAATTCTTTCATTTCTGAAATCTACCAGTCTATTGTCTTGGTCCATGATTTTTAGTGTAATGTTGCTGATTGTCCGGGTAGTGATTGGTAAGTAAATTACAGGATTAGGTATCTCTACCAGTTTATAACCAGGTGGTACAGCGGGAAAGAATTGGAAAATCATATGACCTTGTTTGTTGTTAATGAATGATCCGGTGGCTATATTACAATCTATTCTTACTGTGTTTACTTTAAAAATGTCTACAACGTTTTCTGAGTAATAACTGATTCCAGGTTCAGCTTTAATACTACCGAATCCTAATAGTTTTCCAATGGAATTAGGCTTAGAAAAATCTACTTCCACAGTACACTTTAACATAGATTTTAAAGTATTGTTGTTGGTTCCTAGTTGGATATAGTATTTCTTTTCCTTTGTTGTTATTTTTTGGAATTTTTCTTGTATATAGTCTCTTATGTCCTGCACCTCATATGCACCTTTTGGAATAGTTATTACTTTATCTTTATCGAAATGAAACAGGTTGTTTGTTTCATCAACGTTTGGTATTGAGTTGTACGATTCAAAACTGAGAAGACCGATTTCATACTCATCAAGAGAACTCAACTCAATAGGCGGGAAATAATCGATAGAGAGCACAGAGCTCCTACCTGATAGTGTTAGGGTCTGAGACATAACTGAATGCTATAGGTTAATTACCACTTATTTATAGACAACTAATGCTTTTCTTTAAAAATTCTAAACACAAATGGCCACATATTGATGTATCTTCTGGTTGTTGTCCTTCATAGTTATAGTATATAATTTTTGAAGATTTGAAATATTCAAGAAGTTCCTTCGGAGGTGGTAAGTTCCCAAAACTGTCAAAGTAGTAAACTATTTCACCAAGTTTTTTGTAACAAACCCAATGAGTGCCAGGACCTCTAGCATTATCAAGATTCACTATACCAGTCTCGTTATATTTTACTACAGATGGTAGTTCATCCTTCATAAAAACGCCTCTGAAGAAAGGTATGCGTAAACAGCTAGCGTATCGTAAAAGCTCAATATTGCTTAAGGATTTATCCGGAATTATCAACTTATTCTTCTTGTTTAATAAACACGGTATGGCCTTAGATATAACCCTCCTCCGTTCTTTATCATAGACCAAATTGTAGGTTTGTTCTTTTTTTTCTATGAGAAGTTCTGTTTCGTTTCCTTCTTATATTTCCTCCACGTTTCTTAACATTACTATGTCTTCCTTTTCTCCTTTTTCCTCCACCAAAAGCTGTTTTTCCTTTCATTGCTGCCGCTACTGCTAACGCTGCTGCTTTCTCTCCAATACTACTATCACTTGCTTTTACACGTTGCCAAGCTTTCTCAGCAAGTATTTTGTCTGCTACTGATCGGTCTTTTAAATTACCAAATTTTGAATATGCTATATCGTGATCTTTACAAGCTTGATCGAGCTTATTTATTCCCGGATCTCCTCTAGCAAGGCGTTTTTTTAATTTTGTTCCAGGACCACAGTACTGATAACCACCAATTAAATGCAATTCCACAGGCAGTAAATCAATAGCTTTGTTGACTAATGCTCCAACTGGTTTAGTTAGTATAGAAAGTGCCGTCGATGTTATTCCCCTTCCTCTCTTGAAGGTCTCTCGATTGCGAATGGCACGGTTGTGGTTTAACATTTGTTTTATAGTAAAATCACAAATGAAGAGTGCACTCTATAAATATGTATCAACGAATGATTAATAAATGGTTTTTCTTTTAATTTATATGATTTGTTTAATAAACACTGGTAATTAAACTGGTCTATGTAAGCTTTGTACACAAACAATACAGTGTATTAGCACAACAATTACTTCTTTGTAATTTTAATAAATAAATAGCAGTTATTAGTATTACTCAATTATCCCTCGATTGCGCAGTTCATCTACTAAAGCTACCCATTCGTTTTCTAACCCTGAATGACCAGCTTCAATAGCTTCACGTATCAATTTCATTCTATCAATTAATTTGTTTGCATTGTTGTAATATATTACGTTAGTGTTGGAGCAGTCTTTAAATAGTCCTTCGCCAGAATAAGTTGAAATGTCATCTTTCCTTTTTCTCTTATGAATTGTATCAATGTCGATTGATGACATTGCCCTTCTTTTAACTCTTTTGACTTGTGACGGGAATAGTTCTGAAATGATAGTTGTGTATTTAACAGATTGGTTTCTATGTATTGGTAAATTAGAGTTGTAACCTTTTCTATGAAGGTTTGTTTTAGCACAAATGTTTTTAAATAAAACTAAATCTTTTTTATTATATTTACCAGGCTTGTTTTTAAATATAAGTTCGAATAAACCAGGTGTCCCCTTATACTTTTTGTTTCCTACATGTATAACATCATTTTCATCAATGTCTAGCTTACTATTTCCAATCATTAGTCCTTTTTCTTCAAGTCTAGCACCATACACATGGTATTTTCTGTTAGCATTTGTAGAATGTAACATTTTTAATAAATACTTCCTTCCAAGCACAGATTTAGAAGTTATATCTTCTCCCAATTTACTTATTTCAGATGGATGAATATCTGCATTCTTAATACTTTCATATTCTTCAGGAATTTCTAAAGTTTGATCCCCTTCTCTAGAATCTTTATCCGATTCATCACTCTCCTCAGCATCCTCAAATTCTTCTAAATCCTCGTAGTCGTTATAAGTCGTTACTGGTTCTAAACCACCATCTTGTACTTCTGATTTCGATACAGGTAGTAACATTTCACTATCTTTAGTTTGAATTGATTTAGAAAATGTGTGTGACAAGTCTTTTATGGGTTCAATGATAGGTTTAAATGTTGTTTCTAAATACCTATCTCTTTCACTTATTCCCATTCTTAGAGCCCTGTTTTTTCTTCTAATGGAATCACTTAGTGTTTTTATTTCCTTTATAAGCTTTTCTTGGCTACCCATGTTCTCAAGATGAAATTCAATCTACTAATAGATAAGGTTTATAACTGTTAGTGTATTATAACGAACCTATCAAACCCTATTCGATATCGCCCGTTTTTTATAGTTTGATCCTTATCAATTACAACAAATCCATATTTTTCACCCCAAGCCTTACAACATATTGTTTTTAACATTTCAAATGGCATATCAACACCTACATGATCATTATATATGTGTTTTAAATTCATCTCATCTTGTTTAAAAATTATAATTACATTTGCATTATCCCTTATTAATTGTTTTGGAATTTTGCTATATGTTTGACCAATGTATATACAGTCTATACTGTTGTGTCTCCCCATGGAAAAGTAGTTTCTTATCGTGTCATGATTTTCACACGACACGTCATCGAATATGAATACAGAATGAGGTTTAGCTTCACCAGGTTGTAGTATTTCACTGCTTGCATCAAATTTGAATAAAGATACCTCTTTTACGTCTGAAATTATTTTATCTAATAGTTGATATTTAGGTTGAGCCAATGATTTTGAAAATATATAAACATTATTAAACCGCAAACCATGTGGGTTTGTTAACAAGTTAAATACAACATTAGTTTTTCCACAATTGGATGGTCCACTTACAATAGCCCTAACACTATCGGGTAATAGTTTACCATGTCTTCCTTCTTTGAGTTTTACATTATCTACAGTTAAATTGTCTATATTCTCAATTTCAAAAAAGTTTCTTCTTCAAATATAAACTTTTGATTCCTTTTGCCTTTTTTATTACACCAATATCACTGTCAGTACTTCCAGTGTATAATTTTAATGAGTATAGCTTCGACATCAGTGCTACTACTTCTTCCAAAGGGATTCCATTTGTTTCGTCTTTGAACTTTCCTAACACCTTTTTGTGTTTACCATTGTCATAGTTATGATGATCCCTCGGGTAGTCAGAAAAGTCGAAATCGTCTTTATACATAAATGTTCGTAAATCTTCATACATATCATGAGTTTTGATCCAATAAAGGAATGCGTCGGTATCCATATATATAATTCCAATATTGTCTCTTCCGTAAAATGAAACCATCTTGTTATAATGAAAGTCGTACATGTGTGTTTTTGAAATGTCAAGTATACACATACCAACATACATAGGTCTATCCATTTTAATAGTAGTTTTGTCCATTGACACACAAACAAGATTTTCATTTATGATAATAGATGATTTAAAATTTGGTTGCCTTACAAGTTTTTCTACCTTTTTGGGATCCGATACTAACTTAACATTTTTATGTTTTCTTTTATTTTCTAAGGTCTTTCCAAATATCGCATTATTCATCAGCTTAAAAAAGTCCTTTTGGAAAGCTGATGATGCTGCAGCTCTTCTTTTTGTGTTTGAGTCAATATATGTTTTTAACCAACATGATTGATTAAACTGTAAAACACGGTGAACTTTTTTTAATTTTAGACCGAGTTCAATGGCTTGTTGGACAACCCAAAAATGGGCAACATAGCGTTTCTTGTCGTTAAGCGTCATCATCAGCTTAGGGTGTTTTCCCTCCGGTGGTATTTCGGATTTAGCTAATAGAGGTAAATCATAGTGATGATCATGAAGTGTGGATGGGTATTCAAAATCACACTCAATTATAAATCCGGTGTCGCCATTTTTTGGGATAGTTGTCACATCACCTAATAATATTGGATCAATCCATTGAAAATTACCATATGGAAGTGGGTTTGACATTGCCCACCCATATAAGTTATTAGCGTCAAAATACCCTAGATAAACTGATGGGTCCTCCTTCTTGAAGCCTGGAATGTGTTTATTATTTGCTTTTACATGTCGTGTAACACTCTGGGTAAGCCCTCCACGGATACTAGATTCAATCATGAGAACCATATCAATGTCTGTTAACAGCTGTAATGTACATTTTGTTTCTTTTAACATAGCTTGCCAAGCTAATCCAGGTGAGGTGTAAGAATGTAGTGGGTCTAATCCATAGGCCGCTATACAGGTGTTACGGAATTCCTCCATTATATCGCAAAGAAGTGTTACATCTAACTTCACATAAAAGTCACTATACTCGCCTAAGGTGTTCATTTTTAACTCGTTCCATACCTGGCAAGCATGTTGATAGTCTTCAGGGTCAATATTAGAATCATTTAACTGACTGTAAAATGCCTCAATGGGTGGCAGTGACGTCTCGTTGAATCTTTCAGGATTATCAATATAATCATAAGGGTACACTCCTTTACGAAGAACCAAATCCATTTTATCAGATGCAACAATCTTTTGAGTTTCAATAAAGTGTTCTCTTTGCAAATTAGCTGTCAATTTCTCTAAACTAGAAGCCATGAATCTAAAAGAGTCAACAAACCTTAATTTTATTTTACCCACTTTTTTCGAAAAACTTATAAATTTCTCCGTGCTTGTAGCTAAAACATCAATCGCCCCTTTGTCCCTACCTAATTCAGGAATTATGAAATGTGAGTCATATCCACTTAAATTGTGGAACACTACAGGGATAAACTTTGGTAATTTAAAATTAATGTTACACCTGTTGCAAGCAGGGCCTTTGTAAAAACCAGTCAGGTGATCATGATCACGCACACGCCTGTTGTCTTCTGTAAAACTACAGTCACAAAGGTAACATCTATCCGCACTTTCATGGAATGTCAATTCATCATGTTGAAGATTGTTCATCGGAAATACATAACTATACAGTTTTTCTACCTTATTAGCTATATCATACAGGTTATCTACAAATGTCTTAGCAGCATTTTCACCTCGATATACAAGTGGTTGGGTTGTTAACCCATACCGACGTAGATGATCTTCTTCCAAAGTTGATTTAAGCATTAAACAAAAGCTGTTTGGTTCATGAAATTGAAATTTTTTAATTTTACTTTGATCACACTCATCTATAACTAAAGGAACTAATGATGACTCAAAGTCTGCATATATAACAATTGGTATTCGATATTGTTGAGCGGTTTTGTTGAATTTAATAAAAGCTCTATTAGGGGGAGGTAATTTAACCCTTACTTCATCCTTACTATTGCAGAGACGTTGGTGGTCAAGTAACCATTCCTTACCACCCATCTGAAATGGTTTGGCAACATAGCAAAAACAACGTTTGCAAATAGTGAGTCTCATCTTCCTTTTGGATAGTTGTCTTGATAAAAGTGCATTAAAGTTTTTGATGTATACATAATGTGAGATTTTACCATTTGTGAGGAGTAAAAGATCAGTATGGTCTTTACGCTCATGAGATGTAACCTGAATGGGAAAAACATTATTAGACTCATCCAATCCATAGACATTAACTGATGAATTAAGATTCTGTTTTTCAAATCTCTTGATATCTTTTAAAGACACTGGGTAAGACAAACCTGAGAAATTATATTTATGAGCCACTTCACTATAATACCGGCTAGGTCTATAGGCATTCCTATCTTCAACAAACTTTGCTAAAAGTGCATATTTAAAACATTCATTGTCCTCATTTTGAACATTTATACAAGTTCTTGTATCAGCAATTTTTTTAGGCAGTGGAATGAAACTACTACCTCTATCACCATATCCATGTTTATGTACACGTATATCTAAACTGTCTACACTTAGCAAAGACCACCCAGACCCTCTTCCTTCATGTTCAGATATTTTAACAACAATTTCTTGTAAGCAACTGTCGACTTCAGCCTCTATATCACTGGTTACCATGATCGATTTATTTCGTGTTATAAACCCCCGCGGGGAAACCTCATTTTGCACATTTGTAAATCTAGTGTCCAAGAGCAAGCCGAATTTGATAAAATTAAGTCTGGTTAGTTCCTTTTCTAGTGTTTCTATGATAAGGGGTTTAGCTTTTAAAATAAAATCTGACAATTCATAATTGTTATTAGAAATTTTGAAATGGTTTACTATTGCTTTAGGAAATGATTGAGCTAATATTTCTACTGACAATTGTTGGTTTGGTGGTGCATACTGTATAACTGTTGATCTATTCTGTTGCAAGAAGGGGTCTTCAACGAAATCTTCATATTCCATCGGTGTTGAAGATTCATTAGGTCTATGTAAGAGTTCATGATGAATATTTAAGAGCAATTCATCCTCAAAAGACTCCCAACAATTTTCACATTGATACATTTTTGCAGGTTTAAGACACTACTTAGAAAACTATCTACATTACACACTGCATGGTTGTATTCACAGTAATGATATGGGTGGGGCTCAGGACTCATATATATAGCACAGTGTATAACCCCCACTCCATTTTTATTCAATGAAGGGGCGTGTTAAACCCCCCACCAATGGCTTAAGTATTTTATAAATAACACCTGAAATAGGGGTTTAGCATACACATTCACAATGTCTCCTACAGACCACACATACCTTACTGGAGTAGAGCCCAGAATCTTAGCGACTGATTTTGATGAAGCAGGGAATGTGGAAGAAAACGATACAGAAAGTGACGAGGACTTGCAAGAGATGCTAGAAGAACAAGTGGACGAAGAGTTTATTAATGAACAAATTCAACCCACTGAAGACACACCAATTAAAGAATTTCATTCGGACTATTGTGAAACACCAAAGATTCCAGTTCAAGCAGATGAAGTTGAAAATGGTGAAAACAAACTTTGTCGAATATTACAGTTTTGTGGTAATGTTCGTAGAAGATTATCATTTAGTTCAGAGAGTGAATCATAAAACATGTAGCTATTTTATTGTTTTTTAAAAATTCTTCAGTTTGACCTTGACCTAATTGTTTGGGCACAGTATTACGCTTTAACAATATTCTATGACTGTATTGGTCTTAATTATGAGTACCTAAAATGATTTGGAATATTAACAATAGATAAGGTTTTCATAAGAAAAACTAAACATAAAATTCAAGCACATTTTATTTTTGTCTAAATTGAAAAAACAAATAATGACAAAATATAAACAATATTGTAAACAGTTTTTGTATTGAACTAATATGAAGTAAATTTTGTTTTGCTAAATAAATGCTATTTTGATTTAATTTGAAAGTCCAGGAATAATTTAAAGTTTAAGTATAAAGATAAGAGTTCAAAAACAATAGAATATATATATGGAGGAATTAGCCTGAGAAAGTTACTACAAATAAGTATATATATATATATTTTACCTTGAATTGTTAAGTTATACAGCATGGCATTGAAGAAATATAATCTTTATCGTACAATATGAACGATTAAAATGTTAAATATAACTTGGTCTAAATATATTATACACAAAACTTTAGGAACACATTATTAGGTTATGACAAATGTGTTCCTAAACCTTTACGATAAAATAGGTTGAAAAGCTCAAGGTCACTCTTTGAATGCAAAAATTGGGAACGCATTTGTTATGATACAACAAATGCGTTCCCAATTTTTGCATACTAAAGGAAAATAAAGAAAATAATAAAAACACGTTAAAACTAAAAACCAATTTACAATGTTACTGTAACCAATCCCGAAGACCGATCACGAATTAAGTAGTATCGGTGTGGTGTATTCGGGATGGTCATGCCTCTTGGTAATTTAAGGCGGAACCTGTCATTTCCTTCTTTTAAAATGACTTCACCACTAGGTGTCATCATTAGAATTTCTAACTTTTTGTTTTTGGGCAACCTATTAATTCTGGTTTTTTTGGCAATAATTTGTGGTGGACGACAGGGTCGAGCAAAGCCTGACGTCCGTGGTTGGCTGGGTAAGATCTTGTTTATCACAACAACACGGGAGGTGCTCGGTGCCGGATCAGATAAGCAAGATTTTTCCTGAGCCTGAGTTTTTACAATAATTGATGGTCTTGATCTTTCAAATGATGGAGGATTTTCTGTGACAGGATTATTATTAACAATTTTAGGTTGGGCGGGTACCATCCTGCTTTTCCCCTTAGTGTGGAGGCTACACACATTGGTATCGGAAAAGCAGGATTTTTCACAGCGCTCACCTTTTTTCACCCCTTTTTGGAAAACATAAGTACATTGAGACTTGATCTTAAATGCTGCTCGTCTTTTTGCCATAAGTTTTTGCATTTTTTCAGAAGGGGTTTTTTGTGAGGGAAGGGATTCTTTTGAGGACTCGGGTTTTGCAAATAGTTTTCTTACAACAGCAGGTGCAGCAGGGAGGGATTTGGGTGGAGGTAATGGAATGGTTATTTCAGGAGAATCTATGTTGGTAATCTGGTTTGAGGATGGATTTAAATTAGGAAGAGTTAGGTTAGGTGTTTGAGGTTTTGGAGATGACTTATCTTTGTTAGGAGATGACTTGTTTTTGAGAGGAGACGGCTTATCTTTGGGAGGAGATGGCTTTTCAGGAGATTTGATAGGGGATAGTAAGGAGACAATCAAGGGAGAAAGTAGCATTGATAGAGGGGACATATTTCTTTGTTTTCGGGGGGATGACGTAGAAGACGAGGATGAGGATGATGAAGACAAGGAGTCAAAAGACGAGGATGAAGAAGAAGAAGACGATGGCGATGATGGAGGCCTAGGTTTCAAAGTGTTGGCAGCAGAAGAAGAAGGTCCAGGCTCTTGAATATTCTTGACGATAGAAGTTGACGATCCAGGCTCTGGAGAAATCTTGGAGACAGGCAGAGGCTTTGAAGTATTGGCATCAGCAGAGGAAGGTCCAGAAGAAGTGTTGGCAGCAGCAGAAGGTCCAGAAGAAGTGTTGGCAGCAGCAGAAGAAGGTCCAGGCTCCTGAATCGTCTTGGAGACAGTACATTCTTTCCTTATTTCCCCATTCAATGCCTGGAGAAGTTTGGACCTTTTCACTCCAGCCACCGGCTTCATCGGCTTAGTGGTCTTTCTGTAGCAGGGGTCCATGGCTCTTCTGCAGGCAGGCAACAGAATGATGTTATTAACCAAAATGCTCTCACATATATACCCACTCCAAGTGGTGGGGGATATAGGTATAGGACAGAGTGGGGGAAGTTAGGAGTGTTGTAAAAGGGTGGGGAGTGGGAAATAATTATATCTAATAGGAAGAGTTTGGCTATGGATTGAGAAACTATTTTCAAAGATAAAGTTTCAAATAACCAATCATAAAAGTAGGTCAAGGTCATCCTCTATTAAAAAAAAACCGAAAGCCATGCAAGAAAAAATAGTAGTGCAAAGATTCAAACTACCAACACCAAAACACAACTACTGGTGCATAGTATCTACAAGACTATCTACAAGTAAGACTACAACAGTACATGCATGAAGAACCTGAAAATGATTAGACATATAGAAAAGATTTGACTAGGGAATGAACAACAAAGTGTAACTGGCTTGGTACCCATTTTACACTTTAAGGAAACACATAAGGTTTTCTTGCCTCTATGTGTGTTAAGGAAGGATAGAGTTTAACCTGAAAATGATTAGACATATAGACAAGATTTGACTAGGGAATGAACAACAAAGTGTAACTGGCTTGGTACCCATTTTACTCTTTAAGGAAACACATAAGGTTTTCTTGCCTCTATGTGTGTTAAGGAAGGATAGAGTTTAACCTGAAAATGATTAGACATATAGACAAGATTTGACTAGGGAATGAACAACAAAGTGTAACTGGCTTGGTACCCATTTTACACTTTAAGGAAACACATAAGGTTTTCTTGCCTCTATGTGTGTTAAGGAAGGATAGAGTTTAACCTGAAAATGATTAGACATATAGACAAGATTTGACTAGGGAATGAACAACAAAGTGTAACTGGCTTGGTACCCATTTTACACTTTAAGGAAACACATAAGGTTTTCTTGCCTCTATGTGTGTTAAGGAAGGATAGAGTTTAACCTGAAAATGATTAGACATATAAATTGGAGGTCAACCTGCAAACAAAATAAACAACAAGTTAGTTAACCAGAAAACAAAACAAGTGAATATAGTAATGCAACAACAAGTTAGTTAACCTGAAAGGAAAAAACAAGTAAACATAGCAATTCAACAAAAGATTAGTCATTATTAACCTGAAAAAGAAATGAGCTGATATATGAATGCGGGCCCAACATTGCATAAGTTAGCTCACCGTTCATCACTTGATGTGCAGCTTGCTTGTGCACATGATGTGTACCTGGCAAGAGCACGTGATGAACAGTGACGTTTGAAAGAACTCCAACTAGTTTTATGCGCTCTGGTGGGGGCCGGGCTATATGGGGGTGTGGTCTACTCAGCCAATCACAGGACAGGTGGTGTAGTGGGGAGGGCTCACTGGGGGCGTGGTCTACTCAGCCAATCAACGGACAAGTGGTGTAGTGGAAGTCTCTCAATAATGAAGCAAAGGGGGGGGGGTGTAACTAACACGTGCAGCTACTAATCATATTTGTATCAATCCAAAACAATATACAGGCTTAAAACTGAAGTAAAGTCCATTAAAAGGTATAAGTTGTTCGCTTAAGAATGGTATATAATCAGAGAAACAATTTTCTTCAGGCCTCAGGAACAAGATATTAAATCAATTAAATTACTAACCAAGCTAATTACAATATGAAATTACGACAACATTTAGCAGACACCAATATGTAACCCATGCAATATATTTAATTATACATGTAGATTTCAACTAATATATCACATCATTTCAGCTACGCAAACACAATATGGAACAGAGAATAATTAGACCTACCTATTTCAGTAGAAATCAGGAACACTTGGTGTATAAAGTTAGGCCACGATAACTCTAGAAAAGAAAATGCACATTAAATTTATTAAGTATTGTAACCATTTTATGCGTTTATTTAAAAAAAAAATCTTAAGCAAGCTATATTTTAATTTCAAATTATCAGAAGATACATAAAACGGTTTTGTTATTGATTAAAGACCTATGAGATAGTTTGATTATTGTTTTCAAACCATTCCCAATAACAATCAAATAAGGAAATCACTGACAGTATTTTCTATCTTAAACAATCATATAAGAATCATCTTCATCAAGCTACATTTTAACAAAGTCAAAATTCAAACCTTTGAATGATCACAAAAACAGTTTTATTACTGTCGCAAGAAGGAAATAGCTATCAGTTATTTTCAATCATATACAATTGCGATTCCCAATAAAAATCAAATAAGAAAATCACTAACATTATTTCCATTATAAACAATCGTATAAGGAAACACCTACATTTTAACAAAGTCAAAAACATATATTAAATTAATCGAAAGATCACAAAAACTGTTTTATTATTTAAAAACCTAGCAGTGTGAAGCGATTCCCAATAAAAATCAAACAAGGAAATCACTAACAGTATTTTCTATATTAAACAATCATATAAGAACCATCTTAATAAAGCTACATTTTAACAAAGTCGAAATTCAAACCTTTGAATGATCACAAAAACAGTTTTATTACTGTCGCAAGAAGGAAATAGCTATCAGTTATTTTCAATCATATACAATTCACAATAAAAATCAAATAAGAAAATCACTAACATTATTTCCATTATAAACAATCGTATAAGGAAACACCTACATTTTAACAAAGTTAAAAACGTAAATTAAATTAATCGAAAGATGACAAAAAACTGTTTTATTATTATTTAAAAACCTAGCAGTGTGAAGCAATTCCCAATAAAAATCAAACAAGGAAATCACTAACATTTACTTCCATCTCAAACAACCATATAAGAAAGAAGCTATTTATAATTCATCAAATGATCACAAAAAGCAGTTATGTTACGATTTTAGACATAACAGTATGTGAGGTAATTCTCGATAAAAATCAAATAAGAAAGAAGCAATCTATTCCAGCTATATTTTACTAAAGTCAAAAGACATAATTTAGAAGTTATCAAATGATCACAAAAAGCAGTTATGTTATGATTTAACACATAACAGGATGAGAGGCTATTCTCAATAAATATCACTAACAGTTTCTTCCATCTTAAAAATTTGAATCAAACTATATCTATATATAAAGCCAAAAGCACCCATGAACTTTTGAGAAAACTAAAAGTCACACCCCCATTATTGAGCGAAGCAAGCGAAGCTCACTTTCCCTCACTTTGTAACTTCTTTATAAGAGCATCAGAATGTAATGGCTTGACCAATTGATATGAAATTTGGCCAACAGTTAAAGAATACTGAGTACAATGTTTTGGTAAAAAATATTTACGAATTTCCTTCTGGATTTTATTTTACAGGTCACGCAATTTCGCTTGTTATTTTAATGTAAGTTGAAAGAAAAATTATATTGGGTTTATGACATATGGGTTTATCTCGTTTCATTTAAATAAGATAAACATATATTAATTATTTGTAACTGTTTTGTTTACATTTCAATGTTTACTTTCATCCTAGGTTAAAGTTGGAATATAACAGTTTATCAATGGAAGTAACAGTTTTGCTATATTTGTTTGTTGCTCAAAGACCCAACATAATATTGGTCGTCGCACCAATAATGCAAATATTGTAAGAGAGTGGTGTCGTGAACAAGAAGCTGATAATAATAGGCAGTTAGCTAATCAATTCCAACTTGAATTAGATGCACTAAAATTTTACACTTTGGACTAACTGTCATCGGCAACGACTAACAGCTTCAAACCAATTACCGATTTGTTCGCGTTGTCGTTCAAATGCAAATTAATTCACGGCGTTAAATAATATGGATGTGTCAAGTGTCCCGAACGAATTAACTGACCTGGCGATTGTAGAACAAATTTTGATTATACATTTTGAGTACATCCTGCTATGCACATTTACAAAGTACAAGCAAATGGTCAGGATGGCCGGTTTCACTACAAAGGTACAGTATGAACTATCAGATAAATTTGTCATTCTTTAGAACTTAAATAATATCGGGCAAACAAACGGTGAATCTGTTGAAAGGGAACATATTGTAGGGTGTTAGCTGCTTTAGCCATTGACAATCTTTAAATAATGCTTCGCTCATTTATGCGTCTAAAGTGTAACGGCAGACCACCTTAGTATTAGCGGGAAGTCTCAAATCAAAGAAATAAAATTACCCAAACTTAAATTACGCAACACAGGCTATCAGTTAGGCAACAGTTTTCTTTAATTCTCAATGCTGTAAAAACTTTGTTGTAACATGTTAACTCAAATTGAAGCAGATCGTTTAGCATTCATTGGAAGTTATCAGTTAAAACTGAGAGCAAAAAGAGATATTTAAAATTATTATTAGCGGGAAGTGTCAAATCAAAGAAATAAAATTACCCAAACTTAAATTACGCAACACAGGCTATCAGTTAGGCAACAGTTTTCTTTAATTCTCAATGCTGTAAAAACTTTGTTGTAACGTGTTAACTCAAATTGAAGCAGATCGTTTAGCATTCATTGGAAGTTATCAGTTAAAACTGAGAGCAAAAAAATAATGTAGGCAAACCTTTTACAACACAAAAAGAGATATTTAAAATTATTTTCTAACAAGTGTTTCAACAACTCTAAGATGTAGCTAAAATTACTCAAATTGAAGCACGGGTTCTCTAGTACTAATATAATAATAGTTATAAATATATGCCACAAGAAAGATTAAATGCCTGTATGAATAAAATCTATTACAAAATATGAGACATACATTAAATGATTAAGCAATCTTAATTCAACTGTCTCATATTGAAAAACTACTAATTTAATATATATAGAAATTTTCGTAAAACCACAAGCTCAACAACAAAACTCAAAATATTTTCCATACAAATAGCTTTATGTATTTAAGGTCTAAAACAGTAAGAACTAATATATTAAGAGAGTATAATTACCTGTATCAGAAAAATCCCCAAATCACAATATGTAGATGTGGAATATGTAGAACTAGAAACACTTGAACTTAAAAAATCGGCAAATATAATCAAAACGCTCGAAATTAAATAAAGCAACAAGATAATTGGTAATTAATGTTCACAGACTACAGTATTCGAGGAATAGGTTCACTAGCAAAGACAAGTGAATACTGGTTAGTTGACGCTGCAGACAGACCTTGAAGATTATGCAGTGACAATAAAAGTGCAACGCTACTTACCTATAAGATGCAAATAATTGCAGAACTGCATAAAGTGTCTAGATGCTACATTCCAAACAGAACTCAATATATCAATTATTCAATCCAAGTAGGCTGTTCACATTGTTCAAGCCAACACAGACAGGATGTCTACCTAAAGTCGTGCCTACAGGATGGAGCAAGTTACGTGACGCGCATGCGTACGTGCACATGTTTTCCTCCCGTCTTAGGCAAGACAATATTAAGACTGAAACCTATTACCCAAACTTCTATAAGCACTATATAAGTGTTAACAGTGCGAATTACCAGTCATTTGACTATTACCAATCACTAGGTGAACATGTCCTCTGGAAATGCTCCTTCTATTCAAGAAAACAAAATATCTTCGACAACGGACAACAATATATCTCCATTAACAGATAACTCAAATAGTAATCAAGGACAAAACACAGTAGACATAACTATGTTAATAATACAAGATCCCAAAGTTACCAGCACAACATATTTTTTAAATCAGGCGTTTGAAGAACTCATGCGGCAGCTAGTAGATGGATAGATCAAAAATGAAAATATACTACAATATTTTACCTATAAGTGCAGAATATTTTTTAAAAACAGATTCAAACGACCTTGACCTAATAACAATACCGTCTACAACATCTGTGATCACACACATCACCAGAGTACATGCCCAGCCCTGACTACGATACTCCCTATCACTATATTCTTACCTAATTACATTAATTATGACGTCATGTGATAATAACCGTCCTTCCCTCTACTGATACCTTAAACTATTAAGAAAACTGACTTACAAACTGTCAAGCTAAGACTGAAACTTTTTGTACGTATTTTAAACTAATTTTGAATGCAAAATGAGTGTAGAATGCCATGGAAGATATTTGCTGCTTGTTACTGACTAATATCAGTGGTCTTTTGGCCAGAAACATTAAAGAAATCTAATGATTAAATATGGTGGGTCCAGTTTTGAAACATCAAAAAGCCACTGACTTTTTTCAGTGTCGATTAGGCAATCATGTGATAACTAAACACTATGATCACTTATTATAGCTGCCCATCTCTTGTTTTAAGTGTGGAGAATGTTTTGCCACTTTCAGAAAGTTATGTATGTTATAAATGTCAATATTAGTTATACCTAAAACCCCTAATATTGTTTAATACGACCCATCAATTGTGTGATATCATATGATACAATTAATATGTTATTACACACATCAAAATCAAACTATTAACTTGGCCGATAAACCTGACCCAAATACTGCTTAGTTGATGCCACATTAGGTTTTGACAAAGTTGAGGTCGAACAATGCATTATCACCAGAACCACTGAATGCAACAAGTTGTGTGTTGGAAAATGAATCGTTAAATAGTTCTGATTGACTTGAATGCCTTAATGCTATTCATATTTGGGCTGTTGAAAAGATGAAAATATTTTTTAATTCACTACCGGTACATAACTAGATAATTATTTTAAATTGACAAAGTGAGAATCAATAATTTCTTTATGTAAAACCACTCCTTTTATCTATGGTAAAACGTGGTAGAGGGGTTTCAATTTATCTCATCCGTTTGCGTCATTTTCGTTGTTGTTTGTGTCTCCACAACTGGCATTCTTAATGAAGGCACAGTAAATTATTTTAAGGGAAAGCAGTCGAAACAATAACTTTAGGATATGCCGGAGATCGATCCCGTCCCTCTTGCAACGGGGGACTCTTGGCTAGCAACAAACTAGACTAGCAACACACTAGGCTTACACGCTAGGCTAGCAACACACCATTCTAGCAACACACTTTGCTAGCAACTAACTATGCTTACACGCTAGGCTAAGGCTAGCAACACACTAGGCTTACACACTAGGCTAGCAACACACTAGGCTAGCAACTCACTATGCTAGCAACACACTAAGCTAGCAACATAGTTGGCTAGCAACACACCATAATAGCAACACACTAGGCTAGCAACACACTTGGCTAGCAACACACCATAAAGCAACACACTAGGCTTACACGCTAGGCTAGCAACACATCACAACACACTAGGCTAGCAACGTCCCTGTAGCCTACTTTTTAGTGTATTGTGTGTAATAATTGTAATAATAATAATTATATACATGTAGAAGTCGTATGTATGTATTATTGTGTATAATTCTATTGACACTTAACCTTGGCCTTAGAGTTCTGAAGCTTTGTACCACACACGAGACAGGATAAGGAGGTTGCAATATAGTTCAGTCAATTGCTGGGTCTAATGATACCTTTGAGGTTGCACCATTACATGAGGATTAATAATGGCTGTTTTCATTTAATTATTTTCCACTGTCAGAACTATTCTTTTATAGGTATTTTGTGTAATAAATCATGTATTATCAAAGTTTTTGGAAGAAATTTTTAAATGGAAATGTGTTTTTCAAGAGTATTTATAACAAATTCCTTTAATTACTAAGAATATTACAACTGAACGAACACGCAGTCACACTTTGTCCATATTTCCAAAAAAGGGTTTGTTTTTTTCCTATATTAATTAGATCACACTAGAACAAAGTTTTCAATAAAGTATAAAGTAAAGTGTGTATGTAAGTGATAAACGTTAATTACTCTAATTTGTTCTTTCCTTCATTCATTCATTTATTTCACATTTTCACCACGAATTCTAAGTGTAACGTTTGTCTCTAATAGTAACTAGTCTCTATCATACAACCGTCTGGAAAATGACTTTAAAATTGCCCTGTTTTAACTTAGTTTATAAAACAGTTTGTCAAAAGTAAAGATTTCAATACTCAAATAGATACCAAAACCAGTGTAGTTGTAATATATTATCTTAGTAAAATAAAACATAATAAGTAAATATATGGTATCATACCTCGACGAGAGGTGTTGATATTTGACAACAGAAGCTAAATTAAACATTAAACTCAGTAGATTGTGGGGGAGGGATTAAGCCAGAGTTGATAAATGGTCATTGCCCTTGGAAGTTATGTTTACGGCTAAATTAGTTTATTTGCTTTTTCTTCATCATCCTGATAAAATAATACAGTATAGCCCAAATGGAAAGTCTCTCTTGGAATAATCAAATTAGCTTTTTTTTAGGTAGAGTCCATATCAAGGTTTTACAATCATATGTGATTAAGGGTTATACAAATCAAAGAATTACACACTCATTATCAAGAATTACTTACCATTTAAGGCTTTGTTATTGAGGTTCTAATGTAATTTAGGATGTTTTTAAAATAAGGTATTACGAATAATAACGTACGGAGGTACTTCGATTTTAATATAAAATAATCTCATTTACATATATGCACTCATTCGTATTTGAACACATCGCTACAAATATCCTAATACAGTATGCATTATATAACTTTTCATTACATTTTACGATAAGGAAATTTGTTATTCGCCTGCAGACATTTTAGGTGTTTACGCCCCTCTGAATATACGCAAAAATGTAAACAGAAGTGTTAAGTAAAAGTAGATAAAAATCTTGAAAACACATGAGAATTTTTTTATGATGTGTTCGTACAAATAATGTTCGATGTAACTTGGTGACATAAAAAGTGTATATACAATTTAAAGATAACATTCATTCCTTTTTAATTCTATGGCTTGGTTCACCTCAATCCAAAGTTCTGCTGACAGTTTGGGTTTAAACTTGAAGGAGATTCCTATCTCCTAGTCAGTTGTAACCACGCTGAATGGGAAGGTTTACCAAAGGAGTTGGGAGGACATGTTGGAGAAAGTTGTTCTGTGGGTTCAGATTAGCTGATATCCCAGCTGTTTTGTTGTAATGTGTTAGTAGTATGTTTAAATCATTTTTATTTACCGCAGCAGTTTTCTTAGTCAATAATAGTATTATTTCCGTGTAAAGTAAACTCGTATAACATTGCACTCCACCTTACAAAATATAAATTGTCTATCTCCAAAAGAATAAGTTTCTCCGATAAAACAATGACATAAACTCGTATAAAACTTGTTTAAGCCTACACGCCAATCCACAATCGTATAAACTCGTAAGAAATAAGTCTGAAACTTGTGTTAAACTCTTTCGATACTGTACAAAACTAGTATAAGATCTTCATAGACCCTATACAAAACCAATACATCCCGCAAAAAAAACTGTATATACTTGTACATATTGTATTATAAATCTTGATCAAAGCTTGAAGATAACCTTTTGAGATTATTTATAAAATATCATGTAATAGTTTTACCTTGTATTTTTAAACTAACAAAATAGCTCTTTCAATACAAATTTATTTTCGTAAGTTTATTTTAATTGACAAAGCATAGGATTAAAAAGAGTATATACCTACTTACAATACAATACCTACTTAAGATTCAATCACAATACAAATATATTTGTTTATAAGTGGAAATAAATCTATAAATATATTTTACTAACAGATAAATGGAATTGACCTAGACTGAAGACATAATGTTTTTAGGTAAATGTATTCTTACAAAGCTTTGTCCTGAAGAGGAAAACCAAGAGCTTGTCTCTATAATTATTTAATTCAATTACAACGGGAATCTTTTGATTTTAGTTTCTAAACTAAAGGCATTTGCATTTAATAACTACTACATAATTACTGTACATTACTGAAATGAAATTAAAACTTTGTAAAAACATATTGTATTTTTATGAGCGGAAAGTGCATAATTAATTCAAACCAAGATTATAGTAGTAGGCAGTAAAATGTTTTAAAACCCATCAGTCACTGATCATTTTGGAAATTTGATGATAACTTTAACATGAATCAAGCTTTAGATGAGGAATGATTATTTTAAATAGATTTGAAAGATATTATTTGTGAATATTAAGGAAAACACTTTGATAGTAGATAGTGATAGACGATGGTTAGACTTCTATCATAGACGTCCCAGGGCGAATCTTTGGCGGGATAGAATCCTTTGCATGGACTTACCCCTGGGTAAGTAACCCGGTGGATCGGAACCCATCTTAAAATTAAGTCCACCGATGAAGTCAGATAAATAGGTCTCTCGACCGAGTAGTGACTCTGTATTGGAGTCCTCCTTCGACGATAAGCCATGCGATAACAATAAAGCATTGCAATCCCTTGGTTGAACGTTGTATTATAGGCCTCACCAGGGGTTGAGTGGCTTTAAATGTTCTTGATCTTTACAGACTTGCTTGCGTTACACACTATAGCTGTGTATTTTATTTCAAGGAGATATTATTTATTTAAACAATTGTCCTCCTGTAGATCTTCTGTATACGTCATTAAGACTCAGCTATCCGTTATCATGATGTTTTTAATGAATTCCTGGCTAAAGAAACAGGTGATCATGGTCAGAAAGAGGGGAATTTTACGTTTCCAATCACCCATCACTCATATTTGCTTGCGTTGAAATATGTAATCAAGAATATGAGCTATGTAAAAGAGGATAAATATGGACCTATCAATTTTGTGTAATATACTTTTTTCTGCATATGGCATGAATAACTACATAACAATAAATGATAACAACTTTACGTGCACTTTACGTTCACAATAACGGAGATAGCTAACAGATTTCAAGATGGCTTCATACTTATCGTATATCAATTTTTATTTATTTAATCAATTTTTTGATTAAAATAACACATTATGAACCAATGACCGTTTTGTCTATTCCATATGACTATTTTGTGGTCGTTTAAAGTTTTAATCATTGCATATACCTGCTACAAAATAATGCATTGTACACTAAATTAATTAAATTTTAAACTCCAATAGGCATATGTTGAATATCTTTGTGTAGCTAAATTAAAGTTAGAAACCGGTATCTTTACAAGATTAAAGTGGGTAGCTATAATTTACTTAAATGAAATATATATATATGTATATAATATTTATTTCATTTATTAATAATAATAGTAGCCCTCAATAGTGAACGATATATTTATTCAATATATATAATTATATATAAACATACTGTGTTAAAACAGCAATAGAATTTATATAGACTATGGAACTCATGTACACTGAAACAACTATTATGAGTTTCTCTTCGTTGTCATTCTAACAAAAGAGGTTGAAACTTGAACATAAGTAAAGTTATATCTTGTGAGGCGGAAACGAAGCCTTACTCCACCTTCTAAACTTATCTTATCTTCATTATCTTACTGAAAGGATTTTCTTTATTCGTTTTTCCCACATAGTCAATAGCGTACAATTTCAACCAATTTTTCAAAAATGTAATAATGGATTTTGTAAATGTTTTATTAAAAATATAATAATTAATTATTACTGTAAGTTAGCGTGATTATTTAATATTATATTCACAAATTTAGATGTCTATATGTGGTTTTATTTCGTAAATTACAAAATGTAATAAATACTCGGTTATTAATTCTTACCATGTGAGAAACTTCTTCGATGAAAAGCATACATGGATTTAGGTAGATTTTTTGCTCAATACCCATTAGTTATATGTTACACCATTCGATTTTTAAATCTAGTTCGCCATTAACAATGTTTTAAAAACTAATCGTCAACATGCTTTCGTTGACTGATCTTTAAACATTTAATCATAAATGAAATTGATAGTTTACACACTTAATGACTATGTAAACTGTTAGTATTTAGTACAGTTTATAGTATGAGCAACCCCAAATTTACATACATTTAGGATGATAATAGATGTGACAGTCGTAATGTTCTTAGTACCACCATTGAATAATTAGTAGTCAAAGGTACCACCTTATTTCAAATGAGGATAATAAGTGTAGCTAGGGAAAGAAGTTATGGTGTGAGTGGGAGAGGTTTGTTTTGGTGTGTGTGTGTGTGTGTGTGTGTGTGTATGTGTAGTATTAAATGGCCGGAGGCTAAATTAAACATTACACTGGTGTAATCTGCCTAAGCCTAGATTAGGCTCTGCGTCAGTTTTGAACGCTCAGTGTTGGCGTTGCTGCGATATTACAAATTGTTTAATTTACTTACTTACAACTTATAATTTAGGAGACATGTATATATTTATTTATACAATATATACATAAATTGCATGCATGCATTACAACTATATCTTTTGAAGGACAAAAGACACCATCGTGTGGTATAAGTGTTGAAGTAACACTACCACACTAATAATGGCTACAGCTTACCCAATGTTGGGAAAATCTTTATTTTTAAGATGTAAAAACGATCTAACAAACATAGTAGTTGGTGATGTGACACCAAGACCATGACAAGGTTCTAGATAGACCGCCTACAATAATAGGCTTGCGGCCATGTGAATGAAACAGTAACGGTTCTTGAGAATAAATAAATAAAATAAATAAATAAATAGTCTTGAGAATAAAGCAAACACCAGTAATAACAACTAGAAGCTATGATTTGTACAACAAAATTTAAATTAAAAGGAATTAAAATTATGATTATTCATTTTAGTTAAACATAGTTCTATCATTGTATCTTTTTGTGTAATAGACGCTGGCTTTAAACGACGTACACTAAATTAATTTAAACTGCTGATTAAAAGTTCCAAACCCCAAATAAGTTCTAAACAAACCAATCACTGCATTACACTGGCCTGAATTAGAATGACATTTGTTTTAACTGTAGTCAACTTATTAAATCAATTTCCAAATAGTTATCCGATTCTAGTTTTGGATGTTTATCTCACTTTAAATAAACACACGCGTTTCAATTAACACATTTGTGTGTTATGCCTAATTAAATGCTGACCACATGTGATCGTTGTTCAATTAATCGTCGAATTCAGTAATAAAATGGTCATTGCACTCTGAAATTGACACGGCGAATTAACTCGATACATTATCTGTTGTTTAACGGGTTCGCACTGAATGAGAACCAATTAGGGAATATTGGGAGTCATAATCAATTGCTGTTTTTAAAAGAAGGTGTATCATTAGCTAATTTTAAATTTATTTTACCTGTGCTTCATTAAAATCATATTAAGTTACAGTGAATATCTTTATGTTTGATATGTTTCCAATATGTTCTAATATATTTAGTTTCTTGATAACTTAATTTCTTAGTTAAGACAGCGGACATATTTTGTGTAGGTACAAACTTACTGTATTTAAGCTCAATATTAATGCAGGGAGAAGGTAGATTGTAGAATAAAGTGAGTTAGTCTTTGTAATTTTTTTACTACGACGAGATGTTTCTTAAGCCAGGATAAATAGTTTAAAGACCAACGGTGAAGGATAGCTGGGTCCGGTTTCGAATCACCTACTAACTTTTCTCAGGATAGTACTGACGATTATAAGATGAGGCCTATTAACCTCTCAGCTGCCCAGTTCATACCTCTCAGGCCAAAAAACTCAATGTGTGTGGTCTCTAAATGGTGAGTTTGCCATTTGGATTTAGATGAAAAACATAAAACTTACGCAAAGTATAGACTCAACGCCAAAGTGTACCGATCCACACTTTTTTCATAAAAGATAAATGTTTAGCGTTTATAACTTTGAGTAAAGTATTTTTGTGATGTTTTATATCCTACCCCTAATTATGAACTGAACTTTGAGGGAATACAAAACTTGGCGTTTCTGAACCTGATAATACTAGGCTATCTAGCCTCATGAGTAAGAAACAGCGGGGGTCGCTGAAAATAGACCAAATTGAAGCACAGGTAAAAAATGTGTGTATTCTTAAGATTACGGGAGCTTTTCATGCTGAAAATTCATAAATGGAACATACCTGAAAAAAACAAAGGTTTGCAAAACTTTCCAACATCTTTTATAAGCATCAAAACTGTGTTTAAAGGAAAGTTAAGTTTCTCGTTTGCAATCTCATGCAAGCTGAAAGTACAAAGCAGAAACTTCAATCAACATTAGCCATTGGTTCTTACTGTAAGCCTCTTATACTTCGCTGGGACAATTGACTATTTATATAATGTTACCTTGAGTTCACAGAGCCACGACGCTATTTCATTCGGAGAGGTTTTCCTGGGTACATATAGAAGAAGTACCGGTATGGCTGGATAAAATTGTTTTAAATTGAGAATACAAGTTGATAAAGACGATATGGATTTTGGCTTAAAACCTGTATTAGGTTTGTTCCTTTATTAGTTTGTAACCATTAAAAATCAGCTTCAAGCAATTATAAGATATTTTGATGCCATGACACTTGAGAGTGATTACGTTTTCTATTATTTAGCAAGGTACAACAATCTATTCCTTGTCCTCTGTTGTGTTGACTGAAGAGCAAAGCGGTCATTATAAAGTTTACCTAAATTATAAGAAAGAATTATTAAGTAGGCATTTACGAACTTAAATGTTCCCAGAAAAGAAATAAGTAGCAATGTTGCTTTAGGTAAAAAATTTCCCTACAAAATATAGAATTAATGATAACCATAAAAAAGCCACCAAATTCTAATGCATTTCAAAGTTTAGGATAGGGGGGCGGGTTAGAACGGTGGCGGAAAGGAAGATTATGATTGCATAACGCTATGACGTAACTCAATTTGAGCAGCTGATTTGTTGCGTCATATTTTTTTTACTTTTCTAAATTTTAACCATTTGGATACCTTACGAAAGTAAAATTACATACATTAAGAACGTTTTTATGCGTTCATTTCTTATGTTTCCAGTTAATTCCTAACACCCTTAAAACTTTAATAAGCAGCTTCATATTTCAAATTGAGTTAATACAAACACCCATGTTGAGAAACATTAACGATAAATTAGGAGAACTATGTTATTATATCTGAATAAATAATACCTGTCTATGAGAGCCAGCACTTGCAGCTAATTGTTCATATATTCGTTTTTTAATCAAAAGATTATATAAAAGATGTACAATGGCAACATTAAAGCAGCTGTAACTAATATTCAGTGTAGAGTGAGGAAGTTGAAACTGCGGGCTAGTTTGCTCAATCTAAACTGTTTGTCGAGTGGTTCAGGACGGGAAATTGGGAAGCCGTGTGAATGTTAGAACATGCCATGTTGTGATCACTGAACAGCTTTCAAATCTTAGTACAGAATATTGAGAGGGAAAGTAGAGTATTTGACTATGAATATACACTTTTCATTTTCAAATCCATCCATTGAAGTTAAAAATATTTCAGAAAATTTCTCCTACGGATAAGCTATTACCGTAAGACTCACGGCAAGACCTAGACCCTGGATCGTTCTACTTTATCGTTTTGTTGCACCTAGAGGCAAAAACAACCAAACTTGGAAATTTGTTTGGTAAGTTTCCGTCCACTATATGTAGAATGCGTTCATATTTTACTATTTTATTTACGTTATTTAAATAACTAAAACTACATGATATATATATATATAATAAGTATGATTGTGGTTAGGGCTATTACTATATAAATAATTGAAAACATTATAAAAACATTAGTACCCTTTTAAGTTAATTGATACCATAACCAACCCTGAGCATAACTTCTAGAATTATATCAAAAAGTAAATCATACTCAAAAGATTTTCATTAAAACACTGAAACCTTTACTTACATTCGTGCTCTTTGGGCTGACCAAACATCAAACACACAAAAAGATACTTAGGACTTTATAACCGTATGGGAAGTCTATCTCCAGTATAGTCAAGGGCTTTGGCAGCATTGAGTTGTCTTTTATATTTGAGGTATAGATTGTGATTTGGCATTTGTATGGATAAGAAACCTCCAACAAACGTTTCAAAAAGGATCATTTTATCATTCTCATAATCATTTATTGCGTTTGTTATCCTTTAAACATTGCAAAGCTTGTAACATTGGAGATTTAAAGTCAAGCGTCGCTGTACAAACTGTTGGCAAAAATATAAAATTAATGGTGCGCAGCACGAATAAAATTAAGGTTAAAATAATATATAATATGAAAAGTTATAAAGTAAGGTATGCTTGGCATTAGTTCATTTATCTATGATGTTCAATTCATTTTACTAGCTAATATTAAATGGCGTGGTGATAAAAGGTTATGAGCCTTTAACCTAGTTATCATTTGGAAAGAAGATGTGGTTTATATCCCTGGTATCACTTTACCTCTCTCATAACTCTTGATGAGTACAATAGACTAAAATACTGTAAAGACGATAATAAGTTTTTTACATACCTCAGTCAAATAGTCCAAAAATGATATTGCTCAACAGCTTACATGTTTCGTTGCGAAGACAACATTTTCAAAGCTTGCAACTCGTCAAAAACACATTTAAAACACGGACACGAACACAGAAAACATTAATACGGTACGAATACACGATAGACATTTAGATAGCGCTATCATAATACTGATTTGGTCCGGCGCGGCGCGGGGCTGGTAGCAAACTCGAGCGCTATCTAAATGTCTACAGTGTATTCGTACCGTATTAATGTTTTCTGTGTTCGTGTCCGTGTTTTAAATGTGTTTATGACGAGTTGCAAGCTTTGAAAATGTTGTCTTCGCAACGAAACATGTAAGCTGTTGAGCAATACCATTTTTGGACTATTTGGCTGAGTAATGTAAAAAAACCTATTATTGTCTTAACAATATAGTCCAGAGGCCGAAAACATGAATTTTGATTTTTTTTATACTGTAATTGGAAAATAATTTACAACAAAGGAATTTTTACGACAACAATACAGTAAAAATAAATTTTAGATAAGACCGTTTTTTTCAACTAGCCTTTTGAGTTCCGTTCTTAGAATTGGAAAGATTCACTTGTAATCATTGTTTACTTACTTTACAGAAATCTTTACTTTACATCACTAGTGAAAGACCAAAGAGGTTCAAGAATTTATAAAAGAAGTAAATTGTAGTAATTCGAACGTCAACTTATCAGCTTAAGACCAACTTAATTGTTATTAGTGGTTGGGACAATGAGTCGTTGCATCACTATCAGTGGCAATGAGAGGTTATAAACGAAGACAACAAATAACCTATCTTAGAAGTTATGAGTAGTGATTGTTAGTAATTAAAACACAGTCGTAGGTAAAGTAGTGCACACAACTAGCGTAAGTAGTCTGTACATGATCTTTGCGTAAACCACTATTATCTAATAAATTAGAAGTGTTCAGTTAAAGTAACCATCCATAATTAATTTAAACTGTCATTGGCTAACTTTACTTATTCCTATCGTTACAAAAACTAACCTACAACTTTAATTTGAGTTAGGGATTACCTTTTTCTGTTTAGTGGGGTCGAGTTAACCCATCTTAGTGAAGCACGTAAAAAGAACAATCGTGCATTAACTGAGCTGTACCCATCACATTAGTGCGGGACCGGGTTAACAAAACACCCGTTCCTAGCAGGAGCTCCCACCTAATTCACTTGTTGGATCGGAGATTAATTCCTTGTTTCTGTTCATAAACATATACAACTGTCACAAAAAAAAATATGAATATGATCTTGTTTGCTCAAGTCATATTTTTTTATACTCGTTGAGTTGTAAAATTTAAAAAAAAATTCATAATGAGCTTGTGTCAGCAGCTACACTAGTTGACCTGTCAATTTAGGAAACCTAAAAATTTTGTACACGCAACCAAATCCAACAGGCTTTACTAAGGCCAAGAGTGCACAAATGACGGATTTTTCATCGTCTTATAGGACAAATACTCACACACAAAAAAAGATAATACATCTTTGGCAAATAAAATAAGTTTTAAAATCACTAAACTTTAATTAAATTGTTCAAATGTATACATGACGTAACTTAGCAATTCGGTGCAAATATGCATTGTTTACATTCACTTGTTTTGTTTGAGTGGATTTACTGTTTATTTAGCTCTTGAATAAATATTAGTCTGTTGGGTTGTCATTAAAAGGCTCAAATAGTACTCATTTATTTCAACCTATATAAATATAATAATGATTACTTATAATAAATGTTTTACTTGTGCTAGTAAAGTGTGTTTAAAAGTTGTGTTTAAAATTACCCCTAAGTACATATTCAAAGTGTGTTATTATTTAGTTTGTACTTCCGTAAATTTGTTTAAAAAATAATCACATTTACTCACTGGCTAATTTTAATGTCCGCTTATCGATATGGTGATAATATTGTAACATTAACTAGAAATCCATCATGCATTTGGATTTTATAATTTAATAAATCGACTGTCTTATTTATGCAAGCTAGCTTTCAAAATAATATATATATGGATAGGTCAATGGGATCAAATTTGCACAGCGAAAACCAACAAATACTACGGGGTTTTAAACTGACACAGTTATCACTATTTGAGACTTCATTGTCGTCTACTAATAATTTAATTGACAAATGTAAGTCTAAATGCAAATAGTAAAACACATTCTTGTAGACTAAACACCTGAATTGTTATTGACAGTTGGTGTTGGTGTAATATCTCAAATTGCACTGGGATACCAACACTGTCAATACACAAGAACGCTCGCAGTCTGTCACCATCTGGAACTACTTTTCTGTGATTCACTACTGAAAGGTAACAGTGAGGTGAAACTAAACACTGCTGATAACCTCTTTTTTTAAGAGCATTGAATGTGAATTTACCTATGGAATTTCATATGATAAAATTTGTGGCTGATTAAATTAACTTTTCAAAATATTGTTTCTTCGTAATGTGTAAACGTGAGTACGTTCATTTACGCATAGGCTACGTAAACCATGCTTACGTGTGAGCATGTTCGTTATGAGTAGCATAATTGATAGAAAGGTTCCTTTATAAGTTCCCTAATGGGACATCCGCGAAAAGATGTTGGTTAAAATAACGAGAAATAAAGAGTACACATCAAATATTCTATACATATTGCAGATACTTAACCTTTAGTTATGATATTAATCCTTAAGTACGTTGATAATGGGTAATGTTTAATGTTTTGTTGAATTAAACACGACACGTGTTTTTTTACAAATAAATAACACATATGTCCACATATTCATCCATAATTATTTGTGTTGATAAACACGTTATCAATTATAATTATTTCTTTTAGTGGCAGATATACATAGACATAAAAGTGCATAAAAATACCTTTCTGAAAAAATAAAAAAATGACGACGGACGAAATTAACAGTAACAATTCCACAAATGACGGGCTGAAGGTGATCCAACCCCGATGGTTTAATACCCTCCGGTGTGATCCTGTAGCTACTGGGAATTACAAGAGATTTTGTCATTTATTCTACACAATTTTCACTCGGGTGCAAAAGGCATCATTTTATGAAACTGGAAATATCCGCGGTGACCTTGTTTTCAATGTAAATAACAACTGTCTTAAAAGTCAACTGTAAAATATTGGATATTATTTTTTGGTTAGAATAGGAGTAGCGTAACTCCCTAAATATTTTTACTAACTTTTATTAATACTTGGTTCTTACCACAATATTCTAAATCAGTTTAAGGATTTGTAATAATAAAGAGTAATCTAATCCCTTAACAAATGTTTTTATAAATAGTTGTTTTGTTATTCCGTGTCACAGTTCTTTCTTTCAATGTGCATTTTATGTGTAATAAATCGAAATAATAGAATGTTTACTATCAACTTGATTTTAGAGAACATATTGACACTTATGCCCATTTTAATTTTGAAGTTACAAAGTACTAAAACTAATTGGTATTGGTATTCAACTTGGTAGGATTTCATATAGTAACAAATCCATGTTTTTCATACTTGGGTAGTACATTTGTTAATTTGCTAGTAGTCTGCGTTTAAACATTTTCTTTTTTTCAATCAAGAGTTAACTTAAAACGCATATTATTCGCTAGTTGATGAAATCATGAGCTACCTTTTCCTTTTATTGTAATTATTAAACCTCATTCTGCCAAGTATAAGGTATAAGGGGTAACCCGAAATCAAACAGTTCCAAACTCCAATTTCCGGCTTCTCAATTTTGCCTATCGAAATTCTAAATGCATTTTGCAAGTTTAATATTCATCGACATCAGAATGTTGTTTAGTGCTTCCATTTAGACAGTTTAACGTGGACATTCAGAGTTGGTTAATGGGTTTGCAAAGTTATATTGGTCACTCTGGCAAAACGCAATGTATCCAAAGAGCCTGTACTAGTTTCTCGTTCGCCTTGTAGGCTGTTAGTACACAAACGCTTAAAACGTGTTTCTGCTTTCCTATGAGTTTTCCGATTTACTGTTCCGTATTAGTTCAATTCTTATTTCTACGGCACTTCTGTAGAAGGTATAGACCCTTTAGAACGTGGGTTTAAATCCTGGCTAAATACTAGTGGTTTTTAGATACGTAATTATGAACCAAGGCTTAGGGTTATGATCCCTTCCAAGCAGTGGGTACCTATTAAAAAAATATATAAATTGTTAGCTAGTTTAACTTAGCTTGTTTTAGAGCTATCGCCAATAGATGCGATACGGTAAAATTATCTTGTTGTTATAAAGATTACTATGTTAAGCATGTAATGCTTAATCACAAGTTACGTGATCAGGTTTCTATAGTGTGTGAACAATTTTAAATAGAATTTGTAATTTTATATTTTTTAAGTGTGATAGTATGACGTTTTTATGATAAACTATTTTTATGTACAGCAACAGCGTTGTGCTTTTGTTGGACAACCGAATAGCAATAGACTGTTTCAACACAGATTTTCTAAGTGCTTAGAGTGAAAAAGAAAATTTTCCTAATAATCCACATTTTGTGCCTAAAATCTATTGTAATATTTTCCAATAAACGCCAATTTGTTAGTAACATCAATATTAAGTTGAGGAAATTGTACCATTCTCCATTAAGATATAACTAATTTCTTGGCTTGTATAAAAGAAAATTGTAATATGAAATCAAATGTACTTCACCCAAAGCCCTGGAAGGTTCGTTTTTTTTAAGATGCTATGTTAAAAATATAATAACTAACAACTTACTCGTATAGTTCAAATACATACAATATTTAAAAGAAACCCCCACTGATATTTCGGATCTCAGAAAATCTTAAATATTTTAAGCACAAACTGGATGCAGTTCTATGTACACGTGTCTAGGATTGAAACAGGATGTTGTTTGTTTATCTTAAGCTAGAACAAGCACAACCTCTATTTCTAAAGTTTGTTTAAGTTCGGTTCGATATTACTGTGTTATAAATATACTATTATTCTCCTAAGACATGATTTAGTTTTTAAGCCAGCCGTATACATTCTAAAATAATAATTACACCTTTTCAACCAATTCACTACTACTAGGTTTTATTATGTCAAAATATTATAATTATCTACAAATTATTTGTAGAATTAGGTTATTTTAGGTTAAAATAAAAATATAACACTAATCTAATCAATATAAATATAACATTTGTGCGCTATTACATTTTATTAATGTACAGGACGAGGCAGACCCGATGACCACACATACTTTTATGGGAGTACGTTTTCACCTAGAAATACGAAATAAAAATATTTCCCCTGAATCACATACGAAGAATCCATTTAAAATGTCAAGAACATGATCCAAGCACAGACTGATCTATAATGAAGGTCACGCACGGTTTTGAATCTCGAAATTTCCTGCGTCGACCTATATCTCATTGTACATTTTTAGAAAGGACTTACTTAGAGAAACATTTAGGTGAAAACAGAACTAAACATTAACGTTTAATCCTCCTAGATCAAATTCCACCGCGACGCTATCCTGAACGCGTTAGGAAACCTGTAAATATATTAGACTAGTACCTAATTCTTTTACCAACCTGTATTATTGTGTGTGTGTTTGTTGATGTTAAATTTATGTTGTACAAAGGTTGTACCCAATAATTAAATAACACTAATCATTATAAATATAACATAATCGTCAAGAAATATCACTAAACCAACAATGGACTAAGCAGTTTTCTGTGTTTTGTTCAAATTTAAAAGAGAGGAAATTTTAATATATCATAAGAATATCAGTTGTATTTTTTAAGTCTGATTTCCTTGTACATCACGCCACCATGTAACGGTACTAACGATTTTCAATAAACGGCATTGGCTACAAAACATCACCTGATCCTCTCTCAACCTAGATCACACCACCGTCCATGTCCGTCCGTCTCTTCAACACAGTCTACCTCCAAAAGTCTAACCCTAACAACCTGTATGTGGCTGTGTCATCAATAATGTAACCGTCGTATTTATTCCGTCCACTTTCCCGAGCCCGATATAAGTTGTAAGTTTTAACCACGAACACAACCGCTATGATGCTGATATTTAAATTTAACATAACAGCTCGGCCAACCAGAATATGGCTCTGTAACGCCTGGGGGTTGAGGAGGGGGTAGGGGGTATCTTGAATGTTGTATTGTTTTCTATAAAGGCCTGCATACATCAATCAACTGTTTGAAACTAAGAGAGCTGCAACTTTTGCTTAAAGCTGTGCTCACTTCTATTAAACAAAATTCAATCAAAGGCAAGTAAGGACATAGTTTGAGTTTAGGCAATTTTTGTTATTATATTTCTTGACAATATTATCTTGTTATTGTAATAATCGTTAAAGCTTAATAAAACTAACTATGTACTTGTTTAATTAAACTCATTTTGTGAATCCCGCCCCAGTGACCCTGGAATTTTCCATGATAACCTTATAAGTATTCATACTTAAAAGGAACTAAACAATTTCGTTGGTTCTATCAAGTTGGTTGGTTCTATGATATCCAATAGTATTAAAAGTAAAAGTTATACCAACAGGGTAAACACTCTTAATTGTTTTGCATTTTTTTATGGCAACAGCTAATAGCCGATACATCTATGAAAGAACCTAACGATATTGGAGAAACTGAAGAGTGGCGGCATTTTCAGTTTTACGATTTTATGTTGTAAGATGGTTTTAGTTGGAGATTAAACATATTGTTTTATGTTGAATGATTTTTATTTAGTTTTCAATTGTAATTTAATCAAAGAATCGTAACATGATTTTTAAACTGTGCGTGACGCTAATAACTTATTTCTGTGATCGTTGGCGAAGCCACTACGGATAGCTATTTGCAAAACCGCAACAGAACTAAAGACATAGGCCTCAACAAAAAGATAAAGTAAACAAAAATAGAAAAGTTGAAGCATCCAGTTGTTTCACCTGTTTTGATTTAGATTGTAATACTCTGTTTATTTCTTATGCTGTATGATGGTTATACTATCGCAGGTGAAGCCGCGGGTACAAGCTATTGTAAAATATATTAAAAGTATTAACAAATTAGAAATTAAACTAAATGAACCCACAACTAAATTAAAAAAATAACATGTACAGTAACCGAAATAGGGAATAAACGAATCTTAAAAGACATTAACATGAGCGAACGGAAGTAGCTAAACTAACCGCTAAAACTGAAGCAAAAGCACAACTGGAGTTTCCTGTTTTATTGTGGTTACAACAAAAGAGCGACTCTCTT
Organism: Macrosteles quadrilineatus; assembly: GCF_028750875.1. Taxonomy (NCBI): domain Eukaryota; kingdom Metazoa; phylum Arthropoda; class Insecta; order Hemiptera; family Cicadellidae; genus Macrosteles; species Macrosteles quadrilineatus. The sequence continues at coordinate 115,440,085 of NW_026542602.1, read as the reverse complement.
CTCATGTCTGGAGGAAACGGAAATCCTCCTCTCTCTTTCTCTCTAATGAAACATCCACTTTTATTATACCTCATCTCACGTTATTGTGGTGTAATTTTAATTTTTACTCAAAACTGTTTGAGGTGTTACAGGGTTGAAGGCCCTGTTTAATTTAGTTAATTTAGGATTTTAATTTCGTGTTAATATTCACTGAATAAGTTCACCCTCTTTAATCTAAACCAAACACCATTACTATGTTTGTTTAATCTTGGCAGGCATTTTATTTGACAAAAGTTTCTAACTTACACTTTTTCTAGGGGGAGGGCGACTGGAGGGCTTCCACAAGGAACTGAACTTAAACCTAAGACAATTAAAATGCTTAATATATTTTCATTTTGCCTCACATATTTTACTTAGTAACTATGGTGTTTTATTTGAGCTGAAGCAATACTGTACTATTTTAACTAATTATTTATCATTCTTCGTAATTCAAACTTACATTTATCTGTTTGAATTTACTTACTAAAATGTAATTTGAGTGATTTTGGGTTTTTGTGAAAGTGTTTTGTTTGGAGTTCATTTTGTAAACTGAGACAGATTGGTAGTAAGCCTGAAGGTCATCTGCCATTTAAAGAATAATAATAATTTTGAATGATCGAACTAGTGTTTTATATTGAGGGGAGCATTCTCAACGAAAAATAATCAGAGATTAGATTCCTGGAAGAGATTTAATAAGTCCGCATTTATTTTAATCCAACAAAACAATGTTCACACAGATTTAGTTTTCAGCATAACCTTTGTCTAGGATTACAATTGTGTAAGAATTAAGATGCAGCTCAAATAACTCCAAATCACTAAATGTTACCTAGAAGTTTTTTAAAAGGAATCAAAGTATTTTTTTTACATACGTCTACGTTAATAGACGGGGCTAAACCAGTGAACTAGATATTTTATTCAACTATTACTTATAGTATTGACTATACTGATTTACTGTTCATGGTTGTAGTCCACGTATAGAACAGATTCTATAAATCTTCAAACAAATCACATTATTTAATTTTGTGAAGTATGGAGCAAAATTTAAATGACCTAGAAGAGTGAAACTAAGCCAAAGAGGTACCTAATGCCCATAAAGCACTTTTCTAATGGGATTGATGTCACTAAGTCAAAATATTGATGAAATGTGTCACTAGGTCAAAAATATATAAATAGATTAATATTTGTCAAGAACTAAGGTAAAAGAAGCTCAGCCAAAATACAAAATCAGTGCTAAAAACATTGTCATTATATAAGGGTATGTAATAATCATTTTGTTGGCATCGCCGGGCTTACAAAATATTTTCTTTTATATAGTACTGGTTCCGAACTGTAATCAGGAAAAAGTATAGACAGTTTAAAATAAAGTAGTCTTAAACGCACGCATTCAATTACATAGTGGTTAATCATTTATAAATGGAACAGTATCAAAACTTGGACATTTTAAAATTGTACATTAAAAAGCATTTTTAATTGCAAAGATACATTTTTATACTTCTTTAAATGCAAAGACATATGAAAAACTCACTTTGTATGGTAATTCAACTTAGATTTCCGTAGACTAAATTGAAACTGTCTCTCTCTTCTTTTATCAACCCGATCTCGGCATTGTTCCGCCGTTTGTTTAAGTTGACGATTCAATACATGCTATCTACTTCGGTTATCTTGTAGCTAGAACATATAGTTAAAACCCTCACGAAAACGTGATAACAAAACTAATAGTTAAAAGTTTGCTTATTCCCCGACCCGTAGTATATGTGGAAATATAATTTCGATAATTAACAAGATTTAGTTCGTATCGCAAACACGTTTTTGGTACACCTAGAAAAATTGATTTCTGGTCTAAAATGTGGATTCACCCGTATAGTTGTACATATAATATATATGCATAGCTATAATATAGACCACCAGTCCGATTTCTATTACATTAGGCAAAAAGATACTACCATAATATTTACAAATATATACTACCAGCCATCATTTTCCATTATTCGTTTTGAAGCCACCATGTAAAAGAAGGGTCAAACGCGTATGTCAAAAAAAAAATACAAATTTGAAAATGTATGCTGCAAAGATTACAGTCAATATTTCTTGTTTGTAGGGATTTTTACTTAAAAATATAACGGTTCATAAGTAATCTCACGTTTGAAAGTAGAACAAAATATTCCAAAATCAACTGTATGAAATAATTATTAGTTGATCCAATCATTATTTTAAATTTCAATTTTACTGTAGATACGAAAAATTATTTTTATTTATTAAATACATGACAAAAAAGGTACCAAGTTTGATTATTTTTTTACTTATATTAACCAGTAATCTGAGCCATTCATAGAATGCGCTGCTGTCTTACAAACAAACTGTCCAACCGTATCGTACCGCTCTGATAGGTTACTGTATAATAACGTAATGCCGCGTACCGTGATATAACGTCGTGTATAGCATTTTACCATTGTGATGGAAAATGTCCGCACCTTTAAACAACTAGGTTAGCCGGTTAAATGTTCTTAAAATACCATTAAATGACCGGTTTAAAAGCCGCTTTAAATTACTGCAATGTTATATAAGCTATCATAAGAGAAGTGTTTAGAATAAACATGAAATAGAATTTCAGAGCCCTGTGGAAGGTTCGATCAACTATTGAAACACTGATCTGAAAAGATATATTAAAGATATATCTTTAATATATCTCCACAACTTCTTTTTTAATATCTCGTCCACTTATGAGTACTAGCATAGAGAACGGTCTGGAACCTAGTATGTGGCATATTATAACTATAACTTTTATAAATTGTCTACGTAAATGAAATTTCTACTAACCTATCCTTAACTAATAGATTATTCTCTATTTTTATATTTAAAATTCGGTATGTTTTGAGTTTTAATCAAATTTTTTGGAAGGGAATTCGTCAAATTCATTAGCAACTGGTTATAGTCAAAGTTCTAATTGAACTTAAATCGTTTATGAACATAATATTTTTCAGTAACAAACAACGAATCCAAAGTTGTTCTCAGACTGGCGCGTCTACCACTTTGTATGTTAATGTATGTTTCTGAAGTTCACTCCACAACCATTAGTTTATCCTACGTTAGTCTCTTTTATTTCTAGATCTAGATTGATTGCTAACTGTGTTTGTAGTTTAAAATGAAAAAGCACATTCGGACTTGAGCTGAGTTTTAATTGAATTTAAAGATTCCATCTAAATGAACTGACTTTTTTACGCACAAATTATTTCTAAGAGTATGCCTTTAAATGTATAAAGTTATATTCTTTGTTATGAGCGTACAAAAGCCTGTAAACTTAATATTATAAAGCTACATATCAGTATAATGTGTTTAACTCGGTATAAAAAATTTGGATTTTACTGTTGGCAAATTTTCCCGTTTGTTTTTCAATGGTAAAAATCATTACTTTCCCTTTAAACAGATCTTAGTTCTCCCTGTTTAATTTATTTTTTCGTCCTTTGTAGCTTTCTTTCTTGATCTTGATATTATTAAGCTTCTTTGGAACAAGTTTTCCCCGAAATAATATTAAAACATGTAATTTGCGTCAGCACATTCAGACATAGCCGCTGGCATCAAAATAAGATTCAGTTACAAAGTCTGAATGAGAATAGCCTACTAGTTATAGTAACCGAAGTCAATGGTCTTGCAGAAATTTCCTAGCATCTTAATCAATGTAAACTAAATTAAGGCAAAGTAGTAAAAAAATAGATGTCTTATACATTTTGTATGTGTGCGTTTTAAAACTTCTATTTTGTGGTTGACGGTAGAAGAGTTATATATAGTTGATGTTGAATCAAAATTAGCTGCTGCGTTAGAAAATTAAATATTTTCAACATACCATAGCTTCAAATTTGTAACACTAACTGTTTATTTTGGACCATAAATTATATCTTTTAAATACGAATTTTCTTTGCGCAACGTCAAGTATTAATGGTAATTTTAAACTTTCGTCATTACGAAATAACTCTAATATTTCATTGATCTGTCCTTATAATTATAAAATAAACGGTATCAGCATTCTGACACATACTTTCTCCCATAAGTTTGTCGACAACCTTTATCATGTGTAAGCGGTGAGAGTAAATATACTGAAATGGAATTTGTACAATTTTGTTCATAATTTAAAGGACTATAACATACTAAATTTTTAACAAAGTCATTCGGGCCATTTTTGGGAAAATTCTATTTTCCCGTTATTTTACGGGGTTTTTATGGGAAAATAACATAATTTACAATAACTTTTTAAACGTAATTTTTACAGAAATAGGATTTGTACCATTTTGATCAGAATATAGAGGACTATATCATACTAATTAATTTTTTTTCTAAATCGTTCGGGCCATTTTTGAGAAAATTCGATTTTTTCAGTTTTTTATGGGTTTTTATGAGAAAATCCTCATTAAAAATCAAAATTTCTAAAAAATGAAAAAACGCTTGGAGATACCATGGATTAGAACCTACATACCGAATTTCATCGAAATCGGACCACAGGTGTAGTCCCTAGCTCTGTACACATCCAGACACACACACACACACAGACATCACTTCGAAAACCACTTTTTTGGGTCCAGGGGTACCCAAAACGAATCCACTCAAAACTCAAACTCGAAATTTTTACGAAAACATACTTTCTCCATAAACTATGGTATAAGGGGAGAAAGTAAAATATGGTAACATTCGAATATGTGAACTAGTTTCAAGCTTGAGTGTGAATAGTCGATAAGGTCCATGATATTTATTGTATCCACGTATACATCAACTTATATAAGCGTCCCTATGGCTTTTGACATTATGTTTCACCACACGTTCTTCACTTGTACAAATTCGATTTGACTTCTTGAATAACATATTGGTTACATTATGAGTTACATTTTATTGATTTGGCTATATTACTCAGACACGGCTAGGTCAATTTGTTTGGAATTCTAGAACTAGTTTATTTATAAGTTTTCATTTCATTATTTTTTAATTTTAACTTATTTAAGTTAATATATTTAAAACATTTTCAAGTCTGAACTAAAGCTTTCAAGAGGTCCCACTGATTCTAAGATTACTCAAACCTGTTATTTTTCATTATTATTTGTACTTTATAACCAGCTTAAAGTGTAGATATTATTTAATAGATGGTTTATTGATTGTTTTTTATACATTTTAGCTTGGGTAGCTACATGGCTAAACTATCCAGTTTTAGATGGTTCAATCGAGAATTATGGTTTATCTAAAACAATATAAAAACGCCCGATTGTCAAAAATAACTAATGGAAAATGTTAACTCTTATTTTAACTGCTTAGAAAAAACATCTTCCAATACATTACAAGATACAGATATATTGTAATTATAAAGTTAAAATGGACCAACCCACTTTGTTATAAATCAGAAGAACTAGCGTCCTAGGATTTATAGGTGGGACATAAAAAACTATACTATATTTATGTTTTGTACAATTTAAACCAAATTTTATTTAAAATTAAACAAACATTCGTTTGTATAACTTAATCTATGATTCCAATATCTTTCAGTATTTTTGGTTTTTTTTATTTAACTTGCAAGGATTCCAATCTCTTTCAGTATTTACGATTAATTTTTTTTAATTTAACTTGCAAAAAGTAGTTAACTAAATATAAGAGGACTAGACATTATTTTAAAATATTTTATAAAAATGTTATCCCTAACATTTATTTTAATAGATTACTAGCCTACCGAGGAGAAAATAAATGTCGGCCATCAAAAACTTAATTATGAACTTTTATGCCCAACAAAACTTATGGACAGCAATATCTCAAGGTATTTCTTGAGTGTTTCAAAGAACACCCAGATTTCCAGCTGTCATCAAAGTTGGTTGTTTGACTTTTCTTCTTTAGACTTTGATGGATTTTCTTCTCTGTCAATATTTATCCAGCTAACTTCAGAGCTAAGCCTTACCCACTGTATACTTTGCTATGCGCAATCTTGGCAAAGTGCCATTATACTCCGTCTTCAAATTTCTAATACTTGTAGTGTATTCAATGAAGTAACTTTCTCTAATGAACAACTAAGTAGGTTTGTACTGTACCACAATTTTTAACGTAGCTCTAAAAAGTTTCATTAAATAATTTATCAAAATTAAATCAATACAAGGTCATTTTTCAATAGAGTGAGATGATATGTGACACTTTCTGAATAATATAAGATGTTTCTTTAGCCATGATATTAAAAGCACGAAGATCAATATCAGTAGGGTCTAGCGTTAAAACATCAAAATACATTTAGTATTTCACAAAATTGAAACTTACTTAGGCATTAACCTAAACTGCATATAATAAAAATACATACACAAACATTATGAAACACTTAAGTAATATTTTGCTATTGTCTTTGAATAGTGTTATAGACTTAATTTTATTGCTAAATATCAAGCATGGTGTGATAAGTGTTTCTTGTTGGTGATGTTTCTGTGCGCTGATGTCAACTAAATGTTTTCTTCTACTTTAGGGTAGATTTTGCAATTTGGACTTTACTCTTAGGTTATAATACCAGAGGGTAAAAAGATTTTACCAACGCTTTTTTACATTAAGATGAAAAAGTCTCAACGCTGTATGAACAACCGGTAACGAATGGTAAACAAAGAGCTGTCTCTATATCAATCGGACAACTTACTTGAAAATTTCTTTAAATTATCTATAATAATGACAAACGTACAGGAGAATATTTTTTCTATATTATATGTTTGTATTAATTGCTTATACAGGGTGTCCCGGAACTCTCTAACAATATTTTAGGGCATTGCTCCCGGGTAAGAAACATACCTAAATATCATATTTAAATTGTCCGGAAGTCCTTAGTTACTCACACAGCCACCATTTTGTTTTTTCAGTTATTAATTTTTTTCGAAAGAAAGGTTAAACATACGAAATTGAAAATTTGCAAAAACATTTATGACAACTAGACAAAGCTACCAAAAATTTTGATGATTTTTCAAATTCATAAAACAAAATGGCGGCCGTTTAAAACTTTGTTTCTTAAATAACTCGAAAACCATTGATTTTACAAAAATTTTAAACAACCGCCATTTTGTTTTATGAATTTGAAAAATCTTCATAATTTTTTGGTAGCTTGGTCTAGTTGTCATATATGTTTGTGCAAAGTTTCCATTTCGTATGTTTAACCATTCTTTCGAAAAAAATTAATAACTGAAAAAAACAAAATGGCAGCTGTGTGAGTAACTGAGGACTTCCGGACAATTTAAATATGATATTTAGGTATGTTTCTTACCCAAGAGCAATGCCCTAAAATATTGGTAGAGAGTTCCGGGACACCCTGTATATTTAAGACTTTGCAAGACGGCTCGTGTGCAGATTGCGCAATATAATAGGGTTCAAAGCTCATTTCCGAGGCAAAACTAACGAAGAACTAACCCGTTTACAACTAAAAAAACAATATCAAGAACGTTGGTCGGCAGCGATCCTTTAAAAGGGCATTTAATAAATAAATCAAAAGCTCGGGGGGCGAAGCCCTAAGGAATATTAACTTTTTAACAAACATTAGTTCCTGCGCTAGAGTTTGGATCGTTCCCTTTTAAAACGTAAAAAATTCCATTGGCGTAGAAAACACACAAAAAACGAAATACCCCCGCCACAGCAAACCTGCAGACTAAGCGAATTTCCATTTGCCTGATTTGATTTTCAATTAAGTCTATTCAAATAACATTAGGTTTAACGAGTACCTAGGTTTGCTGCCTACAAGGTAATAAAGTGTGTTTTTTAGTAAAATATTAATAGCTTAGTATAAAATAAATAGATTGGCCAACTTTGATCCAAATATATGCATAAACAAGCAAACTACAAAAGTTTACTTATTCTCCATAAGAATAACATGGGAATTTTTAATTTATAATTTTCTCCGTGACCAATAACCATACAAAAAACCTTCAATATACTGAATTATTTGTTTTTTTAAGCTCTTCAAAATGGTCTAGAAGAAGTTTTGGGAAATTTTATGTTTTGAGGGTCAAAAATGAGAAAAACAAATTTTTACCCCATAAATCCCCCTATAAAACCCCGTTTCCATGGTCCGATCATGCTGGTTCGCGAACTCATTCGAATGAACGTAGGTTTACACGTTTGTACCAAATTTGATCGAAATCGGATCATTTTTGCTCGAGTTATCGTGCTGACGGATATATATATATATATATATATATATATATATATATATATATATATATATGAATTTGAACGGATGGTGTTTTTGGCTTCTAGGAACATAAAAATGAAAAAGTAAATCGGTCCCGGGACTAAGTCTTACCATGAGACCTACGGCAATAGCTTATTCCCTATAGGGAAATTCGCTAAAAGAGCCCACCATTTAAAATGACGCCTCTACAGTAAAATTTGGTTAATTAGGACGGGTGAAAAACTAATGTTACAAAGAACCCATTTTGTATTAGGTATTTAGATTTAATTTGTCTAACTCAACTAATAATAATGATTTGTAAAACCCATACCTCCAATCCTCTATGACAAAAATTGCGCGTAGCAAATGTTTTTTAGACACTCGTTATAAAATCTGAACAATTAAACCTAATCTAATAAATTAACTAAATTGATATCGCTTATGAAGATTGAAAATATTAATACCTACAATATGTGTAAGTAGGAGTTTACAAAATATATTCAAAGCCTTCATTTTACTCCAAGACGTTCACAGACAGGAACAATCTAAATGTAAATACAACAGTTGCAGCCAGATTTAGCCTTAGCCTGTGTCGTCAATCCGTTGATCTTCTATTATTAAATAGACTACCTTGTAATTATGTAAATTTGAGATTTATGCCGTAATTACTACATCATAACATGAATGTTGGAGACCTTGGTTAGTATGTTTAGCAGTGTTAATGTGTACGCCAAATTGTTTGGTTGGTAATATTATCTCCAACACTCTATGTTGTCATTTTTATTTTATGTTATCACATGTTTTATTTATATGGTTAATTTTAATAATACAGTTCCCGGTTTTGGAATTTAACAAAATTTTCTGTTTAATTTAATTGGTCTTGTTTTTTTTTTATAAATGGTGGCAACAACAGTTGCAAAACTAATCGTGCAATATATATAAAAAAAAAAAAAAAAAATGTCGGGAGAAAAAGTTTAGACACTCGAGTTTGGAGCTCTACAGAAAAGTAACCAAACTACTTAGAAAAACACGGAGTACATCTAAATTTCCGTGTTTTATTATACGCATTCCAGTGAAAACAAAAATTTATTTGGTTCATTTAGAAATTTTTTATCGTAGCTGAAGCCCCCCTGTTTTAGAGTATCAAAAACCATCTTATGACTTTGAAAATTCGCACAATATAAACTGAACGGCAGAACTTCATCAAACTGTAATACAATATAGGAACATATATAATGAGTTTATTTATATGGTTGCAGATTTTTTACTTTTACCAAACAGTTTTGTTGTTAATTTTGTAAGTTAACTTTTTTCTCAAAAACGGCAAACGCGGTTCGAATCTACGCTCACATCCATCATTGAGCCAGTAGTGGCAACAAATAAGAAGTTAGTAGCAGGGGCCAATTGAAGCCATTATTTTTAATTTAATTCATTATTGACATTGTATACAAGTTCCTAAAGATGGCCTTTAGAGAACGAAGATTGTGGTGTCTAATTTATCTTATTTCTTTTTTTATTAGGACCTCACTGTTTTACTGTTTAGGATAAGTAGATATGTCTCTTCAATTTAATACTATTAGGATCCATGTTAGTCAATTTAAATCAGTTACAAGAAAAAGAAGAAAATAGGGAAAACAAGTCACACCCTGACACCAGTCCAAGTCTGACGCACGGCACACTTTGTATGTTAATGCACTTGTTTTCTGTGATTCGCTTTGTAACCATTAGGCTAGATTATCCGAATACGCTGTTTTATTTTCGTCATCACTTAAAATAACTAATGAAAAAATAGCTACAAATTATTAAAAACCTAGTATATATTTTTGAGATGAGAACAATTTGTCGATTGAGTTTACACGACTTTGTCGTTTTTTTTTATTCCAAGAATAGTTAGATTGGTAGTTTTTAATCATAAATTGAATATTTATATTTTGTGAGTTTAGAGCCGTGAAAAAACTAACAAAACGAATGGTTAAATGCTCCATAAAGTTTGCCTTTGTAAAATTAACTTTAACAATAAGTAAACTTAGATATTGCAAATTTTATTGATTTTGTTTATATCTACACTGGCTTTGGCATAGTTATCGTGTAACGTGTTTGAGAGGGAAATTAAGATTTAAAATTTTCTTTAGAATACTTTTGTCGAGTTTTCACATTTTAATTCCTGTTAGATAACGATGCAACGAGTCGATTGCGAATTTGCTTAGTACGCAGGTATGCTGCAACGTGGTATTACACTTGATAATATAAAATTTGAATCAAGTTCACAACACGTTGGTTATTTCATCACCAATTTGTGGTCGTGAATTGTAAACAGGCAAAATGATTAGTATGCATTTATACAGTCACCAAATCCTCCGGTCTCCATATGGAAATTGCTCGTTTATACTATGATCAAAAATATATCTTGTATATTTTACCAAAGATTCTGCTTAACAATTTTGATATAAAAAAAGACAGATAAAACGTAAAGTTATATTTTATCGATAGTTTGATTATCCTCGATCATTACTTAATGATTTTTACGCACTGTCGTTGTAAAAAAACAATATTTCTTTTAAATTGTTTTAATTAACGCTAAATCTAAATAAAGATTTTAAAACCCGCAATATTATAACGTTATTGAATAAAATTAAAAGTATAATAAAATTAAAAAAATATATATGAAGGGTATGATATGTTACACTTGTTTGAAACTAGTCGAGCATTGTTAAAACTACTCGTACGCTTACTAAAAGACTAAATAATTTTTCTGGAATATTTTAACCTGAACAAAAGGGTACGACTGGTCTAGGAGTGCGGGGGCCTCTGCCCTTGTGCCGCGTGTTCAAATCCCGCTAATAGCCCATAGATTTAAACTGTGTGATGATGCCAAGACTCGAGGTGGTTTGAAGCTTTCACTAAGAAGTCTCGACTCACTTACAACAATGGCGAGGTCTCCCAGGCAAGTAGAACGTGTCGATGTAACTGTAATAAAAGAAACAAAGTTAAGTATTTATGTCACCTCATTAATAAAATAAAACGTATCAGCAATATGACACATACGTTCTCCCATTGTCAACAATCCTAATCATGCGTAACGGTGATAGGGAAAATTACAACAATTGTAATAAATGTTGAACTGTAGTTGTTATTAAAGCAATAGGAGTTTACCGTTTTGCTTAAGTTAAAAAGACTATAACATACAAAATGTTAACCAAAATCGTTCGAGCCTTTTTTAAATCCGATTTCTCCATAATTTAATGGTTTTTTTTAATGGAAAATCCCAATATTGATTATTTATTTAAGTGTTGAAAGAAGTCTAGAGAAACTATAGATTAGTGCTCACATACCAGATTTAATCAAATTCGGACCACAGGTATAGCCTGCAGCCATAGATGAAGTTTCATCTATTCTGCAGCCCTGTACACACACATCACTTCGAAAACCAGTATTTTGGGTTCAGGGGGGTTCACTATAAGTTCAGGGGTTTTTCGGGTTCATTATATCCCCCAAAACTCAAATTTGAAAGTCTTTACAAAGACAGTACTTTTTCCATAATATAGACTACTATGTATAAGGGAGAAAGTAAAATGTGTTATTATAATTTGAAAAAAAAAACTGCAAGAAACAATGTAAAAAATCATATTAGATCCAGTTTTTTTAATGGCCTGGAATTCTACAGCAAAAATACACTTCATATTCAAGTTCACGGATATGTCAATACTCATTTAAAGTTACGTTTAGTTAAATTAACATTACGTATAGTTCTAGGACACAATATAATACTGTGGCTAGAACTCACTTTCTATGCTAATTCAACTTAGTTTTGTCGTGTTCTAAATTGAAACTGTCTGCCTCTTTTTGCATCAATCCAATTTCAGCGTTTACCCGCGTATGTTTGCATTTGATGGTTCGTTGATTGTTGCACTACATTTTCACTCTGTAAATTGCATACTGTCCAATAACAAAAAAAGTTAAAGTGAGATTAGTTTTATGACTTGTTTACAAAGTTGTTCCAATGACTTTTCCTAAATTTTTGTGAACACTCTTTACCTTAAGGAATAATTAAGGCAATTGGCTTATACTAACCTACTAAACATTGGAACTGGAGCTAAAATGTTTTTGAGAACTAAGTCCCCCTTACTTCTTCCCCAAAATCTACGTTGAGTTAAAGTGAGATTAGTTTTATGACTTGTTTACAAAGTTGTTCCAACGACTTTTCCTAAATTTTTGTGGACACTCTTTACTTTAAGGAGTAATTAAGGCAATTGGCTTATACTAACCTACTAAACATTGGAACTGGAGCTAAAATGTTTTTGAGAACTAAGTCTCCCTTACTTCTTCCCCAAAATCTACGTTGGTACAACGGAGCAGTGTCTTGGGTGATTATTCTGTAATAAATTATTTACAGTAGGCATACTATCGTATAATTAATAGTTAAGAATTCCTTGTTTCATGTAACGTTCTGCTCGCCTAATAAACATATCGTGTTTACGGTATACCACTTAAGATGGATTCCAAACCATCAGGTTAATTATGTATCAACCTTATAAACAATCTTGGTGAATTGCGAAATTTGTACTCGGGCTCCAAGAATACAAGTTCGCCCAACTAAACCAACTCCACCTTGTCAGAATATAAGTGTTTGCAAAACCTTATTTCCATTACGAAGGCAGTATTTTGTTCTACAACGATTGTTTTACCTGCGCTTGCTGTTCAGCGCACATTGCCTACACCTACTCGTTGTGAGATAGGAGGTACTTTATCTTGCTTATCTCTCAGGTACACACTTCCACAGACTCTTGTATCATGTTGTTTATTAAACTACTGAATAGTATGCATAACCCTATTGAGCAGATTGAGTTTATTCTGATTTATTACCGTTTTAAAGCAATTGGCATGTTTAACTTTTGTTATGTAAAAAAGGTTTAAAGCTTGATTTTGTTACTGTCTAACATAGACCATTTGTTAGACAGCAAGTAATTGTTATTCCCATTGGGTGCAGAAACCGCACGACTACTAAAGCAATTAATATGTTTTAGTTTTGTCAAATATTTTCATAACCAAACCTCATTATTTAATATTGGCATTACCCAACCCTAAACATAAGCAAAATTGTTAAGCTAACAAAATTTTTTTTCACCAATAAGCGTAAAATATTTGAAGTGAAGATAACTCAATCTAAAAAATGTTACTTCTTGTAAAACTAAGAGGACGTCAATTAAACTGTAAGTGATTCCATATCACTATATGTATGTTGTTCTGAGTGTATATTCCATGATACACAACACAACATTCTTCCTATTTTATTCTTAAATACAAGTATTGTTCTAATCCTTTTTAGAGGTGCTTCAAGATGGTGGCCTGGCTGATGTAATGGTCATATGACCAGATCTCAGGTCTCTGGCCTGGAGGCTTTGTTTGTAATTCTGCAAATCACCAACGGTGTTTTGTCACGTGATAGTTCCAGCTTTGTAGTTCATATTCTACCTTAACTTTAGCCTCACCTATTGAGAAGAAATAATATAAGTCTCCTTTGTGAGCAAAACTGTTTTTAGGGTAGGAGTCTTGTTCTATACAATAAAGTTTTTCAATCAATAAGCTTGATATTTAAAGTTAAGTCCCCTTGAGGCAGGCCAACTTTAAGTCCTCTATGCAGGCCAACTCGTCAATATTTTTGAGCATACACGATCTTGGAAAAACCTCCAAATGTGGAGAAATAGAAAGGCGTTTCAGCACTATATATTTATTTCATTGAATACATACACTATTTCAATCTATACACATTGTATTAATATCATGATCCAAAGTGGAAACACCTGACAGGACAACTCGATAGTATTTATTGTTTGTGAGAATACACGATATTTAAAAAAAAAAATAGTTTATTCTGCATCAACTGAAATAATGTGTTCAGAAGTTTATCGTATTACGTTTATATAGAGTAACAGCATTAATATCAAACATATTGTTTGAAATTTGATTCTCTGGCCACAAAACCATTGTATCAGTGGGATCGCAATATTAAAGTGCAATGTTTAAATTTTTCGTTGATGGTTTATCAAAAAGTGTCTTTCTAAGGGAGAATAGTGAAGTTCATGACAGGTGACAATGGAAATATTAGGTTAAAAGTAGATTAAGCAGTTATAGTTTTATAGAGTTATTCATTGATTAAAAGCAGCAGGTATTATTTATAACTCAATGTTTTATTTTGAGCTAAAGCTGTCTACTAAGCCAATATAAGCTTAGTTACAGCTTTTTATAATTTGTCGAAACGTAAATTCAGCACTTGTGCTGTATTCATCGCGTTTTCAGCCAATCTGAAATGTATTCCAGTTTGTTCATCCGAGACAGCGCAAATCATTAATTACTTCTCGCGGATTAAACGTAAAACGCACAACTGCTAAACTGCATTTGAAATAACGAAGCATGAAGCACCTGAATAGAATAGAAAATGGTTGAAAGAGTTGGAACACAAATTAAATTAACGTGTGAAAACGTATGAATTACTCACCATTGTTTTGCTGTGGTGAACCAATTCTTTAACAGGCATTTGACGTAGCATAAAATATAACTTTAAAAATTTACCTGGATCTGTAGTTGTATTGATGTATTTGCAACTCGTATGTATGAAAAATTGGTTACAACAATTTCTAACAACCAATTATTAAATACTGAAATAAAATGATAGGTAAATTGTTTTACATTAAATGGGTAAATTTGTATTTTATATTTTTAAATGGTAATTCATTTTGTATTGAGATCAGAAGCCGTACCAAAAATTAATGAATATTACAGTTTTCAAACCTTTTTTTTAACTGTTTCCATTATTTTATTGCATTGTTATTCTATTTATTTCAATGTCTTGGGAAACTGTGTATTTGTATAGGAATAATTTCCATTCAAAAGCTGCATTGAAATGGGAAATGACAGACAAAGTGATCACAAAAACTGAATAAATGAAAATGTAGCATTTATTAAAATATTAAAAATGTCACTAGCATGTACTTGGGACTGAACCAGCAAGTTTCAGATTTGAAGGCGAGCTCTATAATCTCTCAGCTATCCAGACTATCATAAAATGGGCCAGGTCTAAGAATTATTTGTTAACATTATACAGTAAAGGTATTTATGAACCAAAGCAAGACAGTAAACATGTTTTTGAAAAAATGGGTTTTTCAATAAAATTTTGAAATAATTTCCTTTAAAATAGTTAACTTAGCAATAATGCAGTACAAAAGACTTTAAGTAGCTTATGATATTTACGTAAGATATAACGAGCACAACTCGAGTTGTAAGTAAATAGGTCAGGAGTAAGTGGTTAGTGGCTTGGTGGTGTTTACATTTAGCAATTTGTAAGTTGTTTCAAATAATAAATTGGTATTCATTCGAAATTATATAATAACTTATCATTTATCCATCCTAAGTGATGTCTACATTTGTATAAAAATACTAGCTGCTGTACCCGTGCTTCGCGACATGAATAAAAAGCAGTTTCATAATCAATGGCATAGATTTAAAATAAATAATAATTAATGATAAATTTTTAGATTAAAATAATAATCCTACCACATTGAAGTGTAAAATATATTTTAATATCTTTGGATCGTTTGTGAAAAAGCATTTGACAGTTCTGATTGTTACCATTGGACTGCCAACGCAAAGGTAAACATTGTGAATTTTCTTATGGAGACGAATTAATATTTACTTTGGAAAACCTCACCTTAAAACTTTGGAAATCCAAGGGGCACAGCCCGAGAGAAAATCAGTGAAGTGCTGGTTCGCGAACTCATTCAAGTTTACACCCGCTTTACACCTTTAAACCAAATTTCATCAAAATCGGACAAAAATTACTCAAGTTAAAAGTATTAACTAAATCTCCAAAAATGCACAACAAACTACAATTAATCTACACACATCTTCTAAATATCATAACTCGGCATGATAGGTTACTTAGATGTAAGTATATTGTACCATCGAAAATATCCCTGGAAATGTAAAATAAACATTTCATAGATAATATGTAGTCAATTATCATGTTTGCTGGGATAGAAGAAGAATATGTTTGTTGGTAAAGTTTAAAAAATGAAATATTTCAAATAATAAAATAAAAAAAACGTAAAATATTATGATAAAACAACAATTAATTTACTCCACATAAGAATCTCATGGCAAAAAATATACAGGGTGTTGAAAATGTCTGGAACCAACATTATATCTCGTGAGTGGTTAAAGAAAAACAACTGATATTTTGTGTACGGATATACTATGGTTTTACCTATCTTTTGGTGCCTTATGACATTTTTTACCACTTATAGGGAACGTCCTGTGGAGGATGCAGTAAAAAGTTTTAATGGAAGCCTATGGTAAATGATACATCATTTTAAAGGCCATTTTTTTCTGAGTAAGGAGCCACAAGTTTCATCTCAAAAGGACCACCCTAGCAAAAATGGCGACTGTTTGAAATTTAAAAAACCACTTATAGGGAACGGAAGTTTTAAATTTCAAACAGTCGCCATTTTCGCTAGGGTGGTCCTTTTGAGATGAAACTTGTGGCTCCTTACTCAGAATAAAATGGCCTTTAAAATGATGTATCATTTACCATAGGCTTCAATGAAAACTTTTTACTGCATCCTCCACAGAACGTTCCCTATAAGTGGTTATTTAAATTTCAGACAGTCGTCATTTTTGATAGGGTGGTCCTTTTGAGATGAAACTTGTGGCTCCTTACTCAGAAAAAAATGGCCTTTAAAATGATGTATCATTTACCATAGGCTTCCATTTAAACTTATTACTGCATCCTCCACAGGACGTTCCCTATAAGTGGTAAAAATTTGCATAAGGCACCAAAAGATAGGTAAAACCATAGTATATCCGTACACAAAATATCATTTGTTTTTCTTTAACCACTCACCAGATATAATGTTGGTTCCAGACATTTTCAACACCCTGTATGTTCCTTTTAATAATCATTTGAGCTACTGGTGGTTTTGGCACCCCAAAAACCTATTTGGATCCAAAAAGAAAATATTCATGGTTAATTTAACAACTAAATAATGTGGACATTGGCCTTATAACTATGGAAATAACTAAGTCCGTATAGGAAATGAGAGCCTAACCAAGTAGCTTTAATTAACCAATATGGCATAAGGGCCAAGTATATATTGGAACTACATATTGATTGTGGACTGTTTGGATCCGACTCACTTTGATACATCCAATAGACAGCCATTGTATGCACAAAGGCATCTTATACCCACATACGAGTCTAGTGTTTATGTATGTCAGTGTGCTGCTTTGCCTAATTATAACCATTGGCGTGTATAGTCAATGTTACAGCACAACTAGTAGGTTCATAAAGTAACTTTTCAGAGTACATTGCTAAAGCCGTTGATTCAAATAAACGGATTTAGAAAGTAATAGAGTAATGGATTAGAATGTCCCCCCAAAAGTATCAGCTGAAGGCGTAGAAATTATGAAAACAGCCCCGATTAGTACAAATACTATTGTTGCGTTATAAAATTGTTGTGTGTTTTTCATTGTGTGACATTGTATGTGTTTTTAAAATAAATACCTTTTATTGACAACTTAACACATAACAATTTAAAAATATGTCAATGTAATTTGAACCAATTATTGCGTTGGCGGAGTGATACCTAATGCGTTTAAAATATAATCTATAAATCATAGTAATTTATAGCAAAACTACGTGGAAACCATTGTGCAAGCTAATCCACAACAATGGTGAACAAAGTTGTTGGCCCAAATCACGTAATATAAAATGTTGATTGTGTAGATATTTCCCTATATACCCTATATACAGTGTAGATGTTAACAGCATAATTTCCCTGAAATATGAATAGTCCTGATGTGTGACAGAATGATGTACAGTAATTGGTTGTGATTCTGCTATTCAAAATATAATTTTTAATCTAGGTAAAATTTGAATATAATATTACTACGAGTATTAAGAATTTTAAGCAGTATTTATCTCGAGTATTTTCAATGTTTTAGCTGTTGAAGACGTTTAATTTAGATTCAGAAACATACAAATATGTGGGTATAATACTACATAGCCCACAATCTCTTTGTTGCAACTTTGTTGAATATTTCTTGGAATTTCAGTTTTCTTTAAGTATGTTTTTTTACTTGTTCTGTACTCTAGCACATTTCTTTACCTGTAAACTCAATGTTGAAGAAAAATCTTCAAACATTGCTCTAGACTGATTGTAAAGACTCGCGTAAATACATTTCCAGGAAATATTGTAAAAGTATTCCCGAAGTTATAGATTTGGCTTGAGTATTCGTTGTGTTTTCTTGGTACAATGTCTTACGTTTCACACATACTGTTGACGTACTTGTTTAAACTGTGTACAAAAGTCACACAAACCAATTGTTCGCTGTTTGAACTTTAAACAAAGAAATTTTTTTTTAAAATTCATCACAATCTATTATGCATAGCCTGCTGAAAGGAAACAATATTTTAACGCTTGATATGTATGTTCAGTTTCTTTAAACTGTATCTGTAAAATTAAAAACCCCTTTTGGATAAGCTGTTTGACAATTAATTACAACAACATTTAATCCCATAGCCCCAACCCACGCGCACGGTTAGTTTAGTTTTTTTAGAGTGTGACTACTACATTCCCGGAAGAGCTCCAGTCATTGAATCCCACACCAATGGCTTTGCTAGGCAATTCCCTGGCCGGGTACTTCGAAGCCTATCTTGAGCTTTTAGGTCCACTAAGCTTGAAAACAGGAAAGACAAAGTATTTTGGTGATAAGAACTCTGCATCGAAGAACCCCATCCAGTAAAAGCCAGCATAGGTTTGCAATATGTTATGTCACAATCCCTATGGTTATTTTACGGGATCATCCTTTTCATGTAAGAAAACTGATTTGAATCTAACTTTTACTATGAGAGTGATTAGTTTCACTTTGTGTTTTTATGTTTGAAAACATTGTTTATCAAAATGCCGGTATGTTATCATTGATTCCCCGTACAGATTTAATTATACTAGTTGAATAAAACTAGTCCATTTAGAATTATGTAAAATGTATAGTATTGTTTCAAGCAGTGGTATGCCGCAGTCATTTGAATTTACCTTGTACCTTATGTCATCTTTGGTTTCACTCAGGAAATTGACTTGTAATTGTTAAATAAATACCTGGATTGCTTATGTATATAACAGTGTGTTGTTTCAGGTCGGGGCATGCCACAGAGGGTGCTGCACCAACACTAACGACGTCTAGTGGAGGTAATATGATTAGTGTCAAGTCAAGGTGTTAGTCTTATCACGGGCTGCCACATGGCATTATGACGTCAATGGTTTAGAGACAATGTATGCAGCTTAGTTATGATGTTAGATATACTAATTTCATTGTATTACCATTGACATTTTAGATACTGAAGTAGGCACCCGTATAAACACCCACTGTTGCTATTAAAATAGCCCAATGAGTGATTCACATTGTGTGCTATTAAATAAACGCTTCATACATGAAATATGCTCTTGCACTGACGTCACTGGATAAGGAGATGTCATTGTTTAAAACTTTGGCATTATATATTACTTTTGTGCTAATACTAATCTTAAATTAATCTGTGTTAAGCATTAAATAGTCCTTACTTGACTTAATTTATTTACTTATGAAACATAATTGAGCAATTGAAACATAATTGACACTTGAGCCATGGATTATCAATGCATACCTTTTAGTTTTTCCTACTTATTGATCAAACTTGATAACCTATTAAAGTTAGTTATATTGATGTTTTGACTGAGATATAGATCGTTGCACCACAACATTGACGTATTCCATTTATTCGCGTTTATAACTATTAATGGGTCAAAGCTAAGTTTAGATTCCATTTCAGGTCAAGACAATTCTTAGGTTGAAGTGGTTCATTGTTATTCGTAAGGTTGTGCCTTTGAAAAACTTTAGCATTTGTTCTATATCTCTTTGACTAAGCATTTTAATTGGCAGTAAACCATCATTAATTTGTTCACATCATATTTCCTAATAATATGGCTATTTTTCATTTTGATTATGGTTGGACTACTAAAATATCCTACAATTGTGGCATTCTGTTTTACACCATTGTTGGTTCCCGGTCGCGCAAACACAAGATTCTTATTTTTATGTGTTATTATTAAAACTTAAAAAATCTGGAACTAAAAGACTTGAAAGTGTTGGGTAGACCAACTTCACATATCTATGTGGGTGTTGGCTTTTTTACTTCTCGTACAAACATTTACACTTATAAAAAATCGCTAAGAAGCTGGAAAACAAAATGGATCACAATATTCACACGCATCCACAAGGTTCAATATCTGTTCATTAAAATGAACAAAGATATTGTTCTGATCTGTTCAGATGCGGTCGGAACCCGGAGTGATTCTAGATGAGGAGGCGAGCACCGGATGTTGCTGGGACTCAACCGCTGCGAGTCAACCGGACACAGATACCTCTTCAGTGAGTATCTGTATTTGAATATGTACTTCAAACTGTATGGATAACAAATGTCTGTAATATAGTATGTATTGTAGTGGTCCGAACCTCTGATACATTTGTGGATATCGAAACCGACCCTCTTGAACAGAGTTAGATACCAAGCACAAGGATAGCAGCATACCGCTGTTTTGTGCATAGTTTCTATAACAGTTTCACAAATACATATCTTTTTGTTGGTCTAGATCTCAAAGAAAAAACCCCCTGTGTTATTGAAAAAAACTTAATCGCATGTAATTGTATTTTAAGTACTTAAACTAAAGTTTGTTTTAATGAACCTAACACAGCCTAACTAGGCTACAGTATTTTCCTAAATACCATTGAAGGTTGAGGAAATTCGTTATTTTTAGATTAGTGACGAGGCGAGTTTGACGGAACCATTGACAACCAGAAGTCGCATATCCGGATCCGGCAGTAGCGCTGGCCGGAAAAGGAAACCAATTTTGAACGCGAGGGAGAAGAACATGAGAAGACTGGAGAGCAACGAACGAGAAAGAATGAGAATGCACAGCTTGAATGACGCCTTCCAGGTAACTTATGGAGAATAGCGAACAGAACTAGTTTATTTGTTATGTTTATCTAAATAAATAGATTTTTTGTTTGTCCCAACCTAATTGCTTGTTTGTTCCATTCAACATATTTCATTCCGCTTTGAATCGAGTTCAATATCAACCTTAGTATCAGAATCGTTTATTAGGAATGTTGGGTATGTACATGCCCTATGTGATGAAACTTTCTACATTAAAGAAATGTTTAAGTAGATAGTTTTCCTAGTTAATTCGTGGCTTAATAATCTACTATAGCATTCTTTCGGTTGATCAAATAGAGATGCTCTCGAATAGAAAAGATGATTTGCCAGTTACTAACTATATAGTACATCAAGAACGTAGGGAGGTGACTCTGGTCTCTCTCTCAAAGACTTTTTCACGTGGACATTGTGAACGAACCTCATAACTCAAACCTACTGGTCTATTTTAGTCCACCAAAGAAGACGATTAAGCTTTCGATCAAGAACATTCACATCCCTCTCGTGTAAATATTACTTGTCTACAAAAATGTGATCTTCGTTAAGTTTTCAGGATCAGGGAAAGTGAAAGATAATTATTCTTAGTATGTATTTTTTAGACAACAATCATAATGATTATTAATTACAGTTTCGTTCGTTTTCAGTCATTGCGAGAGGTAATTCCTCACGTGAAGAAGGAGCGGCGCCTTTCTAAGATAGAAACCCTCACACTGGCCAAGAACTACATCATGGCTCTGACAAACGTCATCTGTGACATGAGGTAAATATACTATCTAATTCATTCATTTAATTAAATATCAAAAAAGTTTCTAACAAAATCTGTGAATTAAAAAGGAAAGCGAAGAATCCACAATGACTCCTTCAGAACATGTTACGATATGTAGGTTTGATTTAGTTATGACCGACTTACGATATGTAGGTTTGATTTAGTTATGACCGACTGTAAATTGTGTATAATACGGAAAATTCCATTTAAAGCCAAATTTTAGGTTAAGGCATATGATTCACAAAAGTTAAAACAATTAAAAAATCCACTTGTTGTAAAACATTTTTAATAAACACTAATTATTTATGTTCATTCGCTTTATAATTATTTATTGCAATGGTTTTTATCTTATTCATCTGCATTGTACTTTTTTAGGCCTATCTGCAATTGCTTTTGCAAGGCATTATTCTTGGAAACCTATCCAAGATACAATCATTTTAATCGTTAAAACCCTAGTACTTTACCCTTATTAAAACCTACCCCCTTATTACTTTAGTACTTTAGGATATGGTTGAAATCATCAGTGATCTGTCGTCAAGCTACCGATCAGTGCCGTAGTTGGACGATTCAGCTGGTATTAGCTTTTTCTATATATTCTGCACTGTGTAGTAGACTCCACGTTTTCGTAGTCTACTAAGGCCGTAACAATTTTTGGAATAAATATAACTTGAGCCAATGACACAATGCCTGCAGTACTACTATTTCTTTACAGTTCACAGAATGGTGTAACAGTTTTAATATAATAGGGTAAAATCTCATTGCATATATAATTTACCTCAACTATCATTTATGAAAACTAAAAAAAATAGAATTTCTAAACAGCGGACACTGACAGGTAATTAACCATGTTTTCTATGAGTATAAAACTGACTACAAGTCTAATAGATGGTATTCTTTCTCAGTATCTAACTTGAACGGAATTAAATATACAGGTTGTCCCGGAACTCTCTACCAAACTTTTAGAGCATTGTTCCTGAGTTAGAAACGTATGTAAATACCATATATAAATTGGCCACAAGTGCTTATTTACTTACACAGCCGCCATTTTGTTTTTTCCCTTATTAATTTTTTCCCAAAGAACGGTTTAACATACGAAATTTAAACTTAGAACAAACATTTATGACAACTAAGCAAAGCTAGAAAAAATTATAAAAATTTTCAAAATTCATCAAACAAAATGGCGGCCATTTAAAATTTGGTTTCTTAAATAACTCAAAAACCGTTGATTTTACAAAAATTTTAAATGGTCGCCATTTTGTTTGATGAATTTGGAAAATGTTCATAATTTTTTTCTAGCTTTTCTTAGTTGTCATAAATGTTTGTGCCAAGTTTCAATGTTGTATGTCTACCCGTTCTTTAGAAAAACATTAATAAGCGGAGAAAACAAAATGGCGGCTATGTAAGTAAATAAGGACTTTTTAAATATGGTATTTACATATATTTCTAACTTAGAAACAATGCTCTAAAATTTTGGTAGAGAGTTCGGGGACACCCTGTATGTTTGAGCTTATATGGTTGATGCACCTTGGACATTTCCGAGTCATTAGATTTTTAGTAGGTTAAAGGATTAAATCACAGTTTTACTTAAGTTTTCAAGTCTACTTCCCAAGTACATAGCCTCTCTCGTTTCTCCAGCTCTTTTATCTTCGCATTCAATTTTACTGTTTTTTTTTCAAAATAGGGTACTTTTGAATGTTTACTTGAATTGCCTTGTGGTGGTAATTCCTCGTATGTACATTTTCAGGGGGGAGGACAGCCCTTACGAGAAGACCCTCCCATCTGCCACATCGCCATCACCGTCAACCACGCCAGGGGATGAGAAGAGCTTCTACGACTTTGAGTAGTCCACTTCCCCCTGCACATCGCAACTCGAGAACATAGACTTCAACATTTTAACTATCTAGTATAAGTAAATGATTCCACAGACTGTTAAGGACTGATCATTATGGAATCGAATGGGAATCAACTATAGACAATTGACTAGTTTCATTGTAGTGAGTTTGTTGCTTATGCACGAGTAGAGTACAACAGAAGGGGTTATAATTTGTGATAATTATTATAGGTGATATATTTTGTAATCATAAACTTTAGATGAATTATGTAGTGAACCCATAAGAGAATGGTTGGTATAAATTACGTTGTTATGTTATCTTGTACAGGAACTCCTAACTCTAACCATAGTTTTAAGTATTCAAAATGGTTTGGTCCAAGGTAAACCGGTGATTTTAGAAAATAGTTTCTTGTAAAGATACATTATGGTAATATTCTATCTTACAAAATGAATCTAGTCAAATATGCGTTAAGTTCAATTCGTAAATGTAAAGTGACATGTATGTGCCAACAAATGTGATTTAACAATTAATTAACTAATACTGTATATTAATGTATGTTAATTGTCTTTCGCTTTTTGTACACTTCCATTTAACTATATCCCATTGTAACATATAGTTTGAACTATAGTAATCACTGTGCAATGAAGTACACCCAAAATAGAGTGAACCAAAATTAAATGGCCGTGTGGAAAGTTTGACAGCTGTTTTATCTAATATTTAATTTCAATGAAATTTGTCATCATTACATCAGATTTATTTTCACGATGGTTTTACTCTTTTGAAATTGCCATCAGTACACATACTTAAAGAATACTTAATGTTTAAGCACATACCTAAATGACATTTTCACCACACTATGATGTTTTTGGATGTATTACATACGTTAATTGATGCCCGAAAGTTACGTTTTGCTGGCCATGCCAGCTGTCATCGTAATTTGGGGACCGAGCAGGTTTTTACAGGCCGGGGCCGCAAAATCAGCTGTCCGCTTACTTACTTAAAACATGAATGCATTTAAAATACACAATCAAAATCCATAGCATTGCAATAGAATTGTGTTATTGTCACCGTTGCCTGGCAACTATTTATTTTTATTTTTGCTGATTCCTCAAATTATTTCTTCACATAACCTTAAAGTTGTAGTTGTGTTGACTATCAGTGTGCATTATTATAATAGTGGTAATAGGGTATAGTGTGGTGAAAAATAGCGTTCGTACCACGGACCGAAATGGTTTTGCAGCTCTCGATCGATTTCAGTTCTCGACTTCGTCTCGAACTTAAACACTATCTCGAGCCGGTAAAACCTCATTTTCGGCCCTAGGTACGAAATATACTATTAAGACTTCGTTAAAATAAGGGTGGATTTAAATTTTTGCAAAAACACAAACCAATATGTTTTAGTTTTCTTTCATCATAGTTAACTGGTAACAACTTATTCCTAACAGATTTTCTTACTGAGATAAAACTGACTTACATTCTCTAAAATAAATATAGTGAAAGTAAATTATACCTAACTCTATTATACACTGCACGTGTATCTTAGTAATATTTTGTAGCTTAATTTGTGTATTTAGTATGTTAAAGTGTACAATTATAAACCAAGCAGTACAATTAAAAGAATTTAAACTTTGTTATGCGTGAGATGTTATATATTAACATTAGTTTAGGGAGGAACCTGACTGTATAGTTAAATTAAAAACTGTTACGATCAAACTAGATTAATAAACGGCTGTGGTTGTTCCGCAGTTGAATTGCAACTTGTTCTTAAGATGGATTCGGAAGATGCAAAGATGTCATCAGAAACGTCAGCTACTCTTTTAGCAAGACCAATTATGTAGTCATCTTCTGTTGATCAAGATTCAACCTAAAGTCTTATATCTAGCATAATAATTCCATTCTTTACCAGTGTTCGCATGTATCTATTTTACTCAGCCCATGTAGTAAACAATTCAACGAAAAGTGCGAAAATTAAGTCGGTTGATACACGACAAAAGGTATTTTGTTTTATACTTAAGTATTTTCTTATATTTCAAGGGAATTTCTATGATTTTTTAGCTTTCCACTAAATAATACTATCTATTATTATCTTCTTCTACGGAAGTATCCTGATTGTACTGGAAGATGTAGTTTCACTTGCCAAAAAATAAAAGGCTAATATCGTGTACAATAAATAGTTTTAAATGAGGGTTTTATTTATTTTTAAGTTGGGTTGGCCAAAGAAAGTTGACAATCATTGGCTTATTCAGGCGGCAATAGTTTGAAAGTTTATCTGGATGACATTTTAGATCAGTAACCTTGCCTTTTACACAGTACCATATCAGTCTAAATCATCTCGTAGGCTAACCGTCTTTTCATGAAACTCTGCAGTCAAATTTAGGATGTCTAAAGAAGATCTTTCAAAACCGAGGTGTCTAAAGTAAATCTGGACGAGCTTGAGATTTCTAAAATATATGTGGATGAACCTATGATGACATAGGTACGGACGGATCATTCATAACCGTAAACGTAATCATATGATCATAACATAATCTTGTTGAACCTCAGATGTCTAAGTAGATCCTTGCCGAATCTGGTATGTCTAAGTAGATCCTGGTCGAACCTGGGTTGTCTAAGTAGATCCTTGCCGACCCTGGGGTGTCTAAGTAGATACCTATTGCCGAACCTTCAATGTTTAAGATACATTTTTGCAAATCTGGGATGACTAAAGTAGATGTGTTGAAACAAGTAATATCCTAATTAGATCAAGGTCAAACCGGAGCCGACTCTAGTAAACCTAACAAATTGGGAACCCCCAAAGATGTATCTTGCTAAGCCTGGGATGTTTAAATTAATATCAAATCTGTCTTACTAACTTGTGTTGTATCTTCAACTCGTTTCTTAGTAAAACCATCTTGTTAAGTACCCCTTTCTCTCGTGTTTCCGAAAAATCATACTATTGTCTTTTTTACTTTGGAATTTAAGAAGCTAATTAGGGTTATTGACTGGATACAGTGTCGTCTATCGTATTTTAAGGTAGGTGTATCTCTGGATGTTGTCTTATAAAACCCTGTTTGCCTTAAAGGGTAGTCGTGTAGCTTATATTAAGACGCCTAATCGTATACATGTCTCTTCGGTGTTGTCGTTAATGGTCCAATTGTTGTTAAGGGTTGACTTTAGGTAATGTTATAGAATCACATGGTATCGCATGTCCGAGTTGTGTAGAATCTATGTACTTTGGAATTTGTGGTTTTCTTGAATGTCGTGGAGATAATTATCAGCGATTTAGTTTTTCATAAAAAATAAGATATTTTTGTCGTTATATTTATAAGGATGGATTTATGCGACAGTTTTCATAGTTCAATGAAGAATATGAACCTGCAGTTTTTTTAAAGAATTAATTTTGTCAATATTTTTGATATTTCACAGTAAAACAACGTGTATACGACTCCAAAACTGCAGATGGAATATACGTACGATTAAATAATATGTTATATAACAAAACAAAATTCTTTGAACCTTAATGAGTAGAAGGTAGTTACTTGTTTACAAACTAATTCAATTCCAGTGAATTACTATGACGTAATAGCATTATCTGGATTACATAGGTAACCGAACTTTTTTTTAATGTATGTAGGTAATACAGTTATGGTACACTTAATGTTTTTGGATTTATAAATGTTTACTCTAACTTATAAATTTAACCGCGTAAACAATTGTAAATCTATGTAGGCTAATAGATTTATTTGGCTGTGATCTTTTATATGTTCAAATTATTTAATCCTCGTTGAAACCTAGGAGAATCAAAGGATTTAGGATCTAATATCTGATGGTGTATATTTTATGTTTGACGAAGTTTGCAAAACATTACTTGTAATATAGTTTTGACTTTGATATACTGTGTTTGCAGTTAGGATACAGTTTGTCGTAAAACTCATATTTTCCATTACAGCTTTTATTGCGTTTATAACGCCCAAGAGTCGCTGTCTTCTTACTCTCTTAGCTGTAATTTTCTTCTTTACTGTCTTGGATATCCCATAAAGGTATTTCGTACGTTACATTTGAGAAATTATATTTTGTAAAACAGTGAATCAATAGTTATTTTAATTTGGGGTTTTATAATTATGGTTTTAAAGTTGGACATGTTGTTTGAGGCCAATTTTCTCCTCTAGCTGTTCAACCTTTTATTTCAATCCTACGTTACAGTTGCTGTCGGTTTTATAATAATAAAAAACATCATTTAGTTAACTGCTTGACAGAATTTCCTCCATTTAAATGTCATTTACTTAAATAACGTTTCAATCCCGCCGAACTGAAAAGGCGATTTACTTTAGCCATGGCATCTTTTACATCCCGATACATGAAAAAGGGTTGAATATACCTTCCAAGATTGGTTCGTTTAACTACGATCTCTTTTAAGTGAAACTATGTTTATTTCTGATTTATATACAGTAGATTAGATACCTGCTTCCGTATACAAAATCAATCGTTCAATTTATATTTTTATTGCAAAAACATGTTTAACCGAATTTTATTATTTGTGTCACATTTTATGGATACATTAAATATTCCAAAAAACAATTTTCAAATGTGTATTGGTGTATTTCCAATAATTTTGGTGTTGTGATAATTTTTTTCAAAAATAATAGGATTATTTATTTGTTTGGTATATTTTAAATCTTAAATTGTAAAAATATTTTTTTTACAATGGGATATGCAGGAAAACTAAAACATTACTATGCTTTCGTTTGAAATACCTGGTATTGTCATACATAAATTCCTAAAACATGTGTTGAAATTCGCTATTTCATCACAAGGAGATGTGAACTTATGAAAGGCTTTATCACGAATACGTTAAATGTAAAATTCTCCTTTTTAATAAACATTGCTCATTTGGCTGCTAGTATTATCACGTTGATTCATTTTTACTCGCTAAAATCGTATCTAGGAATCAGTGTAGTTAATTAAGTGGGTATCAAACCTCCCACATACAAATCTCAAAGGACGTTTTCATCTGTAATCACTTAAATCGTACTTTTTCTTCGACCCTTAGAATGAACTTATCTTTCCGTCTCTCATACTCTCAACTAGACATATATTCATTGCTCAGACAGAATACATGTGTGTAATGCTACACTTGTAAAGCGATGGCCTATCAATCCATACGAATTATTCTAAGAGAAAAGGTCAATTGATGTAGTCTGCATATCGTGGTGTACGCTTCGCTAGAAGGCAGCGTGATAGTGTGTCTTGTAACAGATACATTAACATGCCAAACCTTCTGTATTGTTGTCCTACTTCTATCCATGTTTCTCGTGCGCCTTCTGTCTTGGAAATATCAATTATAGTGTAATTAAGGATTTTATGTTACGTGTATATACGTAAGCTGTAAACATAGAAAAATAGAATAAATATAGACCAACATCAGTGCTGCTGTTACCATGTTCCGGCGTCCACCGCTAGGAGTGCCGTGTAGTTACGGCACACAGGCCTGCAGCGGTGTGCGCCGTAACTACACGGCACTCCTAGCGGCACATTGTGGAACCTTCCTTTGACAGTCTATATTTATTATATTTGTCTATGCTGTAAACTAGGGACAGTAATAGTACAGTTCGAGGTATTATATTGTTGTGAATGTTACTTTGGATCACTGAGACAGTTTTATAGAGATATAAAACTGAGAAAAATTAGGTTGGCAACCGAAACAGCTTAAAGATTACTACAAAATTTGTATGAGTTCAAGAAATATATATATATATAGCTGGGGTTGCAATTACGATTACAATAAATTACAATTAAAACGAAAGAAATATTATCCGTATCAATAAAAAGAGTTATTACGAATATATAATAGGCTACGTACCTGTAGACGGACTAAGGTACGTACCTATTAATTATCGTACAATCAATCTCGGTAGAAGAATTTTTTTTTAAAGATATTTTATTCTAGGTATTTGAGTGAATTTTATATTTTTCCGGTGTAGTGAGTATTAAAATCTTTAAAATGTCACCTGATTTATGGAAATTGGCGAAGAATTAAGGAAGTAATGGCCTACCGACAAAATAAAGTAGTTTATAAATTATAATATATATGGATTGTTGTATAACATACCAACAAAGCAATTGTGATCGTTTTGGTCAGAAACGTAAAAATAGCTTTGGCTTTGGGAAGTTCAAACTAGAAAATAGCTAAAAGGCTGCCAAGCTTTTTTAGCAATTTATGTTCATTACTGACTTAAAGGGGTCACAGGTGGGGCAACAGATCAGATATAAATATAATTTGTGATTGTTTATCAATTGAATTTACATATTTTAAACATCTAGTTGATACAATTTACAATTCCTGAATAACTGTTACTATTACCATTCGTTCGTTACGTAACCTAGATTTTGAGTGTAGAACGAAGTAGCTATATCCACAAATTAATGTCTATTTTTGGAAATATATCTACATAGTCAAGCTATGTTTGTACAGATTTAAATGGTTAGTAATATAGATTATGATGAATATTAAATATTTTAAGAGTACTTCTTATTGGTTAGTTAGTATAATAAATAGTGTAATTGAATTTTAAGAGTTTATTCGGTATGCTTGCTTGAAAAATAAACTTTTATGAGACATGATTGAGTTGCAAATTATTTTCCTAAAAATTCAGACTACCGTATTGCATTGAACACATTAAACAATAGACTTGAAATTTTGAATTGTTTTGTTCAATATTAAAACGATTCGTTTCATCGAACATACACATTTACATGAAAAATATGTGCAACTAACTCAATAAATTAGTTAAATGAATTAAATGAAAACTATTATTTTACTAGCCTACTATTATTTTTTTTTATGTGAAACAAAAATTTTACTTTAAACTATAGAGGTTGTAAAATTACAGTGCCATACGGTTGATCTTAGTTCAAATAAATTGTCTGTCTAGGCATTAAAAATACATAGTTGATGTAAGGGTTTATTTGTTTTCCCTTTATAAAATCTTGAACGATAAATCAAATTCCAATATTGACCAACAATTTTATAAAACGTATTAAGTACGGGAATTCAATATGGATACAATACCATGAATTAGTATTTTCATTCCATGTTGACGTTATAAGTTGAAGTCTTTTTGGGAATTAAAGAGAACTTACTTCAACTCACTGTAAGGATGGGCCGATGTTCAACATTGCTTAATTTTTGTAAATTTTCATTGAATTTTACCAAATCAAACTAAAAAAATGACATTACAATTAATAACATAATTTACGTTCCAATTGCTTTCGTAGCATAACAAACTTAATAATGAAAAAAGACGTACAAAGTACCATAGAGGCTTATTGCTACATTACAAGCTACAGTACATGTTATTCACTGGTTGCAGCCAGTTCTATATGGTCGAGATATCCACATCACTACTGTATTCCTAATGAATAGGGTTGTGACATCATAATGATAATTAAAGGATTTGAATGATTTAATCTTAAAGTAGAGCAGAGAGGTAATCAATCAGTGATACCTGTTTTATAACATATTATAAGTTAAAAATCTGGTTTATACAGTAATACAACTTAATCCATAGTACAGATTTTCTCAGTATGCCACTGCCTTTGTGATATCATAGTTTGTCGATTTCCTATTCCGTATCAAAAGCAGACGACAAACAGAAATCAATTAGCCTAGCTTTCCTTTGGGCACAATATTCTTTGTACTTCTACATTTACTATTAACATTTCCCTATTCGTAGTCGACTTTATATGCTTTCCTTCTAACTAGTATTGTAAAAAGGGTTTAAATTAAACACTGTCCTTAGAGAAACGTAGAATAAGACAATTTTTTTAACTGGGCTTAATACTTACGGGGGAAGGTTTTTTATTGGTTTGTGACATGAACGCAAGAGGTAGCATTGGCTTACTCATTATACTTACCACTTTATCAACTCGCTGCTCAAATTATTCACAGTAATGTACTAGACCTTACATATATATCACAGTGCGTCCTCTGCGTCTTGTCGTAATACGAGAATAGTTATGTTAATATTACCATCTCCGTTTATAGAGGTTGTAAATCACTAATCACATCTCGCTACGACTTACCATAAACGCGTTTATTGAGATGTCTTTACCCGACTTTAACGGCTATAAAAGACGCGAGCGTGAAAATAAAATCGTTGACGGGGACGGCGGATATTCGTTAAATGAAGCGATTGGATGTTGAGGATATTGGAAGATTCTCGTACTGATACCAGGAACACTATTTAGAATTAAATATACATAGTCAAAGGATTAATAGTCAAAGGATTAATAGGAGTGTGCTTAATCTTAATAATAATTAATTGTGAAACCTCACGTACTGCCGGTACCATCGATCTCTTTTAATACGTTGTGGACTACAACATTATGTCCCAGTCAATTTGCATACCATTTTTTCTAACTATGTTGGTAATGTACTTCTCCCGACACTATTAGGTATACTCAAATATGAAAAACTGCGTGACTAACCTAAATAAGTTGTAACATCTTATCTGTCTTCTAAATACACCACATGAAAACGTTGTTTATTAGAAATGCTTTTAACAGGTGTGTTGCTATGCAACGTGACAAACAAAGCAATTGTCATGTGATTATAGACAAGGTCTACAACAGTGATACTGTACTGAGTGTCTTTTAACAGGTGTGTTTTTTTTTGTTTTTTTTCATTTCCAATAATGTACAATAAATAAAAGGTAACATATGTTACAAAAATGAATAGTTATTTGTGCAACTAGGGAGCAAAGGGAGCAGTTTACTCACTCGAAAGAAATACTTACTCACGAGCCGTAGGCGAGCGAGGAATAATTTCTCGAGTGAGGCAATTGCACTTTGCACTCGAGTTGCACACAATATCTTTCCTACAGTTACCATAAAACAAATAAATTGGTAAAGAAACGTGACATATTTTTTACACAGAAGTGAACTTTAAATATTACATTTAATGATACAACAGTACAACCAGCTGACCAGCTGATTTACAACCAGTGCTGCCAACGTATTTCGCGCGCATAAGACCTCGTCTGCATGTTACGCGCTCACTATTTCGTGCCTTCACGTTGCAAATCTGGAGTGAGTGAGACAAAGTAATTTAGAGTGAGAAAATATTAACATTGTCTCACTGATGAGTGAATTGGCCACTTTGCTTTCTCAAATCAGTGAGAGAACATGTACATTGTTAGGTAACTGTAGGAAAAAATATTCCTCACAAGACTGCTGCATGTCTGTGTGTGAGGAAGAGTCCATTGCACTCGCTTTTGCATTCACTGAAGTCACTTAAAAAATTTATAAACTTAAATAAAATAACTTTTCTAGTTAACAATAAGATAACTTATTCATTGAAATTAAAAATATAATTAAATATCTTATTTCTAGACAACATAAAACCATCAGAATATAAGTTCTAAACACGTATTAAATTAAAGCAAATTAAATGTAATGTTCCCTCAAAATAAAATATTTCTTACAATTTAAAAACCAAAATCAATCCGTGTCTATAAAAATGTGGACATGGGCATGGGTTGGCGGATAAGTTGTAGATTTAATAGAATTTTTAAATTCCAATAAAAAATTAATGTAAATATTTTAACATGGCTTTGTATTACTTTTCTATGGCAAAGTGACAAACAAAGCAACTGTCATGTGATTACAAACTAGTTTACAACATCATGTGCTTATCGACTAATTCAATAACATTAAAGAAAATAACGTAATAATTGATTATTTGACAATCTGCTGACTTTGACTGTATTGTATATTTAGTAAATTGTTGCTAAATACACCAAACATGTGATAACAATACATGACATCGTCATCAGTGTCTGCCAAGCCTATTTTAGTTGTTATACATATTGCGTACATATTGCAGGTTGTTTACTCTACATGCATCTCCATAGCAACGATTAACCTCCATGGGCACACGTGGTAAAACGTTTACATTTAAATAATTACTTGATAAAAGACCTTAACATTAAGTTTTCCCTCCGGATAACATGATGTTTTTACAGCTCCAATACACCAAAATGAATAACTTATGGCAACGATGAGTGTTGGTGTGAAAATGATATGATAGTGTTTTTTACTTATTAAGATCGACAGACTTTCAGCCAAGCCCAATATAAGAGACCTGTTTACAATGAGAACAGAGTTCAGTTTTGAATAAAACCCGCTTCTTACACTTTTGAAGATTAATTGTAAACCATCTGATCTAGAAGTTACTAGAAGCTACATAGAAAATCCACAATACTTGATATTAAAATGTAGGGTTCCTTGTCTCTTAACAAACTTCAAGAGGATGAACTCTTTTCAAACAATGTTTTGTAAATCTCAACTCTTACGTCATTATTTTTAATTGAACAAACGCTACTTTGCATTTAATCCTGCTTCCTCAACAAAGGGTTCTCTTTCTCTACATTCCATCGTTTGGGCTTGTTCTCAAATTGGTTTATATCGAGCGTTTGTGACTTGTGGCTTGTTTGCAATAATTTAATTGATTGAATGTGTGTATTTAACAAAAGAGTTATGAAAAACAACAAACTATATTATTTATTGTTATTCAAACAATTTTAAACTACTTGCACTGAATGTAATTTTTTTTAACCTTCACTTTTGTCCTTTATTGGCCAAAGAATGTAACACAAATTGTAGAATCTACCCTAAAATAAGAGAAAAACGTTAAGTCGACGTCAGTGCACCCAGACGTTATCAACATGAAGCACACATCAAAACAAGCTTAGGCCTGTGTCTTTTCATTATTTTGTACCAAAATGCTGGACGTTCGAATCGATCAGCTTTAATGCCAAAGTGTCACAAAAACATCTTTAACAACTGTTGTGCATATGTACACTTCAACAAAAGAATACTGAAGTGAATTGATTAAGCCTGTATGTTGTGTAGAGAAGACAAAACATGGCATAAAAATACAAAAAAAATCATACAAAATTAAATCACTTCGCGCTCTTGATTTATAGGGAAAATGAAAAAATAAATGTTTTAGCAACCAGATAAAATGGTTTTGACTGTGTGGATATCAATAAAACCTCAATTAAAAGTATACAATAAATTATGATAAGAAAATAAAATCCAAAATTCCTTAAAATCTAAGAAATTGTTTAAAGAAAAATTATATTCCAATAGATTTGTTCATCATTTAGATTCGGAACCATGAAGTTTGAGTGCGTAAACCTTGTACGCAAACCCGTTGTACACCACAAGCGCTATATAACATCTATATTGGACTCTTAAATTTCCACCCGAGATCTTAAACTTGGAATACATTCTTCAGATTTAACACTTTACTGAAGAACAAACGGATTGTAATGTTATTCAGAAACAATGATGTGACAGGATGTTTATTCAAAGCCTCTATTTTGAGTGAGCATAAAGAGCGTTTGAAGTTCTAAATGGTTTAAACTACTATTCTCAGGGTTTTGGTTTTTGGTTTTTTTACGCTTGAAGTACGAAAATATTTGCTAACTATGTTCAAGCTTCTTCCACCTATTGTACATGAATAGTTCCTATGCAAAAATTAACCCTTTGAGCATACTCTTTCTTTAGCTGCAATTTAACACCGGATATGTAACACATGTTTCACACGTTTACAGATCGTGTATCAATAGTGTAATACATTAGTAAATTCTACCAATGTGTCTTAAGTGACACTTTTTTCGACCCCAGTCATAGCCACTTCTAAAGACAAGGCCGCTGCGAGACAAAAGTGGCAACGCCGCAATCCCGGCCTAACAGCTGTTGCGTTAATTCATAATGCAGTGTCTGTGCAGCGTTTGTGTTTACACGATTGATATTACTATTAACATTACGACAGGCCGTCCGGTGCGACATTGCCACCAATGTATTAGAGGAGGATATGCCAAAGCTTATTGGGAACTATAAGTTCGTGGTGACAATTTTCATTCTAAAAAGTATTGGATTAATATGTCTCCGCTCATTATTGCAAGTAGAGAACTGTATTCTACGCCTATTTTACAGTCGATTAATACAAAAAAAATGTTTATTCACAAAATATAAACCATACTAACTCAAAGACAAAAGCATCATGACTACTGCTCTAAATCGTAACAAAGAGCACCAAAAAGACACACGCAGCACACAAATGGTGGCTGAACATTTCCTCTAAAAGCATTTTTCTCTTCATTGCGTTACAAGCGGAGCGGGACTGTTTCTCCTCTCCTGCCACATCGTCTGTTAAGCTTCTCGATCTTCTTTGTTACAGATTTTTATAATTATTATGATTTATCAACGATTCAAAAAGACATTATATATTTGAAACACAACTATTTTGTGATATCTCGCAGTAGCTGTCATTAGAGTAATGCTTTAGTATGTGGTCCGATTTATGTTAAATTTATTCGTAAAAATAAAGTTTGTCCTGGTGGTACAGCAGTATTCTATAAAATCCCTAGCTATTATTTAACCGCTTGTCTTACACAAAACTTGTAAACATACGTCCTTAAAGCACTACGGAAGCAGTTAGCGAGGCCAATGGTCAAAGAAATACATTTTTGTATAATTAACGCTCGAGCCCAATTGATTATTCAAATACTAGATTTTCTTGATGCAACTTTTAATTATTTATTTACCTCATTGAAGTTCACACAAGTTTAATGTCACTAGTTATATTTATGCCATTTGTTAAATCTAGCTCGTTCATTGTCAAGTGCATGCAAGTTTTCTCTGAAACTATTGAATAATCAGTTAAGGTTAAATTTATCTGCGACTTGAAACTACAGTACCCACAAACTCTA
This sequence comes from Macrosteles quadrilineatus, assembly GCF_028750875.1. Taxonomy (NCBI): domain Eukaryota; kingdom Metazoa; phylum Arthropoda; class Insecta; order Hemiptera; family Cicadellidae; genus Macrosteles; species Macrosteles quadrilineatus. Next base: position 115,403,535 of record NW_026542602.1, on the reverse strand, counting down.
TCCATGTAGATGTTCTTATTTTTCTTACGTTAGGTGTATTTAATAAATCCCCAATGTTAACATTATAATATAATTTGTAAAAAAACTTCTAAGAAGATAATAAACTTGGATCACACTAGCCATTGTTTGTTATCAAGAAGCTTACAACAAGGAAATACTTTAAGAGTTATCATGGACATCGTTTACATATATAAACATAAGAATACTTAAGGGTGTTTGGTCAAAAATTTGATTTTGGATTTTTTGTTATTGTTCAATTATACTAAAAATTATAAGTACAAATATGTAAGAATTAAATATTTTTAGTTGAAATTTAAGGGAGATATGGGGCTTTAAAGTAGCGAATTTGTTGTTTGAACTAGGAACGCACTATAAGCAACCGGTATCTATATAAGGTAAAACTTCATTTTAACTTCTGTCTCTAAAACAACTCTACTAAAATTCGCAATTTTAGCACGAGTCCTCGTACTATTTACGGTTACAAGTTCAATCTCACGGGTCAGTTTTCATTTCGTTTATACCTCTGTGACATGCCAAACAAAACTGATACAGATGTTCTACCAATCATTTTATTTCACAGCCGGTCCTAACAGCCATCTCTGTCAAACACTGATTGATCAACTGCTTTTAAAGTATTCAACAAAATAACGAGTTTCCACATAAAGTCAACTCCACTCTGCAAATACTCTCTTTTATTCACTGTATGACGAGAAATGATCCCATATTCACACTGTTTGCAAATATCTGTCATGTACTGTATGTCCATGTAACCAATACAATAACTTAATATTTTTCAGCCAGACGTCTTTCTTGAACTTCAATAATGGCCTCCTTATACATGTATTCAAAGAACTCCATAGTTTGACCTATTAACTTAATGTTTATAACTAAACCACACATAGAGTCACTCACATGACATTCCACGATACTGCAATGTGACATCCAATTAATTGTAAAATTGCGTTAGTTTTGAATAAACGTTTCCCTGTTATTTCGGGGCTGTTTTTAACAGCACTTTACCGCTTTATAGATCGAACTATTTGGTAAAAATAGTTTTAAAGTTAACAAAATAACCTTTAAAATTAATAGAAATACTAACACGCTCAATAGTTATAGTATCTTTAGCTAATCTATAAACAGTCGTTTCCATTATTTTTTCTTCGGTTTGGTAATTTAATCGATTTAAAATTTGTATTTAATACCCTTTACTGATTACTTTCATCTTGCTTGGCTTTTATGCCACAGTGATAACGTGTTGGTCGCAATAGGGACAAACCTCTGTGATCTCTTGTCAATGTTTCAACTAGTCAATTGTCACAACGAGGTGTAAGACGCTTATAGTTAGAACCATTGGCTACCGATTGTGGTTTCTCCTTTGTACGTTCATAACATCACTAACGAGCTCAGAAACTCATTTTGTGGTGAAAACAGCTTTGAAATTTTAAATATAATATTGTTTTTCAATTTACCAGTTGACTGTACTGTGATAGACAGAAAACATTTGTTTATATAAAAATCTATATTGTACATACTGTAGTTAGTTCTCAAATGTGTGAATTTTTATTAAATAAAATGACTAACTCAGGGTTTCAGGTGAACCGAATAAGACCAGGCCAGCAGTTGAACGTATTTCGATTATCATGCGTAGAATAAAGAATAAGAGTAGAATTTCACATTTTAACTATATTGCACTCGTTGTTGCTAATACGTTAAGGAGACAAAGGATAGATAGGTAAACAATGTGTGTTCTACTGTATAATTTTCTTAAAGAAATCGTGTTAAATTTGTTAAAAACAATTCAAAAGCTGCGGTTTTATTTACAAAGCTAAGATTTCAACATCACGCTTTGTTTGCACAGTACTGCATTTCAAAATATTTTTTTACAATTCATACCCTAATCAATAGACTGGCTCTTAAGTTCCGTTTTAACTACGTTTTAAATTTCGACCATATCTCATCTCATCAATATTTCCGATGAAAGAAATACAGTAGAGTGTACTCTAGCTCCATATGTGTAGTCACAGCGTATCAATAAGTTATCATGCATGGTTGATGAGAAGTATCAAGAATCGCAAATTATAACGGAAAAATATTGACTGCGTCAAATTCATTTCTATAGGCTAAATTATTGTAGTGGTAGCCCTGAAAATAGTTGAAATATGAAAAAAAAACACGAACAACCCAAATATTAATCTTAGAAGAGCATTTATTTCCTAGCAACCTCTTTTTGTGATCGTTCAAGTAAGAAGATAAACGTTAAGGATCCTGAACCTTCCCACACAGACGAGCAGGGTTGACCTACAATCTAGACTGTGCAGTGAGCGGAAACAAATTCCCGGATAATACCGATGGTATTATGCCTGCGTCTGTGACTCAGTAGCTCTAAACAAGTGTGCTTTATTTTCTTTATTTTTACTTTCTCCCCCTATACCATGGAAAAAGTATTGTTTTCGTCGAAATTTCCGAGTTGAGTTTTGAGTGGATATATGCTTTTTGGCCCCCCCCTGAACCTGAACCCAAAAAAGTGGTTTTCGAAGTGATATCTGTGTGTGTGTGGGTGAGTGTGTGTCTGTAAGTGTGGATGTGAAGTTATTGTAAATTAAGTTATTTTCCCCTAAAACTTCTATAAACAAAACTAAAATTCTGACTTTAGGAAAAACCTTCTTTGATTAAAATGTGTTATTATAATAAGATAGCAAAATTATTTTCTATCCTCTTAACGTAACAGTATGTTTCAATTGAAAATATCAACAGATCACCGGCCTTGAAATCACCTTCGTTACAAAAGAAAAACCAAACAAATATAGAACTTAACTTACTTTTATGTACAAGAGGATTTATATTTGACGAATCAGTTTACAAATAAATCGAATCAATGCCACAAGGAAAGCATTTTCAATTACTTGTTTGTGATCGCAAAAGCAATAAAAATTCAAATATTTGGAAATAAATGACAACGAATATTTATAAAACTAATCCACTAGACGCAAACTCGTTGTCATTCCCATGTTTTATATGGATGAACATCAATCAAAGTGTGCAGTTTGTATGACAAAGAACACTGATAATTTAAGATAGACTATGAACATTAAAATCTAAGAATAACAAGTAATCGCAGTTTTTGTCTATTTATATTCGCATATGTGTACTTTTTTTAGATATTTAATATTTAAATTTAATAATTAAAAATCCTAAGATTAGGTTGTATAAAAAAAACAACTATTGATTTCCCGTGCAAAACTGTTAAAACATTATCTTAGCTTTTTTACGCATCACAAAATTATTTATACTAGTTTATTTCATGGATTAATCGTGCTGCCCTTCATGTCCAGGTGACTATAAACTCACTATCAATTAAAACATTAGTTGTTGTCACTTTTAAAGTAAACTAGAGCTCGCCCCGTGGTCGAATACTTCGTATGTTTTGTGCAAACTTCTTTATTTTCACCCAACGATGAAAATAAATCATGTGATTGGAATTTCTTCCATTTGTTTTTATTTTCTGTTTATATTTTGTTGATGTTTCGTCAACAACATAGCAACCCATAAGGTCCATGTTAATTTGTATTTAATTATGAATTAATTTTTGTGCTTAATTTTTAGCCTATTTTAATTTATAAATGGATTCTACACATATACAGGCAAATATCTTTCCAACAGTATGCGTAGATTTTCCCTGCAATGCGCAGGAGCTGAGAAACAAGTTTTCAATGAACATGCCAAAACTACCCCCATGTTAAATCTCCATAAATTTAAATTTCCATTTTCGACACAACTAACATAAATATTTTCAAAATGCAAATAAAACCTGCACATATAGGAGCGATAACTTTTCTTTTGGTACAACCAGTGTGTAAATCGGCCCAGTAGTATTGTCAGGCTAGCTGTCATAAGTTTTGCAAAAGTTTTTTAATATATAAGATGAGAATTTAAATGATAAACGACTAATAAAATGAAGTACTAAAAAAATACAGGTTTTGTTATTACCTTATACAATAGTCAATGCTTATACGTACAATTCATACCTTACTGGAAGGGCAACTCGTTGTGAACGAAACCATTATTACAACTGCCCACACAATCAACCTTAGTACGAAAAACAAAAACAGAAAATATAACTTGAATTAAAACTCACAATTTATGTGAGACTTGTTCAACTATATTCTTTTTAAATACAGATGTACAATATATAAGGGATGTTTCTTCGAGTTAATTTTTGCGCTAACACAGTCTACCCAAGGCTAGTAGTGACATTTGAAGGTAAAATTGATGTTCTTTTTTTACTTCGTCAAAACCAAATTGGCGCTAGCTTATCATTGTAAAACAATGCAGAAATACAATGTTCATTCTGATTTTGTTAATATCATTTTCACAGTTAAACCCATGTTAAAACTTTGGTGGGGTAAAAAAATCTCTTGTGTGCATGTTAGACAAGATAATGAATAAATACCCCCGCCGCAGCAAACCTGCAGACTAAGCGAATTTCCATTTGCCTGAATTGGATTTACACTAAAATGTCTCCTTAAAAATATCACATTATTTATCCCTGTTTAAATAGAATCAGGTTAACACATACTTAGGTTTGCTGCAACATGGAGGGTAAAAGTGTTTTTTTATGTAAAATGTTAATTGTTAGTAAGAAATAAAAACATTTTCCAAATTTGGGCAAAATATGTTAATAAACAAGCAAACTACAACAGTTTACTTATTCTGCATAAGAATAACATGGGAATTTTAAATTTACAATTTTTTGGAATTTTCTCCGTAACCATTAGGCGCATTATAACGCTTCAATATACTAAATTATTTGTTTTTTTAAGCTCTACAAAATAGTTTAGAAAGAAATTGCAAAATTTGATGTTTTTTGGGTCAAAAATGGGAAAACCCCATTTTTACCCCATAAAACCCCCCATAAACCCCCGTTCCCATGGTCCGATCATGCTAGTTCGCGAACTCGTTCGAATAAACGTAGGTTTACACGTTTGTACCAAATTTCATCAAAATCGGATCATTTTTACTCGAGTTATCGCGCTAACGGACACAAATATATATAAATATATATATATATATATATATATATATATGAATTTGAACGGATGGTGTTTTTGGCCTCTAGGGACCTCAAAACGAAAAAAAAAATCGGTCCCGGGTCCAGGTCTTACCATGAGTACTACGGTAATAGCTTATTCCCTATATGGGAAATTCGCTAAAAGCAAATGTTTTAGGCAGGAAATTGCCTGAAATAAATGTTTACAACCATAAGCTATGTAATTGTATTAATAAATGTTTTAATTCCATCAACTAGTTTTCAAGCATTCTACTCAACAATCCTTCTTTTTAAGTAATGTTTGACGAGAAACATTTTACGGGTTGATTAGATTACCTTAGAAAATATACCGATGATTAACTCCATTCGTTTAAAGATCTCATGAAGGTAAGATAAATAACCCTAGTTTGAATGAGGTTAGTGTACGAATACCAACTCGGTTTACGAATCAGCTTACAAACAATAACAATTTACACGTGGCACCTTAAATCTCCTTTGCTAGAATGGATATATGTGTATACGAAGTGCTAGAGAAAGACATGAGATGTTCTATATTGCCTTCCATCATAATTGGTTGGTATGAGATCAAAGCTATAGAGTAAACCACCCTCCCAGCCAATATACATCGCAATTAAGTTTCTATTTGTCTTATCTCAGTTCGTAATTGCGATTACTTATGTTACACAAAGAAATAATCATCAGATGAAACGTTAGTGTTTAGTTATATCCGATTATATAAATTTCACGTTTATATAAACACTGTTGTGCAAAAGATAAATATTGAAGAAATATTTTATCTAAATTTTGTGTTTGATTCGTGTAAGAATAGAGTGAACATAATTTCAAATTGTTTGTTTTTAACTAATTTCTTTGAACCGTATTATCAATTAAGATGATTACGTACCTGGATGCCTAAATAAGAGTGTACGATGGAGTGAGATGACTTCGTAGCTTTAACACTGATAAAGATCAGATGTTTCTTTAGTCAAGGTGATTTATTTTACTCAGTGATCCATGGGACTGAGTCTTCAAACCCTCAAAAAGCTATTTTTTCCTAAGATCAAAACGGCGACCCTGTTACATATATTTCTACCACAGTAACGAAAATACAATTTGTTACTGTGGGTATCAAAATAGCTATTATACATTAAACAGTTCAAATAAAAAAAACAATCATAATAATACTGATACGGTTCAGTGATTTGTCTTAGCAAATTTCCTCATTGGGGAGAGGCTGTGGCCGCAGGCAGTACGGAAATGCCTAGACCCGGGACCGATGTACTTTTTAATTTTGATTTCCCCAGAGGCCATAAACACAATTCTTTCAAATTTATATATATATATATGTGTGTGCCTGGGTTTTTTGGGGGCTTAATAGATAATTTTGTAAAAATTTGGCAAATTTATGAACTTTATTCTTAAAATATAATGTTATTTCGATGTGGCATATGAATTTTTATGTAAGTATTTTAGTTAAAATCAAATCAGAAAAATTTAAATTTGATTAGTCTGAAGTTATTTTGCAGGGGAGGGGGGTATTTATTAATCTGATGTATAGTTTTAAACATGTGTTCATTAATTGATTGTTTATGTTTACCAATTTTGTAAATAGAATGGATTGAATAAAATAATGTACCTATCTTTTGATTTGAATCTAATTATTATACAATAAATGGCGACGAGGATGACGGAAATAGGAAATATAAAGAAGTTGAGATCAGTTGCAAAAAGGCAAATTTCCAAAGCATTTAAACTAATTATAGAAAATAAAGCAACTGATAAAATGACAAGTGCAGAGATAGAGGTGAGGTTAGACAGTTTAAGATCGTATTGGAAACAATTTGAAGATGCACAGACCAAAATTGAACTAGCTACTGAAGATGAAGAACAAGATGATCTAGCCTCGTACAGAAGTGAGACAGAAGAAATGTACATTGTTTTAGAAGCAGTATTGAGAAATGAAAAGACACGACACAATAATACAGAGCCTACAGCAGCAAATCCACATAACAAGGAACCAAGCACAACATCAAACATTAGTTTTGTTCCATACGACGAAGAAGAATCTTTTAGGAATTTCATTAAAAGATTTGAAAATTTTCTGGTACTTAAAGATGTAAATGAAGAGAAAACAAAGCTTTGTAGTTTACTACATGCACTTTCACCTAAACTACATGAACGGCTTCTAGACATAGTTGCCCCTGATGACCCTTACAAGATGAACTATGAAAATGTTGTTACTGTTTTAAAAGACCATTTGGAACCATTACCAAGTGTATTAACATTACAACATCGCTTTGTGTGTAGAGTACAACAACCGAATGAGTCAATCATCGAATTCGCTATGGAATTGAAAAAACTGTCTAAAGATTGTCAGTTTAACTGTGATTGTGGAAAGTCAGTAACTGATATGTTATTACGCATGCAATTGGTAAGAGGACTTCACGACCATGATATTAAAGGACAACTTTTACAGAAGAAAATTGTAACTACTTTTAAGGAAGCACTTGAACTTGCAACATCACTGGAAGCTTCGAGAACTGAAAGCAGCATGATGACTGCTCACACAGCACCACCAGCAGTTCCAGTGCTCAAGGTTGTAGAGAATCAGACAAGAAAATGGGACAGATACTCTGGGAATAAGAACGCTGTACAGGCAACAAACAAAGACCAATATTCTCCTTCCCGTTCAAAGTTTTCAGGTCTACAAGGACGGTGTTATCGGTGTGGAGATAAAGACCATAGAGCAAATACATGTAAGTTTAGAAATGAATTTTGCAATTTATGTAACAAAGTAGGGCATATTGCAAAGGTATGTATGGGAGGACCAAGAAAACAACGAATTGACCAACTAGAGGACAGAGAGATTGAAAAACAGTTAGATCATACTACCTACGATTCTTATAAACTTCAAGTAAATAACAGTGATAAGTTCATTATGAAAATAGAAATTGAAGGAAAACCATTATCTATGGAACTTGATACAGGAGCAGCGCTATCTTCAATCTCATTTGAGGACTATAAGAGATTAGATATCAATAAAAGAATGTTCAAATCACATGTACAGCTTCGCACATATACAGGTGAAATCATACAAACTAAGGGCGTAGTATATGTTAGGTTTCAGTACAAAGAAAAGATTTACTTCGGAAAACTATTTATTATCGACCAAGATGTTGAACCAATATTTGGTAGAGACTGGATAAGAGAAGTCAATTTAGAAATTGGTGATATTAGAATGTTGAATCAAAACTCATCTGAGTTGACACAAGTTCTTGACAGTTATTCAGATATATTCAGTAAGGAAATTGGTTGCATTCCAAATGAAAAAGGACACCTGAATCTAAAAGAAGACTGTGGTCCAATATTTGTGAAGCCGAGGCAAGTGCCCTATGCTATTAAACAAAAGGTGGAAGAAGAACTCGATCGACTGGAAAAAGCTGGTATTATTACAAAGATTGAAAACTCAGAATGGGGTACGCCAATTGTGCCAGTAGTAAAACCTAATGGTTCGGTACGAATATGTGCAGATTACAAGACTACGTTGAATAAAGTTATCCGTGATGAGAAGTATCCAATACAAAGAATTGAGGACATCTTTGCAGAGATGAATGGAGGTAAATTTTTCTGCACACTCGATGTTAGTAATGCTTACTTACACATGCCAATGGACTCTGAAAGTGCTCTGCTACAAACAATAAGCACTCAGAAAGGTTTGTATAAAGTAAACAGGTTGATGTTTGGAGTGAAAGTAGCACCAGCACTGTGGCAAAGATTCATGGATAAGGTACTGCAAGGGACTGATGGAGTTAAGTGCTTTTTCGATGATATAATCATTCAAGGTACAGATTACAAGAGTACACTAGAGAGATTAAAAACTGTCCTAGAAAAACTTAGAGCGCATAACTTGAAATTAAATTTTGACAAATGTAAATTCTTTCAACAAAGAATAACATACTTGGGACATACAATTGATGAAAACGGACTGAAGAAAAACTCAGAAAAGGTCAAAGCAATTATCGAGGCAGAAAAACCTAGAAATGTGAATCAACTACGATCTTTCATTGGCATGGCCAATTACTACAACAAATTCATACCAAGACTGGCCGAAAAGCTATATCCATTGAATAAGTTACTACAGAAAGGACAGCGATTTGAATGGTCACAAGAATGTGAAAACAGCTTTATCAATGTTAAAAAGCACATAGCCAATGACAACACTCTAGCACACTACAATCCAAAACTTCCTCTAATACTCTCAACTGACGCATCTCCTTATGGATTGGGAGCAGTAATTTCCCATAAGTTTCCTGATGGGTCGGAACAACCCATAGCTTTTGCTTCCCGATCTTTATCAAAAAGTGAAAAACAGTACAGTCAAATAGACAAAGAAGCTACAGCAATTTACTGGGGGGTAAAGAAATTCTTTGCTTATTGCTATGGACGAAAGTTTGTTCTTCAGACGGACCACAAACCTCTTGTTTCCATATTCCATCCATCAAAATGCTTACCGGCAATGTCAGCTACTCGTTTATTGAACTACTCACTTTTCCTTGCTGGGTTTGATTATACAATTGAGTATAGAAAAACTTCAGACCACTGTAACGCAGATTTCTTGTCTCGTTTTCCAGTTGAACAAACTCAAGATGATGAAGACTTGTATTCCAAGTTCCAAATGAATCAAATAGCAATTCTTCCTCTCACACAATGTACACTTGCAGAGCATACAAAAAAAGACCTGTACTAGCTACAATAGTTACAGCACTAGAAAATGGAGAAAATCTGGAAAAGGTTGGTTTCAGAAATAATGATTTAAGTTTACATAAAGGTTGCATCTTTAGAGGTAGTCGAGTTGTAATACCTAACACATTGCAGAAAGAAGTTCTCAAGGAACTACACATTGGGCATTTAGGCATGTCGAAAATGAAGGCCATGGCGCGAAGTTATGTATATTGGAAAAACTTGGATAATGATATTGAAAACTTGGTTAATAACTGTGACAAATGCAAACAGAAAAGAAATGAACCATCTAAATTAAACCATCACCCTTGGGAAGAACCTACAGCTCCCTGGCATCGCTTACATTTGGATTTTTGTGGACCCGTAAATGGAAATTATTTCTTCATAATTATTGACGCCCATACAAAATGGTTGGAGGTTATACATACAAAGAACACTTCTTCAGACTGGTGCATTCGAAATTTAAGTCACTTATTTTCAACTTTTGGACTGCCAGTTATGATAGTAACAGACAACGGCTCCCAATTTACGAGTGCACTTTTTCAAAGGTTTCTAAGCAATAATGGAATTTGCCATAGGACTTGTGCACCTTTTCACCCATCAAGCAATGGCCAAGCTGAACGATTTGTCCAAACTGTTAAGAAATCATTGGCTGCCATGAGTGAAGACAAGGGAGACTTGCAGCATAAAATAGATCTTCTCGTAACTCAGTTACGCAAAGCTCCAAACTCTACAGGACTCTCCGCTTATGTGTTAATGTTTGGCAGAGACATAAGAACGAAACTTAACGTGATGGCAGATAAAGTTGAATGGAATAAAAAGACTATGTCGGAACACAAGCTGAAAAGAAATTTTCAGGTGGGACAGAGAGTACTGGTAAGAAATTATTCCTCAAAAGTAAAGTGGAAGGAAGGGAAAATAATTTCAAGAACAGGAAATGTTATGTTTAAAGTCAAGACAGACACTGGACTCATTTGGACTCGTCACTCAGACCAAATACTTCCCTTACACTAAGGGGGGAGAGTTGATGTATAGTTTTAAACATGTGTTCATTAATTGATTGTTTATGTTTACCAATTTTGTAAATAGAATGGATTGAATAAAATAATGTACCTATCTTTTGATTTGAATCTAATTATTATACTTACCAATTTTGTAAATAGAATGGATTGAATAAAATAATGTACCTATCTTTTGATTTGAATCTAATTATTATACAATATAATCATACTTAGGTAAATCCAATGTTATATAAATGGGGAATGTGTCTTTTTAAGGAAATAATTTAGTTAAAATCCAATCAGATAATTTTATCTAATTGCATTCGCTTAGTCCGAAGGTTTACTGAAGCAGGGGTATTTATCTTTATAATCACACCAAAGTCGTCTTCATGTATCAAATTTAACTAAAGTTTGTTCGTAATCACAATGTTTGGATGTTGGATGTTTGTTGTGCTAAATAATTGCTTAAATTGATATTTAATATCACTAGCAGGCAACTCTAAAATATTCCTCAAAGGTTTCATTACGCTTGATGCAAAGGCGATTTCGACCCACACATGAGGTATATTACCCAAAGCTCTTCTATCTTCTCTTACATTCTAAAACCAACGAATGTCAAAGAATTCATCACAAATTGATTTTTAATCGAAAACCTCTGTACAAACTCGCTGATTGGTATCGACTTTATGTTCGTTCTACAGGTTATTTATGGTTAATTACTTACACAAAGTGTTCACTCGTTTGCAACACAGACAAGTATCGCCCGAAATCGTTAAACTGTATTTGATTTAAAAATATATATAATTTTTTTAAGGATTCAACCAGTATCAATTAATTTATTCGTTATCTTACAAAATGTTATTGAATGTATGCTTAATAATGCCCTTAAAGCATTACTAAACCGTTTATCTGATCGTAGTAAACCTTGATTTAGATATGCTTGATAAGTCTCAATCTTACAATTCACAAAGGATCTCCTCCTTTGCCTTTCAAATTTGCTATATAGAAATCCTATATAAAAATGCTATTTTATTTAGATTATGAGGATTATCATTGGTTGGTTTCTATGAAAATCCGTATATTAGTTTTGATGACAATTTCAAAAAAGTTTTTCTTTTTCTTTACTTTGCACTATTACATAGATAATTGACACAAGTAGATAGAACATATCGTAAACTATGTTGTAGGTTATGTTTATCTTTTTAACATTGATATCATTGACTATAGAAGTAATGTAAAATTATATAATCAGTGGTTATACTACATGTTTTGATGCTTATTTTTATAAATTCATGCTTATTTCTTGTTTTAAAGTATTTATTTCGAAGTACGGGTGAAGTTTCAAGTTTGTTTGTTTGGATAGATAACTGATGTACTGACAGGACACAAAATGTCACATCATAGCATCATCATTGCACTCTTATAGTAGCTCCCATTAACGATATATGGACATAAACCCATTGTGTTCCTATCAAAATATTTTAGAGCGAGGGAACCCATGCGCAAGTTGTGCAGTTAAATAGGGCCTAAAACATGTTTCCGAGGCAAAATGAGTCCAGAGCAATACCCATTTACCTTTTCAGGATTATTGTTTGTTCAAAACAGTTATAAGGTGAATAGAAATAACAATTTAAAATAAATTTGTTATATTTAGTGTTTAACTATAAAGAGTGATTTCAGTTTAATAAAAAGTTTCCTATTTGAATAGGGTGCCAAAGCCTAAAGAAAAAAACACTTTTAATAACCATTAACAGGTGAGCTAATTTAGAAGCTTTAAAATGACACCTTACTCGTTATATTAGTAGGTTGGCTGTAAAAGGTATGTAACATAGAAAAATCCTTACTGCATTAAGTATAGATGGTTTAATAAAGAATAATATAACTGTATGCCAACTATATTTAACAACTGTACTGTTAAACTGAATTTATTTTGCATTCCTGAATTCTGGAGCGGGTGAAGCATATATCAATGGACGTCTTTTCATTGTATTTTCCGCCAAAAGAGAACACATTGAGTCATCAAGCTAATGACTCTCAGGGGGGGGGAGTTTGGTCCAGGTGATATCTTCATCTCCCTCCTCCCCATTCCTCTAGATAACTTTAATGTTACGAAACAGTAATTTCTTACTAGAGCGTTTTACTAATCAAATTTGACCACACATAGTGACGTACGGAGTTTTGAAAGGTTTTCCACCGTAAAAAAGTCATAAGTGTATAAAAGTAAAATATTTTTTTATTTTTTGAAAGCGGGCCCAGCCTTGATCATTGGGGGAAATGGTGCTACGTAAAGAACCAGCTTTTCTTAGTCTGTAATTCAGCTGTGGTCATTCTACACCCGTCTTACCTTCATCTACGCCAAAGCACACACCCCGGTGTTTGTTTTTTATCACAGTTAGCCGCAATTTAAATCATTGCTCTAGCTTAATTTCACTTTGTAGTACTGTAGGTCCTGGATCAACAATCTGAACTATTATTCTATTATAAAGCTACAACTATCTTCTGCAGTATTCAAATGGTAATTGTGTTTTATATGGCAAACTATTTTAACCATTACATATCAAAGATATAATTCAAAACTGTGTGTGATTTTCAAGAGTGTTATGCAATATGTCAACCCGTTCTGTCTCAAAGTTACACATTCCACAACGGTCATAGCCGTCCTTCTCAATTGTCACTGAAACATATCGTTTTTCCTTTAAATTGTTTTAAGCTATTTTCCTAAGTGTATAGAAATACACCCAGAAATGATGTTCAATGTATGCTCCAGTATCTCTTTTATGTTACATGGTAAGTTATGTAAAATAAATGTATATGCGGTATACGTAAATGTCAGGTTTATTTGTTATATTATTATTATTTTACAATTTAGTATGGAGAAGAATATTGTTAAGTTTCAAAACATAGTTGTACAACATAAAGCAAGTGTATTTATTCGCAGTAGGGAAGAAGGCACGACATGTAGGTTAAGCTAATGTATTCAAGTGCACGTGAATAAACTACAAGCTTTGGAAACGGAAGTGGAGGAAACCTCAGTGTTATAGGAATATCTGTTGTCGTTCAACTCAGCTGGTTTGTTTATTACTTTTTGTAGTGTTTTGAAATTAACATTAAGAAAAGAAGAAATTATCATTAATTATAAATTAAAACATCGATAGGATAATAATGATTTGAAAAATTTTGACCTAAAATGAATACAATAGACAACGTCCATTTCAAGTCATACTTAAGAATTAAATATTTAACGATGGATTACTTTCTTTATATGAGCATAACGTTATGCAGAAGCGCAGATCACCTAAATGCAATGTATGCAGGTTTCAACCTAAATCCAACTCAAATATTACAAACACAGGCTTAAAGTTTAAATCTCACGGATTTGTGTGTTAGCTTATCATGAATAAAATATTAGGCTAGTTTAAATTGAGTTTTGTGCTACCTGTGTGACTTTATATCTACATAGGATGTATATGTACAATTTTTCTCAACTTTAAATGGTATTATCATTAGTAAATTATAAATCAGAACACACTGCACACAACTGAAGTAAAAATGCATATATAATGTCACCAACCGATGCATGACGATGACAAATCAACAAGGGTATAGGCTGTATTTAATCCAAGCTAGAGTATACTCAATACATAACCTCCCATATTAGTTTGATTCGAGTTTCTGTTTCATCAAATAATTTCTTCAAATATGCAGGAATGCAGCAGAACATTGACGTCATGTCAAACCCTTTGTTTTAACTAAGAGTGTGTGAGTTTTCATTCATCTTTTCAGTGCAGACATTGTCATAAATCTTGTCCCTCTGGGGTATCAAGAGTATTAAATGTATTCAATGTTTTGTAAATTCCAAAAGACAAAAAAGATATTGAAATTGAAGGGCGAAACCTTTATTTGATAAGATTCCTTTTCAACCCGATAATTTGAATACTTTTGATAGTTCTTATTTGGTTTATAATAGTTTTGTATTGTTTTCGTTTGTATAATAAAAGAGGTTTTAGATTTAAATCAGATTTCATTTTATTGTTTGAGTTTGTTAAGAATCTTCATCTTCCTTCACCGTTTCTTTAAGAGTTCTAGTGTAAAATAAAAATAATTAATAAAATAAATAATAAATGAATACAAAATAAACTCAAGCAAAATAACTTGCTTATCAAACTTTTTATAAATCAATAAAAAAAATCAATTATCCAACAAAAGAGGGGCCCTTTATGAGAAAATCTCTTGTATTGAAAGACTCTGAACAGATGTAACAGACAATATCTGAGAATGTTCGACAGACATTTTTGATTAAAGTTTCATGCAAAGTCGATCCTCTCCCACACGCAGTTCATTCGTTCAAAGACCAATCATCCCTTACTTGCCCAATACCAATAACTACCCACAAACCAGTTGGAGCAAACAGTTAGGGTTTAGGTTTTATTTATATTAAACATCTTCTATCTTCTATATATATAATACGCTAAGCCAATTTTTGTGAACAGAACTCCTCCCACATTTTTGGACCGATTTTGATGATTAAAGTGTCAAAAAAAGTGCCCTGATCTGTAGTTTTGCAAAGTGTTTTTGGTTTTTTGAAATCTTTATTAGTTTGGGCAGGATCTTCCATCAAAGTTGGGTTTTCTCCCATAAGATTAACATGGGGAAATCTAAATATTTCATTGGAAACTTTGTCTCCTCTAATTTGAGAGAACGGCTGGGCGTAGAAACTTGGTAGAGGTCTCCAAAGAAAGGCCTTGGTCTGTAGATGAGTTATCAAAAGAAACACGAAGTAAATTCCCTTAGGGCTCTGCCCCAGAAGCCTTTAAAAATACCTCGACAAATTTGTTTACATTTCGGCCATGTGGATAATACTTTTACCTACGACCGTTTTTTAAAGTAGCCATTTCAGTTCAGTTCTCAGAATTGAAAAGTTTCACTTAACAGCTGTTTACTTTCATAACAGCATAGTTTCATTTCATAACAGCATAGTTTTTCTCATAACAACACGGGTAACGGACCAATGAGATTCAAGGATTGAGAGAAAAGAAAAATTGTAAAATTGTAATGGTTTGAACGTCAACTAATCAGCTTATCAGTTGACAATTTTTATTGTTGATCTGTCTTGTTCCTGTTGATACTCGCGTAATTTTAACCTAAGTTGGTGGTTAAAGGAAGGTAGATTAAACTGATTTAAAAAATTCTGTTTTAGTGAAAAAGAAGTTGACGAGATGGAAATGAGAGCACAAACTGTTAATACTAATTTTTTGCCACCAAAATCAAAACAAAGGTATGCAGTTACATACCAGCAATTCATTAAATTGACGAAAAAAAATAAGGTTAGATTGATAAATGAAAATATGCTTCTGGTTTATTTTGAAAACCTCTTAACCATTGTTTCACCCAACTCGTTGTGGACCAAATATTCTATGCTGAGATCTATACTGTAAATTAACTGTTTCACTATGTTATTCAGTTGTCCGAATAAATATGCAATATTTCCCTAATTGTACCTAATACAGTATTTATGGTAAGAATGCTGCTAGCAGAAGCTATTGCCTCAAAAATAATAACGTATTATTAAACAAAATTTTACAAACACGTAATTTCATGAAATCAGCTGATTATACAATAAGTCGTTGCATCATTTTCAGTGGCAATGACAATCAAAGAAAACATAACCTCTCTAAGAAGTTATGAGTAATGATTGTTGGTAATTAAAAACCAGATTGTTTGTAATTAAAAAAACGGTAGTAGGTAAAGTAGTGTACGCAACTCGCGTTAATAGTCTTTACAACACTCGTAGAAGTTTATTTAATGAAACAGCTGTTGATTTTTCAATTGTGTTTTAAACAACACACATTTATCAGGAGTTACTAAATTGTCCAAAAGAAGTATTTGCAATGCTATTTTATGATTTTAAAATGTATTTTCTTCTGTATCATGTCATGTTTTGCAATATAATATTCCATTACGAAATCAATGGAAATTCCTTTTATCACAGAACTCTTACAATAATTCCTTATTGAACTATCTTATATCTGCTGTAGGGGTTGTTGTCTGCCTGTTCCCCCACTTTTGCCTATATTTTATCATATTATTCTACATATCATCATAGGTTCACGAGATTATTGTTATACATGTTTTCAATCATTGTAAAAATCTTCGATTGTGTAATACAATACAAAATTATACAAGTGCAGAAGGGCACAGTGCCCATTTGAGCAGTGTCCACATTCTGCTAAATTAATAGTAGTTTACAGCAACTGGATAAAACATGTTACAATATCTATGTAGAAATATGTGCATAATTTAGAAAGTCAAAGCTGCAATTTACTATAGACTTTTCAGAGAGGTTACTTCGATGTTGTTAATTCAGCTTAGTGAAAACATAATATAGAAGTATACAAATAAGAATTTGAACTCTTAGAGAACCTTTGAATGTTATTAGAATAACGAAATGGGTTGCGCATGTTTACTAACGCTACTCAGCAACAAAAACCATTTAATTTATCTCTAAAAATATATTCTTAAAGTGCACTGAGCAGCAGCCTCGAAAATACTATGTAACTTACCTATATAGTTACAAAATGATCAAACTCACATTGTGACATTTATAATTCGGCTTATATTTCTCCAGCAGATTATTTATCTGCAGAAGAAGTTTATTGTGCTCTTATCGTGTGTAATAATATCCAAACACCGAAACCTGGCCTAAAATGGTGCCTATCTTGACAAATTATTTAAAGTGGTCTAAATTACGGTCCGTGGCTAACTGGGTTGTTAACATGATTTAAAATAACACAAAATTTTGGCTGTAAAAAAGGCACAAAGAGTAAATACTATTTAAGCAGCTACTGTCATGACAGAAAGGTCATATTCCTTTTAAACTAGATCAGATCACCCTTTATAAGATACGTTGTTTAACAATGCATGTAACCGTCAATATTTACGTAACAGCCAATTTACATTATTTATTGCTTTTTCCAAATGCCGCATTGTTATGTAATTTGAATTATTTGTTGCCAATGAAGCCGCACAACCATATAAACGAGGAGGTCCCTAACAGTTCAAGAGTAAAAGCCAACTTCACTTCAAGTATATTCCACTACACCTAACTTTCCGTAGATGAATAATTAGCGTTAAGCCTTGACAGTGACCGTCGATTTCGACGGGTTTCACCTAGTTTATTCAAATTTTTCAATTAAAGCTATCTTTATTTTTCGTATAATTATAATGGTTACATATGTACCTTATTCAACACAGCATTGCCGTTGGAGCTATTGATAAGCTCATGTCGAAAACACAAGTAATATGGGGTTTTCATTTACACACCCCAGCCATTGCATTCTCATTCCTAACTATAAACATCTAGTCCTCGACACCGTCTTGACTTCAGGACAGATACCACATCCACTTACTCCCTTGAAGATTTCAAATATATATATATATATATATATATATATATATATAGATATATAGGCCTATATATATATTTGTATATATATATATACATACAAATATACAAACCAACATACTATTTTATACGTATAGATTAATTGTAATTTTCATTGTAGTTTCATTTTTTCACCACCTTAAATACTATTTGTATCAGACTTTCCGTAGTAAGCTGTTATTATTTATCCACTGCATTATAAGAGTAAAAAAATATTTTAAAATGTACGCCTACATTAAAGAGTCCCATATACTCATGCTAAAGAATCACCGTAACATTTTAATGTTTGACAGTAGGAGAAGTGTCCTCACAGTTTCCAAAGTCAATCATGGCCCATGTAGCACAATTTTTATTTCAGCTGTGGGTTTTCGATACGGACGAAATGAGAGCATTCTATTGGTTGTCATGGCGCGACGTCACTCTCTTCTCTTGAGGGAACACCATTGCCGCAACGATACGAAGAGTGTTCGTGGTGTAATGGATGGAGTACTCCACTGATGTCCAAGGGGTAACCAGATCGTATCCCACCGGTGACACTAACTTTTTGTCAAAGATTTTGCTTAGAATGCGATTACTTCTTAACTGTACGTTTTTTGTTAGAATTTGAGGCATTCATAATTTTATTTTATTAATATACTATTTTTTTCGATAAGTAAACCTTCATTCGATATTTTCACTATCAGCAAGTTTGGTCAGTTAGGTTAGGTTATGACAGTTAAACTTTATAAAAGAATGCTCTCATTTAGTCCGTATTGAAAAACCGCAGCTCAAATAAAAATTGTGCGCCCATGTAGCCTTATGCGTGTGACAATCATAGAGTAGATTTAGTTTTAGATACAGCTGATATATTTTACCATAGATACAATAATAAACACATAGTAAACATAGATAACCGCAGATAGGTAACCATAGATAAACACATAGTACTCCCTTACTGACATCAATGTGGAGATTTTATGATTTGTCAAAGAAATCCACAACCCTGACTCATTTGTATTTGCTTGAGACAAATAACAGGAGCAAATTTTACTGTCGTACTTTTTCCAACGAAAGGTGGAATAATGTGGAGCTATTAAGTAGATGACTCCCAAGGCGTTAGAGTCAGGTGATCTTCCAGCCCGAACAACAAAATTAGCAAATATAACCCGGAAGGCTATTTTACCTGGAAGAGAGAACACAAACTTTTACATTTTCCAAGTCTTCTATAACACGTGTCACGATTAAAGACTCGTATGATTTTAAAATATCTGATCATTTGTTTCAAAGTCTGATTATTAACTATTTTGCGACCGGTTAGGTTTCCATTTCCCAGTTATCGAAACCAATCACGAAATCACTTTTCATCACCTTCTTCGACATGCATATTTTTTGTTAGTTTAAAGAAATGTGTGCATGATAGGTTAAATTATTTGAACTTTTTGTGCTTGGAGCAACAGGCAGTACCTGGTTAAAATCTCCTCCTAATATTGTTTTCCGTCCGTTGGAACATGTCATAGTACTTACTTAATGAACACATATATTGCCTGTACGAACCTACTTCATCTTTATACCCAGGTTGTTTTCTAAGTGTGGCCATTGAGGTTATTCCACTTCATAAAAATATTGATTAACACTACAATAAATCTAAAATATCTAAGATTAGATCTATAGTAAGATAAGTAAATGTACAAAAAAAGTGTAGAATAAATCATTAACATTTGTTTTGATATCAAAATAAAACAGAAGTTTTCCATTTAATCTTGAATAGTTTATTATTTAGCCAATATGGTTGTTTCATGTTAAACATTCCTTTAACACAACCATAATCTTCAAATTAGAAGAAAAAATTCATTATTTTTTCAGCCATTCAATTCCTTTGATTTGATCTCCTATGATTCTACTACTTATCATACGCTTAACTAATTTACTTAAAAATACACAAGTTTGCAAATTGCCAATTGATTAAAGGTTGATATCAGCTGATTTCTGAACACCAGCTCCACTAACACTACTGATATATTAACAGTTCAGGACCGCAGTTTGTCGGTCGGAATGCATGATTAGTCTCGTTGTCAGTTTGTACCGCATATTTCGTGTAACAAGTTGCAGTATGGTCCAATACGCTGTTAGCTGTTACAAGCTAACCTCATACTGTAGTACACGCATTGTTGTTGTTCTTAGTGATGTCACTTGCGAGCAAAGTTTTCCCATTCGGAGGCAAGTTCTATTAACAATTCTTGCTCATTCGGCTTTATTTTGATCGTTTCAACTTGATAACCGCGTCTAAGGCGTGCCCGTGATCAAGCTGCTTACAGTCAAATGCGTAGCGATTATAACCTGTAGAAAACCCTTTCTTTTTTAAGTGTTGAAATTTTAAAAGAATTTTAATTAAAAGATATTTTTAAACTAAGATTTGTATTATGTTTCCTTAATTACAAACTTAATTAACGTATTTACAATTATTACTAAACCAGTATATCATCTAACACGGTTATTCATACAAAGAAATTATTTTTCCTACAGTTACCTGACAAAGCTGGCTTTCTTGTACTGATTATAGCACGACAAGTAGCTAATTGATACGTTTCGTTACTTTTACCTCACTCATATTTTTTCCGCACTCCAGTATTCCCACCAAACGAAAAAAAACATTGCGCTTTTATTAGGCACTTAATACAACACGATAGGCACGTTTCTTATTATTTTAATTGGCAACACCTAAAGATTACGACTACGATCGCAGTGTTTCCCATTTTGTACAACGCTTGGATTTAACCTAAACTAAAACGTGTTCCTTAGTGTTTGAAAGACTAATTACACTAGTTCCACAAATAACTATTTGAATACACCTGATTCACACAAAATAACAAAAAACAAAAAATGTAATTTTTGAAAAATAAATTAAGGTAAGCTTATTTAAAACAGCAAAATTAGTGATGAGGCATGTTATGTAGCAACAATGTTGAGGAAGAATCGAAAGTTCAATAATGAAACAAGTAGTCTACATAACAAAAAATTACTCTTAAATCTGATCCCTGAATATAAAACATGACAATATTACTAAGGTTTCTGATACTAGGAACGCGAAAATGTGTGTTCTGTTAAATACTAATGCCTTAAATTAACAATCAAAACAAGTATAAAAAACTATGTTCAGTATCTAGAAATTATTAAGTATACTCTAATGGTAAATTATTTTTCCTATAGTCACCCAATGTGGACAATGTGGCAATGTGGACTTCCTTGCATTGATTAGTACAGAAAGCCTTACTATTTATGATTTTTGTACGGTCATCGGTTACATAAAACATTCCAAACATTGTAAATTTAAAATTTCCATGTTATTCTTATGTAGAAGAAGTAAACTGTTGTAGTTTTCTTTTATGAATATATTTTGATAAAACTTAGAAAATTTGTACTAAGATTATAATATTTCACCAAAAACACACTTTACTACGCTTCCTGTAGCAGCAAACCTAGGTACTCGTTAAACCTAATTTCATTGAAATGGATTTAATTTAAAAATGAAATCATTCAAATGGAAATTATCTTAGTCTGCAGGTTTTCTGCAGCGGGATATATTTCCATAACAAATTGGTTACAGCTGATATAGATGGGGTATATAATTCAGTACTTCAAAGTCGATGTCACTGGTCAATGATTCTGAGAAAATCATCAACAGTAATGTTGGTGGTTGGAGTATTAAATTTGGTGCAAGATATGTCAGTGAAGAACTTTTGGTGGTGAAACGACAAAGAACAATTCAATTAAAAGATGCCTCTTCTCCCAACAGACATTAATATATAAATTATCTCCCCAATCACCACCTACACAGAACTTAGTTGGGAAAGACAACCAAGCTCGGATATTACAACACAAACACCCAACACGGTGATATGGAGTTTAAGAAAGTTCTCTCTTTATTTCGCTAAAGCAAACATTGGCTTAAAGTTGTTCTGTTGGGGATTTATGTTGGCCAACAGTTCAGGTGTTACGGTTTAATGCTAGTCACACAGTGGTTATTGTGTTTATCAATGAGCTAGGTTTATTGCAGCTTGAATATCAATGGTCTTTGTTGATGGCGTAAAAATGTATGACGGATCAAAATATTAATTCATTAGGTAAAATTAGTATCTATTGATTCATAAATATGTTACTTATATTACAATACAATCGAAATATGTACATTTATTTGTTGACAGAATTATTATTTTTTGCATATAGAGGTTGTTCTTTGATTTAATTTTTTCTAGTATTAGCAATATTACCAATTTTTTTCTTGTTTTCATAACTATTCTCCTCTTTTAAAGGACATCTGCATATAGCATTGGAGGTTTGGAGGTTTGGAGGTTTGGAGGTCCCACCACTCTGAAAATACAACAGTTAATAATAAAGGGAGCTACCGTATATAAACCCATTTGTATTTTTATCTATAATATAACAAACTTATAATAATAAATTAATTTTTACTAGTGTACATGTTGCTCGAATTCGAGCAATTGCAAAGTATTACATAAGCTATTTCAAAAAGAGTCATATTTACAATGAGTTTAAAAGAGTCAACTCAAAGATTACCGGTGTGTAACTCATGGTGTATATAACTTACGATGTACCGGGTGTCCCACGAAGGGGTTTAAACGTTTGATTTTATATTACATGCCCATTCATGCACCAAACTTTTTTAAACTTTACACAGTTTACAAACTAGGTTCTAAAAATATTCTGGAAAAACTTCAACTCCCTAACCTTAGTAGAAACAAAATGGTGGCATATTGACAAATTTACCAATGTGCTTTCCATAAAAACTACTTTCATGATTTATTATTAGTTATTTATTTATTATTATTATTTATTAGTTATTTGATTTATTTTTAGTTTTCCATTAGGCTATGTTCTAGTTTTTTTTTTTATTTAAAAGTCATATTGCCCTGGAAAGTAACAATAAAAATATTTATAAAACCAAAAATACCTTTTTAATGTTTTTAAAGTAACGTTTTTCAATAGCCGCCATTTTGTTTCTACTAAGGTTAGGGAGTTGAAATTGTTCCAGAATATTTTTAGAACCTACTTTGTAAACTGTGTAAAGTTTCAAAAAGTTCGGTGCATGAATGGCCGCGTAAACCAAACATTTAAACCCCTTCGTGGGACACCCTATATATAACAGTTTAATATACTGTAATCGACATTTCCTGTAAATATTTGATCATGTTTCACAAGCTGATATGGGTTTTCAGTGTTTCCTACAAACATTTCCTGACTTATAAAAAAATCTTTAATTAATATCTTATATCATTAAACGCAAACCAACATCCAAAAATATACACATTTTCGATACAACATAGATAATTTACACATTGACTGTTTACAATTAACATATGTTCTTCTTCTCACTTTTAATTTCTAACAACAGCTGGAGTTTCATAACAATGTATGTCTCCTATGTTAATCTTATGGAGAAATACAAAACTTTAAAGGGCCCCAGGGCCTCACTCTCTAGTTATTTCCCAAAAAAGAAAGTTTCCTGCACAACTTCACGTTACGTACTCGTATTTTCCAATGACACCAATAACATGTCAATCGGTTCGAAAGTTTCGGAGGAGTAATTGTCACAAAAAACCTGCTTGCGTATTAAATAAGTACTAGTGTCCCTGTTGCTCGAATTCGAGCAATTGCTAAGTATTACAGGCGTTATTTTAAAACGAATTTCAACCAAGTCAGCAAGTTTGTAGCAAACTGTTAAATTAGAAAACTTATTGACTGTTTACAATTAACATATGCTCTTCTTCTCACTTTTGATTTGTGACAACAGCTGGAGTTTCATAACAATTTTTGTTTCCAATGTTAATCTTATGGAGAAATACGAAACTTTAAAGGGCTCCATCACCTCACTCTCTTATTATTTCCCAAAGTTTCCTGCACAACTTTACGTTACATTTTTTTTTTCAATGACACCTAAAACATGTCAATTGGTTTAGTAGTTTCGGAGGAGTAATTGTCACAAAAAACCTGCTTGCGTATTAAATAAGTATAGATTTTCTGCAGTTACTTCTCACGAAAACTACTTAACTCTCAGTTACGTCAAGATAGTCACATTATGCTACCATAAACAATTAAAAATAAATTATTCAAATTAAGTCACCCAACTATTGAATTACTTATGCCTCTTGCGAACAACATATTCACGCTTCGTCTATATGACATTTCAATGACTAAAGTGTCAATAAGGTTTGCTCCAGATAGAAGAAAGAAGACGTAGTAGGGGACAAATGTCTCTTGATCAACTATCAGGTCAAGAGTGATGACAGACTCAT
Organism: Macrosteles quadrilineatus; assembly: GCF_028750875.1. Classification (NCBI taxonomy): domain Eukaryota; kingdom Metazoa; phylum Arthropoda; class Insecta; order Hemiptera; family Cicadellidae; genus Macrosteles; species Macrosteles quadrilineatus. The sequence goes on along the minus strand of NW_026542602.1, from coordinate 115,379,016 downwards.
TAAAGAGGGGCGGTAAAGGGGGTTGGGCAAGTGTATAGTTTGGGTTTTTATAGGGTAGTTATAGGTTAGGACTGAACCTGTTATAGTTTATGTGTATGGTGGGGTCGTGTGTGTAAAATAATCTGTTTTTAAAACATTCTGAACGTTTATTTTACATTATAATTATACCCATTTAAATATTACAGTTTAAGTCATTAGTTGTATATTAAATTCCGTTGGTTATATATGGTATAGTGTGGAAATGAGGACAAATTTAATACACAAAAAAACTGAACAAAATATTTTGTGACACATTTAATTACAACCAGTTTATTTTTAAGGAGATCAAGTCATCTTCATTTCGGTACCAAAAATTACAAATAAATGTTGGAGGTTGATTAACGTGGATGTCTAAAACGGAAATTTAATGAACTAAACTATGTGTATGGCTGTACTCTCTGCTACGTTAACTGTTGTTTTGGTGTGGAGAAAATGTCATCGTTAAAAGTTGTTAGTTTATCAACTCAAAACTCCTTAGTAATGATTGGAGGGGCTACAAATTGTCATCTTAATATATATTTTCAAACAAAGGCTGAGTGTGTTTTCTTTGACGTCGTTATTTTTTTGAAGGATTGATCAAATTGGGTGTCCACGACAAATAAGTGTTCGAAAAGGCACGAATTTCCTTTTAATGGCCAAAACGTTTGAAATACACAGAATTACGTAAGTAAAACTATTAATTTATCTTCTTATCGCAAATCAAAAGTGTATACAGCATTCTCTTGCTATAATAAATATATTGATTTTCAATCAATCAAAACTCCTGCATTTGTAGTTACTGCAATAATGCATTACTGTTTAGAAGATCTCAGTATTTTACTATTAATCACAATTTTATACGATGAGGTATACAATGTAAATAAAGTAGAATCTAAATTTAAATTGTTAATTTTAGAACATTTGTATTTTTTCCACAAAACTGTGCGTGCAGAAGTTTAACGCCTAAAAAACTATCGCTGGCAATATGGATGCTGTACTAATATTGCGTTCTTTTTTCATACAGGCGTTTAGCCATTCAGTGGCTCACACTGTAATCCATCATATACTGATTCATTTTCGTTCGTATCACTTTCTTCATAGAACGCTTATAATACAATTTAGTGTTAAAATCTGGGTGCAGCCTAGAAAAATATTTCGGCTATTCCTAACATTCCATTTACCTTCAAATTTGTAATTTCAATGCAAAACTACGTATCAGTTTTGAATATTTCAACGTTTATTGACACTCATTACAACAATTTACAAATCCTCCAGAGATAAGCCAATGCTTGAGTACGACAAAGGCAGGACAACAAAAGGGTGACACGTCCACCATGAATGTGTTTATTTTCACTTTATATTCTGGATGTGAACGCACGACGTTCCCGCCTAGTGTTGATAAGACTCTTTCGGTTATCTCTGTATGTCATGTTTTCTAAGTTAGTAAACTCGCCGAAAAAAGTGTTGATAAATGTTTACGAACTTGATTTTTTAGTTTCCGCAACAATCAATATTCAAAAATAGTAATGGTCAAACTGTTTTTATATCCGTTTATGTAAGGAATATTCGTATAGTTTTTAATGGACTCAGATCTGCAACACAGAGAACGTTTCCCAGCTTTACCCCACTGCTCAAAGAGCAATCAATCAATGTTACTTACGAGTAATCGTTAAACCAAATGGGGAATACTTACCTCAAATACTAACACTAAACTATAAATTCATAAAATGTGTATATACAGATAGTAAGCAGCTGTAAATTTGTATTGAGTTTCTGATTCCCCCCTTACTTAAAGAATCCAGTTTAGTAATTCTCGTATTTACTCCTACGACTCAGCATAAGCCATTCTTCATGTTAACAAATTCCGCCTACTTCAAGCTGGAATCTCTTATCCCATTGTTGTTTGTGAATACAGTCGCGATGTAACATCAAACTTCTTATCTTCTTTAATTTATTCATTCTAAATCCATATGTAGAGTAAATGAAGCCCGTTGTAACAGTTATTCGGATTTAAATTATTAGAACTCTTCTCAATTCTTTAAAAGCTCCATTGAAAATATTTTATTTACATTAATCTCTCAGGTTATTTACAATTTTCCTCCAAATTTTCCATGGATAGCTAAAAAGAACAGTTCAATATGGTTTCGTAGTACCGGTGCATTAATACATAAATTTAGACAATAAGCGATAAATGAACTAATGTCCTACACGTGATTATTGTAGACATTTTTTACTGTATGAACTTTGTTCTCATTCTCTTGTTTGCTTTTCCTCTAGCAGGCTTAGCTTATTATCATGTAGCCTGAGTATGAACTTAACTTGAGTATGAACTACAGTACATTCAATTACTAATAATTCATTTTGACTATTAAAACATGTACAGTATATTACAAATAAGATACACAACTGCTGCTGCGCAAACTACCCAATATTATTTTTATGTCTCATTCAATATTACAATAATAGTACCTAATATATTACAATTACACCATTGGGACTTAACGCATATTATTGAACAAAATTTATTTAATATAGGCATATTACCACTTTTAATTAGATACCACAATTGTGGACAATAGGTTACAAAACAAAATTAAAGTACAAGGAGCACAGGTTCAAACCCAACAAATCACCAATGGTTTTAGCCGTGTGATAATTCAATTACACAATTTGTTCGGAACTTACCTTTAACTGAAGGTGAAACAAAAGGTAATAGATCACTAATACGAGAACATTTTCTTTGTACTGGAGAACTCACTCCATAAAGAAACAGTATGATGCATTTTTAACAGAAATTTGTTTTAAACTTCAAACAAGGATTTGCTAAGTTAGAATAACTTATTACAACAGCATAACATATTAAAGCAGTCAGTTTGCATTAAGCAGGCGAGCGCAACGCGCGTTGTATTCAAATGAAGCTTACTGATCCTCTTTCCAAACTAACTTATTTTCCAATTACATTAAACACCTTTGTAGCGCAACCAGACTTCCTTATGGATTTAAATAAGTTTTAAAACACTGTTTCATCACTCGCTGTCTGTTTTATGGAGCATTTGGTAAATTCTTTTCTTTTTCGTATAACGATTGCTTGTAGATCAAAGTTTATGAATGGTTTTAAGAGTTGAATAAAGGATAAATAAAGGAATAAAGGAATAAAGGAATAAATATAAATTCCTCTCTCATTTCAAGAAGAAAAGCTCTATATTAATAATAGCTCAATGTCTTTATTACTTGTGTAGTCCGTTCATACAATTTAGGTGATTTAAGGGGAAGGTTTCTTGAAATCCCCCACAACTTTTTACCACTTTTTTTAGCTAATGTACGAGTACAACTATGACTCGTATATAATATCAGCTGATCAGCTGCCGGCTGTTGTTTAGGTGAGGTGGAGGGGATGAACTGAGTACAGTATTTTATCCCTCGTATTAAAAATTGAAATTAATACAGATGAGTTTAGAATGGAGTTTATGCCCTGTGTAGCCTTCTTAGAACTTTAAAGGTCAGCTGTTTCATTATACAGGAACATGTATTAAAAGCCTGATGATCAAGTTCACCTAGGCTCTGTTTCGAATAATCAAAAAAACTATGACTTTTCTCGGGATAGAAACCCTTTTGCTACATTTTGATAGTCGTATCTGATTGTATTTCTGAAACATAAATAAAGCAAAAGTTTTCTGGGTGAACGAACGGTTATAGTGCTCGTTTTCAAATTTGAAGGTCGCTGGTTTGATTCCAAGACAAGTCATTTTCGGACCCCGATTACGTTCGTCATTGGGCTATTAATTGATGATACCATCACTAACAAAACCTCGACGTTAGTTTCAATACCAGGGTTTGTCCCATTCCTTTTCAAAAGTAATGCCAAAAGCGTTGAAACACAGATAAAAAACTTGAGTAAAAAGTAACGTTGACAAACAGTTTAAATAAAATTAAATTTTAAAACTAATTTCGTGCAACATCATGTTTAAGACAAAAATAAATCTTCTAATACAAACTTTTTACATGGCACACTTTTGTGCTTATATCTTACTAAACAGGAAATATAAAAGAGAAATGTAGAACTTGCGAGGGAAATAACAACAAAGGTCGGCACGTCCAGTGCGAATGTCTTCATTCGTCCTTTACATTCAGATGTGAATGCATGACATTCCTTGTCAGTTTGCTTATCTGAGCTTGTTGAAAAATGTTTCCCCGGTTTAAATGTTGTTTACGCGAGATGGATAGATTATATTTGTATCTAATTTACCAACCTTGGTTATTTTGCATGTAATTGTATTTTGTAAATGTATTTTTTTTATGTACCCCTTGAGGGAAATCAATAAAAATGATGATGATGATGTATATTTGTATCTTTTGGATAAAAAACCAAATGAAACTAAATTCTGTTGCATATTAAATTAATTGACAACTTGTCAACTGTATGACGAAACACGAACAAGTATTGAATAGTTACTATTGAATACAATACAATGTGTTATGAAATCATCTGTTGAGTTTATGTAACATTCACTCTCGTGTGGTAGCCTATCTATATAAATAAAATTAGAGTTTTGTCTGTACATTGCTCAGAATTATATACTTTTAGGTTATTTTTACGTTTTATACATTAAAGAAGCAGAAACGAGTCTTATCTCAATTTCTGTCTGTCTGTCTGTCCCTTTGTCTGTAACACTCAAGATGGCATTTTACGCAATCTTCTCCGTGAAAACCAGAGTACATATCAAGATCCAAGCCATTTTAATGTATTCACTGGATTGGCGAGAGTGTCTTTAGTGATTTAAATATAGCCTCACTACTTTGTAAATAAAACTACGGACGTTCAAAAATGCAGTTTTGTGCGATTTTTGTCAAATTTTCGTTCAATTTTTATCACAGAATCGTCTATGAAATAACGAACAGCTGTTCGGATCAAGATTATTTTTTCTAGCTGTCAATGACATGTTTACAAATGCTGTTTACAAATACCGCAACTATTTCGAAACACGTTTTTACAGCAAATCCCAACCAAGTGAGATTAAAAACGTTTTTCTTACATAACGGATTTAATTAATCGCAAGTGCAATAATATAGTCTAATAGTGTAACCGTAAATGAAATTAAATAACTAGACATCGTCCAAATCGGAACCAGAAATTCTTTGAGTATAAAATGTTTCTTGAGTTTTGACAACCAGAAAGAAGAAGACCTTGAATCAGTGTTGTATAGGGCTGTGACACTGAAATGATCATCGCCAATAGCTTACAAAAAAGGTTTCCACTCATTGACGGCGCTTCAATGGCGATTGTGTAAAGTGTAAAGTAAAAAATCACAACTGCAGTGGGTGATTGTAACAGAGGTTTTACAGAGGAAGTGCTAAACTCGCTTTTCCAATGTGTCACTTTCTGTTTCTACTCACCGTGTGATGCAATCGCTGGACCATACAGCCAATAGGCCCATAGCTCATATCTTGGGTACGTAAGCCTACATATTTATTCATAACAACCTTTTTGACGACGATCCTTGATACCGGTACTTTTCCATAGAATACATGGCCTACCTACTTAAAAAATAAAATTACAAATGACCAAAACCCCAACATTGTGTGATTTTCGTCACATTTCCTTATAATGTTAATAGATATACTAATCATTGTTTAGAGAATGCGTAATCTATTAAATAACAAAAAGTTGTTTGGGTAAGGTTGCTTTTTTTCAAACTGACACCGATAAGTTTACGCTATAACTTTTTACGAGAAAAATCCAAAAGCAAGAGATCAATAACCTCGAAGCTAGATATTAATGTATTTAATTGGTCCGATTTACTGTAATTCTTAGGTAGGTTCTTACGTAGGTACTGGTTCTTTTCCTTAGAACCGGTAGTTTACAAATTAGATATCGTTGGTGTTGCACCTTATTTATTAGAGCCGTCCGTATTCAATTTAAGTGATGTCTTAACTCTGTATAAGTTTTGCTTTTTCTGCCTGGATTCCAAATCTTAGCTTACCCGGTATGCTAAGAAAATGATAACCTATTTGAGTAAAACATTTGTTGGGCAAACCATCATGAATTGTTTACGCCTTTATATTGTTTATGTATCAATAGTTCGTGGCCTTTGTTGGATTGTTGTATTGTGTTGTTTTGTTGTATGTTGGTAACGCATTAATGTCCTTATTTCTCAGTGTTTCACGGAATGGACAAGAGCACCTTTGATACTGAAAATGTCAACCGGAATAAAGTGTTAAATGGTGAGGTTGAGGTAGTACTTTAAATACGTTTAAGTTAACCGATGTGGAAAGTAACTTTCAATTATAGGCCTACTTTAGGGCTACGCTTCATGGATCTATAAAACATTTTTAAGTTTAATCATTGGACATATGGACCAACACGATCCGGGCGACATTTAATTGCGAAGCATTTATTTTGGCTTGAACTGTCAGATACTGTATTTGCGAAGGTTTATATATAATAGTTTTGCCAGCATATCTGCAAATATGCAAACTAATTGCTGCTCTTAATCTTAATATAAGAAGGTTTCAACTGACTACTATAAGATCCCCGTGCGTAGAACGGGCACACAGCTAGTACTATATTGAAAAGATGTAAGATTTAAATTTAAGCTTGATTTTGCAAGTTTGTGATTTAGTGAAATTTGATGACCTTTATTTGTGAACTTTTTTGCTATTTAGTGTATAAATAATGTTTTTTCTTAAAAACTCAAATAGGTACACTAAAGGTTTTCGAACAGTAAATTATTTAGACAAATAAAAAAAATTCAAATATTTAATCTCTAACACAACGCTCGAGGGAAATCTTGTGGAATGTCATAAACAAACCTCAATGGACCATCGGTTTATACAAGCTATATGCATATTCAGCCAAGGAAATATTTAATGTTTTCCTGTATATTGTTAATACATCAATTGGCGTTTTTACCTTGTGGGAAGTTTTGTTTGAATAATCTATATGAATGGGTCGAACCCCAATATGCTCAACAACAATTACATTCTAAAACTAGTGTATGAATCCTCTAAGTAGTTATATTTTTGCAATAACCTAACATGACTTATTATAACTAATGTTATTTAAATAGGAAATGATTATGGCAATATTAATTAGATATTTCAGTGAAAATCCAATCAGGCAAAATAAATTCGCTTAGTTAGGTTTGCTGTGGTGGGGTTATTTTTTTTTTGTCATTACCGATTGAACTTTCTTGAGTGATATTTGAATCAATAGGCCTATCTGTGTTGGTTATTAATCAGTAATTAACCATGCTTATGTTTATATAGTAAAACCCCATTTTGACTCTATCAAAATAATTAATTTTCTTCAAGAAGTACCATTTAAAATATTAAATACCCCTGCCGCAGGAAACCTACAGACTAAGCGAATTTCCATTTTCCTGAATTGATAGTACAACTAGATCTATTTAAATAACATTACCTTGAATGAGTACCTAGGTTTGCTGTAACAGGGAGGCTAATAAAGTGTGTTTTCTATTAAAATATTAATATCTTAGTTTAAAATAAATAAATTTGCCAAGTGTGTATGCATAAACAAGCAAACTACAACATTTTACAATATTCTCCATAAGAATGACAAGGAAATTTTAAATTTATATTTTTTTTAATTTTCTCCGTAACCAATAACCGCACATTCAATATAGTAAATTATTTTTTAAGCTCTTTAAAATAGTATAGAGAGAAATTGGGAAATTTAGTATTTTGTTGGTAAAAATGATAAAATCCCATATTTACCCTATAAAACCCCGTTCTCATTGTCTGATCATGCTGGTTCACGAACCCATTCAAGTTTATTCCGCCTTACACATTCAAACCAAATTTCATCAAAATCGAACAAAAATTACTCAAGTTATAGTATATGTATAAAAATTTGAACGAATAGTGTTTTTGGCCTCTGGGGGCATCAAAATGAAAAAGTAATAGGTTCCGGGCTCAATTCTTACCATGAGACCTAAGGTAATAGCTACTTCCCTATAGGGAAATTCGCTCAAATAATACAAATGGTGTTCAATACAAAATTAATTAATTTTCTAAAATAGCTTATAACCAAGCTAGCTGTCAAAACAACGCTTTTATCAAAGATGTAAAATATTAAAACACAATAACCTCACACTCCAGGGAAATCTTGTCGATAATCTGAAATAAATCTTTAAAGCCTCGGTATTTCTATTTAGGGTGGATTGATAAAAGGGATATTGTTTGTATTCAGAGTTATTTAGATTTTCTAAAGAAAACGTATAGTATTTTATTTCATTTTTAATAATATTTTTTTTAATTATCTAGTCATATTATGTAAAAAATATTACTAATTTCAATTAAAGCTTATAACAGAAAAGGTATCGAATCACTATTGTGTGAATGTTTTAAATGTCAAACTTTACAATTAAACCGTTATTTTCCGTTATTTACATTCCTTAAATTTTAAGCAATGGAATTTTGTGAGGTGACCCCAAGAGTAAGCCGACTGTCCGAAATACAAAGGACCATTAATTATTCATGGAGAACAAAACCTAAATTGTGGACGTGACATAAGGTGAAGCAAGCGAGTGAAACTTTAACAATTGTTATATTATGTGTGAACAACGCTGAGCTACCTTGTACAAAGATATTCATGTCCAGCGATGCAGATATTCATGACTGCTGTGTTGTGTTGTGTTATTCCAGCTTCTCGCTGTATCAGGACAATGGCTGAGGAACACTGAGTACTGACATTTTCAAAATACCAAGAGCTTTAAAGATGTAGTTTTGGTAATGAATATTTTATGTTGCAGTAATTTTTATTGAACTGTATTTCAATGCTGAACAACCAAACAATTACTTTACTTTTGATACTTTATTTTGATTTTAATTTGAGCAACAATTAAATTTTTGACTAGATACAAACAGGTTATGATCAAAAATATAACCAGTAGGCCTATGGGTTGTTTTGAAATTTTGTTCCGGCTTTAACCATGACATTGACATTAATATATACTATAAAGTTGGACTGCGTAGGCCTACGACTGAATACAATTAAATTGTACCATAGGGGGTTGTTATATAAAATATAAGTGAAATAACAGTGTTATAACATAGTATGACTAAAGACAGGGCGTCAACAAAAAATGTTTCATGACTTTGGGACATGATTCCTCATACAATAAAAAAGAAAAAAAAATCATGTAAAGGAACATCCGAAAATATATGTTTATTTAGATACACGCAATTAAAAAAAAATTTTATCTTTAAATTTGTCAAGCTATCCTTATGAAACGTTAAAAGTCAAGAGACTTGCGTTACCCAAAAGATTAAGTTGGCCTAATTTGAAATTTAAAAATGGCCTACCGTTTTGATATTAATACCCCAAAGTACATAGCCATTGCCAATTGTATGAATAAATGTTAGAATGCATTTATTTAGTATTTTAAGTTTCTTACTAAACAAAACCAGGATCAAAAAGATCGAATAACAAATGGCTGAAATATTATGGGTTTTTAGTTGAAAAATAAGTTGTAAATTTCAAACATATTTTCATATAAGATTGTTTTTCTTTTTGTATGATAAATCATGTCCCAAAGTCCTAAAACCTGCCTTTGTTGTTGTTGTTTTTTTTTTTGCACCCTATATGTTTGAACTGTGTTTTTAAGAATATGTCGCTGCAATGAGTGAGTTAATACCTATAGACAATACACTCTTACTTGTTTTAATGAATTGGTAGTATTCTAAAGAATATAAGGGGTGTTTAAGAATAAGAAAGATACTTTAGGTTCATATCAGGATGATGAACTGCATGAGTAGGAGGTAATCGACTTTGAATCGAGTTTCAATCAAACACTTTTGTCAAACTCTCCAACAATCTGAAATATTGCGTGTTATATAAGTCCCATTCAAACTATTTTTGGTTCAACACTCTTTATTAATTAACTTAATATTTAAATTTATCATCTACATAGTATATAAAATCCAATACATTTCTGTTTGTCTGTCCTTTATAAACTTGTACCAGGAGACAGAGCTTTGCTCGGATTCAATAAAATAAAATTTATTAAATAAGTTAATTATAGAATCGAAACTTTTACAAACTTTCTCATTTCCCAGTAGCATTTGGATAGTTTCGTTGTGTATCTTTACAGATAGATAGTTGTGTAGAAACGATAGCACGGTCATTGACTATAGTTTTATATAGTCAATGACACGGTATTTCAATTTTTGTAAAATTGTCCGCCTGCAATGTAGGTGCATAATGCTTATTCAATGATATCCCTCGCCCGCCGACATGGCGACCTCGTAAGTTTGAAGGATTTCAGACTTCACTGCGCTGACGTTCTTCCAAACGTCGACCTGCGATTCGTCAACTCTCCTGCTCAAAATGATCAGCCAATTGATGATATTCTCGGCCATAAGATCTGAAATTTATTTCTCTACTTTCATTCTTCGATGCGTGACTTGGCCGAGGTTCTGAAACATCTGGTGATCTGGTGAGCTGGTTGGATCTGGTTCGGTTGTAGACAAAGTGGTAAAATTTGTTTCTCGATGATTGATTTACCTTCTCTCCCTTGCAAGATTATTCTGTAAATATTTCCTCTTCGGAGGTCCCCGTTTCATTTTCAATCTCGAAAATTGACCTTGGAAGCAATAAACCAACTAAACTTTTCTTCAAAATGTTTAGTCCGAACCTTTGACCATCAATACAACGTTGTATTAATAGTCTAAGGTCCAAACTAATGCAGTTATTTTTGTTTACACTTAAAATCAAATTATGACAGCAAAAATAGCTTACTGACAGCAATTTTACTGTCGCTACCAAAACAAAAGGTGTTACCAATAACGGGCCGATAACATGGGCACTTTCAAGGGCTGTAGGGCAGAAACCGGATTTTTACCAGCATTGTGACCGACTCCAATTGATTTCTCGTGGCCAAATACCCCATACTCAACGAAAAGATCAAAAATCCTCGCGCGAAAATAAAAGTTTGCCCATACACGCGCTTGTTTTTTTTAATATATTGATAGGATAGGATAGGATCAAATTGTCTATTTTATATACACTTAACGCTTACATATTTTTATGTCCACTAAGATTGCTGTCTTATTTATATTTACATACTGACCTAGGCTCTGGCATCTCAACTTTAAAATTGCAATATTAAGTTTCCAACTTTGTTTATTACGTTTATTAAATCTATGATGGTTTCATGGAATAAATAAAAATATGTAAAACCATATAAATAATTGCAATTCCATCCGATTTTGGAGCAGCTTTAAAATGGTTTCTTAAGTCTAGGTTATTACCATATACGTTATGAGGGAAACCCAAGAGTAATCTAACGGTTTTAAATACAAAGGACATATAATTATTCATATATAGAAAACAAAACCTGAACTGCAGAGGTTGTTTTTTGTTTTTTTAAAACCTATTTTTTGAACTAAAGTTAAAAAAAACCCCTAGTTTGACTAAATGCTCTTTAGTGTCATCCAAAACCAGGGTAAAGCAACCAATATCCAAAGTAATATGCCAAAGTGTGTTACAATTTAATTTATTCACATGTTTTTGACTCCTATTGGATCGAGTGAAGTAAAAGCTTCTCATAAGAGTACCTGTTCCGGACCATTGTTGAGATATTTTATATCGTCTCTTGTGTGCTTGCCCCTAGGTTGTAATACTTCTCATACAAGGATTTCTTTATTAAATCCGACTCAAAATTATACCCTAGAGCTGCAAACCCAAAAAAGTGTTCCTACAAAAAATATCTCGTTTCTCTGAATTTTTACCTTCAAGCACACAAAGTAATAGACTTATTGTTGTTACAATTGATGTCAATAGAGGTAATGAAATTTCTTAAATAAAGTGCTGGTGCTTTATCTGAGCTTGTAACAGGGTGAGTTTATCTACTCTGACAAATTTACACAATTACCATTAATGTGAAACCCCCTAATTCGACCAAATTTTCTTTGATCTAATTCAATCCGCTTTCAAAAGAGTAAATTAAATTATGAACAAAATGTTATAAAATTAAAATAAGTATAGTTATTTAACTCAGTTTCTTGCCAAAGAGGAGTTGTGCCAATTTCTGATTCTGATAATTTAAATTGCACTTTGTAGAGCCCCTATTAGGCAATAATATGTTTCTACAATATAAGATTACAATACTGTGATTATATTTTACAAACGTATTAAAAAAAAAAAAAAATGTTGTCCAGGCATGGTAATATCTTGTTTATTCACCCACAGCAATGAAAAATGGCTCATTCCCTTCAGGAGGAATCTGTTAAAATCTAACGTATTTGATTTTATGTCGTTTAGACCCTCAACTTGTTTGTCCTTAACTTTAAATATTATTTTAATACAATAATTTACCCTCCATAAAATATACCCAAAACTAGTCGTAGTCATTTAAGAATTCAAGATTTCTTATGAAGAACAAAAGTAAAATATAAAAGGAATGTGAAAGTTTTATCCCAGAAAGAAACTGTCTAACAGTAACATGATCTTCATAGCTCCAACCCAAGGCGTCTGGGGTCCTTTCTCATATATCTGCTGTTTGTCTACATCTTTTGTTTAGTAAATGATTTTGCCGAAATATGATGATTCAGACGATGATGATGATATCTCTGTAGATAGTATGATGATATCTCTCGCTCTCACAGCAATATTCTGATCATAATATGTCAACATACGGCCCCGAGGGATGATCAGAATATTTCCGCGATCATGGAAGACGATAATGTCCACACGACCGCAAGAAGCAGTCAGAATTTTGTCGCGATCGCAGAAGACGATGATGATTTCCACACGACTGCGGGATAGGCCTATGATTAACATTTCGACACAATCGCGGGAGACGATTACAATGTCTTCACGACCGCGGGAGACGATTGGGATGTCTACAGGACCGTGCGAGATAAAATAATAATGTCTACACGGCCAAATAAGGGATTATCCCAGAATTTTACCGCGATTGCGCAAGACGATGATAATTTCCACACGACCACGGGAAAAGATAAGAATTTTGCCTCATTTGTGGCAGACCGGGAAACGATTACTTGTCTACACGGCTGCGAGGAATTGTCAGAAGTTACTGTGATTGCATGCAAATACAACCACCAATTTTTTTTATTTTCAATTTTTTTGCGCCCACAAAAAAACCATATTACCTCGCACCCTAGGCACCTGCCTACCGTGCCTATTCGGTAAATCGGCCCTGATTTTCCATTAGGATGACAAATCTCAATGGTAAAATGTAAAATATAATAGCAACAGCATACATAGGAACAAAAGTACCATGATTTAACAAACGCCTTTTGTCAAAAACCACTAAGATATTTATGTACTGCTGAACAGAGAATAATTGTCAGCTAAAGTGACAAAACCCAAAGTTGGATATTACTCATGAAGACCTCACATGATAGGCATAGTTTGTTATTTTGTTGAGACAACTTGGTACTAATACAGTTGAACTGACATGTGAATGGTGTGATTATTGTTAATCTGGAAAATAGTCAATAGTAATAGATGTATACTCAGTGTTTTTTTTTTATTTCTAACCTCCAAGACTTTTAAAATACACCCGATTCTAGACAACTCTGACAAAATGGTGTGTTTACTACTCTGAAGAATTTATAAGATTTCATTTCACTGGCCATAGTAAAATTACCTTATTTAGAGGAGGGCATATTGAAAAACTAATATTTTTCCTGGGAAAATGTTTAATCTAAAGATTTTTGATTCAAGCATGCGGTAGATATAGTTGGCAGGTTTAGGATTTCCTTTCCTAGAGGAAAATCATAAACCTGAGAGAAAATAAAAGTTTGTGCTCTTTATGAACGTTATATAGATATGACAACATATGAACAGATATTTTAGAACATTATTGATCTTAGAATTTTGTTTAACAACGATAAAATGACCAAATCCAAAAAGGTTTCTATAAAATCACAGAAATTCATTAGACAAAATAACAAGATTGAGGTAAACAAGCCATGAAATTGAATTAACCTTTGGCTCTGTCTCAAAGGTAGCAAAAATCTGCTCTGAGAACATCTTCATGCTGAAAATATTCTCAGATGTGATTTCTTTAGGTTTCCCCATTGGTGACATAATTTTTTAGATACCGTAGTTAAATATTTATTTTGAAACAATTTCAAAAACTAAATTAATAACAAATTTGCAACAATTTCTGGCGAAATCAAACCCTTTTGGTAGTATTAATCTGGTGAGAACTATTGTCCTAATACTATTGCATTTTGTGTAGTCCTACTGTAAGATTTGTTTCAATTAACTAACTCATAGGCCTGAAAATATTTAAAAAATACTGTACTTATATAAACATGTCTTTTGATAAGGAAGTTTGGATTTCAATGTTTCATACATTTTTGGAACTTGTTTTAAATAAGGTGCCACAATAAAATTATTAGTTTACAATAATAATAATTATTATCATAATTAATATTGATCCAAGAAATTTTTGCAACACAGTGGTAGCATATAATATAAGATATTTACCTATATTTTAAAAGATTAAATTAGCTATTTTTGTGAGTACAGTAGACTCCCTCATTTCCGGACTCCTCGGGACCGAGGCCAGTCCGGATAACGGGTTTTCCGGTTAAACCGACGTCCCAAAATCTCATTAAAACGGACCGTTTAAATGCATACTCTATACATCTGACTTAAAATTAGGAGAGCATTGTATTTAGACACGTAATCACTGGTCTCAAATCTTTCCCACGAGAACAGTCATTTCAGTACCGCCCAATTCCTGCCGGTCTACTCAGGTTAAACCGATGTGCTGATAAAAATTATCCGGATGTCACTTCTACCGAGTGTGGTAAGGTTAAGCCAATGTCCAGTTAAAAGGTGTCCGGATAAGAGGGAGTCTACTGTACTTGTTTTTTTTATCTTCAGTAAATTAATGAACTACTAAATATTAAAACACCAATCTTGAGTATTTTTAGTACGTTACTTAAAAACTAGATTAATAAGTTATTAAACTAACCCTGCTTAATTTATAACAAATTTGAATTTTGAGAGCTGAGTGGATGACACTTATCGTCAACATCAATAAACTATTTCTAATTTTTGGAGCTAAAAAGCAAGTGAGTTAAACTAAACCTTAACACTGCTTGGCAATTTAATTTTTCATTTCAATTTATGACAAAATAGGCATCTTATTTATTTTAAAAACTTTAAATAACATACAGTATTATCTTTTCAATCATTTATTTCCAAATACTTCAAATTTACTAAGCTTATTAGAGCGTACAAAGAACAATTCACAAAAAGCTATCGGTTTCAAACATCTGCTTGGTAACTGGCAGAGATGGACTTATTGAAAGAAATGTCACAGAATAGAAGATATGATGTCAAACAGGGGGAGAGAGAGGACGGGGAAACCAACCGAAATATTGGTTTACATCTCGCAGACCTTGTCATTCTCTTTCACTTTTATGTTTTCACACAACTAATTCTACATCAAAGAAAATGTTTTCAAATTCTGACAAAAAATACACTGTCAAAATACATGGAAGCAAAAAGTCCTGGATTGTAAAATTTTGTTAATTAATTAATTAAGGTAGAGCTACGAAAATTGAAACAAAGTTACTTGGAATAGAAACATTTTAAAGCAATCAGTGGTATGCTACCTCCTCAGAGGAACAGCTGCAAACACAAGTTAAAATTGAAAAAAGTTACAGCATTTAAAAGACATCTTGAATTTAGAAATTTGCCAATAAATAAGAATGTGGTAAAATTTCAAATTCAAGACGTTTTTGAGCAGCTGCAATTTTATGGTTTTCGGCATTGTATTCCACTCAAAATGACTTTTCATTTGATGAGCATATCAACCTGCTTACATTTAAGATTATATTTTGATTCTTAGCAGGCCATTCCCCTGAGGAGGTAATGTATCACTGAATAATGTGTTAAAATGTTTTTTTAATAGGAGGGAAATTTTTAATTTTTTTGGGGGGAGGGAGAGAGCTGGTCTTGTGGTTAGAGCGCGGGACTTTGGTCCAAGAGGTCCCGGGTTCAATTCCCGCTAAATCACCAATGGATTTGATCAAAGTGATAATGCCACAAACCCTAGGTCTAGCCTGAAGTAATGTGAAAAACAATCCCAGGCTCGTACCTAGCGTCCTAGGAAAAAAAATTTTAATGATTTTTTAATAGGATTGCTAAGCTAAGACCTTACATTATCAATTTATTATACAGGGTGTTTTTTTTTAACTTGCATCTTTATTTATGTAAAAACCGTAATAGATAGAAATATGCAGTTGGCGAGAATCATCTATTGATGTAGGTGGCACAATTTTTTTTAATTCAACGTTACATTCACATTCCCCCCCCTTTCCCCCCTGCCCCCAACTTAATTTTTTAAATAGCAAGGTACCCCTTGTGACATATCAAATAAAAGAGCACAAAAAAAGAAAATGTCTAATGAAAAAAAATTGAAAATCGGTTCATAAATTTGTGAGATAATCCCCCCCCCCTTTCCCCTACCCATAACTTGTTTTTTAATAGCAAGGTACCCGCCCTTGTGACTTATCAAATAAAAAAATAATTTCACCAAACATTTTCTTTTTTCATGCTCTTTCATTTGATATGTCACAGGGGGTACCTTGCTATTAAAAAAAAATTAAGTTCCGGGGGAGGGGGGGGAAATATCTCGCAAATTTATGAACCGATTTTCAATTTTTTTTTCATCAAACATTTTCTTTTTTGTGCTCTTTTATTTGATATGTCACAAGGGGTACCTTGCTATTTAAAAAAATTAAGTTGGGGGCAGGGGGGAAAGGGGGGGAATGTGAATGTAACGTTGAATTCAAAACAATTGGGCCCCCTACGTCAATAGATGATCCCCGCAAACTGCATATTTCTATCTATTGCGGTTTTTACATAAATAAAGATGCAAGTTTTTAAAAAAACACCCTGTATACTGTATAAGCAATCCAGAGGCTAAAATGATTGATAAAATGATATTGTTTCCAGGAACTGAGCCATCACAATGTCGCAATGTCACGTCTGATGTTATTTTTGTATATACACATGTAGTTGATCTGATGCTCTGCCCAGAAGTTTGGTAGGTTTTGTGAAACCCGTCGGGCTCAGTCCGGGCTGAAATATGCTCTCGGAGCAGAAGGACTGCGTCATTCCTTCAGAATGTTGATTTTAGTAGTAGCATTGACTATTGGATTGATAGTCAAAGGTAGTAGTATGGTTTTGTTTATTTTGGAACTTTTTTTTCCAGTGTCTTTGTAAATATGGAGTTTTAAGCTAACCGATTACGTCAGATGAGGTCTCTGATGAGGTCAGATGAGGTCCAAGCCCCTGATGGGAGGGATCCAGGTCACTGATACGAGAGGTGCCTGTTCCATGAAGATAGCTGCCATCTTGGGTCGGCGCAGTCAAACCTAAGGTAGTGCTATCCCCTCCACACCTACACCCCACACCCCTGAGCGTCTCTGTGTCTGGATGTCCTCAGAGCACCGCCCAGCATCAACTACCACCAACCGCCAACACTCTGCAAGTTCTTTTTTCTAAATATTATAACTGTCGTAGATAGCAAAAAAAGAGACTGAAAAGAACTGTGATAATATATTAACCCTAACATAAAACCTGCATTTGACATGTTAAATTTTGTTTACTGGGGCCCCCTAAATTTATTGAAATGTTAATTATTTGTTGTATTAATTACTTCTAGTGTAATTTGTTTATTTAATTGTAAGTTCAGGGTTGAAAAAAAAACTATTGTAAACTAAGGGAAAGATACGAGCTAAAACTTTTTTTGGCACTGGCTAAACTCGTGGCTGGAGAGATGTTGTATATGTTAAAAATGTGTCTGTGGTTTATTTGTTGTTTTTGCTCAATACAATACATTTTTTTTGCCTCTCAAGCAGTCTCTTTTTTTAACTTTCCTCCAAGGCTCTCCTTGTGTTTATGTAGGGATGTGAGCCGCCCCTTGCCTTGTTTTCGTGTGGGCACGCTTCCACAAGTTAGTTCGCCTGGGTGTGAGTGTGAGGTTTCATTCCAAGTTTGTAAGCTCTATTACCTAATTCTTTTTTGTTTTACTGTCCCAGGACTTTTTGCCACCTTATTTATTGGCACCAAAGTGAAAGCTAACTTTTGACTCCAAATTGTTCAGTGAATTCCCCATATTGTATTTTACACCATTTGAGTGTAGGGTTTTGGGGGGAGGTGAGGTT
Source organism: Macrosteles quadrilineatus (assembly GCF_028750875.1). Classification (NCBI taxonomy): domain Eukaryota; kingdom Metazoa; phylum Arthropoda; class Insecta; order Hemiptera; family Cicadellidae; genus Macrosteles; species Macrosteles quadrilineatus. Next base: position 115,360,818 of record NW_026542602.1, on the reverse strand, counting down.
TGAATTGAAAACTTTGTAGTTTGTTTGAGTTTTTATGAAATATTTTTAAAACTATATGGTTTAGCGCAAAATATTTCATTAATACTGAAAAATAACCTATGATGAATTGCAAACAAGGATGTCCTCATCATAATCTTGTTAGGGTGAAGGTTTACAGAGTTACAAAAGCTTAAAAATGAACATTTTTTAAATAGTTTTAATACTTTAAAATTCTCGGAACAGCTAAATATAAAAAAAATAATGATAGAGCTACAAAACTTAGAATAAAGTCACTGGAGATAAAAATCTTTTCAACACATTATTCGGTGATACACTACGGACAGCCCGCCTAGAGTCAAAAGAAAATCTTTATCTACTCTGGAAAAACTGTAATGTTGACATTTAGTAGGAAATATCTGTTATCATACTAATATTATAAGTGAGAAAGTTTGGATGTATGGATGGATGGATGGATGGATGGATGAATGGATGGATATTTGTGACAAGTAACAAGTAAACACCAAAAATACTAAACCGACAGGTTTGAAATTTGGTATGATGATAGCTCACATTCCCAATTAACATATAGACATATTCTTATCTCAAAAATCCTTTTGGGCTTCGCCCTAGTGGCTCTGAAGTTTCCCAAGTTAACCTTAAGAGTATTCATATTTAAAAGGAATTAAAGGAATTAAAAACTTGTGCTGTTTCAACTAGGTAGCAACAAAAAGCTGTGCTACACAATGAGAACTTTTACTTTTTTCTATGGTTTAGGTGCAGTCGTAGAACATTATGACTATGATGATAGATTTTATATATATACTATAGCATACCGTATAAATTAAAAGAACCAAATTTTCTTAAACCGTGTCATCTCCCAAAACTGCAATAAGCATTTTAAACTTATATGCCAACTGCCAACCCCATACGAAGGACGGGTACTCAGCTAGTAAAGTATAACTTTAAAAGAAACATTGTAAAAATACTTTGTAACCTTTTGATTCCTTGACTTTTACTGTGCCTAAGATTGCTGGCATGCTCTCTATTGTTTGTATCCCTTTGCATCATTAATGAATGGGTACAAGAATAAAGATATCAAAATTTGTTTCAGACCTTTTTTTTTGCTTTATTGGTACATTTAATGTCACATATTATTTAGAAAACTATGCTTGGCTTTAATTTACAACACATATCACAATCCTGTTTTAAGTGACTGCTTTAACACCATATTGATATATTTCCTGTTAAAATCTACTAAATACATATTTTTTTTATTTTATATTATTCTGACATGTATCACTCTACGTTTCAAAGGGTGAGCCAAAGGTAATTACAGAGTTTTTGTGATGTCAAACTTGGAAAGGAGTTCTCTTTGGTTTACACTATGTACATTTGTTCAAAACTACAATTTCCCAATTCACCCACTTCCTAAACATTCTCAAACATTTAAAACTTTTAAAGAAAAACAATAATTAAATATTTCTTGACAAAATACAAGAAAAATAAAGTTACATATAATTGTACAAACCTACTCCAGATCTACAATTTTGATAGTGTTACTTTACAGTTAATCAGTTAGCTGAGTAGTTTTCAGAGTTAAATTAAAGACACTAGTAGTTTTTTCAATCCTATTAAAACAACAGTTCTCAAACAAACAAAAAACTGGTAGGCCTATATTTAAATAAATATTCCCTTTTGAGAGGAGGCAGAACTATTACTGGCTCTATACAAATACAAACACAAAAACTAAAATCCTGTTATAAGCAAAAATTATTTATAATCAATTCAGAAGTTTAAAGTCTTTGTTTAACATCTAGGACCAATGTTTGAACTGTGGTAACAGAAACCTGATTTAAAAAAGTAAAATATTAATCAAAGCAATCTCAATAAAATGCATTAGAACAATCATACTGGAAACAAATTAACATCCTGATGTGCTGTAACGAAATGAAACTTAAAACCAGAATCATATTTTTGAAAGCCTAATAATACTACCCAGAAACAGTTTAGAACAAAACATACCTTAAAAAACATACAACCAGTGCATTTCTCTACTGTTCAACTCCACATATTCACTCCATTTGCTACAAACACTACAAAAACGGTCAAACGACAAACAAATTAATATCTATTAATGTAAATTCTTGGTGATTCACATGTTCAACTCTGCAACCTCCTTCAGTGTGGAGAGATCTCTTAACAAAAGTTGCATCGTCTGCTTCATCCGAGCATCTGACACATCACTGGACAGTTCCGGATCTTCAGCCTCCAACACTGGAAAACGTTTAGGAAGTGAGAACTATTCATGCAGTGTTATGGAAATTTATGAAACGGCTGGTCCAACTTGATGATACAGTAATGCCTAAACATATTAATTTGATGGTTCAATAGTCGAGTAGTACATGGCGGTATCATAAGTTAGCTTTTCTTAACTCACAGGTTGAATTTAGTATTATTTTTTGGAAATCTGATGTTTTTGGTAATCCGACACACCTACCCAGATCAGTAAGTGTCGGATTATTGAGAGTCAACTATTATATTAGATCATTAACCTTCACACAAATAGCTTTAAAACTAAGTAATTTTCATAATGTGTTCAATTTTATTTATTCCATGCAATAACAAACACAAAATAATGATTCCAACAAAAATTGAGTTGGGCAATAGTTATAACAATTTACTAGTTGGCCTACCTGATAATGCGGCATCTATAGATGTCAGTCTATCCTCCACTTTAGTCTGATAGTCTTCTATGTGCTCCAGCAACCTTAGTCTACACTCCTTGGTGTCAATGGCTGCCTCAGGCTGAGGTCCTACCACATCTGTCAGAGAAAAGCAGCATTGTTGGTTTAAATTACACATATTATTCATAGTATGCTTAAAAGCTACAGGGCTAGAATGGGCTAATTAATTATGAAGTATACACGAAACTGATGACTCGCTTACTAACTAAGTAGCTGGCACCCCTTGCGAACTAAAACAACCTTGCTTTCAAGACACTTTGCGTTGAATTCTGGGTTATTTTATTTTCCTGATTAGTTTTTCTGTAATTAGAGTTGATCAAGATTCAGGAACTTTTCGTGATAACAGGCTTGGCTAGTTTACAATCTAAATTGCTCAAAAGCCAGCCAGTAGCGTGTTAAGACGCCAGCAATGTTAACATTTTCCAGTGATTTTTTTAAGTCGCTACAATGGGCTAGTTTACGAGCCAAAAGTAGTTGGTTGTGACTTATCAAACCTATTAATGTCCTTTTGACCTTGGTCCTTCCATCTCCTTCTTGTGTCATTCAGCTAAGTTGTAGTTTTCAATATGGTGTTCCTAAGTATTATTCCTTTTGATTATAGTGTTTTTATTTATTCTCCACACGTCCTGCCTACCTAAATCTACAGATGATTGCCATTAATGTCTGGATTTGTGTATATACAGTCCCTCAACTCTAGGTTTTTCCTAATTCTCTATCCATCCTTATCTTGAATTGACCCAGATACAGTAGAACGTTGATTATCCGAAGCCCGGTCATCCGAAACGTCGGTTAACCGAAAGGAAGAAAGAAGCAAAAATCAATAAAATCGCGCGCCAATCACGACTGGCCGTAGCACTACGCCACCGCACGGCTGCTAAGGCGGGAGGCGGGGCGGGCCTACGTGACAAAATTGTCGTGCGCTATGGCCGTGCGCGCCACTCCTACTCCCACTGACTCAGTCTCCGTCTCAATTCTCAGTCGACAGTGACAGTTCGTACGGGTTTCTATTGTACTGTTTCATTCTACACTGACTATGTCATCCAAACGTAAACACATAGTGCTTAGTGTTTCTGGTAAACTTAAGATATTGGAGCAGTTAAAAAGAGGTGCCAGTGGATCGAGTTTAGCTCGGGAATATGGAGTTGGAAATGCGACGATATCTGACATTAAAAGAAAATGACCGATCATCCGAAAAATTAGTTATCCGAACACCCCTAATCCCCAATTAATTCGGATAATCAACGTTCTTCTGTATTTTAGTCATTAGTCGATATAAAATGCATTTAACAATATTAAGCTAACTCTTAATAACTTATAATCAAGCTACCTGTTTTGATTTGTTCATTTTCATTTTTAACATCCGGGCTGTTGTCTTTCCAGCTTTTAGCCCACAAGTAGAGTTTTGGATGATCTTGCTTCATTCTGTAAATTACAAAGTTTACATCATGAAATAGTTGTAAATTAAATAATTTAATATGATATTAGTTTACACAATAAAAGAAAACGTATTAGACATTGTTGTAAGGATATGTCAGGCTTATCTGAATAGGAAAGTGGGACTTAGGTATTATACCGACCACACCTAATAATTACCTATATCCTAACTTAACATAACCTAATCTAAGGGTGGACTATGTTTTAGGTTAGGAAAATGTTGTTATTTAAACTAATTAAAATCTTATTTGGAAGTCAATTTATCGGTGTGGTCGGTATAATACCAAAGTACCAGGAAAGTATTCACTCTAGCACAGGAAACCAAAATATACATTGTACACAAAAGTTGGAATATTTTACTGTTACTGACAGAATTTTCAAACAGAGAAGGAATAAGTTGGGGTAAAGTCCTGTTCCTTATGGCAGAGTGAGCTCCTTCTTAATTAGTAGGGTCTTTCTGCTATAGTGTAATACTATTCACTATGTTTCTACTAAAGTACCATAGTCTGACAGAAAACTTCTACAACCGGTACTGAAGAAAGAGCAAGTAGCTACAAATATAATAAGCTAAATATAGTAAGCCTGTTGTTAAACCTTTCTATAACAAAATCCTTAAAACCCCTGGCCTAAAGCCATCTTTACCAAAAACATGTTTCCTAACTATAATCCTTCTGTCGGTAACACTCACGTGGCAATGTGTGTCTTGACATTGAGGCTGTGAATGACAGTCTCCAGCTGCAGCACAGAGGCTGACAAATCATGAGACTTCTTCAGCATCTGCTCCCTCTGTTCACTGACCACAGAGTCTTTCTTGCTGAATGAGAAACTGTAACCAGCAACATGTAGGCATCACATAGGAGTTTGGTTAGTGACATTTGGTGTCTTTGGATAGACTGAGAATTAAGATTGGACATTCTCTTCTTGCTCAAAGCTACAATTAAAACAAAGTTTCAGTACACTGTCAGGCTTTGCACTGATCAGACCATGGCAAGGGTTTGAGGTGTTTGAGGTTTGAGGTGGGTTTTTTGGGCGATTTCTGAAAACAACAGCCCAAGTGGTAGGTTAGTCTCATAAGTAGTAGTTTTAAAGCGGCGAGCCCTGACTATTTGTTTGAACGGTAGAGTATACCTTGAAGCAATTATTTAGCCTAAAAGATATGGGTTTCTCAGAATACGATAGAGATAATTTGAGTAAGTCGTCAGATAAGATATTAGCGTCTCAAACATCGGCGCTTCAATTTATATATCTGACAAATCTAAAATATTTTAGGTGTTAGGAAAGCTTTTTTCTTTAAAGGTTTGAGTTTCTTCTAATAAAAATGACACTGGCATAGTCAAAAGAAAAGAAAAACTAATGTGAGTTCATCTTGATATAAGGGATAGAAAAGCACCAAATAAAGAATGGTTTTTAAACTTATAGCAATGAAAATGCTTTAAAAATTATAAAAATGTTCAAACTAATTCTAAAGCTTACTGATGCTCTAAGGATTGAAAATACTAGGGACTCCAAAAGAAAGATGTGTTTATGCAGCTTAAACAATTGAGGATTTTCAAGTACCTAATCAAGTATAGATGGCAAAGTGGGTTATATTTCTAAAGACTTTCCAGGGGAGTGTGGAACACGCGTATCACTGATTATGATAAGGTTAGGAATGGGACATACCTGCTTAGTTTGCCCTCCTTGAGCCAGTCCTGGTTGTGGCAGTGGCGCATGGACTCTCTTTGACGAGCAGGATGCAGACAGATGTAGCAGACATACTTCTCAGGCACCTCTGCCTCCTCTTTGATATTGTTGCAATATCCGTGTTGCCAGCACAGGCACAAGTCACACTGAATCACACGACTACATATTACAAATAATGGTAAAGGAATAACAAGGTAAACTATCTTTGAATATGAATATTACCCTCCCTCAGATTAGTGGAACTTTCCCATGTTGAAGTGAGAATCTTAGAATCGATAAGTATATTTTATTTTTTGTTTTACAGACTTTTTACAAATCAATTCTAGATGAAAGTCACAAACAAATCTTCTTTTTCTATTCAACCAACCCATTTATACCTGTATCATGAGTCCGTCTTCCTCAGTAAAGCCACATGTGCAGTTGATTATCTCTTCTTTCCGCAGATTATCGCACAAGTCGCTCTCCTCTGCAGTCGCAGAAGTGGTTGCTGCAGTTTCAACAGTTAATGCTGGAGTCGCTTCAGTTGGTTCTGTCTTGGATGCAGCTTCTTCACTGCTGCTTATGCCTGAAAACAGTATAATTAAGTGTTATTGAGTTTTAGCCACCTAAACACATATTTAAATATGATAAATTTGTAAAAATAACCAGATTTATGTGTTCTGCAACGTTCCAGATCATATAAATGCAGGTATTTTCACAAAGTAGTATAATTAATTCAGAATAAAATGTCCCACAATTTATCATATTAAAATAAAAAATATATTCAAACAAAAATAATAAATTAAATGCCCTTCAACTCTTTTTAAGGTATTTTTTTTAAAGATAATATATCAAACACAAAGAGATATATTATTATTATACATTTTGTGTTCTTCGTCTTATGAGCTTTTTCATGTTATTATAAAAATTTTAGTTAAATTATTAGGCATGTAATTTTTGCAGCATTATTTTTTATCAGATAGTCAACTTCCATTTTATTTATATTCCCATAAAGAGAAAACATTTCACACCCATGTTAAAGTTTCAGCTAGTTTTAAACTTTAAAATCTTATTTTATTTTAATAACTAACATTATACTGCTGAAAAATACTGTTTTCATTTTACACATCAAACTTTTAAATATGGCAAACTGAAGAGGTGTTTTAACTATAGCATCTTTTATTAGTATTAGTATATGTCTCCATCAACTAAAATAAAAAATAATGGGTTTTTAAAAACTAAAGAGTAAAATGCAACTCAATGATCGAACTAAGGCAGATTTCAAAATTAAAATTATATTTTCAAAATATCTACAGCATCATCGAGGTAAATTTTATAAAACAATTTTATGTTTTTAGGAAAAAACATTTAGCTTGGATTAAATAAATATATAGGATGGAGAGGACACAGCTAACTCACCTGATGAAAGGTTGCAGAAGAGTCAAAGAACACATAAAATCACACACATCATAATAATACTTAATATTTCGCCTCTTTCAGAGGCTTCTTCAGAAGTAGGCCTAGATGGTAGTTACAAGAACAACAGTTTACAAGTCTCTTCTGTAACTACCGCTGTTGTTCTTGTAACTACCATCTAGGCCTACTTCTGAAGAAGCCTCTGAAAGAGGCGAAATATTAAGTATTATTATGTGTGTGATTTTATGTGTTCTTTGACTCTTCTGCAACCTTTCATCAGGTGAGTTAGCTGTGTCCTCTCCATCCTATATATTTATTTTATAAAACAATTTTAGCCTTATTAACCACAAACTGTGGTCACAAATGTAATCAGTGTTACCAATTAACTTTTGTTGCCATTAACTGGTTTTACAAGTGTACAATGCTTTGAAAAAGTTTTATGGTTTTATTTGAGATTAATTTTGTTATCATCTTCCTTACCAATGTATGCAGAAAAAAATCTGCATTCACTCCGTATGTAATAGTTTTTGACCAACACTATTTTCACTAACAACAATAGTTGACAAATATTTGTTTTTGCTATAGTCATCCTCTAAACTCGGATAGCATTCCTCATCAATCTACTCCTGTAGACGTCCTAAATTTGGACTTCCAGTGTTATTCGGGGGTATGAATTGTCTAGAAAGTTCCAGAACTAAAATTTTCTCAGCTAAGCTACCTAAACTCTTATCCCTTAAAATGCTTATTCAGCCACAGAGCTTCTTCCTTAGAATATAGCTAAAGAAACTATGATATTGCTGGAACATTTACTAAAATTGATGAGAAAATAATATCAAAAATGTAAATTTGATCTACCTTACTGAATATAATACTACCTTTTGGTTTCTTACTAATGTTATTTGCTGTTTTAAATTTCTTTACATGTCTTCTACTCTCGGTATTGTCAGTTTTATTGTTTTCCTCAACTGGTGCGACAACTACGCGTCCTGGAGGAAAAAATAAAACAAAACTTATTTAAACATGGTTAAAACATTAAAAATAAATAAAAATTATAAACAAATTTTAGTATTGTTGGGTTGATTGGTCAACAGATAAAAAGGAAAGGGGCAGAAATTCCAGAGGAATTAAGGAAATTAATGTCAATACTAAAAAAATTAATATTGGTCTAAGAAAAGATGGATGAGCAATGACCATCAGAAGAAACTGACTTAAATCGTGTAATGAAGTCATATAAAATAATAATAGTAGTGTGTTCTTTTTTATAGAAGTAGAATAAAATAAAATAAAAACTTATTTTAATATAAATACAATTGTATAAATAATGTTTTTTTTTTTTATTAGATAATGATTATTAATTAAAGTGACTTACAATTAACTAAATGTGACTTCATTTTTATTTGCAAAAATATTCTATTCATACATTATTAATGCATTATCCTTACACTGTGCTACTTGAAAATAAATTAATAAAAATACAACTATACGGTAAATTTCTTCAGTCAAAACATACGATTACAATTCACTAACAAGTTGTGAATTATAAAGCAAAATTCATAAGGTTGATAGTATCTTAATTTATTAAAATCCATTGTTGTAGCCCCGAAACTGCTATTTACACTAAACTAAGGTGAAGGTTATTTCTTTGTCTGAAGTTCCAAAATTATAGTTTGTACTTCAGTTACATATTATGTTTCGGTAGAACTGTTGTAGTACAGGAACATCAAAATCCACTTAATATAGCTTCGTCAGGTAGACATGTAGTTCACATTCACACGACGACACATGTATAAAGAAAGACACATACGGACGAATAAAAGACATTTAAATTTAGACCTACCGATTCTGATGACATTGTCGCGACCACGAGCAGGAACAGACTGCGAGGTGAGTCGAGTAGAATTATCTGCTCCTTTGTCTTCCTTATCAGTGTGCCGGTGGTCAGCGGTTGTAGATATGTTGTTTTTTTTTTTTTTTTTTTTTTTTTTTAGAAAGGCGTTAAAAATATAATTTAACTGGAACTGGAGTTTGTCGTTCAGGATGAAATTGTTCAAATTCTGGTTTTTTAGATGTTTATAAATTTTTAAACTCTTCTAGTCTTCTAGCACGTTCATTTTGGGGCTCTTATGGCAGTGGTGTAGAACTTTCAGACCGATGTTTATGTCATATAAATCATGATTATTGTCAATTAAGTGTTGGGCAAATGGCGACTTTTGGAGGTCTGTTTTTGGGTCTGGGACATTTAAACAGTCGTAGTGATTAAAATTATTCTACATGCATATACAAAATTAATTGTTCTGAGTGCCTGAGTTTTTATATCAGTTAAACAATATCGTTTGAATCGGTAGGCCCACATAAATGTCTTTTGTTCATCCGTATGTGTCATCGTGTATGTGTCGTTGTGAGTATGTGAACTACATGTCTACCTGACGAAGCTATAATAAGTGGATTTTGATGTTCCTTTACTAACAGTTCGACAAGAACCGAAACATGTAACTGAAGTACAAACTATAATTTTGGAACTGCAGACAAGGTAACAACATTCACCTTATTTTAGTCTTAATTTATAGATTTAAGTTAAATTTAAATTTAAGTTTCACAAACCTAACCCTACATTTTAAAAATCATTGAGTTAATCTCTCAAATATGGCTAATGCAGATAAAAATTAATGTGGTAGCTTTGACTATTATACAACTTCAGTATCCAATAGTCAATGGTTGTAGGTAAAAGAACAAAATAAGTTTTTCTTGGTTGTGGCCCTATGTGTAATATTTACAGTTTTTCTCAAAAGACATAAGAGTTTTAACTTAAGACAACTCAAAAAATTATTACAATATTTGTATTGCAATTTGAGTTGTAATAAAATAACAAAGTTGTAACATATTAATATACAGTGCTGTTGCAACAATATCCTACAAATATTAAATTAAATTATAAAATAAAGTAGGGACGGGACAGATTGTATTGAACTAATACAAACTCAAAACTCATAACTAATACAACAGTAATAAATTGAACTGTCGTAAATTTGTGAAAAATCCTGAAAAATGCAACAATAGTCGGGATTACGGCCAACTAGAGCATTGAAAAGTCCTTTCAAATCCATCCATCATTGGGGATTTCCATGCCTTTTTCCTATTTCCATGTCTTTCAATGGCCAGAATTTTTTTCCATGACTTTACATGACTATCCCAGACTTTCCACAATGTGGACACCCTGCTTTTATTTATTTATTTTATTCCAATGATAAGTTGTAGCCAGTTTCAGTGGGTCACTAACAGGTTGGGCTGATGTACATTACGGATGTCTGTTGAACAGGCCAAGTATTTAACCAAGCCAAACTGAATTAACAATTTATAAACTCAATGGCTCATCAACAGAATAGAAACATAGTAAAATTGAGTCACCAACTTGGTGCACTGATGTAAATCTCTGATTTGTCAAGGTCTGACTTAATAACCAAGTCCACTTTATAAGAGTGATAGAACGACTTACTGTAAGGTACAGTATATTTTATATCACATCAACTATCAACTAGCAAAAACTAAGAGAGAGAATATAATTTTAGGTTATAACATACTCTGTGAGTGGCTCATTTAACTCTCTTCTTTTTTAAATTAAAGAAATAGCTACAACTGGCCAAAATAGGCAATGGTTTTAGTGTCTGATCAGTTAGCCATGTAGCTGCTCACCTTTGCTGTCATGTGTTACATTAAGTTTCTCAAGAGATACCCGAGGCACCGGCGTCCGGTTGCGAGAGAACCTGTATCCGGAACTCGACGGACCAGGTGTACCAGCCCCTGAGCTGGTGGATGGGGTCGGCTCAGCTGCGACAGCTGCCTCTTCTTCCAGGGAGTCTGAAAAGTGTTTAGATTAATCTTTCAAATTGACTTGTTGATCAAATTGTTGCATCAATGTTAGCCTACATTTTTCAGAATAAATTACTAAACTTTGAACAAGTAATTGCTTGAATACATTTTAATTTTCAAGTTCTCATTTCCTCTCGCCTTTGCAACAGTAAACTTTCCTCCCTGATTAGGCTCCTCCTGGGAGGACCCTCCCCTGACCTGACTTGTTATTGGGGCGGGACAGAATAAACCTTCTATAGAAGCTCTATTGGACACTGCACAACTTATATGAGTGGATAGTATGTATAACTATTCAAGGCTGGAATGGAGAATAACACACAATCTGCCAGTAGGTCAAAGATTCAGAATATGAATCATAAATTCAGTGACTACCTCCTTTCCTTTGATGGTATTTCTGTGAGTATTTCTGCATCTTTATAGTATAAGCATAGCTGGTCTTTGATGGCTATGTGGTTTTGGTTTAAATGAGATATTATTTTATGTAATTTTAATATGAACAGCACCTGTGACTGCCTTGGATAGTTTGGGTTTCTTCAGCATCGGCTCCGACACTGTCCGCTTGCGAGGCCTCGACTTTGGTGTTTGAGAGCTTGAAGCTTCTTCGTCTGACTCTTCTTTTATTCTGTGGAAATACCAAGACTAGTCAAGTTTTGTAATGTGACCTTAAAGAATACGGGTCGCCGGAATTTTAACCCTCTGGAATTTTACCCCCTGGGCAAAGCTGACGTCACTATGACGTAGTAACCTGAGTGCTCAAAAGTTTGTTCGCGGGCGGAATTTACCCCCGCGGATTTGGAAGTATAATGAAAATAGAGGGTGATTAATTAGATTAGCAATAAAAACCGGAATTTTACCTCCTGTCCATATTACTAGCGTTTAGACAACTGAAGATGTATGGGCTGGATTTTTACCCCCAAAAATTTACCCTCCGGATTTTTACCCCCTGGAATTTAACCCCCTGGCCGGATATAGAAATTATTAAGAATGATTGATTTAAGAATGATTGTTTTCTTATTTCTGTTTTTATTTAATTTGTATAAATTGAATTGGAATTTGTTTTGGAAATTGTTTTTATAAATTTAATTGGAAACATTTTAAAAAAAGTAGCCTATCTTGATTTATTTATTTTGTAATCTCAACTAAGTAAACAGAATGCTCTGTTTAATTTTGATCATATTAACCAATATTTGGCTTCATGATTGAATCCTGATACTCTAATCTCAAAATTAAAATCAAAAACCTGTTCGATTAGTTGATGTTACAAATAAATTAAGATAGGCTCCTTAACAATAAAATGTTTCCTATTAAATTTCCAGGTGGTAAAATTCCGGGGGTAAAAATCCGGGCCGTACATTTTGAGCTGACCTCATGAAGGGGGTAAAAGTACAGGGGTAAAATTCCGGCCCGTACACTCTAGGTTTTTATAATTTGATGTGTTCTGATTAAATTAACAACCGTGAAAATATACGTTTAATTCCGCGGTTAACCCATCAAACTGATGTCGCAAATGGTTTGTGACATCACGTTTGCCGAGGGGGTAAAATTCCAGGGGCATAAAAATCCGCTACCCCAAGAATACATCTCCCAGAGCTAGAGTCTAGGCTGACTAAGAGAGACTGGAATAACCGAGGGACTGGTTTGAGTCTTCAGTTCCGCATTTATCGCTGCAGTCACCAATAGCTTACCATTACCCTCAAACCTCTGCTAATTTGTTCTGACTTTCTTTCAGAATTCGTAATAATTTACCCAAGTAAAATTGCCAAACGTTAGTTTAACTATGTTTATATGTAACTAATTTCATTACTCTTTAAAAGTCTGTTTTAATACCTGATATGCAAAAGATTAATCATAGAAAAGTTTGTTACAAACAAAGCATACATTAGCATGATAAATATTCAATGTGACGATGGTAGAGTAGAGAGTTTAAAAATTAGTTCTCTATATGTCTCTGTGTTGTGTATTGTCAATGCAGGAAATAGATGCGACCATAAACTTACAATAAATCTCACTACACATAATAAATGTAAAAAGAAGAAGCCTTTGGGGAAAATTATATTGATAATAACACGTGACAAACAATATTAATTTTTAACAATATTTATTAACAATATATTTTAGATTTGTTTGCAATCCTGAATTATGACATGTCTTATTTAAAACTACAGTATCAATAAACTCCGTCCTAAAGGATTTTTTCCAAACGAGGTGCTTAAATTGTTGCAGTATGAAACCATTGTAGACAATAACACCTTTACATATTGATCTGATAGTAATACCGGAAACACAACCTTTAATTCCTACGCTAGACTTCAAGGAATAAAGTTTTCTGATAAATTAGGCCACTATTATATTATTTAATAAAACTGATTTTCTACGCTTCTAAGAGATTTCAATCATAATCTAAATCCACTTACTTGACCTCCTTAGGTTTCTGGGGCTCAGCTATGGTTGGTTCAGGGGCTGGTGCAGCTGGGGGAGGGGGTCGAACTGGCAACAATGTCTTAATTGTAGGCTTACATTCTTTGTCTGAAATGGTGACCTGAAACACACATCCTGTGTAAATAAATACAGATCCAATCAAAATGTCTTCATTTCCAAAAAGCATACACAAGCAGAAAATCGTAATAAATTGATCCAATAACATAGAACTTTAAACTTAAACTTAGTCCTGTTCTGTTTTTTTTACCAAGCTGATAAGTTATATTCAGTTTTATTTTTTTTTTAGAAAATTAACTACTGCATAGTGCTCCCATAAAACTTGTTTTCCTTCATAAAGCTTCTCTTGCTCTATAACCTTTAAATCACCAATTCATAAAACCTACTTGGGGCCTGCTAACAGGGCCGCCTTGAGGGCGAAGCGAGCGGGGCGACCTTTTTTTGGAAGGTAAAAAATTTTTCGTTATCGGCAAACCGCAAACAAATATTTTACGGGAAACTCGTAAACATGTAATCAATGACAAAGACTATTTTAAAAAAAGGCAATCTATAGCTTTCGTTTTATTCATAAAACAAATAACTTTATTTAATATACAACTACTATTACTACTTTTACGTCAGGCATATGACTTGGTGGCAATACTATGAGTCCGAGACACACACACTGTGTTACCACACGCCCCACCTACACTTGCTTGTTTCTAACCTCAAAGCTCAAACTCTTACGTCAACTCATAGTCGTTTTGTGATGTCCATTGTGAGTCGTAAATTCAATGTTTTTAGTAATTTTGTTCAGTGTAGTTGTTATGTTTGTAAAAAATACTTGCAAAACGTTTGATATCGATATATTGGACATTGGGTCTATTGACGCAAACCCTCCAAATACCTTTTTTGGGGAGAGGGTGAAAATTTAAATCTCGCCCCGGGCGTCCACCCTCGGGGTGGCCCTGCCTGTTTAGTAAAGCTGAATAGATGAGTGGTTATAGTGTAGTTTTCCTGACCGTCAGAAGTTGCTGGTTAGATCCTGAGAAGTCAGAAGCTTTTTGATGGTTTGAATCTGGCAAGTTTTTTCATGGCCATGAAAACCTCTTTCCTCTTTCCTTTTACTGTGAGAAGTCTGGGGAAGGTGCACAAAAAACACAATTCCTTACAAAATAGACATTTTCATGGCCATTATTAATTTAAACTTCCTAACCCTTTTTTGTACTAGACCCTCTATCATGCATTAGGGCCATGAACTTCCGTCATCTGGCGATGAACTTCTGCAGCTGATATGTTTCTTGCAGTCAAAAAATATCACTGACCTTATCTTGCATGCATGGGAGATTCAATCATTTTAAAAACTTGTTTAACACACAATGAAGCATGCACATCAGCTACAGCGAGCTTTGAACAGCGCCATTCTGTTCACCAATGATTCCAGTAAGTGGTGAGCCCCCTTATTTCGGCATACACGTGAACTACAGAGTTTTACGCAAAAATAGCCCCTTTTTTACTTAAAAAACAACCCTCGTACATGATTCACATATCAAAATAGGTCTTTTCGTACATGAATCAAATATCAAAATAGGACTTTTCAATAAGTTTACTAGCTGCAACCAAAGTTACATGCTACGCTGGGAAGGTGTTTGTACCTTGAGAGATTTGTTCTCGGATGCACTTTTGGTGTGGCCGGGCGGAACATACTTGGTGATGGTAATAGGAGTCTTGGGAGAGGAAGTCGTCATCACTGCTTCTGACGATCCAACCTAGGAGATAAATAGTAACCAGATAAGTTGCACTTTTATACCTAGATTTTACTTTGAATTTATATCAATTTTCATAGCTGATTTCAAATTGGTGAACTAGTAGCTTAAAGGGTAGAGTAAAGGACTAAGAAGAACCCATAGTCAGTGATGTCGTGCGGGTTGGTCAATTTATATTAAAATTGATTTACAACATCAACAACAAAGGTGTGATGCATTTTCCAAGACTTACAGCTTCTATAATTTGTTTTTTAAAATTGCCCTTGACTGTAGGCCTATTGTATTTAAGTGTAAATTACCTTGGAGATGACAGGTTTGATGACAGGCAGTGAGGTGGATGATGAGGGGGGAGGTACTGCAGGGGGTGGGGTCGGTGGTGGTGGTAGTTGTGCAGTATCAGGAACAGAGGCTGGTTTTTCCGACGGCTCTTCCTCCTCGGCACTAGTTTCATTTTCCGGGCTATCTTCAGTTGTAATCTCTCCTTCCTCGCTTTGGTCAGGAGGTACCTGACAGTTGAATCAAATTAGTTTTTTCCTCAGTTGTCCTACAAAGTTTTGTTTCCTGGTATAAGCGTGTCAAACAGATGATTTAAACATTTAACTTTGCCCAATATTTTTTTCACTGCTTTTCCTTACTTCCAATTACAACTGAACATGACAAAATGTAGGCTAGGTTTATTTTAATTGAATAATAATCAACAGGAAATCAGAAATATGTTGATTAAATAAATTCTTTCATGTTAAAGTTAAAATAGAAATAATAATTTCAAATTTGTTTTATTTTTAAGTGTTAGTGTTTTTTTTTTTTTTTAGTCTTAAGCATCAACTTCGTCCTCTTTGAAAAAAATGCTATTTTGCTCACTAGCTGCACAAATAACTACTGTTAAGTCCAAGAGACAAATTTAAGTAACTGACAAACTTTAGTTTAATTGTATATTAACTTAAGTAAAATAACCCTGTACAGTAGCCGTTGGCGACAGTTATTTTTAACTCATAAGTACACCGCCAGGTCCAAAAACATCAAATTTTGTGGTGAATTTTGAGGGAGGTTTTAGTAATGATTTGAATTATTTTGTATCTGAGACAGAACAAGACAAATGAATAAACATAATTTTGTTAGTGTTGTCTGCATGTGTTTATTTATGAGTCTTATCTGATCCCTTATGAGCAGCCTCCTTGGAACCACACAACTTGTTTTATAGATCTATTACTTTTCAATACATAACAGCTTTAGACACTGCATCTACACAGGATAGATTGACTGTAATACAATTCAAATAAATATTAAATTTGCTTATTTTTATCATCCATATGCTAAACACTTCCAAACCCTGGTTTGGTTGGTTTCTGAAGTCAAATTGCAAAAATGATGTTTAACCCTTCCCAGATGGGTGACGAATATATCCGCTTATGGTTTTTGATGTTCCGGACGGGAAGCGGATATATCCGCCTTCTCTTCAGACAGACTGGCAGGTGCTTGAGCATTAACCAGATGTTTTGCGGTACCAAGGCGCCACTTTCCTGCCATGGCTGCGTTCTCTCCCGCACTCCCCCCTCTCTCACGCGCCTACCCTCTCCCGCTCCTCACCCTCTCCCCTCGCACCACCCACCTCTCCAACGCTCCCCCTCGACGTTTCGTGCTCAACACTACGTTGTCTTTATTTATTGTTTACATATTGTTCTTTATTTATTGCCTAACGTTGTCATGGTCATATCTTCTAAAACGAGTGGCGGAAATATCCGCTGCTTTTCTACTCATCCGCGGACGGGTAGCGGATATAACCGCATATTTAAAAAAGAGTAAAAAAATTATTTTGACAGTATGAAGTGTTCTATTGTGTTTATTTTATGTATACTTGTATAACAAAACACAAATAGGCCTAAGGAAAATTAATTTTTATTTTTTCCTATAATTTTTCCCGTCCTATATCACGATTTTGCTGTCCGGGAAGGGTTAGTTAATTGCCTAACTACAAACCGTGGTTACATTCTTGGTTGAATTTTAAATTTCTTAATTGCTTGAAAACTGGTGAAATACAATTTCTATCAGAAATGAAAAAAAACTTGACTAATGTTGAAAATACCAAATCTATTAATTAGACTTGATGAAATGATTAGAAAGTACGGTAGATAGTTTTTTTTGTTTTTTTTTAATATGAAAATATAAATAATCTGGTCTGTTAACATTAAAAATGTTTTCAGAATTAAATGAATATTCTTATATCAGAATCTCACCTCACTTGGCGACTCAGCCTTTTTTTCATCCGTTTCTTTAGCTACTTCCTTTGTTTCTTCTTCCTCTTTTTTGTCTATTCCTTCTTCTTTAGATTCTGGAACTGGTTGTTCTTCCTTTATCACCTCTTTTTCCAAAGTCTTTGGTTCCTCGACCATCTCTGTTTTCATTGTTGAATTTGAATCTTTGACGATCTTGATTTTCAATCTATGAACGTGTTTACATTTTTATATATTATGCATTTAAATATAAAAAGAGTTTATATTTTTATGATCCGCAGTAAGAAATTGGTGTTTGGTAGACACGCTAGACAGCCTTCAAAATTAATGCAAAACATATATGGACATATGCACCAATTTCAATTCAATGGATTAGCCTTATATACTATGGTCCAACCCATGCTTACTGATGTGTTTTTAGTCCCAGTGGCAAAAATTTTGATGTTAAGGCCAGCTAAGAATCAAATAGCTCCACATGTGGGTAAAGTCAAATAGACAACATAAATTATGTCATCTCCACTCTTTATTGTCAACTGAAATGTTAAATTTAAGTTGAAAATATATACCGAAGGGGAATCTATATTCTTATTAGTGGACCGATTTCAACGTTTAAAGTGTCAAAAGATTTGTCTCAATATTTAGTTTTGCAATAAGGTTTTAGAATAATAAAAATTCCTACCCTTAAGGTTGTGAAACCCTCTAAAAAAATCAAAGAACAATACATAGAACATACATTGAACAAATTTAAAAACAAAAAACAGCTGTTAATAAAAAGAAACTCATTAGCCTTATGGGAGTAAATATTAATGTTTGTAATATTCAGGACGTAACACTAGGTTCTGTAATATTCAGAACCAAGTTAAACAGTTAAACAGTTTTGTTGGAAGAACAGAAATGCCTCGAATTCAAAGAAGAAATGTTGAAAAAGGGAGGAGGAGACAATTAATGTAATAAGATAGCTTAATGCGTATGACGAGAGTAGAAAAAGAGAGGCCTGGTCTAACAGATACACCTCTCTATTCACATTCACTTGGTGAGATGAATAATATTTGCCAGTTCTCTAGGATAAAATTTGTTGGTTTAGGGGATCTCTCAAATCAAAGAAATAAAATGACCCAACTTGAAGTACTTTACACAGGTGATCAGTAAGGCAACAATAATATTCAATTCTCAATGTTGAGAAAACTTTGTTGCAACATGTTTACTCGAACTGAAGCAGAGCGTTTAGCGTTTATTAGAAGTTATCAGTTAAAACTGAGGAGACGTAGGAATTGGCTAACTCTGGAACTCGCTAACTCGGTCGTGTGTCGGAACTGGCTAACTCTGGAACTGGCTAACCGTCTCAGTCAGGAATTCGCTAACTCCGGAACCCGCTAACTCGATTTTGTCTCGCGGCGGAATTCGCTAACTCTGGAAGTCGCTAACCCGGCCGCGCCCACTGCACGGAGCATTGCCAACCTTGTACAACGAAATAATCGTAGACTGCCGTATTTCAAAATGTCAGTGACAATGAAGTTACAGTAAATGTTATTGTTTTTTGTTATCAATTCCACTTTAAACAGATAGTAATTCAAAGACAATAAAAAAAATCATGAAAAAGTGTTTTTTTTGTTTAATTGTACAATGGCCAATTAAATGTTTATGGTTTCGATCTTTAATATAAATGCCATCAGTATAAAAAAATAACAGAATATGAAAAATATTAAAAATTCAGTTTAATTGGTACTAAATAATTAAACCTCTACGAAAATCAGCTAAAATACACGCAAGTTCTCAAACACGGAAAACAAATTTAATCGTAATGTCGTAATAAACCAAAACCATTAATTAATACAGTCATCAACCACCGTAACTTTCAAACCTAATTCATAGATTTAAAATTAAATTTTCGTCGTTGAATCTTCCAACTTACGTGTACAAATATGACATAGACTAAGTTTCATATCAATTTATAGAATAGCTGTAGGCCTAAATCTACGCCTAATAGTTTAAACCAAAGCATTGTAGGCCTAATAGTAAATAGTTGCCTAATTATAAAATGTGTTGAATTTTTAGTAATAATGTTACATGTTTTAAAACAGTTTTTAGATTGTACACCTAAGCACCACTAGTAAATAATAGGAGAAGATATAATATTCATATAATAAAACGTGACAGGGTTATTTTAATTCACGATTCTTAATCAACGACTTGACGGATTTTCCTGATTTGAGTGTGGGGTTTCATTATATTGCTTTTACAATCGAAATAAACTATACCAAGCCATTGCTCGGTTCCCCGTTCCCCGGTACTAAACTACTCAATAGACAATAGCTTTGTTTTTGAATAAGATCAGGTAATTTTAGCTATGGCCACCATTAATAAAAATGGTAACAAACTAGAACGCCTGGGTCCATTTAGAACCGTAAACACTCAAGACTTTTAAAAAGTAGGCCTACTGAAAGACGTAAAATTAATATTAATTTAACAAAATTAAGAGGATGACCCGGGTTCTACACTAATAGCCTACGATAACAGAAATTTACAAGTAGTATTTATGCATAGACTAATTTTTATTGCAATCCATGAATACATTAGGCCTACCACTTTATAATGTATTGATCAATATTTATTTAAATTCAATAGCTCTATTTAAAAATACATTACCACTACAATGTATTTCTGTAATGATGTTTAACATGTAAATTTTATCATGATTTATGATTGAATTTTATGATTCAAGGTTACAAGCCCAGTATAAAAAATACTAACTTAATAATTTTATTAGCAGAAATTCACAAAATGGTATTTATGTGAATAAAAGAAACAAATGGCGGACTACGAAAATAGATATTTCATAACATGTAAAAGATCCAAATTACATGTAGGCCTACAGTATTATATTTTTGCATCCCAATAAACTACTATTTAAGTAAGAAACCCACATATAAAACATATTCCCTTATATTAGTACATTTCTCATCCTTATGGATCAGCTGAAGACAGTTGTATTGTTAGTTCTGTCCGGTGCACTGTCTTTAGAGGTCGTGTTTTGTTTACAATTGTTTATTGTTTTCAGCCATTTAAAACCTCGTTTAACCAAATGAAACGTTTTAATCACAACTAAAAACACGTCCACTAGTTATATAAACAAACAGTAAAGAAAAAATAATGAAGTTAACTATAAAATAATACACAAAGAGTGTTAAGGTCCTAGGTATTGTGTTGGATAGTAGGCTAACTTGGGCTAGTCATATAGATCTAGTTTGTTGTAGGCTGTCTAGAATCCTATACTTGCTCAGAAACCTGAAAATGTGTGTACCTAAAGAAAAGATTATGTCAAAACTGCTTACAAATCCCTTTTTGAAAGTGTAATTTTATATGGTTTGAGGCTATGGGGCAGTGCACCAGATGTAAAATGTGTATTGCTACTGCAAAAGAAAGCAGTACGTCTGCTGGCTGAGGCAACGTCCACAGATCATTGTAAGCCCATTTTTGTATCTGAGGGCTTGATGACATGTTTTAGTTTATATGTATTTGTGTGCCTATTAAATTTAAAAAGTAAGATAGACGATGTTAATTTGAGAGAGGATTTTCATGAGCATGACACTAGATATAAGAACCTTTTTGATGTGCCATTTGTTAGATTAAGAAAAAGTCAAGTTCAACACAGCTTATTAAGTTTAAGATTTTTTAACAGACTCCCATGTGAAGCCCGAAACCAGAATTTTTCAAAATTCAAAACCAACCTCAGAAACCTTTTATTGGCCAACCCACTGTATTCCTGGAATGATTTTTTTTAATATACCAGCAGCATCCGTAAGTACCTATTTTTAAGTTGTTTACCTATTTTTAAGTTTTGACTCTTGATATGTGATATTTATTTGACTTGCATGTGTAATTAGACCTTGCATCTTTTAGTTTTAGTTGTGAACATAAAGTGATTATTTATTATTATATATTATTTATTTATTGTAGAAATTTTGAGAGTTTTGTAGAAGCATGATGTTGATTGTTATTGAATTTGCCTTGTGATTATTATGACGATTCCAAATGCATGTATTTGTCTAAAGGAAAATAAATATTCTTATTCTTATTCTTATTCTTAATAGAAACACAATTTCGTTGACACTAGCGATCATTGTCACCGGACATGAACTAGACACGAAAAACTAG
Source organism: Macrosteles quadrilineatus (assembly GCF_028750875.1). NCBI lineage: Eukaryota > Metazoa > Arthropoda > Insecta > Hemiptera > Cicadellidae > Macrosteles > Macrosteles quadrilineatus. The sequence continues at coordinate 115,339,149 of NW_026542602.1, read as the reverse complement.
CTTCAAAGTTTACAATGGGATGTAAATTTTACTCGTTGGTTAGTTTATGGTAAGACTATAATGCATTTTCCACCCTAAGAATCATAAGAATAATATTAAACATACTTCTAAATATATTTATTTTATCGACAACGTTGCTCTTACTCCTAATTATTCGTAGGATACGACATTATGGTACCGATACGATATAGGTACTACACTTTCGGCAACACTGACCAAAAATCTTCGTGCTTGGCTCCCATTGGACGGCCCGCCAGGCTTCTGATTGGGAGTTAGCGAGTTCCGCCGAGGGACCGAGTTAGCGACTTCCGTACGTGGACGGAATTCGCTAACCCGGCTCTAGAGCGGGTTAGCGGGTTCCGGAGTTAGCCAATTCCGAAACCGAACAAGTTAGCGAGTTCCTCTCATCGACCAAATTTGAAGATAGGGCGTTTAACATGGGGTTAGCGAGTTCCAGAGTTAGCCAATTCCGCGGACCCAAACTGAGAGTATAAATAATGTAGGTGAACCTTGACGACGAAAATAGATTTTTTTAATTAGTTTCTAACAAGTTTTCTCTTCTAAGATGTAGTTACAATTACTCGAATTTAAGCATAACGTTTTCCTCGACATTATGTTTTATACTATGCGGCTCATTGAGCCGCACGGGTTCTCTAGTTAGTAGTTATATTTAATTGAACGAAACCAAAATATGAAACTGTTTATTAACACACGTACCTATGGTGCCTATCAAGGCATCCTTTACATGTTCTACTGATTGTCTACAACGTGATTACAAAAAATAAACCAATAGCTCCTAAATGAACTATAATGTTGTTATTATCAGACAGATGGCTCATAAAATGACCAAACAATGTCATTGATTAAGATCAATCAATCGCTTATGTGCCATTATGATACGTGAAAATAAATAAGAATAGTTTCTAAGGTATGTATCCCGTATGGACAAATTCAAACAATAGAAATGCTAGTTTTTTTACCCTGGACTGGCCCCTTCTGAAGGTTCAGGAGTTTTCTTTTGTTTGTCAGCTTCATACCTGCAAACAAAAATACAAACTTAATTAAGTGTTAGCTAAACCAACATTAAGCTAAAAGATTCATACATCCTAGCCTCTTTTGACGTCGTCAACATATTCACGAACTTTCCTATCAATGAAACATTGAATTTACTGAAAAACAATTTGGACAAACATTCCTTACTACCAACGAAGGTGAAACATGAATTAGTCATCTTAACCAGAGGTGTACTGAAAAAGAATTATTTTGAATTTGAAAACAAGTATCCAGAACGACGGACTAACAATGGGTTCACCTCTTTCAAAGTATACTCACAGAATTATTCCTGAACCATGTAGAAAACAAACTAAACACCTTTGGTCTGATTCTAACCGACACCTCAATAAAATAATCCACTATAGTAGGTACGTAGACGACACCCTCATCTTATTCAACAGCAACGAGAGACAAATCAGCCTACTCCATGCATACTTGAATAGAATTCACAAAAACCTACAGTTACCCTTGAAATAGAAGAAACCAAATCCATTAATTTAATTTCCTAGACGTTACCATTACCAGAAACAACAGCCAATTGTCATTTATAATCTACAGAAAACCAACGACAAACGGATCAGACGATTCATTCATTACCACATCCCCCATATAAACATAAAACAGCTGAATACAATTAGTTTTGTCCTACTCTCCATCCCAATGAGTCCAACTGATTACAACGACAAAGTAAATACTTTAAAACATAAAGCAGTAGCCAATGGCTATAATAGTTCCCTGATTGATAAATAAACACCCCCGCCGCAGCAAACCTGCTGACTAAGCAAATTTCCATTTGCCTGAATTGATTTTCAATTAAATCTATTTAAATAACGTTAGGTTTAACGAGTAGGCTACCTAGGATTGCTGCTACAAGGAAACTAATTAAGTGTGTTTTTTTAGGAAAGTAATAATATCTTAGTATAAAATAAATAAATTTGCCAAGTTTGGTCATAATATATCCTAAACAAGCAAACTACAAAACGTTACAGCTCATGACATCTAAGCTGGCACATGGCCTAGCGCGGACAGTGTAAGTGGGAGGAGGGTGGAGGTAGGGAAAGACCGGACTGCAAACATTTCCGCTGCCTCACAGGGTTGACTCCCCTTGTATTATGTACTTGAGCGCCTACATATGGGTCGTGAGGACAGGTAATGCAACCAGCATGACGTAATGTTTTTGAAATAGGTACTAGTAGCGATCGGCCAAGTGCCAGCTTAGATGTCACGAGCTGTACAATATTCTCCATAAGAATAAAATAGAAATTTTAAATTTACAATATTTTTAATTTTTTCTATAACCAATGAGTGTACAATTAACACTTTGATTTACTAAATTATTTGTTTTTTTAAGCTCTTTAAAATGGTTTAGGGATAAATTAATTGGAAAATTTTGTGTCTTGAGGGTCAAAAATTTGAATTAGAAAAACCAATTTTTACCCCATAAAATCCTCTGTAAAACCACGTTCTCATGGTCCGATCAAGCACTCTTCAGCGTTTTCCGAAAATCACACTCCTTCAGCTTCAATAATCGCCCTGCTTCTAAAATTTACAAAAAATTTCCTTAAACAAGCATTTTTCAATGGTGTGACTAGTTGGCATGCTTGTTCAATAAAAAATACCCCGCCGCAGCAAACCTGCAGACTAAGTGAATTTTCATTTACCTGGCAGGATTTCTACTAAAATAATCCTTAAAAATTGTCAGATTTATTTCCTATTTAAATAACATTAATTTTAATGAGTACTTAGGTTTGCTGCTATGGGGAAGATATTGACGTGTGTTTTTTTATTGAAATGTTGATAGGTTAGTAGGAAATAAACAAAGTTGCCAAATTTGATTAAAATATATCCATAAACAAGCAAACTACAACAGTTTATTTATTCTCCAACGTGGAAATTTTAAATTTTAATTTTTTTTAAATTATCTCTGTAACCGTTGGGCAACACTTCAATATACAAAATTATTAATTTTTTTTAAGCTCTACAAAATGGTTCCCGCAAACTCCATATTTCTATCTATTGCAGTTTATACATAAATAAAGATGCTTAAAAAAAAACACCGTGTATAGTTAAGTGTAGTAGTGTTAGTAAATATGTGAATTACTCCCAATAAATACAAAAAGTCCACAGTAATATGAATGCTTAATCTTGACAGATGCTTGGCGTGATTGGCAAACGTCCAAAAATAATCCAGCCCCAAAACAAATTCCAATGTAAAAGAATCTTTGCTCTAAGATCGAGTATTTTTATCCAAAAAGTGTGATTTTCGGTTTTGGATCAAATCTAGTTTTCAAGTAGAGTGCTTACTACTACTTAGCTGTCTACCACTTTTCTCTGAAATAGCTCTTTTTTCTGTGTTCCAATTCTATCTCCCTTAATGTATTACCAAGCCTTGTGCTTTTTCTTTTAAAAAAATAACTTTATTTTTTCCCACGTACCTGGAGACTCGCTCAGCCAGCGTGTTCTTTGGGGTCATAGCCTCCGCCCTAGAGTCCTCTAAGGGTTCGCCCACTGTCCGAGCATACGCCAGGTCAGCCACATTGGGTGTCGAGCCAAAAAAGTTACTGTACTCAGGATGGTAGTGCTTCATGTGCATCTGCCACAAAACATCACTAAAATTATACTTAAATTAAACATTATAACAATTTCCTGTGAAGTATGTAAATTACAATCAATTACTTTGTATAAAAGCATTTCAGTTCAAATAACCCAATTTTTTTGCGAATTTCAAGTTGTAATTCTCTTAGTCTGCAGGTTTGCTGCGGCGGGGTATCTTCTAAATATAATTGTTAATAGCTAGAAAATAAAATGAGAAACTGTGCCTAAATTGATAAAATGATGTATCAGACGAAGTCACAAAGTAAATCATGTAACCTACACAATTAGACGTTACATAAAAGTACAACCCCCTTATAACAACAGTTAGCTATGTCCTAAAAGGAAATAGTTTTTTTAATAAAAAATCTAGGGGGGCAAAAGTGATCAAATACCTTATCCAGGCGTAAAATTATTCATACTCATGAACATTTAAAAAAAGAGAACAAACTATAATATAATAACTAATAAAATAATAAATGTACAACACAACAATTCAAGTTAACATTGGTTATAAAACTAGGGGGGAATATTCCAAGCTCAGAGTCGTGTTTTTAATATTACAAGGTTCGTGAACAGGGGGTAATATCCCCTTCACTTGTTCGAAATGTGATGGCTCACCAGCGGCTATTATGTGTTTTTCGCAGTTTATCTTAATTGCAATATTGCAAATTGTCAGAACTAGTGACTATGCCGATTTTGTGCAAAACACAAGAGGCTATTGCAGTTGTAGAACGATCGGAAACACCATAACGATCACTAACCAATTCAGTCAAATTTAATCCTCATTTGCCTCTCAGGGGACTTCTTTTTTGGAAGTTCAGGTAAACATTCTAGGTTACTGTCACTACAATCATCAGTTTTAGTTGGTGAGCACAGGGAAACATTAACATCACCATACTGTTGTTCAATTTCGGAAACTTTAACTTCAAAATCACATTGATAAAACTGCGTTTAAGTGAGTTTGTATTGCTATGTGCGCAACATATATCATATTGATATATGATGACAGGAAGATCAATTCTGACTTTGTCGGTTGTTTTTGTTAAGTTACTATCTGAACGTTTACAAGCAGATTTTTGGTATTACATTTTCATATCGATAATTATTTTTCAAATAAGTCTAGTACGAAAATGAAATTTTTCTTGATTTTTCGCAATATTTACAGCTGATGTGAGACCGGAAGATCTTAACATACAATACTATTATTTAAATATCAATTCCTTAATGTCTTGCAGATGACATTTTAAACTATTAAATATTCAAAAAAATGTTGTTCAAACTTTAGAGAACATGCGCAACCCGAAGATAATGACCAATATTTTAAATATTTTTACCCTATTTTGGTTTTACAATTTAGCAACTTTTCCAAGGTATTACAACTAAAAAAAATTAATGATTTTCCAGCCCACCCTAGTATCCATGGCCAAGGGAGTAAGAATAAGAAAGTAAGTTATTTAGTGTTGTATTAATTATTGCTTATTTAGTGCTAGTAGATAATGTGAAGATTAGACAGGAGATTTTATATTTTTTTGTGAACTTACTTGAAAAAGGTTTTCTTTCCTGAACGACTTCCCGCAGCATGTGTAACCACCATCAGGAGTCCGAAGCTCTAAACATACAGGTTTTTTAGTCAATTTTAGTTAGCAAGGAAGTGCAATAGCTTGAGATGTCAGGGTGTCTACTACATTCTGGATAAAAAATTCATGGACAATTCCCGTACATTTAAGGACACTTTGCCGTAACCTTTGTCGGTGTCATTAGGCCTACCGAATAATTTTCCTGATTTGTCAAACTGTATTAATCTTGTTATTAACTGTAGTTGTACCGGTGAAAAGTAAATAATAATAGATAGCCCAAGAGTTAAAAATTTCAAAATAGAAATTTATTGAAAGTAAACAAGCATAGGCCTACCTATACTTTAGGTAAAGCTTTAATAGTGTAACAGAGAAACGCAATCATTGTCTCCTGCAATAGCGACAAATATTTCCATCGGTGACGTAAACTTCATAACATAGCTTATCCGATCCAGGCGGATTAATTTGGCATGATTCGCCCTGGCACAACGTTAGGCTCTCGACTACTTTTGAAAAAAAATCTTTAATGCATATTGTTACTCAGTTCTTAGTACAAAATCAAGGTATGGTAAGCGGCTACTAATAAGCAATAAAGCACAGAGTAAGATTATTGTATTTTCATTTGCAAAGTTAATATCGACACATAGCAATCATTAGTTGTTTATCTAGGGTCAATTACATTTTCTTAATATATTTTACAGCTCTTTCAAGAATCAAAATACCCAGGCCTAGGCCTAATTATTTAGGAGGGCCTATATAAACTGGTTAACAAACAATGAGGTTATAATAGCAGCAAAGTCACTATCATCATTCTAGTTCATTTAGATATAGATTTAGATAAGATTTAGATAGCTTAAAGCATACAACTCAATAAATAAATATATGGGAAACAAAAAACATTGAAACCTGAATAGCCAACAATATAAGACAAAGATACAGAAAATGCAATGACATAAAATCCAAGCAGGCCTACATAGTGATAAAACATTAATGGAAACAACAATGCTTGTGGTTTTGTCAATTGAAAGATAAAATATCCATAAAAAAGGGGTTAACTTACAAAATAAGACTGTAGATTATTTACATGTTTAATATGAAACCATAAACAGTTTTATGGCACTATAGGCAATGGCACGGCAAATTGAATCTTCAAGCCAAGTACAAGTAAGAAGTGAAATTTAACAGCCATTATAAAGCTATTATTTTCACGATAAAATAGGTTTGGGATCTCATAATAATTCCTCATAATATAATCTCATAATAAGACCTACAGTAGTAATAAAAAAAGAAGTTGTAAAGGAATAAAAGTGATACAACTTTTATGAGCTAGCTAACTGAGTCAACAGTTCTTGGAAGTACTTGACTTGATACTTGATTGTCGTGATAAAATACAGTCCAACCTCAATATAACGAATCTGAAGGGACCGAACTGAATATTCGTTATATCAAGGATTTCGTTAAAAAGAGGGTCGTTATATAGAGGTTATGTTTGCAGGAATTTCGCTAAGTCGAGGTTCAGAACCAGCGTCGGTCAATATAGGTCGGGATTAGACATCATTAAACACAATTAAAGTAGCATAGGCTACAATACTTTACAGTACAGTGTTTACATTGTACAGTAGAACCTAAATTATCCGGCATAATAAAGGGGAAGGATCTTGAATATTGCGCAATCATGACAATGGCATTGACCTTGGTACAGGTTAAAAGCTGTAAGTTTAAAATCATAGCTTGTTCTAACCCTCCTAAAACCTAGCCAAACACTGTATTGCGTAGTCATAAACCATGTAAAGAACAAAACAAAACAGTAGTAGAAAGTTTTGTAAGCTACTGCTCGTGATAGGCCGGTAGGCTACTTACAGTAAGGTACTGATTTATCACAACAGAGGAATGTCAATAATAATCATTAACTATAGCATTGGTGTTGCTAGTTGAAACAAATCGTATTACAAACCATAAATTATTAGATAAGTCATTATAAAAGTGTATAATCATAGCCAGCCAACTTAAAGATAATAAAAACACTCGAAAAAGGAATGTTAAAATAACGATGTTGCTATTCTTTATCTTTGGTTTTGTTTTTATATTCTTTCTTAGGTTTCTCTTTATCCAAAAATTGTACAATTCACCATAGTTACTTATCGCCCAATCACAGCTTACTAAACATTACGTCGTCATCAGTCCTCAGTGAATGAAATCAGTTCTCAGTTGCAACATAGCGCGCAGCGACAGCAGACAGAGATGTGTAAAACTGAGCAGACGAATGTTAGCGCAAGCGATGACGTCACCTTTCTATTTCATTTGATAAAGAAACAGATTTTTCACAAACAATAATGGGGTGGGGGATTTGTTATATCGAGGGAACGACGTAGACAATTCGTTATGCAGAGGTTAAATTCGCAATGTAGAGGTTCTGACAATGATAAATTCGCTATATTGAGGTGTCTTATTTTAGCCGAAACCATGAAAAATTCGTTAAATCAAGGTCGTTGTTATGGTTTGTTCGTTATGTAGAGGTAAAATATACATTGTGTCTTATGGAGAGTTCTAGGGGATTTAAAAAAATTCGTTATATCAAGGAATTCGTTGTATCGAGGTTCGTTATATCAAGGTTAGACTGTATTAATGGGTTTGAGATTGCTAATGGGATTTTTATTGCATAATTACTCTAGTAATAAATTATGAAAATGTAAACAAACATCTGATAAACCTTTTATGTGCTCCTAACCAACTAGCGATCAAGAAAATTATGGCCCATTAAAAATTTAAGGACATAGTCTGGAATTTAAGGACAATTCCCGTACATTTCATGGCCAGTAAAAAATTAAGTACAATTCCCGGTTTTCCCGGATTTCCCGGTTGGTAGACACCCTGCTTGAGATGTGTATACAAATTTGGCTGTACAAAATGGCCCAGCTGACCTTAAAAAGTAGCATAACTAACTACACAAAGCTTACGGTATCACATGTAAAACTAATCCTTATTCAAAAATTATTCAACAGCAAAAAAATTAAGAATTGGTTGCCGACTTAAAGATATTAAAAATAATAATTTATATTCTATTTTAAAAGAAAGCCATTTGGCTGGTTAGGATTTTGTTTTTTTTTTAAAGGAAACTAGCATACCTGAGAAAATTTGAGTTCAGAGGCTGATTGCATGGCTAAACATTGCATAGCTAAACATTGCATCGATATTTCCTTCTGATATCAGTGTTAAGGTTTGTGTTTTCTTATTGTGTATCTATTAGCACCTAGACTCTTATTTTCTCAGGTAAACTAGCTGAACTCTATTCACTTTAAAACAGTTAAATAATATCTAATTTGATGGTAACAAAAATAAATCTTCTAAATTCAAGCATGCATACTACCAGCTAAAGCAGATGGTAAGGTGGGAGTAGTCGCTTCAGTTTGCGGTTTTGGAGACTGCTCGCCTTTTTTCTCCTCTTTCAATTGTGCTTTGGGCGTCGCTTTCATTTTTTTGGAGTCCGGTGTGGGCTCAGTCTTTGGAACTGATTTCCTACAAAAATGAGCAGTATATAACAGACAAAATTAAATTTGTAGTCATTAAACATTGAAAATTACTGTCAAGACATTAGAATGATACAAGAGCCTGTGTTATGACCCCGATTTTTTACAATTATAAAATAAAAACTACATTATTATGAAAATAAAAATTGAGCAATCCAATCTTCCGAGAACACAAAATCTTTGTGGACTGGAAATCAATTAGCCAAAAAGTGGAAAAGTACAGATGCCATTACTCTGAGATATAAACCAATGTGAATGTGTCAACTGTCAACGGTAAATTTTTAACTAAAAATAAATTAACAGCTGATCCACAGACCTGAAAGTGATGTTCTGGCCTTTGTCCGCAAAAGTCTATATTGCCGTTTATTAAATCAAATTCTTCAAATCAATAATTCAAATTAAATAGGTAAATTTCATTTTCATACTTCTCTGATTTTTTTACTGCAGGTGAACTCTTGGTTGGTGGCGTGATCAAATTTTCTATTGGTTTCCTCCTTCCGTCAGTCTGCGAGCGAATCATCTCCATCTTACGCCCAACCATGAAGTCAAAGCTTTCGTCAGGAAACGGAACTTTTAGCTCAGCAAAGTAGTTACGCAGCTCATTACGAGACCTAAACTTGCGACCGTCCGCACTGAAACCATCAAAACATGACAAGACAGGTTGACGAGTGAACACACAATTATGTACTTTATTTGGGTACAGATTGTTATCTTATAAAATGCTCAGTTTAAAAAATACTAGGTAGCCTATATGCGGTCTAAGGTTCGCCAATTGGACAGAGTGAACAAAGATGTAAACAAATCATATTACTGTATTTCTAAATGGATTTTTTTTATAAAAACGGTCACAGATTATGATATAACAAATTAATAAAAACATTTAATGATTTTTCGATACTTTATCGTTTATCACATGAGAATCTAATTAATTTTAAGCCTGACAATACAAGCAATCTTCTGGCGTCTTTCCATCTCCATTTCTTTATTGCCCGTGTACAATTGACAATTTACTTGTAACTATTCTTATCGAAAATTTCTCAGTCAGCAAGCCCGAGATAGTTCCTACTGTTGGTAGCGCTAATATTAAGTCAAGCCAAAAGAAAATTCTCAATTCCCAGGTCCATCACAGCCTAATCTAAAGTGCATACTTAGCTACGAAACGAAAGTCCATTTTTAATCTCCAATACCACTTCTTTTAGACTCCTATTTATTCTCCTTCAAGTAGTCGTTTAATATTCTCCGTCATATGTAAATGTAAACTTGGTAAAATGACAAGTTTATAATAGCCTATTTAGACAAACATTAAATTTGTTTATGATATACTAATTAGTTACAAACAGCTAATTTAAATGGTTCATTTTAACTGCCATTTACATAAGACAAATGTTACTTTTTTACTAACAACATTTTGTTAATTTGGTTTACATTGACGAACTCAACTGTTTCCACATGAACAAGCAGAAGAAACCTTCCAGAACCAGCTTCCAATTTAAGCAATTAATCTGCATGTTTAATGGCCTATTTAAATCAATATTTATTTTATTTTTGCTAGTTAGTTAAAAAGCTGATTACAATTATTTGTTTAGTTATCTATATATATATATAATCCAATGTATGTTTGTTTGTATGTATGTATGTTTGTTTGTTTGTTTGTCCTTTATGGACTCCGAAACCGCTCGACAGATTGTAATGAAACTTTCAGGCATTATAAAGCATTATTCAAGGATGGTTTGTGTGAAGTTTGGTGCTGATCCGTCAAAAGGGCTCCGCCCCAGTGGCTCTGGAATTTCCCATGTTAACCTTATGAGTACTCATATTTAAATGGAATTAAAGAATCTTAACAGCTGGTTCAACTAAACAATTTGATTCTGTGATGTTCAATAGCATTAAAAAGGTAATAGGTTTACCAACAGGGTGCAGCACTACATTTTTCTTAATTTATGACAACAGCTAATTTGCAACCTAAAGGTGAGTGAGCGTAGCGAACAAACTTCAACCAGGACGTGATTGAGCCATGTGAACGAGCTCATCTTGAAAATAAACGAGCATTGACATAAAACCACATTAGGACAGGACGACATCTGTCGGGCCAGCTAGTCATTTATATTTAAAGAAAATCAGTAAAATACAGTTCATATTTGATGAGAGGTAGTTTCCGAATGCCCTTCTTTAGTCTTTCACCCAAAAGTGTTTCCTTTGTACCGTATATTGGCTTGTTCATAAACATATATGATTCTTTATTTACAGTTACGTTGTTAATTGGTAACCATTATTGACACCCATAAGCCTCATGTTAAGTATTAAACATTTTAAGTTAGTCTCAATTTGTTTAGGCATTATTAAGTTAGGATTTGTATAACATTCTCACTATTTGACAAAATAACTTTTTTAGTAAGTTTGGCAATGTTATGCTCAGCCGTTATTGAGTCATGCCTTTACATGATTTGCATAAGGCCCGATCTCAAAAACTGCAATCAAGTTCAGCTCACAACATGCACACGTGTACCCGCAACATAACCCTTACAAAACATTTTTCTAATTTTAAGACTTCTAGGATTTAAAAATTACCTAGGCAGTCTGGTTTTGTCCTTGGCCGGCCTCACGCGCTTGTACATAATTTTGTAAATATGAATGTTTCTGTATGTGTTTATGTGTGAAGTATTTTTGACAACGGCTAGTGCAAGAAGATATGTTTGACAATTGACAACTGAAGAGAAAGGTTTGAAAATGGAGTTTTAACCCCAAAACTATAGTCATCCACAACAATATATGACTTACTAGCAGAGTACCCGTCCTTCGTACGGGGTTGGCAAATAAGTATAAAATGCTTATTGCAGTTATACCCGATCTTTGCGTTTGCGATGTGAGAAAACACGGTTTGAGAAAATTTGCTTCCTCAAATTTACGGTATGCGATAGTATTACACATCTACCATAGCCATATTGTCCTACTACTTCACCTACATAATAGAGAAAGATAGATTATTAAAAATTCGCAAAATATCATAAATTATTCATGAAATTAAAAACATAAACATAACTGTTAACAATCCTACTTTGACAGTTCTCATTGTGCATCACAGTTTTTTGTTGCTGCTTAGTTCAAATTAGCTGTTTTCATAAATAATGAAAAAAATAATAGTGCTGCACCCTGTTGGTAAATCTTATAAATTTGTAATGCTTTTGCATATCATAGAACCAACTCTTTTAGTTGAAACAGCTGACTAAATTCTTTAATTCCCTTTGAGGCCCGATTTCACCAAACACTTAAACCGCCGTTAACCATGCTCTAACTGTAGTTAACTCTTAACTGACGGAATTTGGATTTCACCACCCGCCGTTAGAGCTAGTTTAGACTAATCCGTCGTTAGATAATTAACTGCCCAATTTTGACCGGTTAAATCCTTCGTTAAGTAAATATCAGCTGGCTTCAAGTTTAAAGTTTATATGGAAAGGCGAAATGGTAGAAGAGAATACGATACAAATTAGCTTTTAAAAGTAAGTGATGGCGATGAAGAGTAGCCTATGTTGTTCGCCGAACTAGGTGGATAAGAGAAAGGGTTAATGATTTTAATAACAAAGATGAAATTGATTTTATTATTAGATATGAACTATCAAAACGTTTAGTCTTTTTCTTTAGGAAATGAATACAAACCACTGTAGTGGTTTGGTGTTTAGGCTATCTCACAAGGTTTTTAGTTAAGGCGTATATCTGTGATCAGCGACCGCATTGAACTGATAGGCGATCAAGAGCCGTACTCTTTTATCCCGGCTATAAAGAGTGTCCCGGCTCTTCTACCACATTATCAAATTTATTATTTCATTGTTTGAAAAAATAGGCTCCCTTTTCCTTTTCCCGGCTTTGGGTAACCCTAACCCAACGTTAAATAATTGTTTTACGTTCGGTCAGACGTAATTAAAGAAAAATCTAAATTGTCGTTATTCTGCTAGTATTGTAAATAAAATAACTATTTTGGTGTTATCTTTATTGTGTCTCGTTCTTGTAATTCTTTTGCCCCAGTTTTTTCACTACTTCAAATGTACCAAACTGGTTAGTGAACAAACAGAATATTGAACATCCCTGTAAAAATTTGGATTTTGAGTCTTGACTCGACCGCAAAACTCAATCAATTTGTTCCTCAAATATGTTTGATCAACATTGCTTTGCCTTTATTTACTTATGTTAATTGTTTTGGTATTTATTCTCGCTTTCTGTTGTTATTTTGCTCTTTTTGCTCAGAATCTATTGTATTCCTGTAAGCTTGCTGTCCCCAGTCTTGTTTTCACTACCTCATAAACATTAAACACTGATTTATTTTCTAGGTTATGTTTACTTGCTCCTGTAACAGCCCGGTATTATGACAGTTCACTGCCACCGCCACCTGGATTTTACTCTAAACTCTCGTTTATAAAACCAGCGTTAGTTTTGACGCATTTTCGTTGGTGAAACCAGATTTCCTTAACTGTGGTTTAAATCATCGGTTAGTTTTAACCGAAGATTAACTAAACCATCATTAGCGAGAATTAGGTGAAATCGGACCTGAATATGAATACTCATAAGGTTAACATGGGGAACTGCAGAGCCACTGGGGCGGAGCCAAAAGGATTTTTGAGATAAGAATATGCCTAAGTTATATGTTAATCGGGAATGTGAGCTATCATCATGCCAAATTTCAGCCCAATCCGACCAGTATTTTTTGTGTTTACTTGTCACAAACATACATACATCCATACATCCAAACTTTCTCATTTATAATATTAGTAGGATTAACGACAGATTAGTAACCTCATTTAAGTTAAAAAAAAATATCCTGGATTCAAATTATGTATAAATTTAAAAAAATCACAAGTTTAATCCTAAACTGCAATGTTAGGCTCTACGAGAAGTTGTTTGGCAGAGGTTGCAGTTTCATTATGTCTCTACAATAAAAAGTAACTCACTTGACTAGAAAGACGTCCCATTTGACTCCAGTCTTGCGCCTCATTGTGTGTTTGGTCCAGCCAGCCGGCAACTTCTTGTCTGGGATGATGATTGACTCCCGGTAGTAACCTGAGAACAAACAGTGATATCTCTGTTCAAGCAAAATACCCCCGCCGCAGCAAATCTGCAGACTAAGCAAATTTCTATTTACTTGGCTGGATTTCTACTAAAACATTCCCTAAAAATCGTCAGATTCATTTAGTATTTAAATAACATTAATTTTAATTTTAATGAGTACTTAAGTTTGCTGCTACAGTGTTGTTTTGTTTTCTCCCAGGGAAGAACCATTGCTCTTGGAAGGTTGTGACGACTTCTTTGACATGCTTGACAAGAATTCACTATGTTTTCTATGTCTTGATCAAGTTTTGGCCACCAGAAATAGCTTCGGGCCAACGCCTTTGTTCGAACAATGCCCTCATGTCCCATGTGTAGAAGTTTCAGAGCTTGTTGCCTGAGAGTAGATGTAATGATCCAAGAGATCTAATGATGATTAGAGTTCCCCAAAGTTAACATTGTTTGTATTAAGAAATTGAGTTTTGCCGAGAAATGAAAGGCGTAAGGTTGAGATCTGAGTTATAAGTTGGCCAGCCACGTTAAATCCATAAGATTACTTTTGATAGAAGTGGATCCTTTTCTGTTTCTTTTGCTATTATATTAGCAGTAATTGGTTTAACCTCATCGGTATTTTCCTCCGGTATTTAACCTCCGATGTATTTTCTACAGAGCACTGTTCAGCGACAGGTCGTCCGAGAGTGGTAGGAGTAGGCTCGTTGGAAAGCCTACACAATGCCAATTTTTGTAGTCATAGAGCAATGGTCGCCTGAGCTAGTGCGGTTGTTCGTTTTTATAAAATAGTGAATTCATTCATTGCTACTCAGCGCCAGTTTCATGCATTCTTTCAATTAAAATTAAGGCGACATGGAGAAGTTCTGTTGCTTAGCACAAAAATGCAGTGGGTTACTTACTTTAGGATAACTACTTCTGGGTTGAAAAGGAAGCTGACAGGCCTTCCAAAGTCAGATCAGACGCCAGACAACAAACATTTGATAGAGTTTGTGCTGCTGTGGAAAACAGTCCTCGTAGGCCAGCCCGAAAACAAGCGGCTGCCTTGAACATGTCTAACCGCTCAGTTATACGAATTTTGAGGTTAATTTTCATCCCTATGGATTAGAATAATAATGTGTATAATTTGGTAATCATCCATACAGATAATCACAACAGAACCTCTCTATGTCGACCTAATTGAATAAAAGCACGGAACTGCCGCTGAGTTGAATGACTTAATCATTACTTTTTAAAAACAACTCGATAACAACTGCACGTAACTCATATGACCACTGCTCTATGACTACAAAAAATGGTATCGTATAGGCTTTCCAACGAGCCTACTCCCACCACCCTCAGACGACCTGTCGCTGAACAGTGCGCTGCAGAAAATGAATCGGTTTTTTTGCCGCACCCTGTATAACACATAATTCAAGACTTCATTTATCTCTTGATCAACAGCATTGGAGAAACATGGAAGACAACTCAAACCATCAGCATTTGGAATAGAAATCCCCGGTTTGTATACAAGATCAAAGTCATATCCATTTAAAAGGATACTCCAGCGAATCATTCGAGGTGACAGTGTGTTTGGTGTTTGTTTATCCACAGTGAAAAGACCCAGAAGTGGCTTATGATCTGTTCTAATTTCAAAATGCCTCCCATATAAGTAATTGTGAAATTTCTTAATCCCACCAATGATGGAAAGTGCTTCCCTATCTACGTGAGCATATCTTCGTTCTGACTGACTCATTGTCCTGGAATAAAACGCAATTAGAACTTCCTTTTCCCCTCGAACCTGACTAAGCACACAACCAATACCATAAGGAGATGCATCACAAGTTAGTATAACATGGCTGGAGGGATTGTAATGAGCCAGTATACTATCGGAAGAAAGGAGCTTCTTTGAAGCATTGAATGCAAGTTTATATTTTTCCTCCCACCGCCATTTAACATTTTTATCCAATAAGCGATGTAAAGGTTCTGCAGCATTGGCTTTGTTCGGTAAGAAACAGTGATAGAAATTGAGTAACCCTAAAAATGCCTGCAGTTGTTCCTTGTTAGTCGGCTCAGGAGCATCTTGGATGGATTTGACTTTGTCCAGGTTAGGACGAATTCCATCAGAGCTCACGACAAATCCCAAGAAGTCCACTGATGTAGATAACAAAGAACACTTTTCGCTTTGGAGTGTAATTCCTGCATCTCTAAAACGAGTGAATATTTGTCTTAATGTGGTAATCAATTCATGTATTGTTCCTGCTTTAACCAAAATATCATCAAAGTAAGGGATTACATTGGGAATGGGCATACGGGAGGGACGATGGCTAAAGGTGTGGTGACGTCATATCTATAGTGGCTATTGTCTTCTCTTGAGGCAACACGATTACCGTAACGAAACGATGTGATTCGAGCGGCGTTCGTGGCACAGTTGGTAGCGCATCGAACTAGTGTTCAGGAGGTCTCGGGTTCGAAACCCGTCGTGGTCATTAACTTTTTGTCAATGATTTTGCTTTATTTGATTTTTATCTTATATTTTTTTATTTTATCAGCAAGTTTGGTTGGTTAGGTTAGGTTATGACAGTTTAATTTTAAAATACAAAAAAAACCTTTAGGCAGCGATGTTGGGCTAGATGGGCAAACGAAGTATATCGGGTGCTGGGTTCAAGCCCGCCAGGGGTAGCTGGGGATCTATCGCTCTTGTTATCTCTGGTTCCCAGCAATGGGTTGGCCTCGATCGGGTAGTGGTGTAAATAGGTGGCTGGGGTTCCGCTGATGGTCCCCCTCCTCCTGGCTATGATGGCGGGTTTCGGCCTGTCAGGGATTAGATAGGTCCCGAGTGTTGCTTGCACTAAATGCGTCAGGGCATTCCACTATGGTCCTTCTGGGTTTCGTACCTGGGGGAACCCAGAAGGAGTGGACGCTTGACCAAGTAGTCGGTATCCCTGGTTAGGATTGAGGGGCAACCCTCTTTCCGATGGGAGTGCCATTTGGCAGCCGATGAGCCTGATGGCCTTTAGCCATTCACTCATGGTGTCGTAAAGGTCAGTGTGCAAGTTCTGGCTGGCATCATGGGTCCCGGGTTATGTAATAGGTACCGGGCGACCGTCTGAGAGTTTCGGCTCTTTGGACAAACACTAAGTCTAAGTACTATCCTGATAATCAATTTGTTAATTACAAGGGAAAATGTGGTTCGGATTTCTCTATCAACTGTAGGTCCCATTCATTGTTGCCATTGGCTGTATGGGCTATTAATTAACAGCTGTGTCAAAGGAACATGTCGGCCTTAGTCACTAACAAGACTACAAGATCGCGCCACTCATCCTACACTCATCCTTCACTCACATTTGGGTTAAAATACGCACTTAGTGACGTCCCCGTCTTTAAATTACTGATACAATTGCCTTTCTCTCACTCCTCCCACATGCTACCCTAGGTAGGCCTACCTTCACTATCCTTGATCTGCACAGGAACGACTCCCTCAGGTATCTCCATGTCCCATCTGTCAGGGTCCTCTTCAGGCGTGTGTCTGTTGCGGTACTGGTACTGCCTGTGCTCACTGTTGTCTAGCGACACTTTCTGTGGCAACATACACACATTATGGTCTATAACATATTGTCAACAAATTGTTTGAAAAGCGATAGAGTTTAGCTAGTTTACTTGAGAAAATAAGAGTCCAAGAGCTAATAGAAAAAAAATATAAACGCAGAAAAGGGTACAAATCTACGATTGTGTATCTAGCCCTTGAGCTTATCATTTTCACAGGTGAAATAGTAGAACATGGTAGAACTTTATCCATTTAAAAAACTGCAAATATTATGTAATGTGACCTTTTATTGAGGTCTAGGTCTACAGTGTAAGTATCAGGTAAACAGTGGAATTCTACCTTAACTCAAAATTAATCAGTCATTTAATTCTTCTTTAAATATTTACATTGCTTAGTGTTTTCCAGAGTTATAAAAATGAAATACAAAATAGTTTTGTAAAATATTGTGTAAATGCATTTTTTATATTTTAATTACATAATAAAATTTCCCTCAGAAAACCAATCGTTCCGCTGATGCAAACTAAAATTGGGACCTAGCCTGTTCAGACTAGTTGAAATGCAATAAAATTGCATCAAAAAATAAAACAATGTATTTTATGACTTTAAACGGTCATTTATTGCTCCGCGATCTTGATAACACCGTGATGGCAAAAATATTGGTGATAATCTAAAACGATCACAGCAACCAACATCCATGAACAACTCCCACAGTCACATTCTTCTTACAAGAAGATGACCTTATTAAAGAAATAACGGAAACACTGTTAAAGTCAATCAGCCATAGCCTATTGGCAATTATGCCTTTAAAAATTTATGTAAAATTTAAAGACTTTTTCCCAGTGATGAAAATTCACTTAAGATTTTCAGTTTCTTGGATGATTGGACACAATTCTATTTTAAATAAAAATACAGTGACCTATTTTCCTTAACAGGTGGTTTGGATTAGCTGGACCTTCAGATTGTTGGAGTAATACTCGGATCCGCCTAGGTTTATTGCTCCTATTGAGAATGTTAATCACTTTTTAACAATCGCAAAATATTGTTTTAACCTTTTTCCGCCTCCGTCTCCTCTTTGGTTCAGAGTCCCCGGTGGGTTCTAGGTCAGACTCGTTTTCACCCTCATCCCATCCTTCGTTGTCATCACCCTCGCTCTCATCTGAATGCATACTGGGTCGGCCGCGCAGCACCACCCTGAATGTCTCCTTATGCTTGGACAGCGGAATACGAGTCGGCGACGGCGATGCAGATCTTGGCATACTTTCCTCTGAGTGGTCCAGTCTAGAGATAAAATGGAAAATTAATTAAATCAGTAAAATAAGAATGTTTTCAGACTTCAATTGTGCACATCCATACTCTCACGCCCATGCACCTATGGGGGGAAAATAGGTTTATTACAAAATACTATGTCAAACTGTTGGGTTTAAATGTTTAAATGTGTTTGTGTTATTGTGCTTCGTTTGAACTTTTCCACCAAACTTACTTATCTTCGTCTAGCGCCTAACTTTAGTACCCGGATCAAAAACCAGGCTTGGGAGCTCGCGCCTAAGTTGTAATGGTCGTAGAACAAGTATAGTCGGGACTAAGTCACGGCGCGGCTAGAAGATGGACAGGGAATCGCAGGGAATTTAGGTTTTGACATTGGCAACGGCCACTGCAGAACACGTTACTGTTGACAACAACGGTAGGCTATATCAATGGTGGCTAATTAGTAGACTATGGTGTAATTTTCCGTGTTGTACCATTGCAAAAATTTAGTTTTGTAAGATTGTTGTTTTACATCTCAATGACTAAAGAACCATAATTCTTTATACTGTATTAAATTCTTTTAAGATCTATCTTTATTTTCACTTTACGTTTAAAAAATATTTAATCAGTTGTAATTTTGTACTTAAAATCCAGTACGAAAATCCATTATGTTTATGGATATATTTTGATCAAAATTGGAAAATTCATTTATCTTACTAATATTTTAAATCTGAAAGTTTGTTAGTTTCAGTTTGTGAGTTTGTGTGTTTGTGTGTTGTTCAATCACGCATAAACTACTGAACGGATTGGGCTGAAATTGGGCATGATGATAGCTCACATTCTCGATTAACATTTAGGCATATTGTTATCCTTTCGGGCTCCGCCCTAATGGCTCTGTAGTTCCCCATGTTAACCTTTTTTGAGTACTTATATTTAAATGGAATTAAAGAATCTTAACAGCTGGTTCAAATAAACAATTTGATTCTGTGATGTTCAATAGCATTAAAAAGTTAATAGGTTCGCCAACAGGGTGCAGCACTATTACTTTTTAAAATTATGAAAACAGCTAATTTGCAACCAAAAGGTGAGTGAGCGTAGCGAACAAGCTAAACCTGAAGGCAAGTGAGCGCAGCGAACGAGCTCCAACCTAAAGGTGAGTAAGCCTAGCAAACGAACTTCAACCAGGACGTGATTGAGCGATACGAATGAGCTCATCTTAAAAATGAACGAGCATTTGACATAAAACCACATTAGGATAGGACGACGTCTGTCGGGTCAAAAAGTTCTGGTACACAATGAGAACTTTTTTCTATGGTTTATGTACAGTGGTAGAACATTAGGGTAGATGTGTGCTACACCTTATAAATTAAAAGACCAAATTTTCTTAAACCGCGTCCTCTCCCATAACTGTAATAAGCATTTTATACATGCTAACCCCATACAAAGGACGGGTACTCTGCTAGTTTTATATAAATCTGTAAATATTTTGGTAAAAACACACTTTATTACCCTCCCCGTATCAGCATACCTACACGTAGTTGGTTGTAGGTACTTGTTAAACCTAAAGCTATTTAAATAAATTTAATTGAAAGTCCTATCAGGTTAATGGAAATTCGCTTAGTCTGCAGGTTTTCTATGGCTGGGTTATTGATATATATATTTTCTTATACTCCAAATAATCTTGGTACTCCATTTTGATGTAACTAGCACTTGGTCAATGATACTACACTCAACTCAATCACAACGCAATTAAAGGAAAACGATTATGACTGTGAGCTATTTGCAGTTTTTTATGTTTTATTTAATAATATCTCTTCACTCTATCGTAGGGGGTGAGTATGCTGTTGCTAATTTTTTCCTAGTTAATAAAATATTTATTATTAAGGTACAGGTGCTTGTAACCAAACTCTCAGTTGAAAGAAATTCTACGGTCCATATTTTTATTGCAGTTAACAGTAAAAACAAAAACCAAATAATCTTTTGTAAAATTTAGCTTCCTGCAAGATTTTTGTTTCATTATGAACAACATATACCTAAAAAAAACATTTATCAAATATACTTTAAGGATAATGTTATTGTTCGGAATTTAATAACTGACAAATAACATATGTTTAGTATTCATTTGTTTATGTTGTTTTTGTAAATATTTACTTTTGGTTTTATAAAGATAGTTAATACCAAACTATGACTTTTAATTTATAATCATGGCGCAGTCGTAAAGTTTAAATAGAAGAAGAGAAAGTAAAGTTTAAATATTATGGAGTTCAACAAACCAGATCCACTAAACCTATCGGAGGGAAACATTTCAGACAAATTTAAACAGTTTAAGGAAGAAATCGACATTTACTTTATTGCAACAAAAACAACGAAAGAAAGTAAGGAAATTCAATTAGCCAGACTGAAAAATCTACTGGGGACAGATGGTTTGAAATTGTACAACTCAATAAAAGATGAGTCTGTGGTTGAAACTGTTGAAAACGTGATAAAGACATTGGAAAAACACTGTGTACCAAAACAAAATATGACCATGAGCATTCATCTTTTATTTTCAAGGAAACAACTACCTCATGAAAATTTTGACTCGTTTTACGCAGACCTCAGAAATCTAATAAGATGTTGCAAGTTTGAAGGACAGGAAGAAAAAATATTGAGAGCACTTATAATTCTAGGAGTGAATAATAAAGAGTTGCAGGAAAAACTACTAAGAGAAGATACAAGTTTTGATAGAGTAATCAACTTCTGTAAAGCATCTGAACTTGCAGAGAAAAATGTGCGACTTGTCAATAATAAAGGTAAAACAGATCAAAACAGTTTTGAAGTTGACACGGTCGTGAATTCTAAATTTACAGATGGACAGGGCATGAGTGCAATACGACGTTTTAATCAGCAGCAGCAGCAGGGGTATAACACGTCACAAGGAGGTTACAACAGACAGGTAGGCAAAACTAATAATTGTTATAGATGTGGTGGTATCCATCATGGAATGTGTCCTCCAATAGGAAGAATCTGTAAAAAATGTGGTAAGCCAAACCACTTTGCTAGTGTTTGCCGAAATAATAATAAATTCCTTGGTTCAAAACAATGTAATAATTTGCAAAATGTTTGTGATAACAGCATGTCAGTTGAAGACAATCATGAATCAGACATTAATAGCCTTTGTGTGGTTGATAGCATAAAAAATAAAAACGCTTGGTATAAGACTCTTCTGGTAGAAGGCAAAGAAATAAAATTCAAACTTGACAGTGGGGCAGATGTCAATGTATTGCCATTTCGCTATTTAAGAAATCTAAACTTGCCTAGTAAATTGAAGCCTTGTAACACCACATTGCAGTCATTTGGGGGGTTTTCCATTAAGCCTTGTGGTGTAATCGATGTTCAAATTGAAACCGATCAAAAGATTGATGTAGTTAGTTTTTTAATTGTAAAAAATGAAAACACAGTACCTATTTTAGGACTTGAAACATGTATTAAATTTAACCTACTAAAACGAATTGACAGTGTCAGAAATGCAAATGGTGGTAATACCGACCTAGAGAAAGAGAAGTTAAAAATCTTTGAGGAAAATAAAGATGTTTTTGAAGGATTAGGCTGTTTCCCGGATAAATGTAAAATCAAAATAAAAGAGGGCGCACAACCCACAATTAGTACTGCAAGGAGGCTACCTCTAAAAATTAAAGATAAGTTTAAAGAGACCTTGGACTCTCTTGTGAAAAGAGGCATCATACAACCTGTTGAAGAACCAGTAAATTGGGTAAGTAATGTTGTTGTGGTGGAAAAGCCCAATGGGTCCTTAAGAATTTGCATTGATCCAATAGAGTTAAATAAAAATATTGTGCAAGAGAAGTTCACAATTCCAACTTTGAATGAAATTTCTCCTATGCTAAACAACAAAACTCATTTCTCCATCTTAGATTTAAAGGATGGGTTTTATCATGTACGCTTAGACGAGGAATCAAGTAATCTTTGTTCTTTTGCAACTGTATTTGGAACATATAAATTTCTGAGAGCTCCTTTTGGTCTGTCTTGTATGCCTGAAATGTTTCAAAGGCTTGTAAGTAAATACTTTGGTGATATACCAGGGGTGTCAGTTTATTTCGACGATCTTTGCATAGCAAGCAGATCTAAAGAAGAAAATGATGAAATTCTTGAACAAGTGTTTGAGCGGGCTCGAAAGTACAATATCAAATTTAACTTAAGCAAGTTTCAGTACTGTAAAAGTGAAGTAAAATACTTAGGGGTAAAATTTTCAAAAGAAGGGATGTCACCTGATCCTGACAAAATAGATTCAATCAAAAAATTAGTCAATCCAACTAACAAAACTGAACTGCAGAGAATGCTCGGAATGATAAATTATTTAAGAAGTTTCATTCCAAATGTGTCTGAATTAACTGCTCCATTAAGAGAACTTCTAAAAAAGAATGTAGTTTGGAATTGGACTCAGAGTCATTCAAAAGTACTTGAAGATTTAAAAACAATTATCTGTAGTTCTCAGGTTCTCGCACCTTTTGATCCAGATATACCTGTGGAAATCCAATGTGATGCATCAAAGGATGCTATTGGCTTTTGTATGCTTCAGAATGGTAAGCCTGTACATTTTGGGTCCAGATCAATGAACAATACTGAGCAAGACTATGCACAGATAGAGAAAGAACAACTGGCAATTTGTTTTGCTGTAAAAAAACTGCACACTTATATATATGGTCTTCAGGATGTAGTAGTTTTTACAGATCACTTACCACTTGTGTCAATAGCAGTAAAACCACTTGGGAAAATTGTAAATAACAGACTAAAGAGATTGAAACTAAAACTAATTGATTACCAGCTGAAAGTAAAATACTTACCAGGAAGATATATGTACATTGCCGACTTCATGTCAAGATGTGGAATAAAAACTAACGAACCCAAAGATGTTCTAATGGATGATTTCGTTCACACTGTGGAAGTTCACGAAATAACTGAAGACGAACCTAGACTAAAACTTTTTCAATCCAAAACTAAGTCAGATAATATTTTGACCTCGGTAAGTGAGTATCTACATAACTGTTGACCGGATCCAAAAGTACTTGAGGGTGAGATAAAACATTTTTTTAATATCAGACAAGACCTGCAGGTTAATGATGATTTAATTTATTATGGCGAAAGATTAGTTGTACCCAAAAGTTTGCGAAAGTTTGTATTAGATACTCTACATGAAACTCATTTAGGATCCTCTAAAATCAACAAAAAAATGAAACAATTGTTTTACTGGCCAGGTATGACTTCTGATGTAATAAATGTAGTGTCAACATGTAAAATTTTTCAAAAATTTGGGAAATCAAAAACCAGAAGTCCAATGATGAATCATATTCCAAACATTCCATTCAGCAAAATTGCAGTTGATATTGCAGAATTTCAACGAAGTTATTATCTAGTAATTGTGGACTATTACTCTCGGTGGATTGAGGCTCTGAAGATAAGTTCAAAAAGTAGTTCAGTTATTATTTCTAAGCTTAAAGAAGTATTTTCTAGATTTGGGATACCTAGAACACTGATTGCTGATAATATGCCTTTCAACAGTATCGAGTTTAAGCAGTTTTCTCAGGAATGGAATGTAACAATCATAACAACAAGTCCATACTATCCCCAATCAAATGGATTAGTGGAAAAATCTGTCGGAATAGTGAAAGAAATGTTAAAAAAATGTCAAGAAACAAAACAAGATCTGCAGTTATACTTATTAAACTACAGAAACAGCCCAATATCTAACCTTGAAGTTTCTCCAGCTCAGCTTCTTAACAGCAGACACTTAAGAAGTAAAATTCCAATGAGAGAAGAACTATTAAAACCCAAACTTGTTGAGGACAGCATCTATGAAAAAATGATAGAAACTCAGAAAGCACAAAAGTCACATTATGATAGAAAGTCTTTAAACCGTGAAGATAGCTTTACTGAAGGGCAGGAAGTATGGGTTCAAGATGTATTCAATAAAACATGGGATGAAGGAGTAATAGAGAAGAAACTTCAACAGCCCAGATCTTATTTAGTTTCTATTAAAGACAAGGGTATAAGGAGAAGAAATAATAGATTTATAAAAAAAAGATGATTAGGACTCCAAGCTCAAGGGGAAGATGACAAATAACATATGTTTAGTATTCATTTGTTTATGTTGTTTTTGTAAATATTTACTTTTGGTTTTATAAAGATAGTTAATACCAAACTATGACTTTTAATTTATAATCAATAACAAATTCCAATATAACATTCTTTTAGTTAATATGTAAACAATTGACTTGCTAATGAGGTAATACCGGCAGGATGTGGACTTAAACCTGCCCCCGGGCAGGACTAAAGTTGCTGACTAAACTCACTAATTTTTATGACGAAAATATATATCTCTTAGTCCCGAAATTGGTCTCCCAAACCCACCAAGACTATCTCTTAAGCTGGCGCCTAAGTCTGCTAGACTCCCAAACCAACAATATTTAGGCGCAAGATTATCCCTGCACAAGTTAGGCGGGCGCCTAACTGATCCCGAGCTCACAAACCCGTTTTCTAGGCGGCAGCTTAAAATACCGGAAATATCCGGTTTTAGTCGTGGACTAGCGCTAATACCGAGCTCCCATTCCGCCTCTTAGTCTAGTAGGCTATACAAACGAGAGTTGAACAAAATTTTTATCTACACATGCCAAAGTCCCCCAGGGAACAAAATATTGTATTGTTTGGCAGGTATCTGTGTGTGTGTGTGTGTGTTGGTCTGTATGTGGAACTTATCAAAGCAAAGCAAGGGGTGAGCCGTTACAATACAAGAATGAACTGTACTGATAAATATTTGGGACAAACATCACTATAGTGTAGTTCATACTCCCTTGTGTTATTGGTTTGACCACTGACTCATAACCTCATTTATCAATCCCCTGCTGAATTAAACAATCAACAAATAGATTGACAACTTAAGAGCTGTACCATACACTGTACAGCAACGCCTGTTGCAATATGAAAAACAGTAGGAATCAAATGAAATTAAATAACATGGTATTGAACTTAAGTTTGTTTCTCAATGTTACTAATCCAATAGCAGTGTATAACCGTTAATGCAACTGTATGCTTATTCTTTACTGGTTTTAAAGTTAACAAGTTTACCTCTGCTTTTTCTGAGGTCGCAAAGCTTCGTAGACGTCCAGTCTCCGTTTCTTCAGTCGCCTTTCTTCTTTCGGCCCCAAATTTGGGTCTAATGGATCAGCACCCATGGGAGGGGCTGGCTCTTTTGGGGGCGGCAACTACAACATCATTTTAAAAATTTATTGAGGTTCATATTTGATACATTGGCATAAATATTTTTTGGTAATTTATAATACCTAAATCAAATTCCAAGTTGGGATAATGTTTGTAACAGACATAAAAACAAAATGATTTTATTGTCAAATTAAATGTTGATTTAATAACTAACTTTGTAACATCCAATTCAGATATTAAAGTGACAGGTTATGGTTGTTTCTATGTGTTTAGTTGTGATATGACACAATAACTGTCAAGAGTCTGATGTCGACGGGAGTTGTGTCCCAGTGTTCATTTTTAGCAAATTTCCCATATATGGAATAAGCTATTACCGTAGGTCTCTTGGTAAAACCTAGACCCGGGACCGGGACCGATTTACTTTTTTGCTTTGAGGTCCCCCAGAGACCAAAAACACCATCTGTTCAAATTCATATCTATATCTATAAAAGAGGAACTATGTATGTGTGTATATATATATATGTGTGTATGTATATACGTTATGGACTCAGAAACCGCTCGACAGATTGTAATGAAACTTTCAGGCATTATTAAGCATCTTTCAAGGATGGTTCGAGTGAAGTTTGGTGCAGATCTGTCAAAAGGGCTCTGCCCCAGAGGGTTTTAAGTGGACCAATGTCAGACTTTTTGATCTACAATGTTTACAAATAAATATAATTTAAAAGCAGATGTTTACTTTCACCAACTGTTTTGTAGGTTTGAATAGTTACAACATTCTGTATTAGCATTAGTCATGATTTGAAATAGTGCCACAGTGTTTCTACAGAGTGTAGCACAGAAAACTATTTTACTTTTGAATAAGTCCAAATGTATTAAACCCAATTGCAGCACACCTGTGCACTTAACAACGTTTAAATTCTCCAATGTTAAATATTAAAACATAAAAACCTTTATCAAAGTATTATAAACAATAAAAGGGATGACTTTTTAAAATTTATGACAACAGCTAATTTGCAACCAAAAGGTGAGTGAGCGTAGCGAACGAACATCAACCTGGAGGCGAGTTAGCGTAGCGAACGAGCTAACCTGAAAACAAGTGAGCGCAGCGAATGAGCTCCAACCTAAAGGTGAGTGAGCGTAGCGAACGAACTTCAACCGGGACGTGATTGAGCCATGCGAATACTTATGAAGTTAAACGGGGCAAAGCCCGTGGGTACAGCTAGTATATATATATATATATATATATATTTATTTATACAGGGTGATTACAAATTAAATAGACGGTTTGTATTTAAGTAATACTAGTGGCTTGCAGGGACATAACAAATTATTGTAATATTCAAACAAACTCAGAATCAAATTATCTAACTTATGTGTCAGGATAGTTATCCCAGTTCAACATGTCCTTTGTGCAAAAGTTTGTGGTTTGTCTTTCTTTGCTTTTGTTAATGTTATTTTCAATAAATAATTTGAATGACTCCCAAGGTTTAACTCAGCTAAAGGCAGCAAACATGTTTTTTTTTACTTCATACAAAGTATTGATTAAACTCTACTATAAATCTCAAATATAAATGTTAGTAAATTTACAAAAAAAAGTGTAGAATAAATCTTTAACATATGAGTTTTCCATTTAATCTTGAATCGTTTACTATTTAGTCAATAGGGTTATTTCATGCTTTTTTAAGAGTTTGGCGGCCTCTGCATTTGCCAGTCCACATAGACTAACTGCTCGTGCATGGGTCTTATACAGCAAAGCAAGGGGTGAGCCGGTACAGTACGAAGGTGAACTCATCGATATACAACTACCGTGATCTGTACTGATAACATGTTTACGGCAGTGACCAGGATCCGAATCCGACATAGCTGGCTTGGGCCCGAAGCAATGATGACAGATTCATTGCCCGAAGTCAGTGACGCTACCGACTAAGCCACCGACTCACACACATTCCTTCAACAAAACAATAACCTTCAAATTAGAAGAAAAAACTTTATTTTTTTCAGCCATTCTAAGTAATCATTTCCGCGATCGCGGCAACACCCGCGAGCATATTTTGTAGTTTCGGCGACACCGGTAGGCCCTAATCGTTTCACGGGGTCGTGGTAATATTAGCGGTAGTCTTTCGGTTAACCGACTATTTCGATGACCAGGATCGGATTCACGGAGGTTTGGGTTTATTCCTGGAGTTTTCCAGGATATTTCAAGGTAAGATAAAATTCCCGAAGGTTTCCTGTATTTCCCGGAGAGTAGAGACCATATTTACTGAATAAGATTAGCTGGTCCTTAAGACAGAATCATTAATATAAGGATACAAGAGCTATCAGAACAAAATTCTCACCACATTTGTTTTGTTTAATATCTGCAAATCACTTGTAAAACATTACTATATTAAGAAAACTCAACCAAAAGCATACCTTAATGTTTTTTAGATCTTCTTCAGTAGCCTTGTACAACTTACAGCCTCGCAAAATTTTGGCATAACCATCACTAAACAGAACTTCGTACTTATCTGAAACAGTTGTTAAGAAATAGAATAGCTGAAATTACAAGTACGAAAATTATGGTTGATAGGTTTGGTATTTAAAATCTTGTATGCAAATTGTCTGCCGTAAAACTAAGATTTCAATCAAGACAAATCAACCAACAAAGGTTACAAGAGTGCATTTTATTTTGCAACGATACTGGAGACAGTACATCAATTTTAAGTACAAAAATGCATGCTTTGAAGAGCTCTGACTCACAAAGTAATTTCATACAATATTAATAACAAGATTTTATTTTGTTTATTTATGTGGACTATTTCCTTTGGCAAAATCAGAAGAAATTTTTAAGTCATACATATTTTAAGACCTAGTTGATGTCCTTGATCAAAGCTGATTCTTTTTCCCTAGGGAAGCATTGAATTACTTTATTCCCGAAATGCACATAAAAAACACCTGTTTTCACTGCAGGACAACAAAAATGTGTTAATGTCATTGGATAATGGATAACTATGATTTTGGTGTGCTATTGTTGATATTTATCTTGATTACATTCTAGTCATACTTATTGCTAACATTAACGTAGTTTGAATGAGCAACAAAGTTTTGGTTTAAAGTGAAATATCGTGCTACAACTCAAATTTTTGGGAATTGATTTTTTAATGCAGATTCTCAGTTAGTCGCAGACAAGCCTTTCTAGGTTACTGTAACTTATGTTAAAGAGTGTCAAAAAGTATATTATATTTGAATAGATAAAATATAAATCATATGAACTAACCGTTGGGCAAAACTTTCTTAACAGTGGCTGGATACTTTTCGTTATACGCCCAAACTGCTAGCACCTTTTCATTCACCGTAAACACCTTCTTGGAGGAATTACTGAAAACAAAGACCATAACATTTCAGTTATCTGTACTATTGTACTTAAAGTTTACAACATTCATAAACCACTGGGGACCTCCATACTTAAAAATAACTTATTTCTCATACAAGAAAACTATTACAAACTTATAAAACTAATCCAAACTTACTATTGTAGCCTATATAGTTTTTACCATTGGGAGGGATGATGTTTTTTTTAACAAACCTTTTTTTTATTGGCAACATTATTTTACAACAGAACATTGATTAACCGAACGCAGAATTTTTTTTGAATGTTGTTTAATTGAAATACAAAAGGCTGTATCAAAGGATAAATTACTTTTTCCTACAGTCACCTGACAAAGTGGGCTTCCTTGCACTGCAATGATTATAGCATGCAAAGTAGTTCATTGATGGATTTACTTACTTTTGCTGCACTCATTTTACTTTTGCCGCACTTATTTATTTTGCCGCACTCCAGTATTCCAACCAAACAAGAGAAAACAGTGTGCTTTTATTGGGCACGTGATATGTTTACAATTGAAGTTAGCAACACTTCAAGATACTACGACTACGATCAGATGGTGCAGCGTTTCCCATTTCTTTCAACGCTTGGATTTAACCTAACCTAAAAACGTGTTGTATGTGTTTTGAAAGATTAATTATTAGCTTAATAGTAACTGTAGGAAAATTGTAATTTGTAACCAGGTGTAAAGTGCCTTTGCTGCACTTGAGAAACATTCCACACTTGCCTGCAGCTCGTGCGTAAACATTTCTCTCATGTGCAGCAAAGTGCTACTTCTCACACTAGTTACACAAATAAATTATTGGTTGTTAAAGAAATCCTATCAAACAAAACGAATCAGAGTTTATTAAAAAGTCTAACATTTTAGATGTAATACTCAACTTAAAGTACAAATACATAGCTTTTATTGGCAAAAGTAGTATTGACATGCTTGAAAAAAATTATAAAAATCAGAACAGTTTATTGCATATTGTGAGAGCAAATGGATTTTCTTAATTAATTGATTTTTCAACTAGAACACAGAATCTACTCAATCTACCATAGACAATATTTTTACAAATTTGGAACCTTACAATTACAGAAACAGGCATCAACACTCAGTTGTCTGACCATGATGGTCAGATGCTGGTAATTGTAAATTCTGTGCCAAAAAATTCTTCCCAAAATTTTACAACAGTAATTTTATTTTGAGTACAAAAGAAAATTTTTGGACTCACATATACCAGTGTAAAAACTTACTTCAATGTGAGTCACAGACATACCTTTATGCCTCTCCAGTGGAAAATAAATATAATAAATTTTATGAATCAAATCGTTTATTGAGCCAGAATTAACAATAATATATACAAGTTCCATTGGCTAGGTCATCATTAAATAAAAGTTGGCTTACATACCTAAGAACTATTTACAGAAGTCTTATACAATGCTTACAAATAATACAGTTATTACTTTAACATATGTTTTCTTAAACCTCTGTCAAGACAGCATACACAACAACCTAACTTTGATAGCAATTAGTTAAAAGCAGAAAAATCAAAAATTGTTACCTTAGCCAATCAGCCCAAGAGGTAAAATGTAAAACTTTATATAAAAAGTTAGAAAATTAAAACGTTCAGGTCAAAATTGAAGTATTTTAAAAAGCAATACTGTATTACAAAACAACAATACAAACATACAATGCAAATAGAACCTCTTGGGTTATTATAAATTCAGAAGTGGCTATAGGATCTAAGAATGTACAAAACGTTAATTTAAAAGTAGGTAATAAGTTAAATTCTGACCCTGTATTTATTTGTAACAGTTTTATTGAATATTTTCAAATATAACTAGTTGTTTAATTTCTAATGTCTAATTTTGAACAGATGTCAGGGAATGAGATAAGCAAGAAATATTTCAGTTTAGTACCTAATAAGTTTAGATTCAGCTTTGTTGAGCTTTGATGAGAAAGAAATATATAGAATTATTAATAGTCTAAAAAACTATTTTAGTATAGGCTATGATGAGGTTCCTGTGGTTCTTCTGGAAAAAGAATACATTTTTACTAAAACCAATCACTCACTTAGTTAATTATTCTTTGATATCAGGTATATTTACTGATAAGTTCAAAATCAAAACCACTTTTTAATATGAGAGACAGGCAAATGGTGTCAAATTATCAACCTATAGCTTTGTTAGTCTCTAAGATTTGTAAAAAATGTAATTCATAATCAATTGGTAACATTTTTTGAAAATAACAAAAACTGTTTGACAACACTATCAACAAAGGTTTCGCAGTGGTAAGTCGGTTATAACTGCTGCCACTCATTTTATTTTATTGAATCAGCCATTGATAGTTTGGATGGTAAATTTAAGGTTGCGGGTTTGTTCTTAGACCTGCAAAAAACATTTGATTCAATATCACATGATATATTAATTTCAAGGCTTAGTAACTTGGGTATAGAGGCGTTGCTTTGAATTTGCGTAACCCTTTGAGGTCGAATGGCAAGTATAGGTCGCCACCCACCATTTTCCCGACTGCTCAAAAATCACGACCTATACTAACAAAAAAAATTCAAAAAAGTTTATCTTTGCGGTCAAAAATGGCGAGAATAAGTCACCAGGCACCATTTTCCCGACCACTCGAATAGCTAACTATACTCGCTGAAAAATGGGAAAAAAATTCAACCTCAAAGGGTTCTCTCACAAAAAATATTTTGTTGAAATTATTCCATATCAATAAATTATTAGTCCATAAAATTCCATATCAATCTTTCACCACTGAATATGGGGTTCCGCAGGGATCCATTCTGAGTTCTCTTTGATTTATTATTTACTAGCTTTTGTACTTTGTACTACTCCCCCAATGCTTTTCGAAACATAATTCAACCTTAATGGCCTTTATAGAAACGTTTTTGGCTTTTAAATCTGTTACGTTAACCGCCAGTTTGGTTTTGATTAATTTCAAATCTTGTGTGGGCTGATATGAGAACAACTTACCAAATTTTCTAATAACATTTTCACATACATGATTTTCCTTATCTCTCTTTTTTACACAATATTTTTTCTTTATTTTTGACATTTTAAATTTCAATCTTGAATAATTAAATTTAAATAAACAATTTGTTTAGGTCAATCTTCTTCAAATTAAATCACAAATCCTTCCATCTTCACTTACAATAAATCATTAGCAACACTGACATCAGCTGTCATATACTTTAGAAATATTTTTGTGGCTTTACAATAGACTTTTGAAATATTAAAGAAACGGTATACTATAAAAAGTTGTAAATTATTTGCTCCTAGATGATCAAATATGTCTCAGAATATTAAGAAAGGGCATCACTTGAGTACAGTTAAGGGCTAAAGTTTCGGAACAGTGGTGATATCCGTCGTCATTGAACCAAACTTAATTTACTTTATTTACAACTAAACATATGGACATAGTTTGAAATAGTTCTTAAGGTTAATCACATGCTGCAGGACTTATTACTTCCAGAGCAAAGTCGGAATTATTTATATTTGTATTTTAACGTCTTTTTATGAAGTCTGTATCATTACTACTATAAAGTATTTCCTAGCAAAACAACAAATTGTTTGCAATAGTTATATTGATTTCCCTTAGGTAGTATTTTACTAAATTATCACATAGTTTTCGTTACAGTTCGGTATAAAGAAGTCAATGTTTAAAAGTGCTTAATCGCAATGCATTTACCCATTACTTTACCATTTTATCACGTAATTTAAAATTTTAGACCGCCGTGGTGTTACATCTAACCTTGGACAAGTTTAATGTTAACATGGCGATGCCTTATATTTTAAGCAAGAAAATATTGGCTGAGTAAGTTACATTTTTTACCCTTTGTTGCCATAAAGGAAAGGTTCATTTACCTCATTTATCACCATACTTTCAGGAAAAACGGACCGTTTACTGTGATATTCGACTTATTGGAAACTTCCAATCTAAAAACAGGGCTGCAAGGCCTAGATCCGGAAATTATATTTGGATAAAATTTGTTAATTAAATTACAACTTTGCCATGGTCAGCTTCGAAGCTCATTTAGAAGAGTACTACGAATCGGATCTACAATTTCAAGATCCATGACATGTTTTTGGGGAGAAAACCATTGAAATAAATAGGATAGCTCAGTGGGTAAAACACTTTTACAATGCAGTGACTTTCGAAAATCGCTGCAAGTTCTTCCACATTCATCACAGACCACTATTGTAGACAGCTGTGTAAAACCATTCAAGCAGTGGTCAAGCATAAAGAAATTCAAATTAACAACAAACAAGCATGCTTTACAAGTTGAAGTGGACTTTGTAATTTCTCCCAGAAACTTAGTGATGTGTCTTTATACCTATTTACAATGATCTTGGTCCACATATTATTGAGTTTCCAGATCGAATAATTGGAAGAAGTTTAGTAATTCAGGAAACATATGGTGACAAAAGTTATCAATACATCGTTAAGATGTATTGATAACTTTTGTTTTCCTACTTTATTCTTTTATTACAAGTTGGAGTTTTGCTCTATTTAGAGCAACATGTTATCTAGGTAAGTAGTAATACCAATAAGGATTTAATTTTGAATGAAATAATACAGAAAACTTTATTTTTTATATATTTAGTTTAGTAAATATTATTTAATTTACAAACGAAATTGAGCATTATAGACAGTAGACAAAATTAATATGATTATTAAAACATCAAGTACTAAAAAATGTAATGGTAAATACAGTACAGTATATGTTTCATTGCATCTCTGATTCTACTCTACAAAAAAACTACAATGAACAACACAATATATACAAAACCAGTACTTTTAATCAGTTCTCAGTTCCATAGTCCATTGCCATTTTCATTCACACTTGCCATTAAGTAAACATAGTTACGGATATTTCATTGATTTTAAAAAACAAAATAATAGTGTGTACAGCAACAGTTATAGTATTTATTTTTATTTCCATACAGTAATCATTGCCATTGTTTTGGAATAAATAATCTATGACAAAGTTCAATCTTGACAGTTTTTTTTTTTGGTGTGTGTGTTTTGGAAACAGTAGCATCAGTTAAAAACAGATTTGAAATAGTTTAAGTTCATGAAATAGAGCTGGTTGGAAAGAAACGTGACATTTTACAAGAAATCAAGGCAGTTCTCATAAATTGCACATTTTTTAATAAATAAAACCAAATACGCCGGTACAAAATTCTTTAACAAACTTCCAAAGGAAATACAAGCAGAAGTAACAATCAAAAATTTAATAGCAAGCTTAAAAAATTCTCATTAACAGACCTATTTTTTCATTTGATGAACTGTAGTTTACTTGTATGTTTTATATTTGTATATTTCATTATACTGTAAGTTTTATCATTTAGGAAATGTGACACTATTCATGTATATATTCCTAATGTACTTGATGAGGTTTTGGTCATACTGTGAGGTAGGGGTTTGTGTGACATTGACAGGTAGTGAGCTTAGGTTGAATGGTAAGGATTAGTTTGATAGGTTTTATATGTTAAACGATAGAGGAGAGGGAAGATCAGTCAGAAAGAGGTTGTGGGATAAAGGAATGAACATGATAGTTGGAGTCTAGGTACCAATCAGGCGTTGTAGCCCTATTGTTGTTGTTGACTGCCCTATTGGATGTCTGATTTATTTTCTCTTCTAGTTACTTGCTGACTTTTTTAATGACTGGCACTTCAAGTTTGATTGGGCAGCTGATTTCTTCATCCGCAAGGAAGTCAACCGCCACTTCTGACCCATCGGCAATTACGTACGCCTCTTCATCTTCTGCATCTACTAGACCATGTGGATTTACCTCCGGTCGTCTCTCTTCATCGGGTATCCTCTCAAGTCCTTCTTTGTAGAGGGAGACTTCTTTTTTTATATCCAGCCACACTGCATGGAGAGATTTCTCTTCCATTTTGATGATGTATTCTTGAAAGGACTTCAGTCTCTCCTTCCCCATCTTACCCTCAATATATGTCAGGTGGCTACGCAACACTAGCAATTGGCTGTAGCTGTATGGTTTTTGTTGGACACTATGGTTGTTGTTCACAAGCTTCTTGAAGTTTATCCCATCTGGATTTAGAGTTGAAAGTCCAGTAGTGGTGAAGCCACTGGTAATAGCCTTCTTGCTGACGCCTTCTTGAAGACATTTGTTCAATAGAGGAGCAAAGTCTTCTTTTTTAATCTTCGATACGCCAGTCTCAAGCCGCCATTGCTCCACAGTTTTCTTCCAAGCCGACTCAAATGGATGGATTGGCTGCAGAATATGGGTCAAGTTTGGGTAGAGTGAAATTAACTCGATCCCATTCTCAAAGCAGAACTCACTTAGATGAAGTGTTGGGTGGGAGGTGTGCCCATCTAAGAAAAGGACGACAGGTCGGGGAATGTTATTCGCCAGTAGCCATGGGTGGAAAATATTGGTTATAAACTCAAAAAATGTCTCCCTCGTCATCCAGCCATTTTCTGATTTTCCAATGCCCCAGGTGCTTGGTACCTGTTGGACAATACTGGACGGGACTCTTTCGTACGAATATATAATCATTGGTGGTGCCAAGTCACCTGCAGCATTCGCTGTGAAAAGTACTGAGAGGCCTTCCTTTTCATTGTTTCCAGTGTTGGTGTACAACTGCTTCTGGCCTTCCCTTATGCATACTTTTTTGCCTTTAGGGCATAGGAAGAATGCGGTTTCATCACAGTTGAACACTCTCCTGGGGTCATCAAAGATATTCATAAGATTCTTCCCCTCTAGATATTCCCTGATTTCGTAAAACCATTCCCTGATGTTTCCTTCCGTGGCATTTGCCCTGGTGGTTGTGAGGGCTTGTGACACCC
Organism: Macrosteles quadrilineatus; assembly: GCF_028750875.1. Taxonomy (NCBI): domain Eukaryota; kingdom Metazoa; phylum Arthropoda; class Insecta; order Hemiptera; family Cicadellidae; genus Macrosteles; species Macrosteles quadrilineatus. The sequence goes on along the minus strand of NW_026542602.1, from coordinate 115,303,190 downwards.
TGGCAGAAATTTCAGGATGTCTTTGGGTGAATAGAGCAAACCATTTATCCCCAGGGCCACTCTTGGAAAAAGGATTTTCTCGCTTCAAATTCTGCATTAATTTCTGGACGCTGGTGAGAAGCTGGTCCTTGGTGATGGGGAAACCAGCACGTCCAATCATGATTACCCAGTCGACAATAACTTGCTCTTCTTCGGGAGTCAAAATAGTTGGACGTCCCATCTTGCACGAAGTGGCATACTTTCCACTGATCTTATCCCCCAAAGTCTGCCTGGGAATGCAGAACTTCTTTGAAGCAGCAGACACCGGCATTCCATCTTGCACTGCTGCGATGGCCGCTTCCAAAGTCTCCTGGGAGTAAACTCTCCTGGGCCTTTTCGGTGTACGCATTCTCGTGGGCTTTTTCGGTGCAGGTATTCTACAAAAAAGAAACACAACTTGGAGGAGATTTTTGGCAAAAAAAAACTGTGACACAATAAGTTATTGATGATAGTCTTGAAAACGCAGTTATAAATACATTTGAATAAAAACCAATCAATAAACTAACTTACAGACTTCAGAAATTGCATTATCAGCTCTAAACAACATTACTCAAATTGTTAAATATATATTTATTTAAAGTTCAGTTGTAAAACATTTGGTCGGAACAAAAACTCCGTGAAAAAATCACAGAGTTTAGCAGAAGCATTGAAAGGTTCATTCTCATCCATGGATGACAAGAAACTGAAACTGACAGTAGATAAAAATTGCCTTTTGCCTTTAGTTATCATACCTCCTGTTTATCAAAGATAAATTTTACTACTCCTACATTCAGAACACTCGGGGGGAGGCACGAACTAAAGCACTAGCACATAGTTATGTGTGGTGGCCTAAAATGGACCAAGACATTCAAAGCTTTTGTTTCCAAATGCAACATATGTCAGTATACTAGAACGTCAATACAGGTTGTACCATTGCAGCAATGGTCTCGGCCATGTCACAAAAAACTGGCAACAACTACATTTAGATTTTGCTTATTTTAAAGGAAATTATTTTTGATTCTAGTGGATAGGCCTAGCCATTCAAAATGGGTCAAAATTTTCCTGCTGTCAACCACAACATCATTTAAGACTATTGAGAAACTGAGAGCTTGTTTCGCCGCTTTTGGCCTACCTCATACAATCAACACAGATGGTGGGTCACAGTTGATAAGTCAGGAATTCAATGAATTTTTAATGGAATACATCATGTTTTGTCATCACCATATCATCTGGCCTCTAAAGGTTTAGCAGAAAGAATGGTCCAAACAGCAAAGGAAGTGTTTCTGAAACAGATGTTATATGATGCGACTAACCAACCTTATCGAACACTACAGCATAGGATTGAAAGCTTTGTGTTTACCCTATGAGAATACTCCACATTCAACTACCGGCCTTTCAACATCAGAGATGTTTTTGAAAACCAAACCTAGAACCATCTTTGCTTAAACTTCATCCATCAGGAGAAATGGAATGAAGTGGCTATTGATTAAATCTCATGCAGATTCCTCCAGGGGTAAATCAAGAATTTTTGTGGAAGGAGAAGCAGTGTTAGGCATGAACAAGTTAATTGGCTGCCGGGAGTGGTTACAAAAATAGTTAGGCCTAGCTCAGTAACATACTTAGTAAAGGTGGAAGGAAGGACAAGGTTGTTCATGCCTACCATTTAAAACTAAAGGAAACATCAGACTGTGGTGAAGAAGTCAGATATTTAGGGTTAAGTAGGCCAGTTGACCACAAATGCTCAATATCCTATGAAATATTCACTAAAAGGTGTTCCACCAGATTCACACAGAACTTCTAAGGATAATAAGATGCAGGAAGACATTAATACAGGCTTATTAAACTAGGCTAATTAAACTTAGCAAAATTTACAGGCAAAATCAAAACAGTTTTAGTAGAAAAAGCATATTACACTCTTGAGGAATTTTTCAACGACTCCTGGTAACAGACACCCAATCTCTCATCAACCTCTCCTAACATAAACAGTTCCACCATGCAGTAGCTTTGTAGGGGTAACTTACTGGCTAAATCCTAGGTTTTTTATATACCTATTTAGATTTACTTATTTATTAGAAACCTTGACAATGTACCTGTCTGTGTATTACATTTGTAATAACTCTAACAGATGTTATGTGCAATAAAGAATTGTCATTTGTCAGGTAAGACTCCACCAAGCAAGGATCTGAGTCCTGGGCGCTCCAAACGTGTTAGTAGAGCACCTCAAAAACTGGACTTGTAACAAAATGTGGTGCACCTCCCTACTAAAAAGCATGCCGGTACCTATATATATATTTTTTTTATTGTTGGAATTTAAATAAGCGGGGAGGAGATATTATGAATTTAAGATAAATGGACATCAACATTTTGTGTATATAAATTTACAATCTATTTAATTGGCCTAGTTAGTCCAAAAGCTGGACTGGAAAAGGACTGGAAACTAAAAAGTGATTGTTGCAATGGACTGAGCGGAAGGATATGAATTAATCGCCAAAACCAGTTTCCTCCCCTTGCACAGTCTCAAAGCCCCCCCTCCATGAGCGCAACCTTTTTGTCACCCACATACCCCTCCACCACAATAAACCTTTCCCCCAGCGTGGATGTTTTGACAACAGGTTTATGAACGAGATCACCAATTTTTATTGTTACAGAATCAGCTTTCAGTATTATAACTCATTTGCAAATTACAAATAGGAAACCCCATCACATTAGAGTATTCAAGGACACATGTATTATCATAAATTATAATTACTTATTTTAATATAAATCACAAGCATTCATTACAGCACGCAGCAACTATTGGTATATATTAACATCAAAATAATTATAACTATTTAAACAAAATAAAATAACAAATTTTGTGGACATCAAATTTTTATAAACACAATGTTAAACATTTTATTCTACAACTAGCTGTGTGCCCGTTCTACGCACGGGGATCTTATAGTGGTCGGTTGAAACCTTCCTATATCAAGAACAGCAATTGGTTTGCATATTTTCAGATATGCTGGCCAAACTATTATATATAAACAAATACAGTATCTGACGGTTTCAAGTAAAAAAATGTGTAGTAGATCTATGAGGGGTACACTTCCATATCTGTTGGCACAAACAACCAAATGAGTAATATTGATTATTCGATTGTTTAATTCGATATATCGTTTGGTTAGTTAGGTTATGTTAACCTTACCTAACTAACCAAACTATATATAGTTAAAATACTATACTTCAACCTCGCCATTAAACATTCAGGTTGGAAATTTCACTATCAAAGGTGCTCTTGTCCTGTCCGTACAGAACACTGAGTAATATGCGCTACCAACTTATAAATAATTGTTTAGGCCTACGAACCCAAGAGATGGGCAATTGGTCTATTGGCTGTATGGTCCAGCAAGCAGTACATAGCGTTGAGAAGACACATTGGAAAAGCGATTTGAGCATAACCCGTAAACCTCTTTTACAATCACCCACTGCAGTTGTCACTTACACTTTACACCACCACCATTGAAGTGCCCTCAATGAGTTGAAACCTCTTATGTAAGCTATTGGTAACGCTTATGTAAAAAATGTAAGTTTCCCAGCCAAATACAACACTGATTCAAGGTCTTTTTCCCGGTTATCAAAACTCAAAAAAAATTTTATACACAAAGAATCTCTATCTTTATTTACGGTTACCCTACACATTATTGCACTTGCGATTAATTAAATCCGTTATGTAAAGAAAAACCACAGGAAAAACGGTTTTAATCTAACTTGGTTTGGATTTGCTTTTGAAACGTGATCGGAAATGATTGCGGTATTTGTAAACAACATTCAATGTAAACATATCAGTGACAGCTAGAGAAAAATAATCTTGATCCGAACAGCTGTTCGCTATTTCATAGATGATTATGTGATAAACATTGGGAGAAAACTTGACAAAAATTGCACAAAATTGGGTTTTTAAACGTCCGTAAGTTTATTTACAAAGTAGTGAGGCCATAATAGCTAAAGACACTCTCCCCAATCCAGTGAATACATTAAAATGATTCGGATCTTGATAGGTACTCTCATTTTTCAGGAGAAGGCCGTGTAAAATGGCTCTTGGACCGTGACAGACGGAAGACAGACAGAAATTGAGATGAGACTTATTTCAGCTTCTTTAATGTATAAAACGTAAAAATAACCTAAAAACTTATGATTCTGAGCAATGTACAGACAAAACTCTAATTTTATTTATATAGATATACAGATGGGAAGGTTTTAGAGAGGAAATCATAAGGAAAGGAAGGGTATGGGATTGAACTAAAATAATTGTAGGAAAACTTAAAGTAGAAAAGTCGTCAACCACAGAGAGAAGCATTAGATGAATCTGAAAAATTAAACAAACAAGGAACAACGACGCGACGATATAATTGTTTCCGGCCTTATTGTGTTGTCCACTGCTTTTGCACACGTGACCACTTTTTGTTGCTAACTTATCTTTCATCCGTCCCAAAATAGAATTCCTGAAATAGTTTGTTGATAGAACAAACACTTATTAAATATAAATCTTCCATCTTTCAAGCGTATTCTCGTGATTATTATTATCAGATAGAATAATATCGTTGCCAAATGTAATAGTTCCTCCTTTGCATTACCCAATAGTGTCAAAAACAAAAGTTCCCGTGTCTCGGATAAAATTCACGAATATTTCCCGGGGACAAAGACAATGTTTACAGTTCCCGATTTTCCCAGAATCCCTATTCGGTGGAAACCCTGCTTTCTTATAAACTAAATCGTACTGATATGCAAACAATGTGAGCGCCCATCTTTTGATTTGGGCTGCTGACAAAGTTGGGACTGCCTTGTTAGGACCTAATAAGAAAGTAAGTGCACGGTGATCTGTTACCAATTTAAACTTTTGACCATACAAAAACTTATGAAAGCCCTTAACCCTTTCAGTGCTATGAAACGATATATCGTTGTTTTAAAAAATCTCTAAGGGATATAGAGAGGAAGGTTATTTTAACAAAAAATAGCAAAACGGCTATTGGTGACCTGCATGTTCATAGGATACACTATCAACCACTTAGCTGAAAGATTCGCCCAATCCGATGATTTCGAGGTGTATGTCTAAACCAAGGATTATGAACACCTCACTATGCCCCAGTGGTTGTAGTATATCGCTACAAACACACAGGTCACCAATTATTTGCCACACAGGACGGGATTCGAACCCGAGCAGACGAATGCCACTGGCCAAGTGACACACGCCCTAGCCTTCTCGGCTATCTGTGCTTGAAGACTGGGGGAGTCAAAACCCGGTATTTAAGCTGCGTTACTAGGTAGCAGCACCAGTTAGTCACGGACTATTTAGATGCAATCTTTTAGTTTAAACACAACAGTGATCATAAATGTGTTCCTGAGACTTTGCTGCAAAACATTAGTTTCCCTAAAATGGCTATATTACGATAACCTCGTCCAACTAAATCAAGGTTAAATTCAATATTACATTGTAAACTATATGTCTTTTGATTTTATGAGATTTTGGTTTCAAATAATGCTATCAGAACATAAAAATTTATAGGAAAACCGGGAAAATTACAACAAAAACTAAGTTTTATTTAATGTTTACTACAAATAGCGGGATTTATCTTTCTTATATATTTTCTTCTTGTGTTATTATTCAAAATTAGCCTAATTAATAAAATAGTGACAACATGACAGTTAAAATTCAACAACAGGTAATGGAATTAAAAGGCAAACAAAAAAGTCTTACAAAATATGAATTATTGGCCTAGCACTGAAAGGGTTAACAGCGAAAATCAATGCTAACACCTCCTTTTTAACCTGTGCATAGTTTTTTGCTCACATTTAGTCAAAGTTCTGGACGCAAAAGCGACTGGTCTTTCTGAACCATCAGGTAAAAGGTGTGAAACTACAATCACACATTACAATGATGTCTCCGGAGGAATCATACGGCATCAATACGTTATTTTCCAACTACAATTACTTACAGCGCTAGAAAGCTTCTTCACTTAGATCAGCATTCTATTCCCATTTTATATCTTTGTTCAGCAATTGATGTAATGGGTATAGAACAGATGACAAATTAGGCAATAATTTGCCATAATATTTTACAAGTTCTAAGAAAGACCGTAGTTGGGTTAGGTTAGTCGGACGCCTTTACAATGGCCTCCGTTAAATCTTGACTTGGGTGAATACTCTTTTGATTCAAAACATGTCCTAAGAACTTGAACTCTGTTTTTGAAGCCCTAATCTTTCCTACAAAATCACATAAACTTTGCATTATACCCTGAAGACTGCATTTCATTCTTGGTTCTACTAAAAAGCATAACGTACAAATAACAAAAAGTATTTTCCAACCCTTCCAAAATCTTTTCCATTACAGATTGGAGAAAGGAGCGGAAAAGGATCGAATCAGCAACAGCTAATGGAAAATCAAGATGGCGGTGGAACTGATGATTTTGAGTAGATTACTGGGAACAAAAATTGGAAGAACAAGACCAATCTGTTGAACGGTTATATAATTAATAACCCTGAAAACGCATCTCGTGTGGATCATAAGCGGAGTTATGTAGCAATAGCTGCCTCAAACGTTAGTGCTATAGTGCATTGATTAAAAACAGACTAGAGACAAGGTTGGTGACGAGAAGAACCGTGATCTATAATTGCAAAACAAGTACTTGTGGGGACTTCTGAAGATGAACCCTTAAAGGGGGCTAAGAAGGCCTAGTTATACTTAGGAAAAGCAGGGTGTCTACTACATTCTGGATAAAAAATTCATGGACAATTCCCGTACATTTAAGGACACTTTGCCGTAACCTTTGTCGGTGTCATTACCGAATAACTTTCCTGATTTGTCAAACTGTATTAATCTTGTTATTCACTCTAGTTGTACCAGAGTGAAAAGTAAATAATAATAGATAAGAGTTAAATTTCAAAATAGAAATTTATTGAAAGTAAACAAACATAGGCCTAATACTTCAGGTAAAGCTTTTATAGTGTAACAGAGAAACGCAATCATTGTCTCCTGCGATAGCGACAGATATCTCCATCGGTCACGGAAACATCATAACATAGCTTAAATCCGATCCAGGCGGATTAATGTGGCATGATTCGCCCTGGCACAATGTTAGGTTCTCGAATACTTTTGAAAAAAAAATCTTTAATGCATATTGTTACTCAGTTCTTAGTACAAAATCAAGGTATGGTAAACGGCTACCAATAAGCACAGAGTAAGATTATTGTATTTTCATTTCAAAAGTTAATATCGACACATTACAATCATTAGTTGTTTATCTTAGGCTCAATTACATTTTCTTAATATATTTTACAGCTCTTTCAAGAATCAAAATACCCAGGCCTAGACCTAATTATTTAGGAGGGTCTATATTTTTAAACAGAGTAACAATGAGGTTATAATAGCAGCAAAGTCACTATCATCATTCTAGTTCATAAGATTTAGATTGCTTAAAGCATACAACTCAATAAATAAATATGGGAAACAAAAAACATTGAAACCTGAATAGCCAACAATATAAGACAAAGATACAGAAAATGCAATGACATAATTTGAAACCAAGTAGGCCTACATAGCGATAAAACATTAATGCAAACAACAATGCTTGTGGTTTTGTCAATTGAAAGATAAAATATCTATAAAAAAGGGTTTAACTTACAAAATAAGACTGTAGATTATTTACATGTTTAATATGAAACCATAAACAGTTTTATGATGGCACTAGGCAATGGCCGCCGCAAATTGAATCTTCAAGCCGAAAGTACAAGTACGGTAAGAAGTGAAATTTAACAGCCATTATAAAACTATTATTTTCATGATAAATTAGGTTTGGGGTCTACCCTAGTAATAAATAAAGAAGTTGTAAAGGAATGAAAGTGATACTGATACAACTTTTATGAGCTAGCTGCTGAGTCAACAGTTCTTGGAAGTACTTCACTTGACACTTGATTGTAGTGATAAAATATTAATGGGTTTGAGATTGCTAATGGGATTTTTATTGCATAATTACTCTCGTAATAAATTATGAAAATGTAAACAAACATCTGATAAACCTTTTATGTGCTCCTAACCAACTAGCGATCAATAAAATTATGACCCAATAAAAATTTAAGGACACAGTCTGGCATTTAAGGACAATTCCCTTACATTTCATGGCCAGTAAAAAATTAAGTACAATTCCCGGTTTTCCCGGATTTCCCGGTTGGTAGACACCCTGGAAAAGTAAAATACCCCCGCCGCAGCAAACCTGCAGACTAAGCGAATTTCCATTTGCCTGATTGGATTTACACTAAAATGTCTCCTTAAAAATATCGCTTTTATTCCCTATTTAAATAGAATCAGTTTAACACACACTTAGGTTTGCTGCAACAGGGGGGGGGGGGGGGGAAATGTGTTTTTTTATGTAAAATGTTAATAGTTAGTAAGAAATAAAAACATTTTCCAAATTTGGGCAAAATATGTTAATAAACAAGCAAACTACAACAGTTTACTTATTCTCCATAAGAATAACATGGGAATTTTAAATTTAAATTTTTTTGGAATTTTCTCCGTAACCATTTGGCGCATTATAACGCTTCAATATACTAAATTATTTGTTTTTTTAAGCTCTATAAAATAGTGTGGAAAGAAATTGCAAAATTTTATGTTTTTTTTATGTTTCATAAAAGCCCCCATAAACCCCCGTTCCCATGGTCCGATCATGCTGGTTCGCGAACTCGTTCGAATAAACGTAGGTTTACACGTTTGTACCAAATTTCATCGAAATCGGATCATTTTTGCTCGAGTTATCGCGCTAACGGACACATATATATATAAATATGAAAAATAGAAAAATAGGGCTACTATACAGGGTGAGTTTCTACTGACCGTGTTAACTTCGCCAGTGGGTTCTACTCACTAAAAGGAACAAAAAAGTTCCTATAAACCCATGTCCGATTTTCGACCGTTTGGCTGTTTTGGGGGATTTTGTCTTTTTCTTATTTTATTAGACTTTGCTCCACAATCTATATAAATAAAATTAGAGTTTTGTCTGTACATTGCTTAGAATAATGAACTTTTTGGTTATTTTTACATTTCATAGGTCAGAGAAACCGAATCAAACCTTATCTCAATTTCTGTCTGTCTGTCTGTCTGTCTGTCTGTCTGTCTATCTGTCATTCTCTTGGTAACGCTAAAATACGCACTTTATTACAACTACTCCTCAATAACTATAGCACTGTCCCGCCTGAAACTTATTTTCCAAATACTATACATATATGAGATGGTTTTAGACGTATTTCATCGAATATGAGACAGTTAGATATTTAACAGTAAACCCTTGAAAATCAAGTTTTTGTCGATTTTTGACGTGGAATTTCTGGAAGCCCATGTTAACCTTATGAGAAATGAAATTATTGAATCTTAACAGCTGTTTCAATTAAACAAGTTGGTTCTGTTCTGTGATGTTCAATAGCATTAAAGTTACAAGGATTACCAACAGGGTGCAGCACTAGCACTATTATTTCTTTTACATTTATGACAACAGCTAATTTGCAACCTGGAGGCGAGTGAGCGTAGCGAACGAGCTAACCTGAAGGCAAGTGAGCGTAGCGAACGAGCTAACCTGAAGGAAAGTGAGCGCAGCGAACGAGCTCCAACATACAGGTGAGTGAGCGCAGCGAACGAACTTCAACCAGGACGTGATTGAGCCATGCAAACGAGATCAGATAGTAAAAATAAAAGTAAGCCTACCGTTATAGGATCGACCGGCAGACACAGAGGTAATTTAACCTTTTATTGATTGTCATACCGATCCGGAACAACAAAAAACAACATAAAATGAAGCTATGTATAATAGTTTGGCCAGCATATCTTAAAATATGCAAACCAACTGCTGTTCGTTATATAAGAAGGTTTCAACTGAATATTATAAGATCCCCGTGCGTAGAACGGGTACACAGCTAGTTTATGTAATAAAAACTTAACCAATTACTTTAGAGAGTTATAGTTAAAATCATTGGAAAGAACATTAAATTTGCTATAAATCAAAGGTTTCATTCAACAATTATACCATTACATAGTCCACGTTATAACCAAAATAAAGTAAAAATGTCATTAAATTAATTAATTACGATAATTTTCATGGGCCTCCTTTGATACATAAACCTGCATTTATGAAATGTTGAAATGCATAAAAAACTTGGCATTTTAATAATCTTTCAAATGATATGCTATTCAATACTATTATTGATATAAACCAGTGAGAAATTACTAATAAACTACAATAAAACACGGTTTACAGATTTTGTTTTTGCACAGTTTTACTGTTAATAATAATTACTGTATACTCTATGATGTATTTTATTGAACTATCTGATAAAATGTGTACATTATTTTAACTTTTAAATATTTATTAAAATTATCTGAATTAATAAAATGTATAAACTCAAGGTTTTTCACATTTTCAAAGATGTAGTGTGTTTGATTCTTAAATGCTGTGTAATTAGTTTTCACTTGTGCTTGATTAAGTCAGCTTTTATTGATTTGTCATCTATAGCTAGATAACTCAGCTGCTTGAACATACCTTGTTGAGTAATTTGCTGTTTTAACTTTATATTTCCAAGTCAATTAAGAGTTTTTCAACATTTATTAAAATATGGAGCCTTTTACCAATCAAGATTATGCCAACATGATGAATACAGTAATTATTATTAACAGTAAAACTGTGCAAAAACAAAATCTGTAAACCGTGTTTTATTGTAGTTTATTAGTAATTTCTCACTGGTTTATATCAATAATAGTATTGAATAGCATTTCATTTGAAAGATTATTAAAATGCCAAGTTTTTTATGCATTTCGACATTTCATAAATGCAGGTTTATGTATCAAAGGAGGCCCATGAAAATTATCGTAATTAATTAATTTAATGACATTTTTACTTTATTTTGGTTATAACGTGCACTATGTAATGGTATAATTGTTGAATGAAACCTTTGATTTATAGCAAATTTAATGTTCTTTCCAATGATTTTAACTATAACTCGCTAAAGTAATTGGTTAAGTTTTTATTACATAAATTGTGGAGCAAAGTCTAATAAAATAAGAAAAACACAAAATCCCCCAAAACAGCCAAACGGTCGAAAATCGGACATGGGTTTATAGGAACTTTTTTGTTCCTTTTAGTGAGTAGAACCCACTGGCGAAGTTAACACGGTCAGTAGAAACTCACCCTGTATACTAGGTGGCGTTCGCAGAGGAATCCACAAAATTGAGCGGAGTCATCAAGGGTTCATATTATATTGTTTTTGTCATACTGCAGTAAAAACAGTAGTTTTTAATGCATGCGTTGCGGGTTTAAAGTAGCATTTTTAATATTTAGGGAGTAAAAATAGTGTTTAGCCTCTATGGAGAAAAAATCAGCTGTTGTCAACTCAGTTGTAAATTTCGATTATAAACGATTGCATGTATAGAAAATATGTATCGATTCGTGCTTCGTAATCATTTTAACATACAGTCTACAGTCTCTTCTCAAAGCATTTTAGCATTGCAGATACATTAATCCATTCCCAAACTCAACACTGCTCACCTTTACTAATTCCTTCACCACACCCTACGTCGTGGACCTGTTTCCCTCTCTTCCCATAGAATTTTAGGAATACAGATACCTTAATCTAATCGTCATAAACAGTTTCCACACTCCAGACTGCTCGCCCTTACTACTTCCTTCACCACTTCCTACGTCGCGGACCTGTTTTCCTCCCTTACCATAGAATTTTAGGAATGCAGATACCTTAATCTAATTGTCATAAACAGTTTCCACACTCCAGACTGCTCGCCTTTACTACTTCCTTCACCACTTCCTACGTCACGGACCTGTTTTCCTCCCTTCCCATAGCATTTTAGGAATGCAGATACCTTAATCTAATCGTCATAAACAGTTTCCATACTCCAGACTGCTCACCTTTACTACTTCCTTAACCACTTCATACGTCACGGACCCCAAGCTAGTGTCGTCATTTGATTATATGATCCATACCGTTTCTGTTCTAATATCTGTGAAATAATGCTATCAGCTATTTCTTTATCTACTGCATTCAAAAGTCAACAGCTGATCATATGTTTTTGTTTATGTGTCAAATACTGCTTCCATAAGGATTACATTGAAACTTTGAGACCCAGTGGGGCGGATTCCTGAGAGACTTTTTTAACGCCATATAGATGTTAGCACTCACCGATATGGTCTTTATCACCACGCAAAATTTGAAAACGATTGATTCAGCCGTCTAGGAGGAGTTTGCGTATTACGAAATGCATAAGAGTCGACGTATAAGAGCTTCGCTCGCTCCGCTCAATAAAAAAAGATTAAACATTAATAAACTTAGTACCCAAGTAAAATTATTTATTAAAATATTTACTGACTACAGTTTCGGCTCTAAGGCCATTTTCAAAGTAAACAAAAATCAAAATAAGATATGTAAATAAATAAATAAATAATGATTAATTTATATAAATTAATCAATGAAGACAAAATTATGTTACAAGTTAGAAAAGTTTTATAATATCACATGTTATTTATTTATTTACATATCTTATTTTGATTTTTGTTTACTTTGAAAATGGCCTTAGAGCCAAAACTATAGTTAGTAAATATTTTAATAAATAATTTTACTTGGGTACTAAGTTTATTAATGTTTAATCTTTATAAATATATATATATATAAATATATATATAGCCTATATATATATATATATGAATTTGAACGGATGGTATTTTTGGCCTCTAGGGACCTCAAAACGAAAAAAAAAATTGGTCCCGGGTCCAGGTCTTACCATGAGTACTACGGTAATAGCTTATTCCCTATATGGGAAATTCGCTAAAAGGTACCGAGTTGGCCGATGTTCAAGGTTACATGGCTAAAGTCTTCCCGGGAGTGGAGTTCCAGATTGAGAAGTTAGAAACAAAAGGATCAAACTATAGCTTCAAGATAGGGAGTGACTTTATCCACAAGGACAAAGTTTTGAGATAGTAAACTGTAGCCCAAGAACATCACAATGAAAGGATTTTTATTCTGGGAATCAAGGAAAAGTGCAGTGACATAGGACTTGGCTCTAGCCCAGTGCCCATCTCGGATTCCTTAGCCTCTACGGACAATTTAAAAAATACCCTAACAACCTCAAATGTGCCTAAACTTAATCAAGACAAAACACAAAACATCTTGTGTTCACTCCATCCTAACTTGGCCTAGGACTTCGTCGTTAATGTTAACTTACTATGTTTTACGATCGACCCAAAGCTGAGTTGGAGAGACCATGTGGACAATGTAGCTAAGAAGTTATCAAGAGTAGTTACCGGATGCAGTGAAGGATTTGAACCACAAACAATTTGAAGCAAGGTTGAAGTGTTGGTTGAAAGCTAGGCCATATTACATGTGAGTTCTTTGAGGACAACCTCACAAGCCTTTAAAATCCACCGCCATTTAAGTTTTTAAAGTCTTAAAGTATCTTCAAAAAATCTGAAAGTAAATAGAAGTCTGTTTTATATGTTGTAAATATATATTTTTATTATTGTTAATATTCGTGACCCAGCCTATCCAGCTTATGCTGGTATCAAGCCAAGGGGGAGGTAACAAGGTAATAAGGTAATTGAAGTAAAGGACCTGCACTGAATATGCCATAAGGTAGCCTAGTGTACCGGAATAATCCTGTACTAGTGTACATGTTGCTCAAATTCGAGCAATTCTAAAGCATTACAGGAGTTATTTCAAAAAGAATAACAGTCATATTTGCAATGAGTTTAAAAGAGTCCACTCAAAGATCACCGGTGTGTAACTCAAACTATGTTTATCTTCGTTATTGATAAACCTAAAGCATTCCGGCCGGTTTTCTCCTTCTCAAAATGCCTTGCTGTACAGGCAACACAGGTCATTGATAGAGGGCCAATTGAGAACGAAAAGTCGTTTTAGGGTAGTATTAGGGCCGGCGCATTTTTAACCAAATAGTTGAGATTGTCCAGGGTCAGGTGCTGACTTTAAGCCTATTACGCGTCACCGTTCTGTAGCTGCGGTCGTTATCACGATTGCGCCTCCTGTCTATGTTTCGTTGTCGTCGCGTCGGAGGCATTTAAAAGGAAAACAACAGCAAATAAACAAATTATAGCTACACAAACAATAAATGCACAAATTTAAGTAACAATCATGCTAACACGATCCGTCATAGCGACACAAACAACGATAAATACACAAATTTAAGATACAACCATACTAACACGATCCGTCTTGGGGGTTATGTTTACACAAACTCAAATAGTAAATAAATGTACTCAATGCGTTTCATAGGATTGAAAAATAAATAACAGCAATTAAATTATACAGCTGATCAAAATGAAAACAATTATGTTCTTCATAAGGATAACATGGGAACTTTAACAGCCACTGGGGCAAAGCCCAAGGGACTTTTTCAAAAAGTAAGGCCAGTTTGCAAATCTACGCGACACGCTCTTTCCAATGAGACATCAACGGATAAAATCGGTTAAGAAATGGCGGAGGAGTTCAACCGACAAAGTTTCATGTAGCGTATTAATTATATAGATGAGTATTTATGGTCAATAGTTTTTGAGAGGCCTCACTAACTCACATTTGCTTATAGGCCGGAGGCAAGATCAATTTTAGTAAAAATCTTGCACCATGAATTTTTGCAATAATCTCGTCTGGATGCGGCAAAGAATAATGGTCGGTGGGGATACTTGGGTTCAGAGTGTTTTAAAAATTACCTACCACTACAAACATACATTTACAAAAAGAAGCCACTAGGTGTACCTATCCTTAATCTGGATATAAATGAATCCTGTAAAAATCGTTTTAAAGAATTAGAGTTCTTTACCGTTTACAGTCTCTATATTTATAAGACGATAATGTATGTTAAAAACCATGAATCAGAACTTCAAAGATTGAAAGACGTACATAATTATAACACTAGAAACAAACTAAACTTCATAACTAAAAAACATAAAAAAGAAAGATTTAAGGAAAGTCCTAATTATATTGGAATTAAATTCATGCATTCCCTCCTCAGCAGTATTAGAAACAAAAGTAGCGTAAATAAATTCAAAAATAAACTTAAGGGGTTTTAATTGATAGTGAATTTTATAGTTTAGAAAATTTTGAACACTGTAACAAAAAAAAACTGTATGACTAAGCAAGTAGGGAAGTAGGTTAAATCATGTGAAGTAGTTTTAGGTTGATGACACATTCATGTACACTTGTTTTGTATTTATTGAATAAAGATTTATTTATTGATTGATTGATTGATTGATTGATTGTACCACCTTTGTACAAATAATATGAATAAAGAATATGAATATATGAATATATGAATATATGTGTACGTTATAACTCATGATATAGTTCTAAAATCAAATGGACTGCTTTTTTACACACGTATCTAATTATCACAGGAAAATTGAGATGCTCATCCTGACCGAAGCGTCAAGGTGAGCATTAACTCACCTTTAGCGTGAAATATCTCTCCAACCAATGTTCCAACAATTTTCCAAAAACCGTATGTTAAGCATATACTTATTAGCAACAAGTTTGTCACTGACAAAACATCTCTGACCAATATGTAAACAAATTCCACACTTACTAACTATTTCATGTCACAAATTTTCACAAAAGGCTTTTTAACAAAATAAATTACCTTATATTCGAAAAAAAAACTAGCTACATATTTGCAGTTTTAACCAAACAGTTGGCAAGAAGCATTAATAGATAAGCTATGTACCAAATATGATAATTTTAGCTCTATTCTAATTATGACAAAACACAAAGTAATTAGAAGCAAGCAAGTTTTGTTGGTAGCGAGCGTTGCAGGAGGTCTACTTTGCACTGAATCGACGTTACTTTTGACCTTCTGGCACTGTTGACTCAAAGAAATTTAACTTGTATTTTATCGTATTTTGTCATATTAAAACTGCTGTTGCATATGGTCAAAATTCCAATGTGTCAATCGCTTTAACAGCTTAGTCTCTGTTAAAGTGATTGGCTGTTTTCAGCACTGACTGTATTATTTGACTCAATGGGATTTTGACTTACAGACACTACAAATATTGTAGCGCAAACATTGCAAATACTGCTGCAAATATTTGACTTCCAGCAACATTCCCTTAAAATGGGGCCTAACGTTAATTTATATACACAAACTATTAATGTCCATTTATCTTAAATTCATAACACGTACAAAGCGGGAAAGTACCTGAAATAAAATATAGGGCTGTGATTAAAACATTATATTAGTAAGCAGTCTTCAACATGTAGTTCGGTAGCCTTATTATCTTGGACATTTTTATACCAAAATTGTTATAGAAAACATACGTACGGACTTTAGCCAACACATCAAGATGATTAATAACTTTAGATTTCATTCCAACACTGTTTTTGTAAATTTAACTACTTTTAACTCTATTGAAACTTTTGTGTTAAAAGCTAAACGTGAAGAATTCACGGAGTTTGGATTGATGCAGTATATTTTTGCTAAATACCGTGATCCTAATTTTCCCTTTACAAAATTGAAAAACAAACTAAATAAATGCATAAGAATAAATACGAACATAACTCAACGAAAATACACCAAAATTATTCATACAGCTTTCATATGTAATAAATAAAATCCTATTTTGCTTACCTGAATCACTTTCTTGAAGCTCAACAGACGTAAACAAATGGCAACATTCAAACTAGTAACGATCA
This sequence comes from Macrosteles quadrilineatus, assembly GCF_028750875.1. NCBI lineage: Eukaryota > Metazoa > Arthropoda > Insecta > Hemiptera > Cicadellidae > Macrosteles > Macrosteles quadrilineatus. Next base: position 115,286,447 of record NW_026542602.1, on the reverse strand, counting down.
CAGACGTAACTGTCACAGACTGCTTGGCGCCGACCGAACCATAGAGTAACAAACTTAAAGACACACAGAACATACTATTTTTCTCTATGTGTCGTGTCTTTAGTCGTCTGCTTATGTTAAACGTTTAAAGTGGGGAATTACGGTATTTGGGTGAGTCACAGTATTTGGCAATTTACATTTCCTTGTCTCAAAAATATTTACTTAGTTGAGCTTGAAACCCAAAATTTATGCTTACAATTGGTTTTAGTTAACATTTTATAGTGACAAAATTTCAACAATGTAAAATCCACTTTCCTTAAGTTCGACTTTAAAAAAATACCTAACTAACTATTATCATAAACATAGGTTCTAATCTGTAAGGGGATCCAAAGACAGTGGAAGTATTGTTACTATCTAAGTAACACAGGTAAGCCAGTGATGACTGCTGTAGGTAATTCATAACCAAATTCATGGACTTGTCTTAAAAGATTGATGTGAAAATGTGAACCAAAAAAGGTCCACCAAAAACCATCACATCTAGTTTAGTCTCTGTTAAATGATGCACGATTATTCAGTTTATTATGCCATGGCTCTTCTGTAAGATGATACTGAATTTACAAATTTTCTGACACTCATCCACACAGCCCGAGTTTTTCCGCTCCCAGATGCGTTCGGCCATTACGCAACAGCAGCAAACGTGTTAGTTAAGGGTAAATTTTACAACTAATGCTCTACTCTGTGGTATAGTAGAAAGCAATGGTTCAAAAATAGGCTAGATAGATTTAATCTTATCTGGTAGGGGCGGGCCTAGGCTAGATGGTTAATTTTGGATTATACAGGGTGTTTGTGAACTCTCTCGAAAAAATTCACAGGATTATTCCTTGGGTTAATACATGAATATTTTACATTATAAACATGGGTCGCCGGAGCCTCGTTTTCCGTCTGTCTGTCTGTATGTGTTTTTTATAAATAACCTTATAACTCGAGTTTGAATCAAAGGTACAAACTTTAAATTTGACACACTTGTGTAGTTTAACGTGGTACGCAAACATGCAAAATTTCATTTCGTTGACTATAACCGTTTCAAAATGGCGGCCATCTAAAATCTTTGATCTCAAATTACATGAAAACCACTAGAGCTACAAAAAAAACTCAAGAATAACAAAATGTAGAAAATGTTATGCCAAATCAAATGACAAGATCTTAAAGATCGGACAACAAACAGCTGAGTTATTTGTTTTTTAAATAATTAATAATTTCTTTACTGGCTTCTAAGTGTTATTGTTTATTCATCAAAATCATCTGATACAGAGTACATTACGTAACCTTAAACAGATCTCAATAGTTAAGGAAAAAATAGGACACTTAATACATTTACCATCTAGTAAAAAAACTAAATGTTGTTGTTAGGGCAAACCAGCTGTCTTACATTGCTGTAACAATTTAGAAAGGATCAGATGATTTAAAGAATAAACAATAACAATTAAAAGCCAGGAAAGAAATTATTTATTATTTAAAAAACTAATAACTCCAAAAATTCATCTGATCATCATCTCAAAATCATCTGTCTAACCAGCTGTCTTATATTGTTGTAACAATTTAGAAAGGATCAGATGGTTTTAAAGAATAAACAACAATTAAAAGCCAGTAAAGAAATTATTAATTATTTAAAAAAATTAATAACTCAGCTGTTTGTCGTCCGATCTTTAAGATCTATGTGTCATTTGATTTGGCATAAAATTTCCCACATTTTGTTATTCCTGTGTTTTTTTTTTTTTTTTTTTTTTTTTTTTTTGTAGCTCTAGTGGTTTTTATGTAATTTGAGGTCAAAGATTTTAGATGGCCGCCATTTTGAAACGGCTATAGTCAACAAAATGAAATTTTCCATGTTTGTGTACCACGTTAAAATACACAAGTGTGTAAAATTTAAAGTTTGTACCTTGATTCAAACTCGAATTATAAGGTTATTTATAAAAAACACATACAGAGAGACAGACGGAAAACGAGGCTCCGGCGACCCATGTTTGTAATGTAAAATATTCATGTATTAACCCAAGGAATAATCCTGTGAATTTTTTCGAGAGAGTTCACAAACACCCTGTATAGATTTTAAGTTGGTGAAGTAACAAGAACTAAAGTTAACATAAGCACATTGTGCACCAGACTTCTATCGCACTTATACTTTCCAATTGTCATCAGCTGATCTAAGGTATTGATTACCTTAGAAGAGAGAATGTTTAGTCAATAATCATACGTACCCAGAGGGTATTTGAGGACGCCGTATTCTATTGCTGTCCATTCGAACCCACTCGTCGTATCGGTTAGACCACTTCTCAAAGTGTACAAGAATTTCTCCTTCCTCGTTGTCTATTTCCACAACTCTTACTGGGTACCTATAAAATGAATGGGTTAACTCTGCATTTCTGAGGGTTTATTACATTTTTTTGATATAGCCTATGAGAAGAATACGAGAAGAGAAAATTAGGTTTATGGTGAGAGGAAAGGGAGGCCATGAGAAACCATGTGAAATAAAATTACTAGAAGGTTTGTAATATAAGAGCAGATAAGTTTCAAGAACAATTGTACATGCAATTTTATGATACTATATAGCCTAATTAACTAAAAATTATCACATTTAAAAAATATATCAGATTTGTGACAACTCAACTTAATCTAATTTTGCAATCGGTAAATAAATTTGCAATAAAAGGTTTAAATTACCTGTATCCGTCAAGTGATCCTAGATTGTAGTTAGTTGACAACAGCTGTTTCGTGTTCATAAACACATCTTCAGGTCAAATGTTACATTGATTTATTTCATGGAATGGTCGTCATAAGGTTGAAAGTTCACAAATAACACTTACACGAACACGAAACATTAAACAATAATTGTCCAAAACAAAAATACGAAAAACGCGTAGCTTACAAAAGACGTCGGACACGTGCAGCGCTGGTGGAAGGTAGGTCATTTATTAAACAACACGTTTTTTGTATTTGTGTTTTGGCCAATTAATGTTTTATATTTTGAGTACGTTTAAGTGTTATTTGTGAACTTTCAGTTTCAACCTCATGATGACCATTCCATGGAATAAATCAATGTAACATTTGACCTGAAAATATGTTTATTAACACAAAACAGCTGTAGTTAACTAACTACAATCTAGGATCACTTGACGGATACAGGTAATTTAAACCTTTTATTGTAAAAAACAGTGATCCAGACGTTTATACCATAAAAATTAAAAATAAATATTGTCATAATGAGAAAATATGGGAGAAGAATGGTTAAAGTGTTCAAGTCACAACAAGAAAGTTTGGAAATCGGAAGCCTTTTTTAATTGGTGAAATGTAAGCAATCAATGGACTTAGAAAAAGGTTTAGGCTAACGGTACGTCAAGAGTGCACGCCGATTCAGATACAGATTTTCGGCGTGAGTTTAACCTGTGTCAGATATGTTGTTGGTGGCCACAGTGCAGGCAAGAAATACGCCGCCGGTATCAGCCGCGTAAATTAAGGCTGGTTAGCAATAGGTAAATGAGTCGTATTAAGGCCCAGCGCATATTGAGACACAGTCAGAACACTGTTGTGAACACCGCCAGTGAAAACGGTATTCATGATTATATATCTCTTCTCCCATAGCTAGAATTTATTGAGCATTGTTATTTGTATATTATTGAATGGAGCCTGAAACCGATTACTACATTTTGGGAATACAGTAGAACTACCCCCGGCCCCAATCAGTTCGGATTAAAGAGGTTTCACTGTAGTTGAACAAAGTACTGTAAGAAACTGGTGGTAACCTACAAAAACAAAGGATCTTTGCTGATGAACGTTTAGTGGTAATCCTAAGGTAAGGATTGTAACGAGCCTTTTTCCTAGGGGGGTAAATATTTGCTATTTGGCCGCGCACCGATTGTTGGGGTAAGCAAGCGGCGGCGGCGAACCTGGCTAGCACCCTTTGACCTGGCTTATCAGTTCGGATAAGCTTGGGTATCCTGGGACTACCGGATAGCCGAGCAGGACATTCGAGCGGTGGATCCCGTGCAGTGAAGAGTGTTGGTGTCTGGCTGATACGTCGGTGGTGTACGTAGAGAGGAGTGAACGTGACAGTGGTGTCGGAGAACGTTGGTGGTGTGATCGCGCCGAGTGTTTGTGTAAGTTGGGTACAGACCCACTATCGGTGAGTGGACGACGTTCCTTACTTTTTGGTTTAAGAGTTGAAAGTTGTTACTAAAACACTCATCTCTGATTTGATTGCGAGAGTTAGAGTTGTAACCGTGCTGGTCAAAGCCTGACGGTAGTTAGGATTTATTAGTCAGGAATAATATTAATTTATATTCCTGACGGTTCTGGGCAGGTGCTAGAGCGCAAATAATATATTTAATTGGCTGTAGTAGATATTATTTTGCGTTGTACCTAGAGTTAGTTATATTACTAATAACTGTAAGGCCCGACAAACCTAGGCTGCACGATTTGGCGTGCGTAGTTGGAAGCACGCGGCCAGTAGGCTAGTAGCTAATATTATTAGCCTATTAACAGAAGCCCAGCTAAGTAACATAAAGTTGGTAGTAGCAGTAACAGTAGTAGGGTTGTTATTGTTTATTCATTTGATTATTTTAATTTAACCTGAACAGCTTGGTTGGTAGTCCAACACGTTATCTTGGTAGCTTGGATAGCGGAGTACCGGCTATCAGATAATATATTTATCTAGTGTTTGGAACGTATTTAATATTTATTTACCTGTTACTAAGTAGCTCAATAATTTAATAGTAGTGCAATTGCCATTTAGCTTTGCCTGTTTGGCTTGGTATTTATTGAGACCAGCTACTAGTGGTGTAGTCACTCTACCTATAGTGCACTTGTATTGTTATCTGGTATTATTATTGAGTGAACTGTTTGATTGTTAGCTTGGGCAATAGAATTGTGTATTGGATTATAGTGGCCTAGTAGACCCCGCCTGGTGATAACGCGCGTTGTGGTTTTTATTGGCAAGTCGTCGTGTAACTCACCGTGCTTTAGGCACTCTGGGCTTAACTATTGGATAGTTAGGACGAAGCCCGAGTTGCGTAGTCAGCAACGACCCCCTAGGAGTGTGGAGAATCGGCGTAGGTCTGGTAGTGATTATTGCACGTTTGTTTTGGTGACTTGTTTTTGACTTGTTCACAGTGCCCGTGTATGAGCCAGTCCTATACCGGTTAGACCCGGCTTTTGGCCTAGTGGTTTCCCTGACCTTATCGCAGACCCTGGAACTTTACCCAGCCATCGTAGGCTGAGCTATCCCCGGCAAACGGTTGCGACTGACTGCACTTTTAATATTTTTTTTCCCAGTGCAGAAAATCTCGTCGCAAGATGGCGCCTGCGAACAGGGACTGAGGTTGGCAGAGGTGCTGAGTTGCTGACATATTAACGGCGCCCGAACAAAATAATTTTATTTGTGCAGATTTGCTGCGGACTTGTGCAGATTGGCTGCGGACCTGAGCTGTTGAGCAGAGTTTTAGGCAGACCTGCTGTGATTTTATAGTCGGTTGGGTAGGCCTAACCTGTTTTCTGTTACAGCGTGGTGTGTTGTGAACCCTAATTTATTTAGTGGTTGTATACATAGATATTAGTTAGTAATTTTAATTTTGCTAATTAATTGAGCTTTATCATTGAATATTATTTGAGTGAGAACCCTTATTGTGTATTTGTGGTTTGACTTTCACACCTATAATTGGTTTGATTTATTATAACGGTGTTAAATATATTTTAATTGGTTTCGCTCTTATTTTTGCGGATTAGTCGTGGTATTTGGATTTTAAATATGGTTGTCACTACGAGTACGACGTCTGTGCTGGGCGGTACGCCTATTACGTCTGCTATTGTTACAACTAGTTCTGGGGTTAGCTCCGAACTGTCGGTGATGACGACGTCGTCATTGTGGCCTGCGTCTTCGCCTGTTTGGCCGACTATTTCATCTTTCGTGGGTACGACGGTGACAACGTCTCTGACTTATTCCGCGCCAGCGACTATGTCCTTGGGGTCGCAGCCCCGGGACGGTCGCGTGGGTTGGATATATGACCTCTCGAAAGGGGAGCTCATAAGGACGATGGACCAGTATGGTTTGGTGACCACTGGTACTTCTGCGGAATTACGGCAGAGATTCTCGTCGTTTTGGAAGCAGCGGAATGCCCGCCGGTACAGCGATGATAGGCTGTGTACGATGGCTGGGGCTGCTGCACCGACATATGTACCGCCGGCTACTACAACTGTGGAGCTTCCTGACCCCCCGAGAACCGTACCTCAGGTACTGGGTAATGCGGAATCGAATCAAGCAGAGATAGTGGGACTTAGCAGGGAGTTAGAGGCGATTAAAGAGATCCTTGGGTTGTCTTCGGAGACCGATACCCGGACTCTTAGAGAACATCTGGCATCGGTGGTGCGACAGGCGAGAGGCTCGCCGAGTAATGAGGTCGGCTATGGGTTCGAAAGACCCGCCAACCCTGCGTCCCCTGTTGTGGCTGCTCCCGTGCCTATCTTTGGGTTACCTAGTAGACCCGAGGGATGGCAGCGGCCCAATGATAGCTTGGAGAGACCAGTCCGTCCTTCTAGTGTGGAGGTGCCACGTGGATCGGGTATGCTCTCGAGTGAGGCCAGCAGGGTGGAGCCGAAGAATTGCTCCAAGATATGTGACATGGTCCGAAAGTGGGGTTTGAAGTTTGATGGACGTAGAGACCCAGTGTCATTCCTGGAGCGCCTAGAAGAGCTGATGGTGTCCTACTCCGTATCATCAGAGGACCTGCTCAGAGCGCTACCGGAGCTGCTGCAAGGTTCAGCACTTCTTTGGTACAGGAACTGCAAGGAGCTCCTGTATTCTTTTGAAGCTTTCCGGCATCAATTTGAGATCCAGTTCCTTCCACCTGGGTATCAGAGGAATTTGGATGAGGAGATCCGGAAAAGGACGCAGGGTGAGACCGAACACTTCCGAGATTATGTTGTTGCCATAAGTACCTTGCTTAGGCGTAGCGGTACGTTGTCGGAGCATGGTAGATTAGACTTAATCTACAGCAACATGCGTCCGGAATACAAACTCATGGTACGCCGGCGTGACTTCAGGAACCTGGCCAAGATGGTTGAGTTGGCCGAAGATTATGAGGCTTATATGCGCGAGAAGGCGGCCTTTAGACCTCCTCCTTCTCCAAACGTAGCGCTGGTTTTGGAAACCGCCTACGTTCCCAGGAAGAAAGCTGAGAAGAATCTTGAGACTGTCACGTTCGAAAGAGGTAGTTTTGAGAGACCGTCTCCTGAAGCCAAGTCAGTTGGGCAGCGGGTTGGCTCATACTCGATCGAGGCTCGTGTACGAAGGCCCGCAATGACAAGGAAAGTGGCTTATGGTGTACGGTGCTTTAGGTGCCAGGAGACTGGTCACTTTGCCAAAGAATGTGGCAAGCCAAGGACCGTCTCCTGTTATGGATGTGGCAATCCCGACATGACGGTGAATCAGTGTGGATGTCGTGCGGGAAACGGCAGGCCAGCTCAGAAATCAGGAGGTCAACTGAGCGAGGCCACCCGAAACGAACGACCTCAGAAGAGTGGTCCGAGTGGCTCGGAAAACTGAACAGCTTGGTTGGTGGAGTGGAGGAGGACCAGCTGATTTCGGAGTCAAGGCCCTTTGTGGAAGTTGTGCTGATGGGCAGCGTTTTTAAGGCATTATTGGACACTGGCTCCGTAGTTAGCTTGGTTGGGCGAGGAGTCGCCAACCATCTTCAGCACCAGGGTGTAGAGCCGTGTAAGCAAATCGCTCCTCTGAGGATGGCAGATGGGACACGGTCAACGGTTGAGTGTTCGTTTCGGCTAGCAGGAGAAGCTGCGGGAAGACGGTGGATAGGAGATGCCTTGTACGTCCCCACTCTCACCACAGACATGATTCTGGGTATGGATGTCATCCGAGACCTCGGATTGGTGACATGTGGGACAGAGGTAGTAAGAATGGGCGTGGGTGATGACTATTCTGGCCAAGGTGGCCGCATAGACAATGCCAAAACTGGTGAAGAAGACCCCGAAGGCCCTTGCAATGGAAATCCCCTTCTGGTTCCTGATGCCAAATCATTCAGCCCTATGTTGGCTGGTAGTGGCTAGTAGAAGAGTTTTTCTTTGTGTTAAGTTTGAGACCTGTGGTGTAGGGTTCACCATTGGGTTAGAGGTTGGAGTATTTTGTTTTGGCCGGAGTTTAAAGATTTTTTTTCTTTTTGGCCGTTTTCTTTTTTTTCATCCCGATGTAAGTGGGGGATGTAACGAGCCTTTTTCCTAGGGGGGTAAATATTTGCTATTTGGCCGCGCACCGATTGTTGGGGTAAGCAAGCGGCGGCGGCGAACCTGGCTAGCACCCTTTGACCTGGCTTATCAGTTCGGATAAGCTTGGGTATCCTGGGACTACCGGATAGCCGAGCAGGACATTCGAGCGGTGGATCCCGTGCAGTGAAGAGTGTTGGTGTCTGGCTGATACGTCGGTGGTGTACGTAGAGAGGAGTGAACGTGACAGTGGTGTCGGAGAACGTTGGTGGTGTGATCGCGCCGAGTGTTTGTGTAAGTTGGGTACAGACCCACTATCGGTGAGTGGACGACGTTCCTTACTTTTTGGTTTAAGAGTTGAAAGTTGTTACTAAAACACTCATCTCTGATTTGATTGCGAGAGTTAGAGTTGTAACCGTGCTGGTCAAAGCCTGACGGTAGTTAGGATTTATTAGTCAGGAATAATATTAATTTATATTCCTGACGGTTCTGGGCAGGTGCTAGAGCGCAAATAATATATTTAATTGGCTGTAGTAGATATTATTTTGCGTTGTACCTAGAGTTAGTTATATTACTAATAACTGTAAGGCCCGACAAACCTAGGCTGCACGATTTGGCGTGCGTAGTTGGAAGCACGCGGCCAGTAGGCTAGTAGCTAATATTATTAGCCTATTAACAGAAGCCCAGCTAAGTAACATAAAGTTGGTAGTAGCAGTAACAGTAGTAGGGTTGTTATTGTTTATTCATTTGATTATTTTAATTTAACCTGAACAGCTTGGTTGGTAGTCCAACACGTTATCTTGGTAGCTTGGATAGCGGAGTACCGGCTATCAGATAATATATTTATCTAGTGTTTGGAACGTATTTAATATTTATTTACCTGTTACTAAGTAGCTCAATAATTTAATAGTAGTGCAATTGCCATTTAGCTTTGCCTGTTTGGCTTGGTATTTATTGAGACCAGCTACTAGTGGTGTAGTCACTCTACCTATAGTGCACTTGTATTGTTATCTGGTATTATTATTGAGTGAACTGTTTGATTGTTAGCTTGGGCAATAGAATTGTGTATTGGATTATAGTGGCCTAGTAGACCCCGCCTGGTGATAACGCGCGTTGTGGTTTTTATTGGCAAGTCGTCGTGTAACTCACCGTGCTTTAGGCACTCTGGGCTTAACTATTGGATAGTTAGGACGAAGCCCGAGTTGCGTAGTCAGCAACGACCCCCTAGGAGTGTGGAGAATCGGCGTAGGTCTGGTAGTGATTATTGCACGTTTGTTTTGGTGACTTGTTTTTGACTTGTTCACAGTGCCCGTGTATGAGCCAGTCCTATACCGGTTAGACCCGGCTTTTGGCCTAGTGGTTTCCCTGACCTTATCGCAGACCCTGGAACTTTACCCAGCCATCGTAGGCTGAGCTATCCCCGGCAAACGGTTGCGACTGACTGCACTTTTAATATTTTTTTTCCCAGTGCAGAAAATCTCGTCGCAGGATGAATAATTAAATATTTTACAATGAAAACCAACTTTGGTACTTTCCTGTTAAAGGGGACATTCATTATTATCGATGATTTCTTTTCAAATATATCTATATTTTTCAGCTATTTTGTAGTGTTTATAGTGCAATGATAGACACAATGGACACAATGGCCCCATATTTAGTACAGTAAAAATATGTTTTGACCCCAAAAAAATTAGCACAACCGGGGAATTTGGTACAGATGTTGGGTGTACCTTCCTTTTGAACATACTAAAAGTCCCCTAAAATTGAAGCTGTGCTACGGCCGCCATATTGGAAAATGGCGGCATATTTCTGTATTTTTTGCTATAGTGACTTTATTATTAGAGATACAGGAAACAGCTAAATGTACAAAATGTAGGTCATCTAAAAATACACATTTTTTGTATTTACCATCTTTCTCTAAACCTAACGGTTTTTGAGTTATTTGTTATTAAGTATATTTAGTTTTTTCTATTTATCAAAAATAGGTGAAACACATGGAAATTGACCGTTACTTTCAAGGATTATGATAATTTATCCTATTTAGTTAAATAGTGTGATACTATAAAATCTAAAAATTTAAGCTTATTTTATGAATAATAAAACTCCGCCACAACAAACCTGCAGACTCAGCAAATTTACATTTGATTAGATGTTTTATTAAAAAATGTATATAAATAAAATTAGGTTCAATAGGTACCTAGGTTTGCTGCTACAGGTAGGTTATTATAGTGTGTTTTTTTAAGTTAAATATCAATACTTTCCTATAAAATAACTAATTTTCCAAGTTTGATCAAAATATATCTATAAACAAGCAAACTGCAACAGTTAACTAATTCATAAGAATAGCATGGGAGTTTTAAATTTACAATAAACAAATATTTGAGTATACAAATTTTGGTCGTGTTTACTAAAAAGATGGCGAATGGTCACGATTAGAATATTAACCAAATGGGTTTTCAAAAGGAGATGGAGCCTGTTATTTAAGTAATATTAATTCGTACCAAGCACCGAAAATATTGTATGCATTAAGGTAATCTACCATATTTTATAAAGTACGCAATATTCATATTAATATTTTATCTTCATTTTTTACCCATTTAATAGTTAACATTTTAGTATTTTGATGGCACCACCACACTAACTAACTATACTTGACATCCCATTGTAAATTTGGAACTTGGAAGGGTGTTTTTCGTGTCTAGTTCTTGTTGGTGACTAATTAAGTATGGTATATAGTATAGTTAGTTTTATTTATCAAAAATCTGCGAAACCCATCGCAATCGACGGTTACTTTCAAGGTTTACGACAATTAATTATTCATCCCACTTAGTTGATATCAGAGTGATAGTGGTAGTGCCATCAAAATATTAAAATGTTATTTTATTAAATGGGTAAAAATGAGTATAAAATATTATTGCGTAGTTTACAAAATATGGTTGATTTCCTCAGCGCATACAATATTTCCGATACTTGGTACGAGTTAATATTACAGTACTTAAATTACTTGCTTCATCTCCTTTAGAAAACCCCTTCGGTTAGTATTCAAAACGTGATGAATAATCGCCATATTTTTAGTAAACACAACCAAAATTTGTATATTTAAATTTGTAAATTGTAAATCTTAAGCTACCATGCTATTATTATGAATTAGTTAACTGTTTCAGTTTGTTTGTTTATAGATTTATTATTTTATGCTAAGTTATTGATATTTTACAAAAAAAAAACACACACTATAATAACCTAACCTGTAGCAGCGAACCTAGATACCTGTTGAATCTAATTTTATTTAAATACAATTAATAAAACATCCAATCTAATGGAAATTTGCTGAGTCTGCAGGTTTGCTGTGGCAGAGTTGTTTTACTCATAAAATAAGCTAAAATTTTTAGATTTTATAGTATCACACTATTTAACTAAATGGGATAAATTATCATAATCCTTGAAAGTAACGGTCAATTTCCATGTGTTTCACCTATTTTTGATAAATAGAAAAAACTAAATATACTTAATAACAAATAACTCAAAAACCGTTGGGTTTAGAGAAAGATGGTAAATACAAAAAATGTGTATTTTTAGATGACCTACATTTTGTACATTTAGCTTTTTCCTGTATCTCTAATAATAAAGTCACTATAGCGAAAAATACAGAAATATGCCGCCATTTTCCAATATGGCGGCCGTAGCACAGCTTCAATTTTAGGGGACTTTTAGTATGTTCAAAAGGAAGGTACACCCAACATCTGTACCAAATTCCCCGGTTGTGCTATTTTTTTTTAGGTTTATGGAATTTTTATCTTATTTTTACTGCACTAATTGTCAAGGTACGGTAACCTCAGTTTACATCAGCACCTTCTTCAATTAAATGTTTAACATATTTTCATCTCCCATGTTAATAGCAGGCTATAAGATTTTTGTTTTCCTTCGCAATCCGTATTCCTTCTGATTTATTACCTTAAAATGCATTTAAATTAGAAATTGAGAACTACGGTAATTTTATTAGACAAAAATAATAGATATATATATATATATACCGTATATATAGTAAGAAATAAAACTGTGCTAAACTAACCTAACATAACTAACCAAACTTTCTGTACCATTTCAAAATTCATCAATCAGGCATGTGGGGAATCAAACGGAATTTTGAAGTGTTACAGCAAGTTTGGTTAGTTATGTTAGGTTAGTTTAGAACAGTTTCATTTTAAATATAATATTCTTTTTAATGTTTGTTGATACTGAACAATTTATTTATCATAGTTTTCAGCTGATGTGTTTCAATTCTTTAACATTGATATATATCGGATCGAAAAATAAAATATCGAAAACAAATCATTGATAATAATGAATGTTCCCTTTAACAGGAAATTACCCCAACTTTATTTAATTAAATAGTATACGTACGAGCACTGTCTGAATTGGAATCTGAACCCAGAATGAAGAATTCATTCAGGTAAGCAGGTGCCTGCGCATGGGCTCGGCAACTGGCAGCCACTATGGCCACTTTGATTTAAAGGCAAGTGCCATTCCTGCTGCTGAAAATCTGAACCTGAATCTGAATCTGTGTGCACTCTGGACGTACCATACCATATGTTGGTTTTGGTTATCCAATTTTTGGTACTTCAGTATTAAACGGAGGCCACCATTACGAAACGCGCCGCGGCACTTATAGAGGGTTAAATTGTTATAGATGTTGTAGTAGAACTATTCTAGTATTGTTGTGAGTCGAGCGTTATCAGATGAGTCATGTGTCTACTCGCAGAATCCCCTCCAAGTAGGCCAATGTCAGGGTCGTTGACCGGAGCGCGCGCCATTACCTGTCATCGCCTGTCACTGTGTCTGAAACGGAGGCCACATTTTGTCAGCGCGCTGCGGCGGTTATGTTAGGTTGGGTTATCATAATAGAAAGTATAACTCGTCTGGTATCGTTCGATTCATAACGAAGCGAGGAAAGTCCTACACACATAATATTTACGATAACCCAACCTAACATAACCGCCGCAGCGCGCTGACAAAATGTGGCCTACTGACATTGCTGCGTTCTGGGTTGCACAACGTCAGAACCAGGCGTCGGATTAATTCTAAACTTCACCTGTTAATCTATTAAAGTGTGTTCTTTCCAAGTATGTAGTTATTTTTGGTATCCGGTACGAAATATTTCTGTAGGTTAGGTGGCCTCCGTTTAATACTGAAGTACCCAATTTTTTTAAAAGAGATAACCAACTTAAAATTAGTATAACTGCGAACTCAAATAGGTCTAAGCTGTTTTGTGTTATTTTATTGTTTAGGTTAACTTACCTCTATCTAGGCTATTTAGCCCCTGGGCCCTAATTTTCTCAGGTAACTAGAAGCTAACTGAACTATATTCCTAAAAAAATTCTAACCAGCCAAATGGCTTTACTTTAAAATATAAGCTTGTTGAAATTGTAAAAACTACAGCCAAAAATTTAGGACATGGGATTTGTACTCAAAACTTTTTGGCATATCTTTGCAGCCTATACCTATGCATACTCCTTTGCTGCATGCAGGATTGATTAAAATTAATTAATCTAGAAGTTAAATATTATAGAACTTGATTGTTTTTAACATTGATCTAATAATTATTGCATAAGTATTTAGACCAAAAACTGTGGGTTTGGGGTTGGACACAAAATTTGGGTACACTTTGGATAAAGCTTATGTAATAAAACTTTAAAAGCAAATTTTTAGTTTTAAAATTGTATAAACATTGTTAGAGTGTAGGCCTATAATGGAATTTTGTATATAAATCTGCTTTGCTGGTTTCTTTATCCATCAAATACTTTTTACAACCCAAGCTTGGCAGTTATTGGCTAAATTATCAAAAATTAATTGTCAAAAAAGCTTAAAACCCAAATCATGTTTGAGGGCCATAACCTAAAAACTAAACAATAGAAAATCATCAACAACAAAACAACACAAAGAGGAGACTAGACAGTTAATTTAAAAATTAAGTATATTAGAATAAATAATATGTACAGTCAAAGTATAGTTTAGCATAGGTACATAACTAATCAAAAAAAGTATTACCTTGATTTATTTTTTGAGGAATTTACACATTTGACACAACATTCAATTTTACACCATATAATTTGCTTGCACAAATAATATTATTGTCTAAAATTTAGCAGGTGACCAAAAACATCAAGCATTCTTAAAACAAAATTCCAGCTGATTGTTTCTAATTTACTATTCAAGGAAGTCACTGGGGAAATAACAATCCATAGCCTATATTGTAACCCTTTGACATAAAGTTTATGTTTAAATTAATGAATATATTTTACTTGAATACAGTTCTTATGGTTTACATACAATCATTAGGTTTTATTGATAAAGGCGTAATAAAAAGTAAGCCAACAGAAAACTCAGAGGAAATGAAAAACTAATTAAATTTACTTCCTTTTGAAAATTATATAAAACAATTGACTTAGGATATTGCAAGTAGACTTTAGTGTTAAAGTTGGTTAAATAAAAAGAAATAAGTAGTATTAATCAGAATGAATGATACTTCCTATTACCATAACATTTTTTAGCCGGTTTAAGAACGAAAAATTAACGTAGTTAATTTAAGCCACTGACAGAGTGAGCTGCTGTCACTTTTGTTCTACTGATTTCGGCCTTATGCAATGTCATGTGTTACTGTTTTAATATAACCATATGATGATAATAGTTGTTTACTTGTTGCTATGTTTTTGTTTTACAAGTTCACCTCATTAAAGTTTTGTTCTAAAATAAAATGAATACTATTTAATATTATTGATCAAGTAAATACATTTCATGCAAAGAATTTTTAACAAAGACAAACTGAAAGGGCAACTAGTTGTATTAAAAGTACTTGTATCAAAATATTGTTGACAAAGAGAGAAAATGGAATTTTAAGAGTAGCACAATCTGTGACTGGCTCATTCAATTACTTTCTATTTGAAAAATATCCTATTGCTGGTATGTATGGATTGTCTCCCTTAGTACACAAAACTTAACAGTTATATAACTTACCACTTGTCATCATTAAAATCCATCACTTCGAGTTTGTCGCCTTGCTCAAAGTCTTTACAATCTCCCAAATTTACTTGACTCTCTCTCTCTACATCGTCAGTGTTGACATTGCTACTGTCATCGCTCCCAGGTGACTCAGTAATATCCACCCTGTTGACGCTGATAGCTTGCATGCTATTGGACGTCCCTGGAGTGATATTTGTCATCCCTGGAGTACTATGGCTCGAGGATGGTGTATAATAACTTTTGCTTAGACGTCCCTCGTTCGGAGTACTACTCACATATTCCTTGAACTCCTTGGGCTTTCTTTTCCTCTTTGGAGTCATTGACCAAGATGAATCCACAATTATTGGTCTCTTGACCCCAGAAATCGGTTTGTAGACCACTGTATTCAGCACTTTCTCGGTGAAACCCTAAAGTTGGTTTGGATGTTAAGTTGGAGTTTTAAGTGTAATTGTTGAGCATGAGGAAAACCTCTATTACTTTAATGTAAATGATCTCATTTTAATTACAATATAAACATGCAACTATAGATAGAGAAAACTGCAAAAAGCTAGATCCCCCATTGATTAATAGCCTACACCAACACAAAATTTGTCAGTTGAATTCATCCATCATGTCTTAAAACCGATTTTGACCATTCACGTCTCATTGGAAAGAGCATGTTGCGTAGATGTGCAAACTGATCTTAAATTTATGAAAAAGTCCCTTAAGCTTTGCCCCACTGACTTTTAAAGTTCCCATGTTATCCTTACGAAGAGCAGATTTTGTTTACATTATGATCGGCTGGATAGTTTAATTGCTGTTGTTATTTGTTTTGCAATGCAAGGTGCATGAACAAAAACATTTACTGATTTGGTTGAAATTAAATATTTAGTCCTACTATTTGAATTTGGGTTGCGTACATATTATTACAATGGAAAAAAGCTATATAGCCTGATAAAGGCTTTGCAATTTGATATACATCATCAAATAAGAAAAATCTATTGACATAGCCCAAGACTGTATTTTTAAAGCAATCATTGAAAGAACCGATTTGCAAACTATGGAATCATAGAAAAGTAATAGAATGCCACCAAATAGATGAAAATATAGATAATTACTTATTATGAATCTACTATCCTGTATGTAGGCCTAATTAAGAAAACAGCTAGGCCTACAAGATAAAATATTCCTACAAACAATGAATGAGTATTTTAGCCAAAGTGCTAACATTTTTAGTAGGAAACATGGACTTAACTTTTTCGATCATTGCAGAGGAAAGCCTTCACGAGGCTCAATAAAGCTAGTCGGTCAGGGACATTTATGGGGTACACTTCCATATCTGTTGGCACAAACAACCGAATGAGTAATATTGATTATTTGATTGTTTAATTTGATATATCGATCGATATTACTCAATTCGGTTGTTTGTGCAAACAGATATGGAAGTGTACCCCATTTATGTTCAACTAGAGGTCGTCCAGTGGTCGAAAACGCAACCAAAAATATGTAATGTACAGACTTCTCTATTTTCACCCTACGCAGTAAATAAAACATTTGATGATTGTGTAGCAGTCTTCAATTAAATTGGATTTTAGCAAATTTCCCTATAGGGAAGTAGCTATTACCGTAGGTCTCATGGCAAAAAACCTAGGCCCAGGACCGATTTACTTTTTCATTTTGATGTCCCCAGAGGCCAAAAACACCATTGGTTCAAAATTTTATATATGTATATATATGTGTGTCCATCCAGAGGATAACTTGAGTAATTTTTGCCCGATTTTGATAAAATTTGGTTTGAAGGTGTAAGGTGGGATACACTTGAATGAGTTAGCGAACCAACATGATCGGACCATGGGAACAAGGTTTAACGGGATTTTATGGGGTAAAAAGGGGGTTTTCCCATTTTTTACCCTTAAAACATAAAATTTATCAAATTTTCTCCAGACCTTTTTAAAGAGCTTAGATAAACAAATAATTAAGTATATCAAAGTGTTTTATTATGGTGATTGGTTAGGGAGAAAATTAATGTTGTAGTTGGCCTGTTTATGGATAGGCCTATATATGTTGATCAAACTTGAAGGATTTATTTATTTCATACTAAGCTAATGATATTTTAATAAAAAACACACTTTATTAGTTTTCCTGTAGCAGCTAACCTAGGTACTTGTTAAAAATAAATGTAAATTAATAGATTAATTGAAAATCAAACCAGGCATAAGGAAATTCGCTTAGTCGGCAGGTTTGCTGCAGCTGGGACATTCTGTTTATATATCTTTGTTATTTCGTCACCAGCATGGTAACCCATAAGGCCCATGTTATTTTTTTTATTTTAAATTCATTTTTTGTGCTTACTTTTGAGGCTGTTTTAAAAAACAGCCAAAGCTTTAATGTTTATAAAGGTATTCTGCTCATCTACAGGCAAATATCTTTCTAACAATATTTATGAGCATATTTTCCCTGTGATACACACGAAGTGAGAAAAAAGATTTTAAAGAAACATAGGCTACTTGCCTATTAATATAGAAGATGACATGTATGTCATATTATTTGCTATGGTGACATTTATGTAGGCCTATCTATGTTTCCATTAAAGTCAAGTGATTTTAGAAGGACTAGAGGACCCGTGCTGCTCCGCAGCATTGGAATTTACTTCAGAAAATCTTAAGATAATTTATTAAACTGAATATTAGTGTTAACATTTTACTCAAATTAATAATTTATGTTATAAATAAAATTTGTTTAGTTTATTTACACCATTACATTAAATAACAAATAAAATATAAATACAAATATTAAATCATCTGCCTTACAACTTCTCTCCATACAATAATCAATGTGCGTCGTCCTTTTGGTTTTATTTCTACTTTAACTTTTTCGAATGATTTTCCTCTCGATAAGGCGACATACAGCTGATGGCTAAAAACTGGTTCAGGCAAGTAGACTCCAACCCGATCAATTGTTTGCCCCTGCGCTTTATTAATGGTAATGCAAAATGCTACCTTAATTGGAAATTGTCTTCGCTTGAAAGAAAATGGCACAGTTGTATCTGAAGGTGAAAGATCAATGTGAGGCAGGAGTACACGTTGCCCGATGTTCTTCCCCGTTATTATTTCCAAATCTAAAATATTTGTATGCATTTTCTTTACAATAAGCCTTGTGCCATTTAAAAGACCTGTTGTATAATTTAAAAAAAGCAAACAATTAAACTTATGGGGAATAATACTAAAGGACCGAGTGAATTTAGTGTAAAAAAAAACTTAATTTGATAAAAAACTTAAAGAGAAAAATGAGTAAGACTTATTAGAAAGAAATGAATTGTTGTAATGAAAAATACCCCCACCGCAGCAAACCTGCAGACTAAGCGAATTTCCATTTGCCTGATTTGATTTTCAATTAAATCTATTCAATTAACATTAGGTATAACAAGCACCTAGGTTTGCTGCCTGCAGTGTAATAAAGTGTGTTTAAAAAAAACACATATTAGCGAATTTCCCTATAGGGAAGTAGCTATTACCATAGGTCTCATGGTAAGACCTAAGCCCGGGACCGATTTACTTTTAGCGAATTTCCCATATAGGGAATAAGCTATTACCGTAGTACTCATGGTAAGACCTGGACGCGGGACCGATTTTTTTTTTTCGTTTTGAGGTCCCTAGAGGCCAAAAACACCATCCGTTCAAATCCATATATATATATATATATATATATTTATATATATATATATATATGTGTCCGTCAGCACGATAACTCGAGCAAAAATGATCCGATTTTGATGAAATTTGGTACAAACGTGTAAACGTACGTTTATTCGAACGAGTTCGCGATCCAGCATGATCGGACCATGGGAACGGGGGTTTACGGGGGGTTTTATGGGGTAAAAATAGGTTTTTCCCATTTTTGACCCAAAAAACATAAAATTTAGCAATTTCTTTCCAAACCATTTTGTAGAGCTTAAAAAAACAAATAATTTAGTATATTGAAGCGTTATTATGCGCCTAATGGTTACGGAGAAAATTACAAAAAATTGTAAATTTAAAATTCCCATGTTATTCTTATGGAGAATAAGTAAACTGTTGTAGTTTGCTTGTTTGTGAACATATTTTGATCAAATTTGGAAAATGTTTTTATTTCTTACTAACTATTCACATTTTACAAAAAAAAAAAACAGTTTTACCCTCCCTGATGCAGCAAACCTAAGTACTTGTTAAACTAATTCTATTTAAATCAAGAATAAATGTTATATTTTTAAGTAGACATTTCAGTGTAAATCCAATCAGTCAAATGGAAATTCGCTTAGTCTGCAGGTTTGCTGCGGCGGGGGTATTTCATTTTGATGTCCCCAGAGGCCAAAAACACCATTCGTTCAAATTTTTATATATCTATATATAGAGATATATATATATATGTGTGTCCATCCGCACGATAACTTGAGTAATTTTTTTCCGATTTTGATAAAATTTGGTTTGAAGGTGTAAGGCGGGATAAACTTGAATGAGTTCGCGAACCAGCATTATCGGACTATGGGAACGGGGGTTTATGGGGGGTTTTATGGGGTAAAAATAGGTTTTTCCCATTTTTGACCCTAAAAACACGAAATTTCACAATTTATTTTTAAACCATTTTGTAGAGCTTAAAAAAACAAATAATTTAGTATATTGAAGCGTTATTATGCGCCTAATTGTTATGGAGAAAATTTTAAAAAATTTTAATTTTAAAATTCCCATGTTATACTTATGGAGAATAAGTCAACTGTTGTAGTTTGCTTGTTTATGAACATACTAGCTGTAACCCGCGGGCTTTGCCCCGTTTAACTTCTTAGTTTTCAAGATTATCTCGTTCGCATGGCTCAATCACGTCCTGGTTGAAGTTTGTTCGCTACGCTCACTCACCTTTAGGTTGGAGCTCGTTCGCTGCGCTCACTTGCCTTCAGGTTAGCTCGTTCGCTACGCTAACTCGCCTCCAGGTTGAAGTTCGTTCGCTACGCTCACTCACCTTTTGGTTTCAAATTAGCTGTTGTCATAAATGTAAAAGAAATAATAGTGATGCACCCTGTTGGTAATCCTTGTAACTTTAATGCTATTGAACATCATAGCACAGAACCAACTTGTTTAATTGAAACAGCTGTTAAGATTCAATAATTCCATTTCTCATAAGGTTAACATGGGAAACTCCAGAGCCACTGGGGCGGAGCCCAAAAGGCTTTTTGAAATTAGAATATGCCTATATGTTAATCGGGAATGTGAGCTATCATCATGCCAAATTTCAGCCCAATCCGACCAGTATTTTTCGCGTTCACTTGTCACAAACATACATCCATACATCCATACATCCATACATCTAAACTTTCTCATTTATAATATTAGTAGGATTTTGATCGATTTTGGAAAATACTTATATTTCTTACTAAACTATTATCATTTTATAAAAAAATCTTTTTTACCCTCCCTGTTGCAGCAAACCTAAGTACTCGTTAAATTAATTCTATTTAAATAGGAAATAAATGTGCTATTTTTATGGAGGCATTTTAGTGTAAATCCAATCAGATTAATGGAAATTCGCTTAGTCTGCAGGTTTGCTGTGGCGGGGGTATTTTATAGTAAAATATTAATAGCTTAGTACAGGGTGGGGCAATGAGAACGCCACAATTTGTTTTAGCTGTCACATGTTAATTAATTGTTGCAACAACGAATGATCAGCTGTGCTTAAAACATCAATTAAACTATGCCATTTTAGTAAATATTATGCCCGAGGCTATTAACACTGAGATTTTGATGTGCAAACCTATTTTTAAAATAGTGGTTCTTGTGCAAAAACCCAGAGATTGTGTGGACCACATTCCATCCTTGGTCAACATGGCACTGTTCCAGATTGGAAAACAATGGTGAACTGGGTAAAATTATTTAGGATAAACGCTTAAACATTAAATATAATCGGTGGGTGCCGCAAAACTCTTTGTACACCAGCAAATGTTGAAAGAGTCGCAGTATGTTGACCAAGGATGGAATGTGGTCCACACAATCTTTGGGTTTTTGCACAAGAACCACTATTTTAAAAATAGGTTTGCACATCAAAATCTCAGTGTTAATAGCCTCGGGCTTAATATTTACTAAAATGGCATAGTTTAATTGATGTTTCAAGCACAGCTGATCATTCGTTGTTGCAACAATTAACATGTGACAGCTAAAACAAATTGTGACGTTCTCATTGCCCCACCCTGTATAAAATAAATAGATTGGGCAAGTTTGATCCGAATATATGCATAAACAAGCAAACTACAACAGTTTACTTATTCTCCATAAGAATAACGTGGGAATTTTTAATTTACAATTTTCTCCGTAACCAATAACCATACAAAACCCCCGCTTCAGCAAACCTGCAGACTAAGTGAATTTCCATTTGACTGATTGGATTTACACAGAAATGTCTACTTAAAAATATAACATTTATTCCCTATTTAAATAGAATTAGTTTAACAAGTACTTAGGTTTGCTGCATCAGGGAGGGTAAAACTTTTTTTGTAAAATGTTAATAGTTAGTAAGAAATAAAAACATTTTCCAAATTTGATCAAAATATGTTTATAAACAAGCAAACTACAACAGTTTACTTATTCTCCATAAGAATAACATGGGAATTTTAAGTTTACAATTTTTTGGAATTTTCTACGTAACCATTAGGCGCATAATAACGCTTCAATATACTAAATTATTAGTTTTTTTAAGCTCTAAAAAATGGTTTGGAAAGAAATTGCTAAATTTTATGTTTTTTGGGTCAAAAATGGGAAAAACCTATTTTTACCCCATAAAACCCCGTTCCCATGGTCCGATCATGCTGGATCGCGAACTCGTTTGAATAAACGTAGGTTTACACGTTTGTACCAAATTTCATCAAAATCGGATCATTTTTGCTCGAGTTATCGTGCATATATATCTCAAATGAAAGCTTGTATTTCTAGGAGTATTTTAAGAACAAAACATATAAACAAACTAAAATAAAAATGGGCTTATTGATCACTGGTCGTCGGTAAATCCCAAAATAATTACATTTTTTATTGTTTGGAATTCAGCAGCGTGCTTCAGGTACGTCCGATCTTAATAATCAAGGGCTCAAATGAAAGCTGGTATTTCACTGAAGGTTCTTACACCAAAACATTTAGGATTACGTAATTATAACTGAGGAATCTTCAATTGAAGTAACAATTTTAAAAAAATCTAATTTATGTTTTTTGGTCAAGAAATACTGTAGATAAATGAATGCTGATGCTTGATGGCAAATCTAGGCGTGCATACCTTTAATTTAAGACCAAAATTATGAAAATCGGTTGGGTAGAAGAGCCGAACGGACTCGGAAAAGAAAAACCAAATTTATCTCCCATAAGAAATGTACAGGGAGCAAATTACGTTTGTGCATAACTCGAGTAATACGTCAGATAAATGAATGCCGATGCTAGATGGCAAATCTACGGGTGCATACCTTTAATTTAAGACCAAAATCATGAAACTCAGACGGGTAGAAGAGGCGGACGGACTCGGAAAAGAAAAACCGATATTTTTTAATATATGACTACACCCAAGAAGCCTTTACTAACACTTTCATTAAAGGATTAAATTATTATTCACAGTTAATGGGAAAAAACCACCTGAACAAAACCTTAACCTTATAACCCTACATTTTCTCAGATAAATATAGGCAAATTGACATTACTCACAGCAACTAAAGCTGGGTTTTCCTAGACGCGGAGTCGGCCAGCGGAGAGCGGACAACGGAGAGCGGAATTGAAATTAACATGGCATTCCGCTCCGCTGCTAGGAAAACGGTAACATTAAATTACCTAAGACAAGCTGAGTCCGCTCTCCGCGTTCCTCTCTCCGCTGGCCGACTACGCGCCTAGGAAAACCCGGCTTAACCAAAAGAATGTCAATTGAAGCAAATAAAATTGTGACTGACAAGTTATGAATCAGGTAGTTCTTAAGCAATGTGAGCAAATTTTATCGCTTATGTCTGAAATTTGTAAACATACTGCCGACAATGGTGGTACCATGCAGGCTATATTATCAATAACAAAGATAAACATGGACAACCTTATGAATAAGTACCTATAAGTAAGTTGTGAAACATTTTGTAGAAAAGAAAACACTAAAAAAAAGATCTTTTGAAAAATGATAAAATATTTACAAGAAATTTTGATTATATCAAACAGTTATGTACATCGTGAGTGTTTCCATCAGTTATAGAGTTAACTCTTTTAAACTTATCAGAAATTATTCGACTGTTATTCGTTTTGAAGTAACTCCTGTATTATTTTTCAATTGCTCGAATTCAAGCAAAAGATTCACTAGTATTAAATAATTTCAAGTCAATTATAGGCCTAAAACTTTTTAAACATGTTTTTATTTCTTATCAAACAACTTACAATTCGCTCCAAAATGATAAGATGTTCTTTTTCCAGCTTTGAAAAATGACTGTTGTGTCTTCTTCTAAAAAGTGAAAACCATTTATCACCCGGAACTCCATTCCTAAAAGGGTTTTTACGATTGTCTGATTTGAGAAACTTTATTACTAGGTCAAGAACCTCTTCACGTTTAACCTGATCGCCTTGTTTAGCCTTTTCTAAGATAAAATTTAAAATTTCTTCTTCTTCATGAGGGCGTAAAACTGGTGGTTTTTTATGACTCATGTTTACAAAGTTAATATCCTTCTTTCCACAGTTAACGTATTAATCAATCTGAAACAAAACATAGCAATACAATAAATTATCTTCCATAATAACTTCTAAAGATGTTTTCATAAACGGTAGGCCTACCTATAATATTAGCGCCGCTAGCTTTGTGTAGCTTAGCAACCATACTAAAACAGAATAACGGCACAAATGTTCCAGGACAGGTTTTCAACATTTAAGCTTAATACATTTTATTAAAAGCCTCCACCGCTCTGCAAACAAACAAGGCACGTTCAACTTAGGTTACAGATTATTTTTTACACATCTATTACCTACCTACTTATAGATATATAAATTCAGGGCCCCATGCAGGAATGAAAATAAATAAAGTAGCCTAGGCCTACTGTGTAGGCCTATCTATATATAAAGCCAAAAGTACCCATGAACTTTTGAGAAAACTATAAGTCACACTCCCATAAACCATATAACTTACTTAAAATGTTCGTCATGACGAGAAACCTTGCGCAAAACTATCCATTGTTTCATAAATTGGCCTTTAAGGTCGTAAATCCTTTCTAAAGAGAACTTTCCATATATCTAATGTAAAAAGTATCTCAGCTGTACTCATTTGTTTGTATTACTGTATTCTATTTTGTTTCTTTCAGCTTAACTTAACCAATCAATAATTGTATTAATACTTATGAAGTCAAACGGGGTGAAGCCCGTGCGTAACAGCTCGTTTAAGATAGTAGGCAATCTTGTTAACTTAAAATTGACATGAAGTTTTAAAACCAGGACCTAGTTTAACACTGCAATAACTTACATAAATGTAAATTTGAGATGTGCAACACGATAAATGCCATTACAGTAGACTCCCTCTTATCCGGACACCTTTCACAAATGTTCCAGGACAGGTTTTCAACATTTAAGCTTAATACATTTATTAAAAGCCTCCACCGCTCTGCAAACAAACAAGGCACGTTCAACTTAGGTTACAGATTATTTTTTACACATCTATTACCTACCTACTTAATGAAGAGTATTTTTACATTTTGAGTAAGTAGGCCTAAACAATATTCAAAAATGAAAATTAAAAGTTCTGTAAAAATTGCTTTTATTGTGTGCGCCCTGTCAGCAATGACTGTCGAATTACGGTACACAGACTGTTGCCAGGTGTCAAGTTTATGAGGGTTTACTGTATTTTAATACCTAAGTTATTAGGTACTGATTATTGTTAATAATATAAAATAATAAAATCTTTGAATCTTGTTATTCTATCATGGTGTTGGATTGGCTTGTTTTTCTCTCTTTTAGTTATAGTCCAGTCAAATGGTAGTTGAACGTTACAAAAAATAACTGTTACGAGTTTTTTTCTTAACTTTATGTTTTTTGGGGCGCTGAATCCGAATCTGAAGAGATCCAACAAAAATTCCTTGTGCGTTTTG
Source organism: Macrosteles quadrilineatus (assembly GCF_028750875.1). NCBI lineage: Eukaryota > Metazoa > Arthropoda > Insecta > Hemiptera > Cicadellidae > Macrosteles > Macrosteles quadrilineatus. The sequence continues at coordinate 115,261,102 of NW_026542602.1, read as the reverse complement.
AGCTAGACGCAAAAAATATGAAAATTTTCGCACTTTTTTCAGTTTCTTGCTTATACCTCGGAAACTATACATTCTACTAAATTTTACCAAATGTGAAAATGAAAGATCATGAAATTTCCTACAAAATACATATGCACCATTCTTTATCAAACGCACAATTAGCTCACTAGAGTGCGCTCCAAAAAGAGAAAAAATCACATTTTTGTAAAAAACACGTTTATTGCCAGATTTTCATATTTATTACTGAAAGTACGCGTTTATTGAAGGTGGACTATGTAAGTAAATTAAGTTTAAATACTTTTCACCAGACTATGATGTTTTTGGCTGTATTACATACGTTAATTGGTGGCTGAAAGTTACGTTTTGCTGGCCATGCCAGCTGTCATCGTTATTTGGGGACCGAGCACGTTTTTACAGGCCGGGGCCGCAAAATCAGCTGTCCGCATACTTACTTAAAACATGAATGCATTTTAAATACACAATCAAAATTCATAGCATTGCAATAGAATTGTGTTATTGTCACTGTTGCCTAGTAACTATTTATTTTTATTTTTGCTGATTCCTCAAACTATTTCTTCACATAACCTTAAAGTTGTAGTAGTGTTGACTATCAGTGTGCATTGATTATTATAGTGGTGAATAGTGGTAATAGGGTATAGTGTGGTGAGAAATAGCGTTCGTACCACGGACCAAAATGGTTTTGCAGCTCTCGATTGATTTAAGTTCTCGACTTCGTCTCGAACTTAAAAACTATCTCGAGCCGGAAAAAACCTCTTTTTCGGCCCTATGTACGAAATATACTATTACATGTAAGCCCCAATTAGTGTACAATTAAAACATATCGAAACTTATTTCAGAACATATAGATGCAAAGACGATAATTGGGACCCGATCCAAAAAGACAAAAATTTTACATTGTTGTAAACAACTTTTTTGCCATATTTTCACATGTATTATTTAAAGTACAGCGTTTCAACTCATTTTCTCTTCTGTAACTTATTTCACTATCTATTTAACTTAATTCTAGCTTCAAAAAAACCCTCTCAAATAATTACTTTCACCAAAAACACCTAAAATTTATCATGAACGAAAGGACAAATATTCTGTGAAACATAACTTGCCATAGTTAGACATTTATTTTTACAACTATACAGTAGCCTATGGTTGGTTAACCTGTAAGTTGAATAAGAAAGCATTATCGTACACAGTTTTAACATAAACAGCTAATTATAACATATTCTCTTTTTATTTTTTTACAAACATTGACGTGACATAAAACGCCAATTTCACTTGTAAGACGCCTTCACAATCCGTCGTCCCGATTAACTATGGTATGGCACCTTTGTACACAAAACAATAGAGCAATTCCTCATGAGAAGTACTATAATTGAGGGTAGATTTGGAATGCATAATATTTCTGATAGCATATCCTTTAGATGATTACAAATGCACACATCCATAATTCACATTACTAAAGAGATGGAAAGGTTTTGTGGTGTTCACTTCGAAATCTCTGAGCAGCATGAATACAGTGTAGACAGCAGAGAATACCGAGTTCAGAGGGACGACACAGAATCCATCAAAATCTTGAAATGGGAATTCTCATGTTGAATGATATTTATAATACTTAAATGTTCATTAATATGTGTCTCACATCACGTAAAATTCCTTTTACATTATGAAACAATTATCCCAAAATGCGTATACCATATATACTACCCACGAGCTTCACCCCGTTTTACATCATAAGTATTAATAAAACTATTGATTAGTTACTTTAAGCTAAAATAAACAAAAGAGAATACAGTAATACAAACAAATAATCACACCTAATTTTAATAAGGTAAACAATTGAAGAATAACAAACAAATAAGTAATTTAGGGATCGAAGACAAGGAAGCTCTCGTCATATTGTTAAAGTAACTTCCTAACATCCCTTCCCTTGCCCGTCAGGGCTTGGGGATGCTTAAAGTGTAACAATCAGTGTTTAAAACAAAACTCACGCGGCAGGGACACCTCAAGCGTCCTCCTTTTTTTTTTTTTTTTTTTTTTTTTTTTTTTTTTTTTTTTTTATTGAAATTGTTCATTTATACAGTGAGCTATTTTCTTATTAGTTATTTTTTCTCGAATCAATTCAATAATTTTGTATTCCAAACTGTTAGCATCATTTCTGTCTTTGTACTGTTTTGTTTTAAATATTAAATTCAGCATAACCAGTGAACAACTAAATCAGTGTCTTTAATTTCAATTGTCCACCGATAATTTTAAACTCATTAAAATAATTTCATTAATAGCTACCCAGTTATCAGCGCACCAAACACAAGGAAAAGCAAGATGAAATGTGAATTACTGAACCGTATTGTACAGAAGAACACCAACCACATTCGAGGGACTCTAAGCAGCGGTCTTCCACTGCAGTGGAAAAAGTCACTGAAAAAAATATTGTCTTTGCTCTTATTTGTTCTGAAATAAATTAGATATGTTTAAATTGTACACTAATTGGGGCTTACATGTAAAGTATTTAAACTTAATTTGCTTACATAGTCCACCTTCAATAAACGCGTACTTTCAGTAATAAATGTGAAAATCTGGCAATAAACGTGTTTTTTACAAAAATTTGATATTTTTCTCTTTTTGGAGCGCACTCTAGCGAGCTAATTGTACGTTTGATAAAGAATAATACATATGTATTTTGTAGGAAATTTCATGATCTTTCATTTTCACATTTGGTAAAATTTAGTAGAATGTATAGTTTCCAAGTTATAAGCAAAACACTGAAAAAACAGCGAAAATTTTCTTATTTTTTGCCTCTAGCTCAAAACGCACAAGGAATTTTTGTTGGATCTCTTCAGATTCGGATTCAGCGCCCCAAAAAACATAAAGTTAAGGAAAAAACTCGTAACAGTTATTTTTTGTAACGTAAGGTAGATTTCCACGACGAATTGACTGGACTATTAGGTTACCCTAAGTAAGTTGCATAGGCCCTAAGTCACCTAGGCCTATATGATATGGTTATCAAAAGTAGAGCAGGCCTACTGTAAGTAACTACAGCCAGTATGTATTAAATAGCATAGTAATAAGAGAAAATTCAGCAAAACTTGCTCGACGTGAGTACCTGCATTCCTATCAAGGCCATCACCTTGACCTACCTAGATGCCGACTAGCCTAGACTCAAAATGGCTGTACCCTTACAGTTCGACCAAAACTTCTGTGCGCGTGGACGAGTCACTACTAGCCGAACTAAAACATACGGGTACGGGCTATTGGCAGTGCTGGGGGTAGGGGTGAGTGAGTAGCGAGACACAAATGTTTTTACAAAAGTACCCCCGCCAAACCCCTCGCCTAGACCCAACCAGATCTGGTCGCGCGTACAGAAACTTTGGCCGAACTGTACTACACTAGTAAGCTCTATAACACGCTCCCAGTTGAAGTGCGCGAGCTGGACATTAGGGCCTTCAAAGACACCCTGAGCGAGACTATCTGGTGGGCAAGCCTCTATACTCACTAAGTGAGCTGGACGACACACCACTTTTTGGTAACCCTCCGCCATCTTAGTTAGTTTTTATGTGAAAAATAGTAGCCTATTATTATATGTGACGCAATCTATTCCGACTTTGTCAGTCACCGATGCAGTATTCTAGTATCCAAGTTAGTCATAGATGTATACACGGTTGAAAATACCAATAGTTTTTAGTGTGAAGTTGTTTGTAACAATTGAGTTAAAAGGCCCATAAATGTTTCGCGAGTGTGCTAGGTTACAGGATATTGATTTTAGTAGAGAGCTACAGTCCAAAGCAAAAGCACAAGTCCCACGTCACCCAAATAAGGTCACAATATAGGCCCTATATGGCTTACTTTTAAAATATACCTTTAAGAATAATAATCAATCAATAACATTTTGGGGTAATTAGGTCAGTTACATGAATGTATTTTACAGTTTGAGTCCTCTAACTTAGGTAATTCGACATTTAGAGCCATTAATAGGCCTACCATTGACTTAAATCAATGCTTAAATTATACCTAGGTAATTTAGTACTTTCCTGTTAAGGGGAACATTCATTATTATCGTGATTCCTTTTCGATATAGGCTATCAATATTTTTGTTTTCCTTTACGATTCATATTCCATCTGTTTTAATATCTTCAAACACATTTAAATTAGCCTACAGACAAACAGACATAGCAAATATGTCTAAATTATACTTCGTTCAGTAACCAAGTTACTGAGTTTTAGCTTGTATTAGAGAATAAGATTAAGAACAAACTAATCTTGTTATTAGGCAAAAAAATTGCCTAAGTTATATATTGGATTATGAAATGAAACTATTCTAAACTAACCTAATAGGCCTATAACAAGGTAACCAAACTTGCTGTAGGCCAAGTTACCGTTTCAAAATTCCGTTTGATAACAGAAAAGGCATATGGGGAATAACTTAGGCTATCAAACGGAATTTTGAAATGTTACAGCAAGTTTGGTTGGTTAAGAACAGTTTCATATCAATATAGGCCTAATATGTTTTTATTATTGTTTGTTGATACTGAACAATATTTATTTATCATAGTTTTCAGCTGATAAGTTTCTATTTGTTAATATCAATATATCAAATAAAAAAATAAATTATCGATAGGCCTATAAAAAAAGAAATAATTGATAATAAATGTTCTCTTTAACAGGAAAGTACCGGTAATTTAATTTAGTCCTAGCATGCCAGCGATGTTGAGAAAGCTTACGAATTAACCTTGACTTAAAGTTAGGCCTACTAAAAAGGATGAGAAAATGGCATAAGTTAAAGACATTTTAAAATATATAGGCCTATGGTCGTTAGGCATTTACACGCAAGTAGACTAATTTATTTTGATCTTGTCAAGGAATGGGCCTAGCCCATTCACACAAATTGTACATATTGTAGATATATAAATTCAGGGCCCCATGCAGGAATGAAAATAAATAAAGTAGCCTAGGCCTACTGTGTAGGCCTATCTATATATAAAGCCAAAAGTACCCATGAACTTTTGAGAAAACTATAAGTCACACTCCCATAAACCATATAACTTACTTAAAATGTTCGTCATGACGAGAAACCTTGCGCAAAACTATCCATTGTTTCATAAATTGGCCTTTAAGGTCGTAAATCCTTTCTAAAGAGAACTTTCCATATATCTAATGTAAAAAGTATCTCAGCTGTACTCATTTGTTTGTATTACTGTATTCTATTTTGTTTCTTTCAGCTTAACTTAACCAATCAATAATTGTATTAATACTTATGAAGTCAAACGGGGTGAAGCCCGTGCGTAACAGCTCGTTTAAGATAGTAGGCAATCTTGTTAACTTAAAATTGACATGAAGTTTTAAAACCAGGACCTAGTTTAACAATGCAATAACTTAGATAAATGTAAATTTGAGATGTGCAACACTATAAATGCCATTACAGTAGACTCCCTCTTATCCGGACACCTTTAAACCGGACTACACTCGGCAGAAATGACATCTCTTTAACCGGACAATTTTTATCAGCACATTGGTTTAACCGGACTAGATCGGCAGGAAGTAGGCAGTACTGAAACGACTGTTCTCGTGGGAAAGATTTGAGACCAGTGATCACGTGTCTAAATACGATGTTCTCCTAAATTTAAGTCGAATATCACCCGTTATCCGGACTGGCCACGGTCCCGTGGAGTACGGATAAGAGGGAGTCTACTGTATTAGAACTGTTAAGTCATTTCATACGAACTAATGCTGTATTGGGGTTTAAAACAACAGCACCATTATTTTATTCACAGAGGACACGCGTCCGGTAACCAGGCGTGGATAAGCATCCAGCAGTGACGTCACCAAGTTATGGGGGTCCGGAACACCATTACCACAACAATACGATGCACAGCCATTGGTGTTTGTGATGTAACTTAGTGGATAGAGTGCTCGGCTGATATGCAAGAGGTCCCTGGTTTGAATCCTATCGGTAACTTTAACTTTTTTGTCAAAGATTTTGCTTTGAATGCCATTTCTTCTTAACAGTAGGTACATCTTTTGTAATAATTTTTGGCATTTATAATTTTATTTTAAGAACAGAATTTAACCTTCATTTGATTTTTTCATTACCAGCAAGTTTGGTTGGTTATGTTAGGTTATGACAAAGCCTAACTGCCGGACGCCTAAACCACGTCCGGTTACCTGATGCGTAGGCCTATCCTCTGCGTATACAGTTTCTTAACTGGGCTACGCTAATATTGATTGAAACTATCGAATTGAAAATATTGATTAATAATCGATATTTTAAAATATATCTATTATAAAATTAAACTATCATAACCTAACCTAACCAACCATACTTGCTGATGGTGAAAAAATCGCATTAAGGTTTACTAATCGAATCGATAGTTTCAATCAATATTAGCGTAGCCCAGTTAAGAAACTGCACCCCCTACAGCTAATAACATTGTATGGTATTTATTCTTCCAACGGTAACACCATTTTTATATTCAAAAATACATTAGGCCTAATATAAATAGATTAAATCACTGCATAAACATAGCATAGGTCTATGCGAGACTGCAACATTTAACAGAACATTGAATGTGAAAGCCAGTGATGACTGATAAGAATAAGACCATGCTATCTTATAGCCTAAAAAAAACATTTAAGACATTTTCATCTCATTTTCCACACAGCCACAGCCTAGGCGTACGGTAGGCTACTTAAGCTAGGCCTACCTGTATGGAAAAACTAGGTACAGTAGTAGATTTTTCCCAAACAAAACTATATAGTATGATCCTGGTGCACCAAATACATAAATTAAGAATCATATTATGGCAATTATTTTATTTAAAATTCATTGGAAACCTTTAATTTGAAAATTATTTAGTTCTATCAGCTAACCTCAACTTGATGACAAAAACACTGACTGACTACTGACTGAGACTGACTGACTGACTCGACAGTCGACTTGTCTTGACTGTGACTGTGACTGTAGACTGAACTGAACTGGAGTAACTGAACTGAACTGGAACTGAAGTCTCCGTCAGATAGTGGAACAGAGCCTTGGACAGAGAGAGAGAGAGTCAGGGGGGTGGTCAGAGGACGCTCCGTGACGCACGACGTCACGATTTCATGACGTTCACACTTTTTCCCAGCAGGGCCGATGTAAATAAAAAAATGGTGGTTGTATTTGAATGCGATCACGGTAAATTGCTTATAACCTCGCAGCCGTGTAGACATCATAATCGTCTCCCGCGTTTGCGACAAGATTCTTACTATTTTCCGCGGTCGGGTCGTTTAGACATGGTCTACCATTATCGAGGCAATATGAGGGATATGAGCATATCCCGAGGTCGTGAGGAGATTTTCATCGTCTACCGCAAATGGGGCAAAATTCTTATCTTTTCCCGCGGTCGTTAGGACATTATCCTCGTCTTGCGCGATCGCGGTCAAATTCTGACCACCCCTCGCGGCCGTGAAGACATCATTATATCGTCCCCCGCGGTCGTGTGGACATAGTAATCGCCTCCCGCGATTGTGGCAAAATTGTAATCATTTCCCTCGGTCTTGTGGAGATCATCATCCTCTTCCGCAAATTAGGAAAAGTAATAACGTTTTCCCGCGATCGTGTGGCCATTATCATCGTCTTCCGTGATCGCGGCAATATTCTGATCATCCCTCGTGGCCGTGTAGAAATCATTATTGTATCTCTCGCGGTCCTGTAGACATCGTAATCGTCTCCCGTAGTCTTGAAGACATCGTAATCGTCTCCCGCGTGATTGCGGAAAAACGGCAATCATCCCCAACGGACATATGGAGGTCATCGTCAATTGAAAACTCCAGGTAGAAATACAAAATTCACACATAATTCCCGGTTCAAACAACTCCCACGCGATTCTGGGATTTCCCGGTCGCCTCAACCCAAGATACCAAGATCGGACAAAAGATAACTGAAATATAAAGTTTTTTTGTGTAAAAATAAGGCAAAATTAAGGGTTCCCCCGACTAACTTTGCCTTATTTTTACACAAAAAACTTTATATTTCAGTTATCTTTTATTCTTTTGTCCGATCTTTTTGATCTTGGTATCGTTTGATAGGGAATTACAAATTCTAAAAAAAAAGTATTCTTGACATTTTTCATAGAACCATGTTTTATCTATGATAGAACTAGCCTTTTTTGAGTTATTTAAGTTAGAAAAATTTAAACGGCCGCCATTTTGAAATTTACAATTGGAATAACTTTATTATTTTTTTCGATTATAGGTCTTTTGTATGTTAACATGGTTACGAAATTTTATAACCATCGAACAAAAAACTTTACAGATAAAAATATTTTTGTATAAAAAAAAACAAAATGGCGGATAACTGGGTAAATAATGCATTTTCGGACATACCTTCACTGAAACTTTTTTCTTCCTTTCAGTATGAGGATTCATTTCCCAAAGTCCTGAAACGTTTTTTATGGACACCCTGTGTACAGGGTGATTGATATAAGTGTGCCAGCCGTTTTATTCGCAAACTATAAGAGATATCAAAAAAAGTTAAATGGTAAGTGCCTTGGATTTTTTATTTAAAAAATTGTAGTCAAGTCAAAAAAATTATTTTAGCCGCCATTTTTCCAATATGGCCGCCAACTTTGATTTTTCTTATGGAACATCCTGTATTTTATGATGTATTCTGGTAGAAAATGTGATTTTAAGACGATTTTATTCTTGTGATTTTTTTCATAAACCTAACCGTTTCAAAGATAATAATGGTTAAAGTTTTGAAATTTTTGCATGAGAAAGAGTTTCGATACAGGCCTAAGCAAGCAAGCCAGCTGTTTTATTCGAAAACCATTCAAAATTTCACAACTTAAACCATTATTATCTTTGAAACGGTTAGGTTTATGAAAAAAATCACAAGAATAAAATCGTCTTAAAATCACATTTTCTACCAGAATACATCATAAAATACAGGGTGTTCCATAAGAAAAATCAAAGTTGGCAGCCATATTGGAAAAATGGCGGCTAAAATCATTTTTTTGACTTGACTATAACTTTTTTAATAAAAAATCCAAGGCACTTACCATTTAACTTTTTTTGATATCTCTTATAGTTTTCGAATAAAACGGCTGGCACACTTATATCAATCACCCTGTATATACAGTATACATATACATACATACACATGGTGCTTTTGCAATGGTGTTTTTGGCCTCTGGGGACATCAAAATGAAAAAGTAAATCGGACCCGGGCCTAGGTCTTACCATGCCACCTATGGTAATAGCTATTTACTTCCCTATAAGGAAATTTGCTAAATACTTCCCAATAAAGAAATTCGCTTAAAAGGAAACATAGTGGGTGGGCATCTAAGGAGTCAGGGGCGGCTCCTGGAAAAAATTTCGTTGGTAGCCCTGACAAGGATTGAGAAGGAGTCTGATCAGGGTATAAGAGGATTTAGGGGCTTTCCTGCAAAATTGGGGAATTTTATAATTGAAATGCAAAATAATGAGTTTTAACGCTTTCCCTTTATTTACATATAATTAAATGTCTTTATTTATCTATAATTATGAAATATCTACCAAAATTTTGGGTAAGCCCAGGCCTACCTGGCCTGCCCTCCTATGGAGCCGGCCCTGTAAGGAGCCATTTGACAACACTCCGTGTCAGATGACGGCACTGTAAAGATCTTGTTAAGATCAACTAGCAACTGTGTGTTGATAAAGAATACAGAATCCTCATTGTATTATCTTACTATCTCAAGTTTCATGTTCTCTTTTGAAGCATTAAAAGGACAGGCTTGGCTGGCATCATTACGATTGCTTTGTTGTCGATTGCAATTGGAACCTCTTGTTCGGGTGAGAGATCTACTAAGAAGTTCAACACCACAGTCGCTAAGCCTACTTTTGCTTGAGTTTGCCCAAAACGCATACCTGAAATGTAAAAAGTAGTAAGTTTAAATAAATGTTAAAATGTAACTAAGAAAGCTCTAAAATATTAACCTTAGATTTAAATTCAGTTTCAATGCTTCAAGGTGGATTATTTATTGGTTAAGTCACATCTATTTATATCTCGTTTACCTCAACTTATAAATAAAAAAAATTGTTGAACAATGTTTTTAAAAAACATACAGTAAGCATAAGTGAATTGTATTAAAATTTGCAATTTGAGCTAGAAGCTACCTACTTATAGAATCCACCCGTCCTGTCAACTTACACCAAATCCGTCCACTATTTTTTGTTTGTACAGAGTGTTTTTTTAACTTGCTTCTTTATGTTCATAAAAACTGCAATTAAATAGAAATATTGCTTCCGTTATATCAGTTATATCATTCTTTATGCTTTAGAGCTCAAACGATTAAGCCCCATGTAGCTTTAAATTAAGTAGGTACCTATAATTTAATAAATTTATTTTAAAAAACTGGTGGATTTGTAATGAAAATATTGCTCTTGATTTTTACATAAAGTGAAAGGGTTCATTGGACATATTGACAATTCTTAAGTTACTGGTTTTTAAGTTTGTCCTGGGGAACTGGCGATGTAAAAAAGTTCCCCGGGGGGCCAATGTGTGTTCACCTTTTACATTTTACCTTTTACCTTCTTCTTTACCACTCTCAGACAGGGACGTCTTCTTCTTTGGGCAAAGCCCCAATAAGTTTATTGATGGTCAAAGATTGACCTGAGTTCTTAATTTGGATAATCTGGTTCAGCGTCTCTTCTGTACGTGTGTTCTATGACCTACCTGCACTTCTTCAAGGTAAGCCAGCTGCTATCCTCCTTTTTCTATAAGTAACTATGGTACAGTATGTTAATTGTTTTTGTAGAAGCCTTTGTTCTTCAAGATATAGTCTTTAATATATCTCGCTAAGAGTGTGGCTCGTTCTCTCTTAAGGGGGGTCTACACGCAAGGATTCCGGGTACGTTTTACCTGCGCAGGTAAAACGTTGCAGTCAAGTCGTTGCAACGAAATGTGTCCACACGGTACAGGTTTCAGCACCATCTTTTAGTATACTGTAGTTTTGTGATAACTTTCAGTGTATGTGCATGTAATATTATGGAAGATGTGTTACTGTAGTCGATTTCTGCAGCCAGTGTTACAAGAAAGCAAAGAAATAAGTCTGAGCAACAACGGCGCTGATTATAGTCAAGACGTTGGTTACTAAAAAGACAACCAATTTCATAATAGTTTCTCTGTTCACGTTGGAATCTACAACTGCTTTGTATTTTTTTTAAGTCACTAAGTCTTTTTCTTATCACAGTCACTAAGTTCCTTACTCTTGACCCTCCATAAATAAGGAAAACTTCTGCACAGTTCGATGAATTCAACAATAAAATCACGGGGACATTGGCGAATATCTGCGATCCTAATAAAAAACACACTTGTACCTCTGACAGAGCACGTGAAGACAACACTGCATACTGGGGTTTTGAGCGTGAAGACGGAGTTGAAACGGATGACAGTGTACACACGCAACGACTTTTTTGAAAACTTTGTCAAAACTATGCTCTCCGCAATAGTTTTATCGCTCCGTCTTCCGTCTCCGGGCAGTTTTCAAAGATGCACAGTTTTGCGGTACACAAGCAACGATTTTACTTGCGCAGGTAAAAAGTTCGGTAATCCTTGCGTGTAGACCTGCCTTTAAACATATTTATTTACACTCTGCAGCCACAGTACATGTGAATGAAACAAACCCTAGAAGTGCACTCAACCACTACGGTGGCACCAAGTTCGATCTACTGTTAAATATTAAGAAGAATATGCTACACTCCGTGAAGCAATGTATCGGAGGATAGATAAACATATATTCTGCAAGAACTATCAACGCTAAAAACCTCCTAACGAACGCTTCTAAAAACAAAGTACGGTACCAGATTACTAAAAGATTATTAAGTTCTTGCCTCTGGGGAAACAAATATTTATCATGAATATTATTGCAATTAAAGAGCAAGATAAAGAGCAAGATAAAGAAGTTACAGAGGAATCGCAGGATTCTCAGCAAATTGGGATTATGGTTGCAGATCAGTTTTGTCATTGCCAAGTAAAGAATGTCTCGCTTGCTTTGATAAAAATAACAAAAGCTACATACCAATGCAGTTTCTTGGTCCTTCTCCAAAAGGCATGAAGACGTAAGGATGTCGTTTCTTGACCTGATCGTCACTGAATCTCTCTGGGTCGAAGGTGTAAGGATCGGAATAGTAGTGAGGATCGTGGTGCAGCGAGAACAAAGGGATGATAATCTTCATGCCCATCTCTATAAGGAGGTCTGAGTCTGGCACTTGGTACGGTTGTGTACACACTCTAGTTAGAACCTGTCCTGTCCCGTACAGACGAAGTGCTTCTGAAATTTAACAAAAAGTGGGTTTAAATATTTCTCTATATTGCATGACATCTACAACTCATTTTCTGAAGAGAAACTATTTCATTTCAACCTACCCTCAGAAGAAGTCTTTTATTAAGACAGAATATCAGTTTTTTATTTTCTTACCTTTAATTGTGTATATCCATTATCTCCTTTAGACTCTAACTTTCTCAGGTAAGCTAGCTTAACTCTATTTTTACTTCCCCCCCCCCTATACCATAGTATATATGGAGAAAGTATTGTTTTCAGTGAACGACCGCCATTCTGAAAAAACTGCCTCCATCTTGGAAATTTAAATCTTTTTCTGTACCTTTTGAATTAATTATCCGAAATGCCTTATTTAAGTCTCAAATTAAATGTTTTAGACTCATGTATGAGGGTTACATATAATTAAAGAGTTTAATATGTTCTAAGCATAAATTGTATTTATATTTAAAAAAATATATATCTATAATAATGATATAAATTTACAAAATATTTACAAAACTAAGCTTTATCTCTTTTTAGCGAATTTCCCATATTAAGCTATTGCTGTAGTACTCATGGTAAGATCTGGACCAGGGACCGATTTACTTTTTCGTTTTGACGTCCCTAGAGGCCAAAAACACCATCCGTTCAAATTCATATATGTGTCCGTTAGCAAGATAACTCGAGCAAAAATGATCCGATTTTGATGAAATTTGGTATAAACGTGTAAACTTACACATTTATTCTAACGAGTTCGCGAACCAGCATATGATTGGACTACGGGAACGGGGGTTTATGGGGGGTTTTATGGGGTGTCTATAGTTTCCTATAGGGAAATTCACTAAAAAAACACCCTGGGTTTTATGATTAACTAAAAGTTACAAGTTGTAACTTGTAATTTCCATAAGATTTAAATTAGGTGATCAGCTGATTTACTAATAATATTAGTTTGAAGTTTAGTTATGATACAGGCCCTGTAGATCCTAATCATCTGCGAAACATGTTGTTTAGTTAGGATATTCAAACAACAAAATAGTGACATATTGCATATGGGCCTGTTTCATAATAAATTACAAACTAATATTATTAGTAAATCAGCTGATCACCCAATGCAAATGTAATGGAAATTAAAAGTTACAACTTTTAACTTTTAGTTTATTATGAAACAGGCCCCTTTAAGGTTGCTGTTCTTAAACATATATTTAATTAATATCACATTACTTTATTACTATTATTTCCTTTCACAACCCTCTGACCCTATCATATCCTTAAAGGTTACCCACTTTGTAAAAATGTCTTATAAGGGTTTTTAAACCCCATAACAATCCTCATATATTATTTACAGTATTCTATTCAAAAGTTTGAAAGTAACTATATTAGTTAGGTACTTTTCATTATGCAGGTAGTTAATATGGTAAATATTTTCTGCACTGTAGTAAGTCTAACAAAGTGAGATAAGATAATTCAACCTGAAGACATCAAACATACCATTGATAACTTGATCTAGATAAGGCATTTCGTGTAGCAATTGGTAAGACATTTTCCCTCCATTCCTTTCCACAGCGTCTTTAACTTCTCGGTGAAGTCTCTCCTGGATTTTAGGATGTCTGGCCAGCTCGTAAAGGCAAAAAGACATTAGCGATGATGCAGTTTCAAATCCTGCGATCAAGAAGACAAACGTCTGGGCTGACATTTGCTCTATCGTGAGACCTGCAACAGGAGATTGTTGAGTAATTTGTTGTGAGCTATAATCAAGGATTACATCCCCACAGTTGACATTTTGGTCAAATTAACTTTGATATTCCACTTTTTGGGGACGTCATGTCGGGGAAGTCTTTATGTGTTGAATAAAGATTGGATTCGATTTGAGTGGTAGTAATAATTTATAATAAGTAGGTAAGCACAAGGCACAATAACAAAATTATATCCTACAAATTACATTATTTACATTAGTTATGAATAATTTAAATCCAAAACCAAAATAAGGTTTTACAAATGTTAATTTAATTGTACTTACCATCTGACTTATCACAGGGCCTCTCTCCATTTTCATGACCATTTTCTTCTGAAGATTTTATGGGTTTCACATTGGTAAGCAAGTCTAAGAAGTCATTTCTCTTTATGTTGTTTTTTTTACGGTATTCTATGGTGTCTTTGATAAGATTAGTTACAAAATCTCTAGTTTCAGGCTTCACCAGGTTGATCCTGAGTAAACTAATGAGGCCAGGAAATACCACCAGAAAGATTCTCCTGATGTAACGAAGCATGTTTGTTTTCATGGTTTTGCCGAATATACGATAAAATTCAGTATTTTGATCTGCTATGGCGTTAGTCTCTATCCCGAAAGCACAAGACGCTATTATCTCCAGTGTAAATCTTGCAAGCAGATTTTTTGCATCAATCGTACTATTTTTCTCTATTTCTGATTCAATTTGTTCTTTTAACTGTTCGCTGCATTTCTCCATCAACTGAAACATAAGTTTCATTTTTCCAGAGGTAAAAGTTGGTGTTAGTTTTGACCGCATTTCTTTCCACTCTTGGCCTTTTAAAGTAAGTAGATGCTTTAGTATGTATTCATCAGGATTACCCATTAAAACCGGTCTGTCTACAAAGTGCTGGAAATCTTTTACCATAATTTTTTTTATCAACTCCGGATCCTTTATTACCAATGCTGGTTTCCTGAATTCTATTATACCGTAGTATCTTTCGTTTGGAAACTCGTTGTATATGTTGTCATGAGCTTTTCCGGTGAATGTTTTTGCAAGTGCAATTTCCTTTGTCGATCCAAAAGGAAACTCTGGTCTTTTATGTGGCACATTTCTCTTCTCCCAATAATTGTAATTTTTTGTTAGATACCAATAAATTGAGAAAACGGCCAGAGCAAAGATATATAGTATTTCTGTTGATGCATGTTCCAAAATCAGTCCCATTTTACCTGTTTGTAAAGAAATAATTAATAATACTAGGTACTACAATTGGTTATGCATTAATAGAGAAACAATTAACTAAAAAAGAAACTCTTTTAACTTTGCTTGAACAATATTACAGACCAATGTTGGTGACACTGATTGCTAGTGTCAAAAGAATATTGTTTTTATTATTTTAGAGTTAATTTTATGATTTGTACTATTGTACAACCTATATAACTAGAATATAACTTATATAGGTTATATAACTGGGGAACGATCAGTTATCTATATAATTAATTAATACGCTACATGAAACTTTGTCGGTTGAACTCCTCCGCCATTTCTTAACCGATTTTATCCATTGACATCTCATTGGAAAGAGCTCTGCCCCAGTGGCTTTGAAAGTTCACTTGTTATCCTTATGAAGAACATAATTGTTTACATTTTGATCAGCTGTATAATTTTATTGCTGTTATTTATTTTTCAATTCAATGAAACGCATTGAGTACATTTATTTACTACTAGCTGTACCCGCGGACTTTGCCCCGTTTAACTTCTTAATTTTCAAGATGAGCTTGTTCGCATGGCTCAATCACGTCCTGGTTGAAGTTCGTTCGCTACGCTCACTCACCTTGTGTCGCTATGACGGATAGTGTTAGCATGATTGTAACTTAATGTGCATTTATCGTTGTTTTGTGTAGCTATAATTTGTTTATTTGTTGTTTTTTTCTTTTAAATGCCTCCGACGCGACGACAACGAAACATAGACAGGAGGCGTAATCGTGATAAACGACCGCAGCTACAGAACAGTGGCGCGTAATAGGCTTAACTCATCACAGTCAGCACCTGATCCTGGACAATCTCAACTATTAGGTTATAAATGCGCCCTAACACTACGCCAAAACGACTTTTCATTCTCAATTGGCCCTCTATCAATGACCTGTGTTGCCTGTACAGCGAGGCATTTTGAGAAGGAGAAAACCGGCCGGAATGCTTTAGGTTTATCAATAACGAAGATAAACATGGTCTGAGTTACATACCGGTAATCTTTGAGTTGATTCTTTAAACACATTGTATATATGACTGATGTTACCTATTCGTTTTGAAATAACTCCTGTAATACTTTGCAATTGCTCGAATTCAAGCAACATGCACACTAGTTTCTTATGATTGGATCGTTTGGTTTCAATAAAACAATGTTTAAAATTACGGTACTGAAATAAGAAAAGAAACAAATTGTAAACAAAACACAACCCCTACATTGCACTTGATGGAACTAACACAAATTGTCTTCCCCCAGCTGATCCTTAAGGATGATAAACCTACTAAGGGGTAGGGTATGTTTTATCATAGACAAAACTAATTAAATATAGACTGTCAGCCAAGCTGCGATTAGCACAGGTTCTGGCATCTGCTGGGAGCGCCATGTAGTTACGCCATAACTACACGGCGCTCCTAGCGGTGGGCGTCAGAACCTATGCTAATCGCAGCACGGATGATGGTCTATATTTAATTCTTTTTGTCTATGGTTTTATCTATGACCTTACCCTCTTACTAAATAGCACACAAATTTCTACAAAAAAAATCTTTCAACTAAATAAACAAACACCTGTTGATTGTATCGACCAGCTGTTCCATTTTACTTAATTACATCATTTAAACTTAAGAAGCATGTAAGAAGTAGCCTTTTGGAAATCAGCCTGTGGGGCAGAGCTCAACAAATTACCATTTAGGGCAAATCGAAACACTCTTAAGCTTAATTTGTATGTTCTCTAGAGCTTATGCCTATATTTTGATTTGGTAAAAGGCCTTAAAGATTACAAAAATTTGACTGTATTACTATTCATTACCTTTCAAGATGCAATACAGTATGTTTTGTGGCAACTGCTAAATCTTCAGGTATGTATCATAAAATTTATTTGTCATACACTGGTGTATAATAATATTGGTGTAGTGCATAATAACTGATATTGCAATATAATGGGGATTTTTTTTTGCTACTTTTAATGTATGTTTCCTTTTATAGAAGTGTGTTTATATAATACAACAAAAATGTGCCTAGGAGCTAGGACTGAATGCTAGAGCTAACTTACTTCCATTTAGACCAACTAACACACACACTCACTGTAAGTTAGAAAATTGTAAAAAAAAGTGTTCACTTGATTCTATAAGTCAAACTAATGCCAGTTTTTATGGTTAAATAAACATAACATGCACAGTAATAAACTTATCTATGAGCTACAAACCATTTAGAATCCATCCAACACTGATGCTCAGTTCCAATGGAGCCCACACTCTAAATTAAGGCACTTGAACTAGATTGCGTTTAATACCCAAGGCTGATAACTCCTTAACAACAAACAGTAAATAATATTATCTAGAGTTTTTTACAACTCATTCTGCTCTTATCTTGCAGAAATTGCTGAGTCATTTCTAAGTCACTCCATTGTTTAGTAAACAGTACCAATGGGATTGTCATGTTTATATGAAAGTTAAATTAAATTTAAAAAACCCAAGCCCCCCTTTTTGAATTTATCTCCTCTATGAGTAATCCAAATGTAATATTGCTTATTTGCTTAGTGGTAAATCACGATCAGCTGTATTGAAATAAACAAAAATCAGCAGTAAATGGCTTCTAATGCTACTTTTATGGAGAACGTTTTACCTTATATCTATTTTGTGTTACAATTTGGGAAATTTCATTATTTTTCCTGCCGTCACTGGATCAAGACCTTTAATTTGAGCCCTCTCCCGTCGTTCTACGACTTCCCAGTCGCCCACAATTTTGACGCAAAGAATCGGCTTACATAATTAATACCCGCCGCAAACCTGCAGACTAAATAAATTAGATTTTCACTAAAATATTCCCTAAAAAATGTCACATTTACTTCATATTTAAATAACATTAATTTTAGTCGTACTTAGGTTTGCTGCTACAGGTAAGGTAAAAAAGGTGTATTTTTTTATTGAAATGTTGAGGGTTAGTATAAAAGAAACAACTTTGGCAAATTCAATTAATATATATCCATAAACAAGCAAACTACATCAGTTTTCTTTTTCTCCAAAAGAATAACACATAGAAATTTTAATATACACTTTTTTCTGAATTTTCTCCGTAATCGTCTGACATACAACAACGCTTCGATTTACTAAATAATTTGTTTAATGCTCTACAAAGAAAATAGAAAATTTTATGTTTTTAGGGTAAAAAATTGGAAATCAATATTTTTACCCCATAAAACCCTATTCCCATGGTCTAATAATGCTGGTTTGGATAAATGTAGGTTTACAAGTTTGTACCAAATTTCATCAAAATCAGATCATTTTGCTCAAGTTAACTTATCAAGCTACCGCACATACAGGGTGAGTTTTAATTGTCCCCCCAAAACTTTTTTCTACATTTTTTCAAATATCAATCCCAGACCACTTCCAAACATTTTTGGGTAGTAAGTACTTCATTTTGACAAGGTGGTCATTTCCGGCCGCCATCTTGGGTCCGCCATATTGGATGCAAAATTTTTTTTCAAATGTAAAGGTGGGGTTGTGACCCATTATTTCAAAAACTTTATTTTTAGCCCATTTTAACATTGTACATTTACAAACTAAGACCATAATCTCAAAATAGTGCTAGATAAAGATAAGTATACACTACCAGTAATTGTCGACCTATTTTCACTTGGTTATGACTGATGTATTTTTTTCGGCCGCCATCTTGGATCCACCATTTTGAAATGTGATAAATTATTTTAAATATGAAGGGGGTGTTGTGACCCATCGTTTTGAACTACTTTTTTAAGCTTAACTCAATGCCGCAATTCATTTTTGGTTATCAAGTTTTATTTATGAAATATTGCAATTTTTTTGTTAAAAATGTCAATATTTCAAAATCAAAAACGAAAATGAAAAACAGATCATGGAATTAAGTTCAGCTTAAAAAAGTAGTTCGAAATGATGGGTCACAACACCCCCTTCATATTTAAAATAATTTATCACATTTCAAAATGGCGGATCCAAGATGGCGGCCGAAAAAAATACATCCAATCATAACCAAGTGAAAATAGGTCGACAATTACTGGTAAAGAGAGAGAGAGAGAGAGAGAGAGAGAGAGATCTTTATTTACAAATCATTAAGTCATTAAGATTGAAAATTGCGTCAATTATATTACAGAAACTTCTTTCGAGAGTGTCTTTCAGAATAATTTATCTACAGAGCTTGCCAGACCAAGAACTCTCCAACGCCGTAGAAAGGATGATGGTGCTGCCAATCCCGGAGTACCTACTGTAACTGTCTTCAGCTTCTCAGGACTAGAACTCTTGATTTCAGCTGGCAGGTGGTTGAAACATTTGGCTCCGATGTAAGAAGGCTTACCGGTACCCTCATATCTTTTACTGTGGTGTGTAGGCAGATTAAAATTACAGGCGTGCCGGGTAAAGTGCTGGTGAACATTCCGTGGTAATCTTAATTGATTTGCAGGCTATGGTGACAACTTCAAGTATGTAAGTATTTATTAGTGTTAATATCTTCAGGTCCACAAAAGTCCGCCATAACACGAACAGCCTCTTTCTGTTTCTGCAGAACTAACACACGTTGCAGGTTTTTCCCAGCAGTGGCGCCCCAAAGAGCTATTCCATATTTAATGTGGCTGTCCAGTAAAGCAAAATAGGCGGTTTTTACTGCATCATATGTGCTAATGGCTTTAATGTGTCTTAAAGCATATATACTGCTGCTTAATTTCTGACAGAGGCTGTCGATGTGCTCGTCCCATCTGAGACTGGAGTCTAATATTATTCCAAGGTGTTTAACGGATGTAACAGATGAAATGTTTGGAAGTTCTGACATTTTTTCTTTTTCCTTTCCCATGTTGAACTGCCTAGTTTCAGTCTCGTTGAATACGAGATCATTTCCAGAGCAGTATTCAATAGCTAGTTTCAAGGAGATGAACGAAAATTACCTCAAGATCTTCTATACTGTGACTGGAAGATAATAAAACATTATCTTCAGCATACATCATTGCTCTTCCGAAGTTCTCTGTATGTGCAGGAAGGTCAAGCGTGAATAGTGTGAAGAGGACAGGTCCCAAAACTGAGCCCTGTGCCCACACCTCTACAGATAGGAGCAAAGACGATCTGGGGCCCATTTCATAATAAACTACAAGTTACAACTTGTAATTTCCATTAGATTTGCATTGGGCGATCAGCTGATTTACTAATAATATTAGTTTGTACTTTATTATGAAATCGTCAAAGTTGATTTCATCTTTCGGAAGCCGTGTTGATTTTTTAGGTCGATGCATCCTTGCTAGGTGGTCTTCGATTCGGGTGAGTATAACTTTCTCAATAATCTTTGAGAAGGTAGATACCAAGGAAATATGGCGGAAGTTCCCATTAATAAAAATTTATAAAAAAAAACTTAATACAAAACTTACAATAAAACTTGGTAAAACTCAAATCCAGACAGTAAATGGAAATTCGCTTAGTCTGCAGGTTTGCTGCGGTGGGGGTATTCAGAGATACATATTACAGACGGGCTAGTCATATACATACTACAGACAATAGACTGACTTGCTAGTATTATAGGATAGGATACTAAAGGTGGGTTTTCCATGTCCTATGTTTTCCGGTGTTGCGGGGTATACACCGAGTGTTGAACCTGCGGAGTCCGCTGAGCACACAATACACAGTAATACGTATAAGAGTGTTTTCCTAGGAATCGTACGCCACACCACGCCAGCGGGGTTCAGACTGCGGCCCGCGCTGACTCATTCTGGAGGAGTCTACGTTGCAGTCCGAAACGGGATTGCGAAGAGTTCGTGTTGTTGAAACTTGAAGTCCACACCCCGCAAAGTCTAGAAAAAACACTAGCCCGTCTTTGTCTGCAGTACTGCAGTGCGGTCTAAAAAATCATTGTATACCCCGCAACTCTCTTCTGAACTGCAGCTTGTATCTCTTGCGGTGTGCCGAGACTTGACCGACTTCATGCTCCTTCTGAAAATAATCAGAGGTCTTCTATTTTGTCCGGACATCCTGTCAAAAATTGACTTCAAAATACCGTCTGGCACTAGGACTAGGGAACTCTTCGTCCGAAGACACTACAACACGTCTTTCGACTTCCACAGCCCACTAGCTCGTCTTGCCAGGCTTGGAAACCGTGTTGCTCCGGACTGTGGCCTGTTCTGTGACACAATTTCTCATATCAGAAGATGTGCTACGGAAATCTTCACTCTTTGAAAATGTATGAGCGTAAACTCACTGAGCTACGTAAACTAGGCCTACTTCCAGACACAGATTTTCACCAGCATTTGTTCATCTTGTCTCTGATGTATGTAAAATTTGTAAAACTGATTATTTATGTTTGTTCCTGCATTTTTGTCAATGTTGATATTTATTGTAAAATAACTTTACACCCTTCTTTGATCTCACTCATGCACTACTTGTTGCCATCCAACTTTCTATTTATAAATTGTAAATATTTGTATTGTTAATATTTTTGCTACTATTGATATTGTTACTACAATTGTTATTGTTCACTATTTGTAGAACTTTTACTATTTTGTATCCTGTAATTTCAAGTTGTGAATGTTTTTCATTGTAAAGTGGCTATGCCGTTGGGAAGTAAAATAAATAAATAAATAAACTAGGAAACCCCGCCTTAAAGGGTGAAAATTGTGATTGGGAAAAGTATAATCAATGGGCACGAATACATTTTGTTGGTTTTGGTTGGCAGCTTTGAATTTGCTCATAATTTTCTTAATTTTTGTTGTTGTTCAGACTGTACTGTTCTGTTCGATTCGAAGTAAAGTCAAGAAATCAACAAAAAAGTTAAGCAAAAGAAAGCATGGTGGCGGTGAATGTCCCACCGGATAAATTGTAGGCTAATCGTGGTTATTTTAACATAAATTACCTTTGTTGAATTATTTGTAAATTTCAGTGTTTATTACTACGAAAAAATGGCTTCATCACAGTAAGTAACAATTATTAATTTTCCTTTGTGTATTCTACTTTGCTTTGGCAACCAGGCCAGACTATTTCTGGACGTGTGCAATGCATCGCGTTGCCTCCAAAATCTTTGTTTAACAAAATTTTAGGAAAACAAAAGCAACAAGCAACCCATTTCTGCAGTGAGTCGGCCTGGAACGAGACATTGAGTTTATAACTATGTTCTAAGTATCATAATTGACACCTGCATCATAACTGTTTTATTTCAATCTTTTCATTAGCCTATTTGGAGTAGGTAGCTGCCTAACATGCTTTGTGGTATCTCTGCCCTCTGGCTCACTAGCTTATATTATCAAAGCCTAGGCTAGGCTAATATAGAAATCGGCGTTATTTTGACATAACAGGATTGTTGCGGCTGCGGTAACTTTATCGCAGCAACACGTTGCGGAGAACTTG
The DNA here is from genome assembly GCF_028750875.1 of Macrosteles quadrilineatus. Classification (NCBI taxonomy): domain Eukaryota; kingdom Metazoa; phylum Arthropoda; class Insecta; order Hemiptera; family Cicadellidae; genus Macrosteles; species Macrosteles quadrilineatus. The sequence goes on along the minus strand of NW_026542602.1, from coordinate 115,238,517 downwards.
CTGTTATTCTCAGGGCCGTAGGCCTATTTACTATGAGGCGACTCTCACCAGAGAGGTTCCTCTTTATTCTGATTCTTCAAAGGTTTATTTATTTATTTGATTTATTTACCAACGGCAATACACCAATTTACAAAGATAAAGATTGAAAGTTACAACAGTGAATGTTTGTGTTTTGTGCTAGGCATTAACAACGATAAACAATGAAAAGAATAACAGTAGTAGAAATTAAAACTAGTAACAATAATAAATAATACTTGTGTGAACCTGGCAATAACTCCAGCCATAAGTAGTTCGCGCGCCCTCAAAAATCTATTGCTGGCCGATTTGCGGCAAAATACGGCCGCGTAACATAATACCAATGATGTCACCAGATAGAGGACACTTTAACGGACACGACAGTATCAATATCATGTACCTGGGGGATAAGGAAGGGGGGGTAAAGTCAGCAATAAGTAGAGCGCGCGCCCGAAAAATCTATTGCTCGCCGATTTGCTGCAAAATACGGCCGCGTAACATAATACCGATGATGTCACCAGATAGAGGACACTTTAACGGACACGACAGTATCAATATCATGTACCTGGGGGATAAGGAAGGGGAGGTAAAGTCAGCAAAATGTAGAGCGCGCGCCCGAAAAATCTATTGCTCGCCGATTTGCGGCAAAATACGGCCGCGTAACATAATACCGATGATGTCACCAGATAGAGGACACTTTAACGGACACGACAGTATCAATATCATGTACCTGGGGGATAAGGAAGGGGAGGTAAAGTCAGCAATAAGTAGAGCGCGCGCCCGAAAAATCTATTGCTCGCCGATTTGCGGCAAAATACGGCCGCGTAACATAATACCGATGATGTCACCAGATAGAGGACACTTTAACGGACACGACAGTATCAATATCATGTACCTGGGGGATAAGGAAGGGGAGGTAAAGTCAGCAATAAGTAGAGCGCGCGCCCGTAAAATCTATTGCTCGCCGATTTGCGGCAAAATACGGCCGCGTAACATAATACCGATGATGTCACCAGATAGAGGACACTTTAACGGACACGACAGTATATATGTCATGTACCTGGGGGATAAGGAAGGGGAGGTAAAGTCAGCAATAAGTAGAGCGCGCGCCCGAAAAATCTATTGCTCGCCGATTTGCGGCAAAATACGGCAGCGTAACATAATACCGATGATGTCACCAGATAGAGGACACTTTAACGGACACGACAGTATCAATATCATGTACCTGGGGAATAAGGAAGGGGGGTAAAGTCAGCAATAAGTAGAGCGCGCGCCCTCAAAAATCTATTGCCGGCCGATTTGCGGCAAAATACGGCCGCGTAACATAATACCGATGATGTCACCAGATAGAGGACACTTTAACGGACACTACAGTATCAATATCATGTACCTGGGGGATAAGAAAGGGGGGGGGGTTAAATCAGCCATAAGTAGTGCGCGCGCCCTCAAAAATCTATTGCCGGCCGATTTGCGGCAAAATACGGCCGCGTAACATAATACCGATGATGTCACCAGATAGAGGACACTTTAACGGACACGACAGTATCAATATCATGTACCTGAGGGATAAGGAAGGGGGGGTAAAGTCAGCAATAAGTAGTGCGCGCGCCCGAAAAATCTATTGCTCGCCGTTTTCGGCAAAATACGGCCGCGTAACATGATACCGATAATGTCACCAGATAGAGGAAACTTTAACGGACACGACAGTATCAATATCATGTACCTGGGGGATAAGAAAGGGGGGTAAAATCAGCAATAAGTAGTGCGCTCGCCCTAAAAAATATATTGCCGGCCGATTTGCAGCAAAATACGGCCGCGTAACATAATACCGATGATGTCACCAGATAGAAACACTTTAACGGACACGACAGTATCAATATCATGTACCTGGCGGATAAGAACGCGCGCGCTACTTATTGCTGACTTTACCCCCCTTCCTTATCCCCCAGGTACATGATATATATACTGTCGTGTCCGTTAAAGTGTCCTCTATCTGGTGACATCATCGGTATTATGATACGCGGCCGTATTTTGCCGCAAATCGGCGAGCAATAGATTTTTCGGGCGCGCGCTCTACTTATTGCTGACTTTACCCCCCCTTCCATATCCCCCAGGTACATGATATTGATACTGTCGTGTCCGTTAAAGTGTCCTCTATCTGGTGACATCATCGGTATTATGATACGCGGCCGTATTTTGCCGCAAATCGGCGAGCAATAGATTTTTCGGGCGCGCGCTCTACTTATTGCTGACTTAACCCCCCCTTCCATATCCCCCAGGTACATGATATTGATACTGTCGTGTCCGTAAAAGTGTCCTCTATCTGGTGACATCATCGGTATTATGTTACGCGGCCGTATTTTGCCGCAAATCGGCGAGCATTAGATTTTACGGGCGCGCACTCTACTTATTGCTGACTTTACCTCCCCTTCCTTATCCCCCAGGTACATGATATTGATACTGTCGTGTCCGTTAAAGAGTCCTCTATCTGGTGACATCATCGGTATTATGTTACGCGGCCGTATTTTGCCGCAAATCGGCGAGCAATAGATTTTTCGGGCGCGCGCTCTACTTATTGCTGACTTTACCTCCCCTTCCTTATCCCCCAGGTACATGATATTGATACTGTCGTGTCCGTTAAAGTGTCCTCTATCTGGTGACATCATCGGTATTATGTTACGCGGCCGTATTTTGCCGCAAATCGGCGAGCAATAGATTTTTCGGGCGCACGCTCTACTTTTTGCTGACTTTACCTCCCCTTCCTTATCCCCCAGGTACATGATATTGATACTGTCGTGTCCGTTAAAGTGTCCTCTATCTGGTGACATCATCGGTATTATGTTACGCGGCCGTATTTTGCCGCAAATCGGCGAGCAATAGATTTTTCGGGCGCGCGCTCTACTTATTGCTGACTTTACCCCCCCTTCCTTATCCCCCAGGTACATGATATTGATACTGTCGTGTCCGTTAAAGTGTCCTCTATCTGGTGACATCATCGGTATTATGTTACGCGGCCGTATTTTGCCGCAAATCGGCCAGCAATAGATTTTTGAGGGCGCGCGAACTACTTATGGCTGGAGTTATTGCCAGGTTCACACCAATTAAATAATGAAATGAATAACAATAATAAAGCATTAAATGAACAACAATAATAATGATTTGAGATACAACAAGATCAAAAACAACACCAACAGTGAAATGTTATAGAGCGTCACGTTCCTCTGCTGCCGCTCGCCTAACAGCCTCCAAACTGGAAGCGAAAAGGTCGACTGACGAACAGATCTCGTTCCCGGAGCGCATCAGACGTGGTATGGGTCAGAAGCGTAGATAGCTGGTCGACGCATGGTCTAGCTCAAACAAGCGTTGATGCCTGGTACTTCTGGGAACGTGCAAGTTGATCCTCTCGAGCAGAAAAGGGCAGCTGATCTGGTTGTTAAGCAGCTTGAAGAGGAAGGCAACATCAGCAACTCTTCTTCTACACTCCAAGCTTTGGAGACCATAAGCTGCAGATATTTCCTCGACTGGGACGTCCATGAAATTGAACCCAGCGCGGCAACCAAGATGTCTCACGAAGCGTCTCTGTACTGATTCAAGATGATTGATTTGGCCGAGGAGGTAGGGTGACCAGACCACAGAGGCGTACTCGAGCAGCTGGCGAACTAAGGCCTTGAACAGGATCATTGGGGAGTTGGCACTCAACCCATGTCTTGACGTCCGAGAGATCAGTCCCAGCATGCGTGACGCCCTGGCACATAGATGGCTTATGTGCGGTCCAAAATCAAACGAGGCATCAATCTGAACGCCCAGGTCCTTGATGGTGTCACACCTTTCCACCCTGTTCCCGTCAAGGAAATAGTCGGCTTCCAAGTTGTTCTTTTTTCTACTGAACGTTATACATTTCGTTTTGGCTGGATTTGCTGACATATCATTCTCCAAACACCAACTGACGACGTTGTCGAGGGCTTCTTGAAGTAGTTGACAGTCAGAGAGAGAGTTGACTTCCACGAACAGCTTAATATCATCAGCGAACAGCAGAAAAGGCACCTTTATATTATCTTTAATGTCATTGATAAAGATCGAGAACAAGAGTGGGCCAAGATGGGATCCTTGCGGGACGCCGGAACTTGCGACGAAGCTAGCTGAGACGTGGGACTGAAAGACAACAGCCAGACGTCGACCAGACAGATAGCTCTCAAACCAGCATCGTGCCAACAACGCCATAGCCCTCCAGCTTAGCAAGAAGATGACGGTGACTAATCTTGTCAAAGGCTTTGCTGAAATCTAGGTATATAGCATCAACTTGGCTTCGTCGGCTAAAGGCATCCATGACTTGGCACTGGAGCGAGAAGAGATTGGTCACAGTAGAGCGGCCAGAGGTGAATCTGTGTTGCTCGTCTATCAACACTTGTCTGAACAAGGACTGAACTATATCTAAGATTAGGCCTTCGAACACTTTGCTTATAACGGACAAAAGGACAATTGGCGTATAGTTCATAACGTCGCGGTTGTCTCCCGACTTAAATATGGGGACGACACAACCATTCTTCAGGACCGATGGAAAAGTGCCAGAGGACAGACTGCGGTTAAACAAGTATTGGAGTAGAAAGGCTAACTCAGAGTGGCAGAACTTGAGCACTCCTGGAGTTATATCATCTGGCCCGCTTCCCTTGGTTGCGTCCAGCGCCAGTAGCTTCCTGTCGACATCTTGAACTGAGACGGAGCATTCGGAGATAATGAAGGGGGTGTTGAACACACACACAGGCAGTTCACGATGGTGAGTGGACGAAAAGAAGTCAGCGAAGAGTTGACACGAAAGGTTGGAACATAAGGGTTTAGAAATACATACATGGTATTGCTTCAACTTGATAAAGTAGGTAACCTTTTGTTTCCAACAATACGATCGGCAAAAATACCTAGGAGACTAGTAATTAAATACGGTCTATTTTAAAAAATAATAATAGTGGTCTTAGGTCGTAGACAGACATTTTTCATTTATTTCAGGTTGAAAATATTGACTTTCGGTCATCGGATCAAAATTGTTTGGTTTTGAATTAGGTAGGTATGATTTAAAATACCTATATTAATTGTTTTACTATAATCGGTATGTACAAAATCAGTAATCACGGCCAAATAGTATGCCCCTTCTGTGGTCCCAGTAAAATCGTGGACATTTGCCATGGTCGCGGAGGGATCCTGAACATCTTCTACGTTTGTGGTAATATAGTGAACCTCCAGCGCAATCGTGGAGACATGTTCTTTGTCTCCTCCAATATGGTAGAATCATGGACGACTCCGACGATTCTTATGGCCGCAAAGAAATAGTTTTCATCTTGTGAGAGCGCTGAGACGTCATCGTCCTCTCCTCCGATCTCGGCGGAATCATTAATACCTTCTGTGGCCACGGGGAAAGAGTTAACATCTTATGTGAGTGCGGTAACATCATCTTTGCCTCCTTCGATCACGGCGAATCCATGAACGACTCCTATGGCCGTGGAGAAATAGTTAACATCTTGCACAAAACTCGGAGGCATCATCTTCGTCTCCTTCGATCATGACAAATCTTAAAGATCTTTGAATACCTCGGTCGCGATAAAATCCTGGACATCTTCCCCGATCGCGCGTGAATAAATCAAATCAAATCATGTTTATTAGCACATAAACGTACAGAGGTTACAGATAAATGCACAAGTGCTTCATCATTCTTCTTATAGCCTAATATTATATAATGTCCTTTCTTAAAATGTATTTAGTAATAATAAATAAAATAGTTGTTTAACATTTGAGGAACTCTTTGAATAGACTAGCCAAAAGGTTTAATAAAAAAGATAATGTCAAGCTTAAAACTAAATAACAGGATTTATAGAATTTCATTATAAATAAAACATAAAAAATGTACAAAACATGTAACTTTAGTCAATGACAAGGTCTTAATTAAAATTTCACAACAAAAAACGATATATATAATATGTAACATTTAAAAATCAACAAGATTAACATGGAGAAGGAACTTTTTACCCTATAAAATATTACCTATGGAAGTAACTGACCTGCTTATAACATTTGAGAGTCATTTAGAAAATCGTCAACTTTATAGTAGGCCTTTCTGATCAAAATACTCTTAACGTTATCTGCAAATTGTGCTGGACTCATTGCTGTGTTTTTTGAGTTATTTGGAAGTTTATTGAACAATTTAATTCCCATGTAAGGAATAGGCCTACTTCTTTCTAAAGATGCCGTTGAATGATGAGGGTATATAAGTAAATTCTGGTTTCTAGTATTGTTATTGTGGCTATTTTTTTCTATAGAGCACCAATTTAAATTATTTTTTACATGACACAGAACCTCAAAAATGTAGGTACATGGTACAGTAAGTATTTTTAAACTTTTAAATAGGCTACTTCTTTACATGAGCTTCCAGGCTGTTTGAGGGTCATGGCTCTTAGGAATTTCTTTTGTACTTTCAATACATTTTTTATTAATTTTGTTACGCCGCATAATGATATTCCATATTTCACTAACGGGTAAAAATAGCCATAGTACAAAATAAGTTTTGTTTCCATGCTGGTACAGTCACAGAAAACGTACTACTATAACCCAGAATGCCAACCGCATGGTAAAAAGCATTAAGTGTTTTGAGCAACGCTGGTGGCGCTGCCTACGGATTGACAGGCAAAGCTCTCTCAAAACGCTTAATGCTTTTTACCATGCGGTTGGCATTCTGGGTTATAGTTGTACGTTTTCTGTGGTACAGTGTGCAAGGCAACTCATATTAAAACAAATGCTATTTAATCTCTTACATAATGGTACATAATATGTTCATGCCACTTCAGATTTTCATCACATATTACCCCTAATAATTTCACAGACTTCTGATTCTTCAAATCATCATTGCCGACTGTAACCTTTATTTCACCCTCTCTATATATTGCATACTTCTGAAGTGAATTATATTTGAATGTCTGCATTCAGCAACAGTCCATTTATTCTAAACCAATTTTCTAATTCTTTTATTATTGTCTCTGCTGTAAATTTAATTTTTTCTGTGCTATTATCTCTAATTAATGATGTATTATCATCTGCAAACATTACTATATCTGTCTTTATATTCATTGGAAGATCATTATCATATATTACGAACAAAGCTGGGCCTAAAATTGATCCTTGAGGAACTCCTGACTTTACAGTATCATATTTTGATTCATATTTCATGTTATTTTTAAAAAGAAGTTTTTTTTGCTTTCTATTAGTTAAGTACGATCTAAACCATTTCAAACTGTACCCTCTGATTCCATATACTTCTAATTTTTTTAACAGGACATCATGGTCTACACAATCAAATGCCTTTGCAGGTCACAACAAATTGCTCTAGTCTGTGATATAGTCTGTGATCTGTCCCATGCCCTGTAAATATTGTCAGTTAGAGAGATGAGTGCTGAGTTGGTGGAGTGAGATTTTCTAAAACCATTGTTGACTTTTGGTTATTAATTTATTTTTCTCTAGATATTATAGAGAAAATAATAGTGACAACTCCTTTGTTAACGGCGAAATAGTGTAGATCTCTTGCGGTCGCGATTTCATCAACGTCCCCCTGCGATCGTGGCGAAACAGATAATCAAAATTATCAAGAAAAAATGTTAAGCACCAAGTGAGGTCTCCTCCTTGGCCGTGGCCTCAGCAATCGCCGTGTCCGCCATTAGGGAAATATGGCCCTGGTTATTCTAATAACATATCTATCTACAACGCGTTGCAGGAAAGCCACGCGGACAACGAAAACAAAAACATGTATTGCCGCAGAGCAACAATAACTTCAGAAACAAACTGAATCATTATTAGACTGTTGTTATATAAACGTTTTGAAAAACATTGAGGTCATAAGTCAAGAGAGAAACTCAACTGAGGCCTACTGCAATTACCTGCATGTGGCGGTAGGGGGAATTCTTTTGTGGCAGGAAATTATATCGTGGGAAATCCATGATTGGGCTCTTTGCTCTCATAATATCCAAATATAGCCTAGTTTGATTTCACATTTTGACTTAGGCTAACTTAAGTATCGGTTCTGATCTCACAGTTCGAGTGAGTCATAGTGAGTCAACCTAGTTTAAGTTCAATGGGCCTACAATTTATGTAGTTTTTAAAAATTATTATTTCGTGTGCTTTTAGCGAATTTCCCTATAGGGAAGTAGCTATTAGCGTAGGTGGCATGGTAAAACCTAGGCCCGGGACCGATTTACTTTTTCATTTTGATGTCCCCAGAGGCCAAAAACACCATTCGTTCAAATTTTGTTTATATATGTATATATATATAGGCCTATTTACGTCGTCATATTTACACAAACACGGACACTGACATAAACACACACGTACATTGATTAAAATAAAAGTTGTTCTCCTGCCGGCTCCCGCGACGGTACTAATTAACTGTTCACCACAGGCCTGTGTTCCGTCCACGAGAACCTTTTATTTTAATCAATGTACGTGTGTGTTTATGTCTGTGTCCGTGTTTGTGTAAATATGACGACGTCCAAGAGACCGACTATGACAAGATACTTCTCGACTTGCTAACTACGTGACCATGACGCAACTAGCGTCGAATCCATGGTTGTAGATATTACAACTTTTTATTGAACTGGGACGAAAGTAAAGGTAACTAAACCACTATTATTTTATATTTGTCTTACCAGTTCAGGGGCAAGCCACAACAATGAGTAAAATATTTACAATCCTTGTAGGCCTACCTATTCATATTTGTGGAAACCATCTTGCTTTGATGCGTTATTGTATAATGGCTATTTGCCATAGAAATAAATAAATATGTGTGTCCTCAATTTCCCAAATATTCATGAAATGTGTATGTTAATATTCACCCAATAATTTGATAAACTAAAATATACATAGCCTAGTCACATTCCAATGTTTCTTAAAGAGAAAATAGTAAGTTTAAATTTGTTTACAGTGTAATTATAACTTAAATAGGCCTACCATACCCAAGTATTACCAAGTATTGACCAACCAAAAAATTGGCTATACAAAACTGCTTTACCCCCTCTATTACCGGTGGGACACACGGGAGGGACTAAGGCTAACATATCTTGTAGTGTCAGCGTTCACCGCTAGAACTGCTAAGTTGAAATAATTTAATTTTTTTTAAATTTTTAGTTATAAAATTAACTTTTTAATTATAAAATATTGTTTCAAATTATAAAATAAATTTTTAATTTTTAAAATTAAACTGTCATAACATAACCTAACCAACCAGACTTGCTGATAATATAAAAACTATATAAGATAAAAATCTAATTAATAATTACTTATAATGTTTAATTAATTATGAAATTAATTTTAAAATTTAGTATTATAAAATTAAACTGTCATAACCTAACCTAACCAACCAAACTTGCTGATAAGAAAAATTTGTTGACAAAAAGTTAGTGCTGCCAGCGGGATTCGAACCCAGGACCTCCTGAACACCAATCCGAAACGCTACCAACTATGCCACGAACGCCGCTGAAATCACATCGTTTCGTTACGGTAATCGTGTCGCCTCAAGAGAAGACATTAGCCACTAGAGATATGACGTCACTACACCTTTAGACTTAGTCCCTTCCGTGTGCCCATTCCCCTCTATTACCATTAGGTAGCGGTTTACCCCCACTATTACCTTTCGTACCATGCAGTATTTTCCCCTGAAAATGACAGTTTACGGATCATCAGATACTAATTTCTGATTCAATACCTACTATTATTATCTATTCATAAACCATAATTTTCACCTTTATAATTGCAGTATCGCCTTTAGTGCCAAATGAAACGTAATGTGTGTAACTTATGTGCACTGCATAGTTCAATGCTGCATGTCATAGGCCTACCCACTTTCAGAAGCCACGTAGCTTCAAATGAAACATGATATTTTTGATGTGATGTATAAGATGGATGTGAGTAGGCCTACTTATACCTAACTAGTTAAACATGTCAACTAGACTGAGTTAATAGTTGTCTTGTTTGATTATTATATTTCTTGCTGCAGGCTTACATTATTTTAGCTATATAATTATTTTTACTGATATATTTACATCTTTTTCAGTGCTTTCAATCAACCTCTGCACCGTGGGCTGTTGAGCTGTAATATTCCACAGTTGCAGCTAATGGCAGATAGATTTTCTCTCGATATGCAGTTTCTGGTGAAGACAATGTACCTCCTGAGTGATTACTTGAGGCAGGGGCGCAACATTACACCTCTGCAAGGAGCTATCATGATAGGAAACTTCCGCATATGCAAGCGGCTCATTGCTGAAGGAGCTGATTTCTTCTCATACTCCTACGATCTATTGACTCCGTTAAATATGGCCCTCGATGTTGGGAAGTTCCAAATAGCTAAACTGCTCATCACCTCAGGAGCTGACGTTTGTGTTCTCCAGAACGGATATTTTCCAATGTATTTTGCCATAAAGTCTGATACACCAGAGTACATAATTGAAATGATCATACGCAGAGGTTTCCCTGTGAACGGCGTTGTTGAGAACATGTACAACTCTACAGCTCTTCATAGAGCAGTGTTGTGCAACAATGTTGATGTCACTAATCTCCTCTTGAGGTATGAAGCTGATTGCAATGTGATTGATAACTTTGAAGGTTACGCTCCCATACACATAGCTGTGAAGCAGAAGCAGCCAGAGATTGTCAAGCTGTTAGCCGAACATGGAGCCAACTTAGAGGTAGAGTGTGGAAAAGGATTCACGCCTATTTTTTATGCTGCTGCCAACAATGATGTGAATTGTTTGAATATTCTTTTAGAGTTTGGTGCAGAACCAAATCATTTGTCTACTGTCCATTATATTTACCCGCTACATCATGCTGCATCTCTGTGCAGTGTGGAAGCCACTGATATGTTACTCAAAAGAGGAGCAGATGTCCAATTGAGTACTCCAATCACTAGAGATCTCCCGATCCATAGTGCTGTCATGTCAGAAAAAAGCAAGATATCAGAAGTTTTTGCTCAGGATTTAGCCAATGTCGTCAAACTCCTAATTGAGAATGGATCGCAGATCGATGTTCCCAACAATTATAACCAGACTCCGATGGAATTGGGTATAATCGGACAAACCTTTGAAGCTGTACAAGTGCTTGTAAAAGAGGGAGCTGCAGTCAATAAACCATTGGATTGTGGGACATATTTCCACTTTGTTGCTAGCAAAGGAAACAAAGAAATTGTAACAACGTTTTTGGAACACGGAGCTGACTATTCTTTCTTTGATGTCAACAAAATTACTCCGTACCACACTGCTGCATTCAATCCAGATCTGACCGTCCTGTCTGTGTTTTGGAAATTTCACTGCCCTGTAGACCTCCCCCTTCTCGGTGAAAATTCCAAAAAACCCCTGTTCTCTCCTGCTGCCATTGATCTTCTGGAAAACCAAAAAATGTTCTTGTCCGGTGTAAAGTCGAATGACGTTAATGTTATGATGGATGCCCTCTCTAAAGGTGCTGAAGCCAGAGGTTGCAGTATGAAATTGTCTCATCCTCTTCATGTTGCTGCTAGCAAAGGCTATACCCAAGTTGTAAAACTGTTGCTGGAAAATGGCGTCGCACCAAGCTCCGTGAACAGCAATAATGAAACTCCGCTACATGTTGCGGCAAAAGCAGGTCACTATGATGTTTGCCGTCTCTTGTTGAAGCATGGAGCCGTCTACAACTCTAGGTCTAAAGTGAAGAAAACTCCTTTAGAACTCGCTACAGAGAATAATCATGAGGAGGTTGCACACCTCTTGACTGGAGTTGATATGATCTTCAAAATCGGAAAGGAAAAAAAGGTTTCTCGTAAAATTAAAGAGTTATCCTTTCTCGTCAATGATGATCTGTATTTTGTTTATGTAAACTCTATGAACAGTAGAGGCGAAACTCTATTGAAAGTGGCAATTAAGAAGCAGTTTACTAAACTGACAGATAGGTTAATGAAGTTAAGAGTAACAAGGAAGGATGTATAGTGTTGAAGTTGTGGTGTGTGAGGGAAATGTCCCAAGTTTGTTCAAAAGTTAAAGTTGGTGAGGTAAATATTTCACAGAGTATGGGAGTAAATGGTGATTGTAAAGTATTGTTGCTTTAAATTGGTCATCATACAGTCATCAGTTTGTATTAATCAAATTATTTACAACTAAATAATTTATTTTTATTATTTTATTTTTATTTTTAAAGAATATTGGATGCAGAAATTATATTTACTGCCTGACATTTTCAAGTTTTGTTGAATTACAATTTAAGTAAGTAGGTGTGACATTTAATAAAACTACAAAAATATTTATTTACTGTACGTCAAGCAAGTAACACAAAGCTAAGATATCTGTTTATTTATAATAGATTGAATTTACTATTTTTTATAGTCCCTCCATTATTTTATAACAAAACTTAGTATTAACTGATTAGCAAAAAGTACTTTTGGATCTTGTAGCTTATTTCTGATTGATGCTTTACTGTAATATAAATCTTGCTACGGACATTACAGACATTTTACAGTAACATTCCCATTAAGTTATTGTTTGGAAAAAACATTGATTTTCTCTATCAAAGTGAAACCGTCATAGATTATTGTCAAGCATTACTTAATTTTTTGCATGCAAAAGACAACTATTTAATTATTTTAGTTTTGATTGAACCACAAAGAATCCTCTTAGGAGAAACCATAGTGTAAATTTTCATTCATTTTTTACCATTGAATGGTTATTTTTAGTTTGCAACTATAGTATTTCACTGAGCTTGTTTACCTTTTATAAATAGTGTTTATTTAAATGTCTAAGTTTTGACTTATCTTATTAACAAACTTAAATTTAACTCTGTAATCTTGTTATAGTAAGGTCAAAGTTAAAACTTTTAGGATATTTGTATATAGATAATCATTAAGTTTAGAGTTGCTTTGATGTATCCAGAAAATAAACTAGATACAGTAGCTTTTAAGTGTACAAATTATATTTTTTCCTAGTGTATCATAGATACTGTAGTTAATCTTGTTTTTACTTTTGTTTATATACATACATCATCTACATAGTTAGTAAACCTGATTCTCAGTTTTCACCATTGTGGGGTAAACTACTTAAAAATTACTTGTTACTTTAGAAAATGCTGTTTGTATTTATTTGATACTAAGTTTGGCTATTTAATTTCTGTAGATATTAGACGTACCGACAGTGTTAAACCCGACCAGTGTGATCTTTTTGGTTGTGTATGGCTCAGGTTTTATTTTGTTCAAATTAATTTATTTCAAGATTATTAAGCTGATGCCAGTATTATTTTTTCACGTTTTATGAGGTTTACAAGTTACAAGAAACTGGGCACTTTACTTGATTAGCAGATTCACTCAGCTATTTTGGATCTTATGAATATTTACACCAAATTTGAATTAAACCACACACAAATTTGGTCACTTCACAGTCTGAGGCCACATTAAGTGAACAATCATTTGCCAGAGTCAACAGTTTAAAACCCACACTTACCTACTGAATCTTTAAATTAAATTGTCAATTAAGTACTTTCTTTTGACTCAACAATTGCAAAGTTATTTTTTCTACTATACAAATAAGATTTAAAGATTATAGCATAAGATAAGACTAGATGAGTAAGAATAGCTAGCTAGTTTCAATTGGACTTAAAATTTTACTATGGATCTGTATTGTTATATTTTACAAAATATATTGTTTTATAAGATTTCTCCTTACTTATAAGATCATTCTTACTGTACTATTGTACCAAATTTACTACTTAAGTTCTGATTAATGATTAAAGTTTCTAAAAACATTATATGTTTGATATTTATCCTCTTCTAAACAATATGTTTAAGCGGTGCTCGATTTGTAAAAAATAATTAAGGTGTTGGAACTCAGCAACCTATTTAAAGTTAATAACCTATTTAATGTGATTAGTATCTATTTATGTCAATATTTTATGTTTCCGAAAAGGAGGTAAGTTTATCAAATGACGGAGTACTGACATCCAGGAAACTTCAACCCAGCATCGAAATTATAATGGATAAAATTTGCTGAATGTTGATTCGTTAATACAATAGCCAGTAAGATTTAGATCTCAATTGTCCAATACAATTTTTAAAAATATCTCTCGTGACAACACAAATATTCTGGAGGTTTTCACTTAACATATTTAACCCCCTTACTGTATACAGGGTGTAGAAAAATGCAATAGACCAATGTTTTTTTAATTTTTTATCAAACATCTTAATTTTTATCTTTGAATCTATTTACAATGGAGTATTTACAACTGATCCTCGTGTAATTTTCTATTATTCTTAGTCAAAATTTAATGTAGAACACGAAATTGACATCATCTACTCAAATCCATACACAGGTAATTGAGAAATTGCTGTATTAAGTTTGAAAACATAAAATAATAACAATTTTAACAATTATAAAAATACCAAACAGCACAAACACTACGTGCAACGGCATCTTTGGTCCTTACTGTACGGCATCTCTGTGGATGCTTATTGTCAACTGGTGTGTGGGTAGTGTGAAACCGATTCACCAAAGTTCGAATACCTCACTCTGATGGACGATTATGTGGTCCGTAGAGCGGACAAAGTGCACTGTAAGTTGACTGAACTGAACAAAATAAACTTGCACAATTCGCAAACGTTCCTCTTTTGTAAGTCTATTCATGGTTAGTTTACTATGGAAACAGAATAAGAACAAGACAATACAAATATTGAAATGACATAAGATAATAACAAAAATGAGCTGTTTGATTTTAATTTGATTGTTGTGTTTTTTAGCAATGCTACCAACGTAAAAACCACACAACTAGAAAAATACCGGTAATCACTCTTTACATTAAGCAAAAAAATAAGTGGGGGAACTTCCCCTCAAGCCGCCTAGCTGTAAGGATATGAGCTGTATTTGCATGCTTAGAGATGAAAATGGCTTTACGAATAAAATTTATTTGTAAGCAACAGACATGTCACTTAATTTGATTCATAGGCCTAACTTGCCAGTTTTAGCGAATTTCCCTATGGGGAAGTAGCTATTACCGTAGGTAGCACGGTAAGACCTAGGCCCGGGACCGATTTACTTTTTCATTTTGATGTCCCCCACAGGCCAAAAACACTATTCGTTCAAATTTGTATATATGTCCGTAAACGTGATAACTTGAGTAATTTTTGTCCGATTTTGATGAAATTTAGTTTGAAGGTGTAAGGCGGGATACACTTGAATGAGTTCGCTGACCAGCATGATTGGACCATGGGAACAGTGTTTTATGGTGTAAAAAATGGTTTTTCTCATTTTTGACCCTCAAAACACAAAATTTCTCAATTTCTCTCTAGACCTTGTTAAAGGGCTTAAAAACAAATAATTTAGTATATCAAAATGTTTTTATAGGGTTATTGGTAAAGGAGAAAATTCTAATTCTAAAAATTGTAAATTTAAGATTCCCATGTTATTTTTATGGAGAATATTGTAAAATAATGTAGTTTGCTTGTTTATTGATATATTTGGATTAAACTTGGCCAATTTATTTATTTTAATTATTAATATTTTACTATAAAAACTCGCTTATTTAGTTTCCTTGTCGCAGCAAACCTAGGTACTCGTTAAACCTAATGTTATTTAAATAGATTTGAAAATCAGTTCAGACAAATATATAAATTCGCTTAGTCGGCAGGTATGCTGCGGCGGGGGTATTATAAAATACTAGCAGAGTGGGTATTCTTTGTACGGGGTTGGCGTATAAGTATAAAATGCTTATTGCAGTTATACTCATGCTTTGCATTTGCAATGGGTAAGGATACGGTTTGAGAAAATTTTGTTTGTTAAATTTACGGTATGCTATAGTATAACACATCTACCATAGCCATAATGTTCTAACAATAGAAAATACCCCTGCCGCAGCAAACCTTCCAACTAAGCAAATTCCCATTTCTCTGAATTGATATTTAATCAAATCTATTTAAATACAGTAGACTCCCTCTTATCCGGACACTTTTTAACCGGATTAGATCGACAGGAAGTGGCCAAGTGGGAGTGGGCGGTATTGAAATGACTTCTCGTGGGAAAGATTTGAGACCAGTGATCACGTGTCTATACTTGAATAGATACAACTTCCGTATCGGCGTGGTGGGGCGATCTGACGTTCGAGTAAGAGGGAGAACTGCCAGGTTGACTACCTGACCAAAAAGAGCAAGGAGAGCCTGACGCGGTTTCCATAGCAACAGGCGCTGTTGCCATATCGCACTGTATCTCCACGCCCGCACGCACATGTGCAGTTCCTCCAGTGTTATGACAGTGACTACTTCGAGTACAGGTGGCTGTGGTACAGTATACTGTCCGCGAGGGTTTAGAAGTCTGAAGTCCCCTAAGCTAAAAAAATCGTTTTGATGTTGGAATAGTCGTCACATGTGTATTTCACAGTATATTTTGGGTTTACAACAGAAATGTTGTTTCTCACCAGAAGTCAGTAAATATCAAAGAGTGTTCCAAACATAGGGAATAATTTATTTTGGAACAATTTTTCTGTAGGCCTACTTCTTCGCTGTTCTGTTTACAACACTTCCCTATCAGCAGATGTTCTCTAACTATCAACAGATAACACAAAATTACAGCACAGCACACAGTGTAACGTTGCATGCGTTGTAAGCTGGTGCTGGCGCGCATATTCTGTGAGGAAGTGGCAGTTCCCGCTCACTGCGACTAACAACGCGGCAACACCGCAACAGCAGTCTCCCCACTGCTTGCTACCCCTCCACACCTCTCCGATTCGGAAGTTGTATCTATTACAGTATGATTACAATACTCTCCTAAATTTAAGTCAAATACTGTATACAGTATGCATTTAAACGGTCTGTTTTAATGAGTTTTTGGGGACATCGGTTTAACCAGAAAAACCGTTATCTGGACTGGCCTTGGTTTGAGGAGTCCGTATAAGAGGGAGTCTAGTGTAACATTAGGTTTAATGAGTACCTAGGTTTGCTGCTACAAGGAAACTAATAAAGTGTGTTTTTATTAAAATATTAAAAGCTTAGTATATAAAATAAATAAATTTGATCCAAATATATCAATAAATAAGCAAAATACAACATTTTACATTAATAATTCTCCATAAGAATAACATGGGAATTTTAAATTTATAATTTTTTTAGATTTTCTCCGTTAACCACACAAAAACACTTTGATTATATACTAATTTTTTTTACAATCTTTAAAAAGGTCTAGAGATAAATCGGGAAATTTTGTGATTTGAGGGTCAAAAGTAAGAAAAACAATTTTTTACCCCATAAAAGCTTATGCTTCCTAATCATGCTGGTTTGCAAACTCATTCAAGTTTATCCCGCCTTACGCCTTCAGACCAAGTTTCATCAAGATCAGACAAAAATTACTCTAGTTATCGCGTTCACGGACGTATTATAGGCCTACATACAAAAATTTGCACGAATGGTGTTTTTGGCCTCTGGGGACATAAAAATGGAAAAGTAAATCAGTCCCGGGGTTAGGTCTTACCATGCCACCTACGGTAATAGCTACTTCCCTATAGGGAAATTCGCTAAAAGTAAATTATCAAATCTTCATAAAAAACTGGAATGAATATAATTTAAAAAAAAATTTATTAATTATAAAATATTTGCACAATATCGCAAATTATTAATTAAATTAAAAACTACGCATATGTTTTTAGTTTAATTAATATTTAAACACTAAGCAATCCTACTTTGACAATCTTTATTGTGTATCACAGCTTTTTGTTGCTGCTTAGTTCAAATTAGCTGTTGTCATAAAATTATAAAAAAAATTAATAGTGCTGCACCCTGTTGGTAAACCATATTATGTACTTATAATGGTATAGAATATCTAAGAACCAACTGGTTTAGTTGAAACAACTGACTAAATTCTTTTATCTATCTATATATTAATAGGCAAGCATGTTTCTTTAAAACCTTTTTTCTCAGCTCGTGTGCATCGTAGGGAAAATCTACGCATACCGTTGGAAAGCTATTTTCCTGTAGGTGTGCAGAATCCCTTTATAAATTTAAATAGGCTCAAAGATAAGCACAAAAAATGAGTTTAAAAATTTGAAAAAATTAACATGGATCTTATGCGTTGCTATGCTGGTTACGAAATAACAACGAAATATAAACAGAAAATCAAAACAAATGGAGGAAACTCCAATCACATGTTTTATTTACAGTGTGGGGTGAAAATAGATGAGTGAGTACATTACATATTTTTGGTCGAGTTTCGACCACTGGACGACCTCTCGTTCCTTTTAAATATGAATACTCATAAGGTTAACATAGGAAACTCCAGAGCTACTGGGGCGGAGCCCGAAAGGATTTTTGTGATAAGAATATGTCTATAAGGTAATCGGAAATGTAAGCTATTATCATGCCAAATTTCAACCTGATCCGACCAGTAGTTAATGTGTGATTGAACTTCAAACAAACAAATACACAAACTTTCACATTTAGTATGATTATACTAAGGGTAGGAGAGGATTTGAAAAGAAACAGTAGAAACTAATAAATATAAAATATATTC
Organism: Macrosteles quadrilineatus; assembly: GCF_028750875.1. Taxonomy (NCBI): domain Eukaryota; kingdom Metazoa; phylum Arthropoda; class Insecta; order Hemiptera; family Cicadellidae; genus Macrosteles; species Macrosteles quadrilineatus. The sequence goes on along the minus strand of NW_026542602.1, from coordinate 115,219,978 downwards.
AGTCTTAACATATTCGATCAGGTCATGGTAACTATTATAAAATGAAGAATCCTTTTCGATCTAATAAAACAAACAATTTACAGCATGTGAACATAAAACAATACACAACTGAAGGAGCCAAAGAAAGCTCTTCTGGATGAAATTCACAAATTTGGCAACAATAAGAAATTCGGTTATAATGTATGTTTTTATTAGGTACTGTACTTTCATGTTTTAGTGAATAATTTCTTTACAATCCAAGAGTGCATGTCATGGATGTAAAATTTAAATTAGACAACCTGATTCAAAACACTTATGTATTGTAAACAAATACCCGAACGAAGCAATGCTACAACCCATAATCTATAACACAATACAATCTTAACAAAGTAACATAAATAATTGCACTACAGTAGGCTACTTCTTTCACTCTATATCCCATGCAGATTCAGTAACCAAGGATGGGTATGTTTTGTAATTGTACATGTAACAACTTAAATAAATATAGTAGGCTACTAAAGGACTCTGCAATATATAAGGCTGTAGTGAACTGTTAGCTTTTTTGGTAGCTCAGGAGATGTATAGAATTCACAATGAGCAATAAACTACAGTAGTCACATTAAGTCTGGGCGCGCAGCCACGCTAGGGCCCCGGGGGTAGGGGGGAGTGTTTATTGCTCTTTTCCAAAACCATCTGGCCCACACGGCTCTGGGGTTGTTCAGCTGTCTTCATGGCTAGGCAAGGTGGAGGGAATGGGTTACCTGTATACAGGACGGCTAGTAGAGACAGAACCGCGCGCCCAGACTGCTTGCGCTTACTGTACAACTAGTGTTGGTTTATTATTTAAATCAAAGTCAACCTTTAACAATAGCTGTTTACTTAATTAATGTAATACACTTTTTTTATTTGACCTTATAACTACCAAAAATTCCACAATATATTTTATGTAGGCTAGATATCAACTTACTTAAAAAAATAAAATAAAACTGTTCAAATTTATAGTCAGATTTTTAAAAGTACCACAAATCATGTAAAATGTATCTTTAACTGATATGTATAAAAATATAGAAGAGCTGTCTGTTTTAAAGTTTGCATCGAGCAACTTTAAATCTGAGACCAAAGCCGTGTTCAATAACACGTTCGCTGCTACGGATTTCAGTGGGGCCACGGCGCCAGGAGCTAGGAACGTTCCGGAACGTCACCGTTCATTGTTGTTTCCATGGAATTTTGACCTTCCATCCCATCGGCTCAGTAAGACTGCAAACAGTTTCCCCACTATAGCCATAAAGCTGTATAATAGTCTCAGTGTTGAGATCAGAGGCCTGCCAGTGAAAGCGTTCGTAGCGCACATGTCTAGGGAGTTGAAGACCAGGCCCCTTTACTCCATCAGGGAATTTTTTGAAACCCCTGACTCAGTTTGGACATCATGATCCACCGCCTTCTAAATAGTGTATATAGACAAAGTTTTAATTTTTTCATTTAACGCAATCTATCCAGCTATGGCTGGGCAACGATGAATAACCGGTAAAGGTAAAGGTATTTATAGATTTAATTTCAAATCAATTCACGCAAATGGAAATTCACTTAGTCTGCAGGTTTGCTGCGGCGGGGGTATTTTATTTACAGTTGTTTTATATATATATTTTGTTTGTTTAAAACAATGAGAAGAGCCAGTAGTAGTAAGGATTTTAAGTTAAAAGTGATTTTAACGAAAGTGCGTAGAAGCCTAAGTAGATACTTGCACAATACTTTGGTACATATCTGTCAGCAGCGGGTGTTCATCAGATTCCATCGTGACAGAGATTGAATTGGAGGAACTTTGCTTGCAGATCATACAATTAAAAAGTCCTTATTAGTTGGATAATCTTTCTTGTCCAGTCACAAAATTATTCGGACGCAAAATTGCCCTACCTTGGTCAAATTAACAACAGTTATCAGCCTACGCCATGAAAATGATCGTACAAACATTTAATACCACCTGCGAACCCTCTTGAGCACATTTTCTACATCCAAATACTTCTAATACAGCTAAATTCAAATAAATCAAATATTATTGGTTTTATACAGTGGTTGTTAACTGAGACCACAAAAAAAATAAATTACAGAATGAAATTTATCCTTGGCGGGAGCGCCAATTTTCCATAACCATAATGTTTTTAAGTACTATGATCACACTGTGAGAATAATATACTATTGCATATAAAACCTAATTCAATATTTTTACTGAGTTATGGTAGAGCATCAAAGTAGTCCTTGACGGACGGGTAGGCGCTACCCCCAAAGTTGTCTGCTACTTGGATTTGGCCAATCTTCAATTTCCCAACTTGCCAGTGGTGTTCTGAAATTTTTTAACATATCAAATCAGTCTAAAAGAATGTTAAAACGTTTTGATTAATGGATTGTGAATATTACCTGGATTGTGCATGTTATTGAATTGATGTTTTTACACCACAGCTATCAACTAGTGGAGAAAATAAAATCATATAAACAAAGCCATAGATTAAATATACTCACTAATAGATTTGTCGTCCTAATAGACCAGATATAGTATAGATATTGATTTTGTTTGATATGTAGATTGTATTATACTGTATAGATTACATACTATGTACATGTTACTATGTTACATATTATTATGTAGATTGTATTTGCTTTTTTACCAACTTAAAGAATGTTGATCAAATAAAAAGATAATTTGCAAACTGTTACATGCCTTCAGGTATTGTAACCCAAGAGTAATGCACACACAAATATATGTATTCTCAGTGTTGGGGAAGCTACTTTTAAAATGTAGCTACAATTTTAGCTACTTTTCCAAAGACGTTACTTTTATTCCAAGCACATTAGGTAAATGTAAAATTAATTGCAACTATATAAACCTAACATTACAACAACAGAACCAAAATAAGTTAGTTGGGTGTTCCATCATATTTATTACTTATTTTTAAATATTGCATTATTTTTAAGCATCTTATATGTAAATTTCATTAAGTTCAAAGGACATGCAACCAAACTATATTTTAATAGTCCATTTCATTTCTTTAAAATACATTCATTAATAGATGTCTTTTATCAACTATTAAAAACAATAAAACTGTAAAACGATTATTTAAAAATACTTTTTCGTGTTACAGAGCCTAGCCCACTGAAATTAGAGTTTATTGCCTTTCTTTATTTTTAATGTTAACCCTCCGAGTGTCACGTGTTTTGGCCTTAATGTCAGCCTATTTTTTGCTCATTTGCAAGATTTTATTAAAACTGATCTGAGAAGCTTAAAAACAATGTTAATTATACTGTTCTATATACCATTTTGTTTGGAAAATCTTGGGCTTCAATATTATATATAAAACATAAGGAAGATTTTTTTAAAAAAATTTTTTTAGGTAAAAAAAATGTATAATTTCGAAAATTTAAAAAAAAAAATAAGTTTGCGCTCAATGAAATTGTATAAATTATAGGCCTATAAATATTTGAAAATAGCCACTTTGTTCTAAATATTATGAGGATTACAAATATATGATAATATAAGGAAGTAGATTTGCAAATAAATAAGTTATGGGCAAAAATCAGATTTCAGTACATAGCGTTTAGCTAAGAATGCATAGCCCAACCATAGCTAGGAATCTGGCTGATAATTTACATCAATATCACTACCTACTTCTTCAGGATCATCAACCAGCACTTCAAAACCACTTAAATCTTCTTATAATGCACCACGTATATCACTACTTTTGATTTTTAACACTAAAACAATGATAAATGTAATAAAACACATCAGTCATCGGTCCGAGGGTAACCTAGCTGTTTACAAATACACGCACGTCAGCTCAGTCAGCTGTCTGCTACAATATTTTCGGAACTAAAATGAATAGTGCTTAGAGACAGACCTAGGAGAAAGCTTAGAATATTACGGAAAGAACGATACCTAACTCAATCCAGTACAGTCCGATTCAGTTAGTCATAGAGCCTTCGCCGTAAACAGTGTTCGCGAGTCGCTGTAGCGACGCACGACACTATACAAAGTGCGTTACGCGTCGCTGCAGCGACGCATGACACTCGGAGGGTTAAAAACTACATTGCTATAACTTTTAACCATAGTAATATGTTACTTGTTCTATGAATAACACTTTTCAATGTCAATAAATCGTCCTTTGTCATTATGCATAGGTCAACAAATTGTGCTTCAACAAACGTTGGTGCAGAAAACAGTATTCAGCAACCTATCCTGAAATCGGCTTTTAATTTAAACATAATGAAAATTGTTAAGTAAAAATAAGATTTAGGCATACTTGGCTTTGTAACAAAAGTTGGCTATAGTAGACTTGTTCTTACAAGGACTAAACAGATATATCCCTATTAATTGAACTTGGTATTCATATTAATCCAATAGCATACCAATACAATAGGAATAGTCCTTGACAAGAGCTGTTAGCAGGAGCAAACTACTGTATGCTACTTTTTCAATGCAAGTTTCATGTTATATGGAGATTTTTTCGTCACAATTATTATGTATTCTAGGCATATCTTAAATCTCATCAGGAAATTTCCTCTTCGTTCATTTAGAAAATCTTTGTAATCTAACCAAAGAAGGGCTTGTGATGATAAACCACAATCAACAGCTGAAGCAAAGGTTGATAGACCAGCTTTCTCATTATTCTAATGTTTAGTGTTGGTTTCCATTAAAACCCAAGTTTAAACTAAATTGATATAATAAAGAAACTTAATTGATTACTAATTTCCCTGTCATTCACTTGCAAGCATTTAATAGCTTCTCTTGTCACCGGTAACTTTCAAACGTCGTCTGCATCTAGCGATTTTATTTTATCTGACAGTAATCATAGAGTAGGAATTGAGAGCCAAAAATGTGGATAACACTAAGATAATGGCCTCCATGTCCACGCAACGTTGTAATAGGTAATGAACGACTGTGACCAGCTGTATGAAGCCAAGAAAGTAGGCCTAATTTTCTTGAAAATCTCAGTTTGAAAAAGGTTGTTTCACGTAAGGTTGTGATAAAAATCACTATCTCAACCAATGTTAATGTAGCGAGAAAAGTAGCTAAAATTCCGCTACAACTACTTTAAAAATGTAGCGAGCTACAGCTAAAGCTAAAAGTAGTGTAGCTACAGCTAATGCTACTTCCCAACACTGTGTATTCTAAAAAAGTACATTTATCTATTAGCAAGGTCTTACCTTCTGGCCAAGAGCTCATGACTGGGTGACGTTGAAAAAGGTAGGCTTTGGCTAATTGCCACTCTTTACTGCTAGGATCGAGCTAAAAGCACAACAGTTACATGAGAATAACAAACTAAATCTACGGAATTTTCTTCTAAACAATTAAGCACATGACGTTCCAATATACTAAATTATTTGTTTTTTTTTTAACCCTACAAAACGGTTTTGAAAGAAATTGCTAAATTTTATGTTTTTTTTTTGGTCAAAAATGGGAAAAATCCATTTTTACCCCATAAAACTCCCCAATAAGCCCCGTTCCTATTCCCATAGTCCGATCATGCTGGCTAGCGAACTCGTTAAAATAAATGTAGGTTTACACGTTTATATAAAATTTCATCAAAATCGGATAACTCTTGCTGAGTTATCATGTTAACGGACACATATGCAACCAAATCATTTATGCTACAAAACACCATTTGTAAGGTTGTCGTACGGAAAATAGGCTTACATATGTCTAGATACCTTATTCTATCTAGCAAAATTGAGAAAGAAATCACTTTAGGCTTTTAAATAATTGTCAATCAGGGAATATCAGTTAACAGTGGTTCTGTTAGTTAAAGGGTTCTTTTGTTGAAGGTATAAAAAATAATCATGATATGATAATAATGAGTTCCAAAACATTATTGAACTGTTGCTTAAGGTCCAGGAGTGATACGTGCTGCCAGGTGCTTAAGTAAAATCAATACCAAAAACAATGAACAATATTATATTACAGCAATGTAATTGGAGTGTTTGGCTTCATTAGAATCCAGGAATTGAGTTACACTATAATTTTGGTACCAATGTTACTTCAGATATTTGACTTTCAGCAACATTTACACAGTATAGAGTATATAGGCCTTCTGATTGTTAAAACTGAACAGATGTGTTATTTTTTATACTACTAAGCTGAATATTTGTTTTTGAGTGAGATTAGGTTTTCTTATCCTACTAATATTATAAACTAGCAGAGTGCCGTCCTTCGTACGGGGTAGGCATATAAGTATGAAATGCTTATTGCAGTGTGCTCAAGCTTTGCGTTTGCAATGGGGGAGGAGACAGCTTGATAAAATTTGGTTCTTTAAATTTACGGTATACTATGGTATTACACATCTATTATAGCCATAATTGTGGCTATGGTAGATGTGTAATACCATACAAATCTACCATAGCCACAATGTTCTACCACTTCACCTAAACAATAGAAAAAACTGAATTATTAAAAATTCGCAAATTGTCACTAATCATTCATGAAATTAATAACATAAACATAGCTGTTAACAATCCTACTCTGATAGTTCTCATTGCGTATCACAGTTTTTTTGTTGCTGCTTAGTTCAAATTAGCTGTTCTCATAAATGCAAACAAAATAATAGTGCTGCTCTCTTTTGGTAAATCTTATCACTTTTTAATGCTTTTGCATATCATAGAACCAACTTTTTTAGTTGAAACAGCTGACTAAATTCTTTAATTCCCTTTAAATATGAATACTCATAAGGTTAACATGGGGAACTACAGAGCCACTGGGGCGGAGCTGAAAGGATTTTTGAGATAAGAATATGCCTATATGTTAATCGGGAATGTGAGCTATCATCATGCCAAATTTCAGCCCAATCCGTCCAGTAGTTAATGCGTGATTTCAAATCCTACTACTAATATTATAAATGAGAAAGTTTGGATGTATGGATGGATGTATGGGTGTATGGATGTATGTTTGTGACAAGTGAACGCGAAAAATACTGGTCGGATTGGGCTGAAATTTGGCATGATGATAGCTCACATTCCCGATTAACATATAGGCATATTCTTATTTCAAAAATCCTTTTGGGCTCCGCCCCAGTGGCTCTGGAGTTTCCCATGTTAACCTTATGAGAAATGGTAATGAATCTTAACAGCTGTTTCAATTAAACAAGTTGGTTCTGTTCTATGATGTTCAATAGCATTAAAGTTACAAGGATTACCAACAGGGTGCAGCACTATTATTCCTTTTACATTTATGACAACAGCTAATTTGCAACCAAAAGGTGAGTGAGCGTAGCGAACGAACTTCAACCTGGAGGCGAGTTAGCGTAGCAAACGAGCTAACCTGAAGGGAAGTGAGCGCAGCGAACGAGCTCCAACCTAAAGGTGAGTGAGCGTAGCGAACGAGCTCCAAACTAAAGGTGAGTGAGCGTAGCGAACGAGCTCCAACCTAAAGGTGAGTGAGCGTAGCGAACGAGCTCCAACCTAAAGGTGAGTGAGCGTAGCGAACAAACTTCAACCAGGACGTGATTGAGCCATGCGAACGAGATAATCTTGAAAATTAAGAAGTTAAACGGGGCAAAGCCCACGGGTTACAGCTAGTTTATAATAATAGTAAGATGAGAAAGTTTGGATGTATGGATGTATGTTTGTGACAAGTAAACGCGAAAAATACTGGTCGGATTGGGCTGAAATTTGGCATGATGATAGCTCACATTCCCGATTAACATATAGGCATATTCTTATCTCAAAAATCCTTTCGGGCTCCGCCTCAGTGGCTCTGCAGTTCCCCATGTTAACCTTAGTATTCATGTTTTAAAGGAATTAAAGAATTTAGCCAGCTGTTTCAACTAAAAGAGTTGGTTCTATGATGCAAAATCATTAAAAATGTATAAGATTTACCAACAGGGTGCAGCACTATTTTTTTTCATTATTTATGAAAACAGCTAATTCGACCTAAGCAGCAACAAAAAACTGTGATTATGTTTATGTTAAATGAATAATTTGTGATATTTTGCGAATTTTTAATAATCAATCTTTCTCTATTGTGTAGGTGAAGTGGTAGAACATTATGGCTATAATAGATGTGTAATACCATAGCATACCGTAAATTTGAGGAAGCAAATTTTCTCATACCGTGTTTTCTCATATTGCAAACGCAAAGATCGCGTATAACTGCAATAAGCATTTTATACTTTTTTGCCAACCCCATACGAAGGATCATTTTTTAACACTGATTTTTTTTTGTTTATTTAAAAACTTAAAATGGAACCTCTAAACATGCATAGGAGGCCCTATATTTGATCTTTTGTATGTACAGTCTTATCCGGACACCTTTTAACCGGACAACGGTTAAACCGGACTACTTACTTACTTATTTACTTCCGCAGCTCTACAGGCCTTGGTAGCCTTTGGCTTCTGCTACAATTCGCCTCCAATCGCCTCGATCTTGCACCATCTCTTTCCAATTCCTCACTCTCAACATCCTCGGGTCATCAGGTTTAACCGGTTCACTTCATCAAGCCATCTTCTTCTCGGCCTACCCCTTCTCCTAGTCCCTTCCATGTTCTGGCACAATAGTTCTTTGGGCTGTCTTCCTTGAGGCATTCTCTCCACATGGCCTAACCAACCGATCCTTCTTAACCGGACTACACTCGGCGGAAATGACATCTCTTTAACCGGAAAATTTTTAACAGTACATTGGTTTAACCGGACTACATCGGAAGGAATTGGGCGGTACTGAAACGATGAATGTTCTCGTGGGAACGATTTGAAACAAGTGATCACATGTCTAAATACGTAATAATCATTATTGGCTTATACAGTATGCATTTAAATGGTCCATTTTAACGAGTTTTTGGGACGTCGATTCAACCGGAAAAACCGTTATCCGGACTGGCCTTGTTCCCGAGGAGTCTGGATAAGAGGGAGTCTACTGTAGCATAAATCACTAATTTGATCTAACTCTAAGTGTCAATGTTATAAAATTATAAACTAATCAATGTCTTTGATTTTCTGTAACTGATTGTACAAATTGTAAAATGTTTGTAAAAGAGAAAATAAATTCATTATTTCAGTAGTAAATCTCACTATCAGTTTGTATAGAGTAGGTAACAAAGATTACTGTATCAACTTACAAAGATAAACTTGCCAGTGAGAATAACTTGAGCACAGCGAGGATCTTCAGGGTCAAGACTTTCCTTACGACAATAATTCCCCTCAGCTAGAGACATGGTCACCGAACACTTGCTATCCGTCTGAAGCAACAAAATACAAAAATAAAGCAAGGCCAATTAGGTAGCTAAATGTAGGGTTAGGGTATAGGGTCGCTTGGAAACAAGAGGGGTTTCCTTTCCTGCCAAAACATAAAGAAGGCCTATTTAAAACACTTAATAATACAAATAGTTCAACGATTTACATTAAAATGTATATTCTTCACAACAGTGAAAATTACCTCTATAAAAACCAAAAATTTATTCTCAGTGACATATTAAATTGATTAGTCAATTAATTTCTCATGTACCCCATACATCTAAGTCATTGATGTGAGCATCCATCTTGCTGACATAAAAGTAAGGCATGCCTGTAGTCGTGTCGTAGAATCCATCTGCGGTGGAATAAACCCTTGCCACGGGAAAACCTGAGGTGTTGGAGTGATGAGAAATGTGAGCCAACGCACACCAATCTGGAAACATGTAAATCACTCAACCATTTCACTAAGACAAGGATGTACTATATGTATGTATTTGACAGTGAATATGAATAGATTGGTTGCTCTTTGTAGCTTTTTTACTGAACTGGTACCTAACTAAGATGATCTGTTTGTTTAACCAGGATGATTAATCAACATCCATTTCTGTTGTTTTTTGCCTCCTGATCACAAATTTAAATTAATCTAGAGGTTAAAATACCTTAATCCGTCAAAGTGATCAGACGTCACCGATGAGCGGCGACCGGTTTCAGCCCAGCTGTGGGGCCATCTTCAGGCGATGAAGGAACATAAATATCACTCCGAAGAGGTCGTCATACAATCCATAAATACGTCACGAGAAACAACACATAGATACATTATTTACAAACACACGTGTGGCCACAAATTAACTGCGCGGCGGACGGTACGCGTACATTAAGTTGCTAGTCCAGAACATCAACATCCAGAATCAACATCCCTATGTTCAAGGATAGATGGGTTTAGTTTTAAACTGTTAAACCATCAAAATACAATTATCTTTTCTCAGGATCAAACCAAAGGCTGCTCATAAGGAAGGCGCCATCGATATATAGTCTAATTAGATCGCGCTCGGCTGGTAGGTCAGTGACGTTTGCCACAGCCGCACTGCTCCCCCTCCACCACTCGTGGGTAACAGAGTGGCCCATGGCATTGAAGTAGCATTGTAACTTCTTCATAAGACAAAGAAGAAGAGATATTTCACTTTGTGTATGAGAAATATTTTATTTGGCAAATTTAATGGTATAGGTTGTATCATTAGGCTACTTATGATTTTGGAAATCCATGGTCCAATGAAAAATTCATGCATAATTCATGTTTTTTCATGGTTACAATACAGTAATTCAGGCATAATTCAAGGTTTTCATGGCTAGTGGCAACCCTATGAGTACATCTCGTGAAATCTAAGCTGGCACTTGGCCTAGCGCGGGCAGTGTATGAGGGAGGTAGGGATTTCCGCTGCCTCACATGGTTTACTCCCCTTGTATTATGTACTTGAGCACCTTCATATGGGTCGCGAGGACAGTTGATGCAACCGGCATGACAGGATATAATGTTTTTGAACTAGATACTAGTAGCGATCGGCCAAGTACCAGCTTAGATGTCACGAGCTTTACTGCATGATATATGTCTGTGATTACAATACTACTTCAATGCTGTGGTGCACTCGGTTTCCACAATTTGAGGCACGGTATTCCCGTGCCAGGGCGCGATCCAGTTAGACTAAATAAATCGTTGGATAGCACTATAACAAGGGCCGGTTTAACCCATACGCGAAATATGCGGCCGCATATGGCGCCACAAAAAAGTGGCGCCGTGGCGCCAACAGAACAATTGTTTTTACGTGAACAACGTAATTTTGTTTATTTTCGCTCAGAGTTCAAGTATACCACAATAAAAGCATTTATTCTGTTTGTACCAACAGCACTTGAAAATGTGTATATTTGTACAGCACTACAACTCAAGGACTCAATGCCATTTGCAGTTTCGATTGATTTTGTAGTGAGCTGACGCTCGGCAGCGTACGGCGCGGCGCTTGTGGGTTTCATTTCACGACTCACTCATGCTTCCTAGAGCAGAGCACTACGTTGTATTGCTCTCTTTTAGTGTATTAGCGTATTAGCGTGAATCGGTATCGTAATGGCGTTGTTTTGATGATTCGTGATTGTTGATAAGTGAATGATTACGAGTGTTTTTTAAGTTTAATTTATAATTAGCGCATTAAATAAGAAGAAAGTATAAACTGAATAAATGAGTAAAACATCTAGCGAGCCGATACTAAGAAAACAATGGCAGAAAAAAAGAAAACGTCTGGCACTTATTATAAAAAGGGTAAGGCGAATTTGGAAGAGGCTGATAAAAAACAAGCCAAATCAATGAGTAGATTTTTGTTTAAATCATCTGGTGGCGAGTCCAGTCAGTCCAAAGAAGTCACGATAGAAGACGCCAATGACGTAGGTATTTATTTATTTATTTTCCAAGGAAAGATTAAAACAAGCAGCTGATCAGAAATGGTAAACATTGCGTCATTGCCGTCTTCTATCGTGACGTCATGCTTGACGAGCATTACGGATTACGGCCTGTTTTTTTAGTGTGGCCTTGGTTTTGCTTAAGTATGATAAGTAAAAGTGTAAAAATGTTAAATTTCTGCGAATAATAAACAGTCTTATTGCAAGTATTCTTCTAACCTAAACTTATAAAAAAGTTCTTCCCAAAATTATTGGGAAAAAATTCACAAATACGGTTATGTTATGTTATTGGTTTGTGGGGGGGGGGGGGTGGGGGGGGGGGGTGGTGGGGGGAATCCTAAGTGGCGCTGATTCGGGTGTTCGCTTAACTCTGAAAAATTTCTAGAACCGGCCCTGACTATACCCATTTATACCCAGCTAATATAAGAAGGGTAAATTATATTGTGCATGGACAATAAAGCAAAATTGGCCTTCTATAGGAACAAAAAAAAAATCCTTGTTTGGATGTCAAATATAAGTTTTGTTTCAAACAAATACAGTAATTTCATTCCGTAAAAACAATAGTTTTGGAATCTTTATAGTAGTCATAATAATACTAAGAAAATTACAAATTCTTCCTTATTAAGGATCTTGAATTGAGAAATTTTCCAATAAATTATGTTGTCTTATCTGGTTAGCAGTAATATTTTTGTCTGTAGCTAGAATAACTTGAAATGCTAGATCAATTCGCTAACCTACCACACTAATCATAGCACTGATTTTTCTTGGAAGATCTATTTAAATACATTTCTTACCAGAATAATGTACAATGTAACGAGCCATTCGAGCTGTCTCATTTTTAGGAGGAGGATCTGGAGTATGTGATTTAACATTGGATGATTCATGATTCATATCCACTACTTGGATTCCCAAACTAGTGGTACCACACAAAAATAGAAGTCCAACAACTACGAACTTCAGACACATCGTACTTATTTCTGAAAAGAAATAAGAAAGCTTTGGCTATGAGTCAGTAAAATATGGCTTTGAAAAAAAATGTTGAATAAAGTTTTCAAAGTAAGACATGTGCTAAGTCAATTAAAAATACCTATAGTTACAAGAAAAATAAATACCACAAAAAAGAATAATAACCTGTGTTGTTCAGATAGATAAAATAATCTTGATTCTAGGCTAAATCTAAACCACAAGCAAGATGGTAAAACAATGACTACTTATAAATCTTTGAGGTTTGGATTTACATAATCTCAATTCCAAATTCCTTGAAATGAAGTTTGAAACCCACCTTACAAAGTGAATGAAAGTTTAGTCTCAAAAATGAAATAACTAAACGTCAAGATTTATTAATAGAGAGTGTTGGGAAGAAGGATTTTCATTTCATTTCATTTCTTACTATTGGGAGGCTGCACTTTAGATTTGTTTACTTTGAGTCATGTAAAAAATGTTACTTACCTACCTATGGGCCTCGGGCCAAATTAGATCAATTCAAAATCAGTTTGCTTTGATTATTACACAACTGTTGATTATTATATAATGTTGATTTACGAGCCAAGCAGAGCCTGGCCTACAAGCTTGAGAGATCAAGCACAAAGTCAGAAAATCAAGCTTGTGCCAATTTTCTCAGTACTCAATACAATTATGCCCAATTAAAAATAAAAGCTTTCATGTCCGCGAGGATCACGCTCATGAAATTGAAAAATTAGGCCTAAGCTTTTGCCTCGATCACAGATAGGCCTATTGATGAGAGCATTTCCCCGCGGGCGACGATGACGATGTCTCTGCGGTCGCAGGAGTTGTTCAGAATTTTGCCGCGATTGCGGAAGATGATAATGATGTTTCTTTTTCCGCAAGAGATATCTGCCTAGGCTATCTGTGATTTTGCCGTAATTGCGGACAATTTTTTTCCTCGTCACCACGGGTCACGGGAGATATAAGGGATTGGGCCGTGAATGCAGGAGACGATGATGATGTCATAGGTTTGGTTGCAATCACGGCAGACTATGATAGGCCTAATGTTTCATCCATGACTACGGGAAGTGTTCACGATTTTGCTGCGATCAGCGATCATGGAAGACTGTACTGAGCCGGCCCGAAGTAAGAAAATCCCCTTCTACCAACATCAAGTACTGCCTTTGGTATTTCAAGCTTATGTCAAGCAACAAATCCTGTTGTTCGTACAGTTAATGGTGGAGAGAGGTACTCAGTCACAGCCAATCGTCTGTGGTAGGCCTACAGCCTAAGAGTATGAATATTCATATTCATATTCAAACATCTTTATTCGTAAATCATGTACATTGGTGGTACAGTGAATAGTGTCAGAATACTTAAAATAAAAATACTATTTCTATTTATGGGAGGTGGAAAATTCATCAAAAGAATATAATGCTAGATTTATTAAATGCTCCTTTAGAATTTTCTTGAATTTAGATAGGTTCGTTTCTTTTTTTATGAATTCAGGGACAAATTTTAGAAAATCATTACCAGCATATGAGGGTTTTTTTTCAAAAAATTTTAATTTGTGAGGCTGGACAAACTCCCTTCTCCTCCTAAAATTATAAGAATGCACTGAATTTATTACTTGCTCAGATTCTTTTTTTTTGCGATAAGAATTGTTTCATAAATATATTGCCCATAAACTGTAAAAATTTGTAATTTCTTAAAATGTTCTTTTGCCGAATCATCTCGTTTAAGCTTAAGCATAATTCTGATAGGTAGCTTCTTTTTGTCGCTTCAGAATACTATCCATATTTAATATTTTTGTTGACCCATATAATGCTAAACCGAATGAAATATGGGAGTGAATGTGTGCAAAATATATACTTTTTAGGGTTTTCAAATTACAATAAAAGGACATTTTTGATAATGCGAACATTCCAGAGTTAGTTTTGGTTAAAACTTTCTGTGTGTGCTTATCCCAATTCAAATTTTCATCTATTGTTAATCCCAGAAAATTGATTTGATGTTCCTTTTGAATATTATTTGAGTTGTAAGTTATTGTTGGATCTTTTGTAATTCTGTTCTGTGCTGTTCTGAAATTTATAAATTTAGTTTTTTGTGAATTTAATAATAAGTTATGATTGTAGAAATAGTTCCCAATATTCTCTAATTCTACATATGTAAGAATTTCAGCTTCTTCTGGAGAGTTAGATGATACAATCAAATTAGAATCATCAGCGTAAAGACATAATTTAGAATTTTGCTTGTAGGTTAAAGTATCTTCCATGCCCTTAAGGTAACACAAAAATAGCAAAGGCCCCAAAATTGAACCTTGTGGCACCCCAAATTTAATTGGTTGATAAGTTGATGATGGTTTGATAATTCTATTATGATTTGTCAAATGGGTAATTTCCACGAATTGAGATCTATTTGTCAAATAGGAAGAAAACCAATTAAGAGCTCTTTTTGATATTCCAATTATTTTAAGTTTTTCTAGTAATTTACTATGTTTTACACTATCAAACGCTTTAGAAAGGTCCATAAATATGCCAATTGTATAATGTCCTTTGTCTACTGATTCAATGACTGATTCGATAAAAGAAACAGCTGCGCTTACAACTGATCTTCCATTCCAAAATCCATGCTGATTATCATCCAAAATATTAAATTTTTCCAAGAACTCGGATAATTGTAAGTATACGGCTTTTTCATACACTTTAGAAATTGAAGGAAGAACAGACACTGGGCGATAATTGGCTATAATTTCAGGGTCATTTTTTTTGTGTAAAGGAATTATTTTTGCCTGCTTTAATATGTTAGGAAAAATGCCTGAAACAAACGAAGAATTGATCAGATGACAAACAATTTTGCTGATGTAGGTTTTTGCAGCCTTTATTATTGTTACAGGAATTTCGTCATGCCCACTGGAGTGTTTATTTTTTAAAGATTGAATTATTTTTTCCACCTCCCTTTCAGTGATCGGTTTCAGTTCAAATTTTGGCTTTACAAACAAGTCATCAATAAAATCAGCTTTCACATCAGCCGTCACATTCTGTATGTTACGATTTAAATTTAAATCTAAATCTGTAACCATGTTGCTAAAATAACCATTAAACATATTTGCAATTTTACCAGGGTCTAAAATTGTTTCTGAATTTTGTTTTAAAATTATATTTTCTAATGGTTTCTTGTCATTTTCCCCAACTTCAGAGTTGATTATATTCCAGACGGTTTTCTGAATGTTTTGGGAATTTCCAATTTTTTGTTGGAAATATCTGTGTTTAGCCTTGACTATGAGTATTTTTGTTTTGTGTTCTAGTTGTAGTGAAGTAAAATTACGTCACTATGCCTATTGCGGATGACAGAACCAGAGTGAGTTAATAAAGTTCAAAAGTTGTTACTTCCAATTGCTTGTCTTGTGGTTGAAAACAATCAGCGGTAGGCTTAGTTAATCCCAACGATCACATAAGACCAATAGATGGAGCATGTTGGCCGTGGCTTGAAGCCAGTATTTTTCACCAATCTTCACTAAGATGGCGGCTGCTGGCTGTGATGAGCCCTAATAGCGGGTAACACAATGACCTTCAATATGCTTTTAATTTGTTTTCTAGCGTTAACCGTTTCTTAGAAAAAGTTAGTTTGAATAATTAACAACAAAAACTTTTTGGGGGAAAAAACAATTCTGAAAAGCTACGGTAGGCTACAAATTAATTTATAATATAAGTATCTATATCGTATTAAAGTTTGATAAAGTTCTGGCGTTTGGTTTACAATGTACCTACAAATTTTCACAAGATAAGTAGTTTCTGAAACTCTTTAGCCTAGGCTATAATACAACTCTCCTTTATATTCTGACTGGCATATGAATTTTTGTGAAAGAGCTAAAAAATATTAATTTTTATATGAATGCAAAAAATAAAACGAAGAACATATGTAGCCTACTCCGTGTTTTTCTAATTATTTTAGTATCTTTTCTGTAGGCCTATAGGCTTAGCTCCAAACTTGAGTATCTAAACTGTATTACGGCTGGGTAGCTGAGTGGTTATAGTGCTCGCCTAGTAATCAATAGGTCGCCGGTTCGATCCTGAGAAAAGTCAGTAGCTTTTTGATGGTTCGAAACTGGACCCAGCTGTTCCTGATCATTGGGCTTTAAATAAATGGTCCTGACTAATGAAACCGCTGATCTTAGTCAGTAACAAAGCTACACAGGTCATCATCTCAATGATTGATAAAAATAATTGAAGTGAGGTTGTAGGCAGAATCTGCCCGCATGACGCAACGCGGCGCGGCGGGTAGCCCCTATATTACAATTTAAATTACAGCCAAACTGCACCAGCTAAAAATTAAAAAAATATGATCCAAAAAATTAAAGTCTAGCTACAAAATCCACCGTTTTTTAACTTAAACTTACCTACCTGACCAAAAAATAAAAAAAAGTTAGCAGCCGACGAACTTTTTCATGTCATATTTTAAAACTCATTTAAAAGTACCAACTTTATTTGAAGATTTAAAAAAAGAAAATATTAACTTTTAAGCTTTTAATTGGAACCAATAGGCTAGTGCCCTAACTTAAGTACTTAGACGTTTATTGATATCATTCATACGAAGTTTCAACGATTTACCTTTAGTCTAAGTAGGCTTAATGTCGAGTTATTTTGAAGCGGAACATTGAGTTTTGGTGCTGTTTTCATCAACATCTAGCGCTTCTAACCTACAGTAAGATGGAGGACCTGGCTTCACCTGCTTTAAGTAAGTTAATGTTAGTTAGATAGGCGTGCTCCATCTATTGGTCTTATATGATCGTTGGTTAACCCACAGTTAATTGAATGTCACTCATCCTACCTTGTTTATTGTAATGTTGTATATTTTTACGGTGATATCTTGAGAAATATTCATCAATGTTATCCTTCCTATCTTGTTTATTGTAATGTTGTACCCCAATATCTTTAGAAATATTCATTAGCAGTGAATAATAATGGTATATTTAGGGATTCAGGAGATAAAAACTGTAAAGTAAGATAGGCCTAACCAACCTAGGCTATCAAAATTAAAAATTCGTTTGAAGGCACCTATAGAACCGGTAAATAAATATCACGAATTGGTATTCATCTTTGATCTATTTGATATAGATATTCTCAGTAACTACAAACATTACTTAGGCCGACCTTATCTTTATAACTTAAATGTAGGCCTAGTCTAAGACTCTAAAGTAAGAACCTCAGGCTAGAGTGCCAGAATAATTGTTTTGCCTGATTTGTAAATTCCCGTAGTAAGAAATTACAAATATTTACCAAGATTGTACTTACTTATAGTTTCAAGTATGTTTCTTACTATTTTACACTTAACTGTTACAATTATTTCATATTGCCACAAGAATAGGTAGTCAGGTTAAGTTTAGATGATAAGGAAAGGATTTAAGGAGAGTGTTATTGTTATTTATTTGTATGACATTGATATGATAACTTTCAGTATTCTTTCTTTCTCTCTTGTTCGCTTGTAAAAAGCTGGCTTGGTTGAACTACCATGTAGCCACATTATTTGAACTTGCGTCATTAGGCACGGCCGAGCCGCCTTCAGGCCACGCCCTTCGAAGTGGCAGCGTCGCAAGTAGTGTTGTAACAGCAGTTCTGTTTAGAAGCAGCTAATAGTATTTGTGTATTTACGAAAGATTGGTTACTGGACTATGACAATATTGACTCCACTTTAAATGTACAGATATAGATTTTTTTATTTCATATTGTTTCGGTTTTCAATTCTGTATGTTTAATTTTCAATATTTTAATAAATTTATGTTCATAGATTTAAATTTAAATCAATAAAGTGAGAATTAATGAGCTGATGTCACCTGTCTGCCATGATATCTTATGGGACGTCTGTCACTAAACAAAACCACTTGCGATGTTGCCAATTCTACCAGGCCGCGGCCTGGAGTTAGAGGGTGCCATGCATTAGGTCACAGGATAATATTTGTCTCTTGCTTTCTTGAGGGGTTTAATTTAATTTGGCTACGTAAATGTCTTCTCGATCACAATTTGGTTGATTTGATAAGGATCAGACGTTTTACAGGTTGAATTGATTGTTTACAAATTTGGATTTAAATTTCTTTAAAAATTTAAGTAATGGTGGCCATAGGTTGGTGTTTTTTTTTCATGTGGAGGGATTGGTGGTGATTTCTAAAAAGTGATACCCTCATTGGTAGACATCATCATTGACTCCCGCGGCCACGGAAACGTCATCGGCGTCGTCTGTGATGATCGCGTCAAAATCATGAAAATACCCAACTTTCATATCAAAATAAAGACTAAATCCCGACTTTTCAAGGCCGATTCGAAATTCAATACTATTTCCCGACTTGCCCGTTTTTTCCCGACTACTAGACACCATATAAAAATAATAAATTTGAGTTGGTAAATTATTTTACGCCACACTACACTGTTTTGAGGAACTTCCCACACAAGGATTGGATTTAGTCCAGAACAGAAAACAGCTGTTTGCTGTTAAGTTTTACCGGATACCTACCAGTTGATTATACAGGATGGCTGAAAAGTAACTTGCACCCCCCTTAACTTTTAAACCATTTGAGATATTTGAAATCGGTTTGTGGCAACCTTCTTAGATATGAGGGGCTACAATAATTATGGTCAATTTTGAAAATTTTGCCCTTTAGGGGTAGCGGGGGTAGGGGGTAGCTCAAAATTTTCAAATGACAAGTATAGTTGAGTTTGGTATCATTTTACAGGTCTTGACGAAACATAAACATTGACATAAAGAAAACCTAAATCGGCTCACTAATAACAAAATGGCGCCCTAAAACGTTTCAAATCCAAATTTTATTTATTTGTTTTATTTATTTGTTTACGGTATAACACCATTTTTACAGGGTTGACATAACAGGGTTGACATGCTGATCAGATACAATATTGAAAGATCCTAATTAAATTTTCTTCCCTTCTGCCTTTTCTCATGCTCTTTTACTTTTTTTTGTTTTTTTTTTGCAGGATTTATTAAAAGGCAGATAGGGACTAACATCACATGCTAATGGAAAAAAAACTGGTTGAATAGCAAGCATAACAATGGATAGAATTAGGTAACAATAACAATCGATAAATACTACAAGAAAACATGCGACTAGATAACAGAAAGATAATACATACATCAATTCAATACTAACATCACATGCTAATAGAAAAAGAAAAACTGGTTGAATAGCAAGCATAACAAAGGATAGAATTAGGTAACAATAACAATCGATAAATACTACAAGAAAACATGCGACTAGATAACAGAAAGATAATACATACATCAATTCAGTACTAACATCACATGCTAATAGAAAAGAAAAACTAGTTGAATAGCAAGCATAACAATAAATAGAAATTTGGAAACAATAACAGTCGATAAAATACTACAAGAAAACATGCAACTAGATAACAAGAGAGATAAAACTACATCAATAGTACAAGCAATATCAATAAACTAGTGACAGACGGCAATAATGACTAGGGAGCATTGATAAGGAAGCATTGACAGAGAATTAAATTATTACACAAGACCTGTACAATTAAATCACAGCAGAACGAGATTACTGTTCCTCAAGAACCGAAGACGCAATCCTCTTGACAACCCGTGGACAGCAGTCAAAGAAGTCCACATAATGATAGAGCCGATTGCCGAGTCGATGCAGTCTAGGCAGAGGGCTATAAAGTTCATAGTTCGTGGAGCAGTGTTGGCGAGCAAACAGCACATTGGAACGAGTGGATCTAGGTGGGGAAACATGCAGGTCAATCAGCGCAAGCAGATCAGGACAGTTGATTCGTCCATTTAGTATCTTGAACAGGAACATGGCATCACTGATTTCCCTCCTCTTGGCCAGGGTATCAAGTCCAAGAAACCTTCTGATGTCCTGGGTAGGTACATCCCGGTACATGTAACCCATCCTACACCCAATAAGACGTAGAAATCGGCACTGGACACTCTCCAGACGATCAATGTAGCACTGTTGGTGGGGTGACCATATAGAGCTACAATATTCAAGTCTTGACCTCACCAAAGAAATGTACAGTGTGCGAAGCGCCTCTATACTCAGACCACATCTAGAGGATCTCATGATGAGTCCCAATATCCTGGTGGCCTTAGAATAAATTTCCTCAATATGGCGTGAGAAACTCAGATCCGCAGACAGTACAACACCCAGATCTCGAATGTTGTCACTTCTAGCGAGGGGCAGGTTGCTTAGGCAGTAATTATAATCCACAGGCCTTCTAGCTCTACTATATGTAACCACCACACACTTTTTAACGTTGAGCCTCATGCAGTTATCGGTGCACCAATCTTCAACACGCCGAAGACATTGCTGAAGTCGAAGGCAGTCCTCACTAGAGCGAACAGTTCTAAAAATCTTCAAGTCGTCTGCGAACAGGAGACAGTTGCAGTCAAGTACATCCACAACATCATTGACGAACAGGGAGAATAGAAGCGGTCCAAGATGAGAGCCCTGTGGCACTCCAATATGTGCACAATAACCTTTAACAATAACCTTGAGGGTGGCAAAAATATTAACTTGCACCCTCTTTAACTTTTTAACTAGGTATTTGAGATATTTGAAATCGGTTTACGGCAACTTGTTTGGAAATGCAGTGCTACATTTTATCATTTTACAGGTCTTTACGAAACATAACAAATAACATAAAGAAAATAGAAATCGGACCATTAATAACAAAATGGCAGCTAAAAATGATTGAGACAATGGTTATTTAAAGTAGTTTTGAAGTGCCATTTTGTTATCAATAATGGTCCAATTTCTATTTTCTTTATGTTAATTGTTATGTTTCGTCAAGACCTACAAAATGATACCAAACTCGACTATACTTGCTATTTGAAAATTTTGAGCTACCCCCTACCCCCGCCACCCCTAAGGGCCAAATTTTCAAAATTGACCATAATTATTGTAGCCCCTCATATCTAAGAAGGTTGCCGCAAACCGATTTCAAATATCTCAAATGGTTGAAAAGTTAAGTGGGGGTGCAAGTTACTTTTCAGCCACCCTGTATAATGTATTAGTCATATTTTATTTTAGCCCAAAAAGGGGACACATTTAACACTGTATAATATTGGTACCTAAATGGTTTTGTTGATAAATTAATCCAGTTTTACCAGACATCCCTCACACTTAACAACCTAAATGTGTTCTAAAATGATGCTAAACAATGTCAGCACAGTATCGTTGTGTAGGAGTCTAGAATATGCTAATTCAAATCTGGACGCTCAGCAGAGTTTTATTTTTCTATTTTTTCTAGAGGCTCAAAATATTACCATATATTCCTTTAGGCCTACATATATCAAAATATTACCATATATTCCTTAAGGCCTACATATACTAGGGTTGCTTTCAGAGAGGTGAAAGCCAGTTGAGCGGAACAAACGTGATTTGATATTTGTATAAGTAACTAAATGTAAAAAGGTCAATAGATTTATTTACTAATGCTGGTTTTAAAGATTAAAATTATAATAACTCAAATTTACCTCTTCGAGAAGTGCATTATGGCAGTTTTGACCAGGAAAATATTACAGTAGTTGGAATCTGATATTAACATCCAAAAAGTAAAGTATAAAAATGAGAAAGGTAATTTAACATTCAAATGCAACGGCTACATTTTTCACCCTTACAATCGGTTAAAGTATTTAAGTATAAAAAAAACAGTAACTATAAAAAAACGAGTATTAAAGTATAACAACAGGAGGGGAAATTTGACATTTAAATTCAACCGTGCAACATAAAATGGCTGGAATGTAGGCCTAAACATAAGTAGACTAAACTTATGTTTAATTAAAATGGAATTTAATTAAACATAAGTTATAAGTAAAATCGCATTCAGCTGATTTAAGTGAAAACAGAATAATATAATAAGTAGGGAAGACATGCCTTAAATATACAATGTAGATAATATAATTAGAAATTAGTAGCCTACTTCTGGACAGGCCTAGACAATTATCCATACCGTGGTTAAAAGGGGTGAGGTTCATAACTCCAAGTTTTCATAACTCCAAGTACTTTTAAATACAACATTTCATAACTCCAAGTAAAATTATGTCCAAGTAAATTAAAACCAAAATATCATAAGACCAAGTTTCATAACTCCAAGCGTTCATAACTCCAAGATTCATAAGTCCAAGTTAAAATAAAACCAAGTAAATTAAAATACAAAATTTTATAACTCCAAACGTACAGATTTGCAAGGACCACAAGTCCAAGTTTCAAAACTCCAAGGGTTCATAACACCAAGTTTCATAACTCCAAGTGACAATGGGTACAGTCTGTGCAGGAAGCGATAACGTACGCGCACACACGCACCCATTACACACGCACATGCTGGAAGAGAGTTTCCGATGTTGGCGAGATTATTCGAAGTGGTGCGTTCCCTGTCGCTTTGCACGTTCGTCTAAATTGTAATACAAATAGTGAGAGGATGAAATTTACATATTTAAATTCTGCGTAAACTGATGTTTAATACTATATAAATACAATTTAGTTCGTGCAGATGATTAATGTTTAATAATGGAAAATATGAAAAGGTTGTTCAATGTAAACATGAAAAAGTAAGTGAGCGAGGATTTTTTTTATTTTTTGGTCAGATGAAAACTTTCAGCGAGAAAAGTATAGATAATAAGATGTTCTTCAATTTTTGTTCCAAACATTTTTTCGTAAGACTTTTAGTTTGTCCAATAATCGACTTAGATGACCACCATGAGGTGAATGAATTAGTTTACGCGCACAGTATTTTAGCAATTGCCGTCTTCCAACAACAATATTAAGGAAATACAGTATTAGTTCACGTTTTAAAATTTCTAAACTATGAAAAATATTTAGTCTTAACTTCTTAAGCTGTATGTACGAAATTTCGAAATTTTTTCTACATAATATTCGTGGTGCACAACGCAAATAAGTCGTAGTGCCTTTTTTTTCCACTATTTTTCATCTCCTATTTTCGGAAAAAATTTAAACAGTATTAATCCAGGTTAAGGTTTCATCTTGTAGCATTCATTTGTAAATATAAAATTTGATTATAGTTACAATTACTTGTTCCCTCATAAATCTTTATTCCGTAACAAATATGAGAGTGTATGTTAGCAAAGTAAATTGTACGCAAAATGTCTGTAGTGCATAATGGGTTTAATAAAAAAATACCATATTTAAAATTTTAAAAATACTATCTAGACTTGTATGATCCAAACAAGCGGATATAATCTATAGATAGGTCTAAACATTTGGATTTCGTGACTAAATTATCATAGAAATAGGTTTTTGAGTAAATACATCTATACCTAATACCAGATTGTTTTATTTGAGTTAAATAGAAGGTATTTATCATTTAGGTATTATTGAAGTACCTAAATGAGTTAAGTACTTTAATATAAGAATTGATGTCGTCCAGTGGTCAAAACTCGACCACAATCCAAATAAAATATGAACTTATCTATATTCATCCCACGCTGAAAATCAAACATGTGATGATTGTGTACCAGTCTTCAATTTGTTTTGATTTTCTGTATATTTATCGTTGTTATTGCGTCACCAGAATTTTAACTCATAATCCAAATGTTAGTTTTTTGTTTGTGTTAAATTCGTTGTCGTACTTATTTTTCATCAAATTGTCTGTCACAATTTTATTTGTTCAATTGGTGTATGTTTTGTTTAGTTGCAATAACGTTAATTATATTTACCTGAGAAATGCAAAGTTAAAGACCTTCTGTTGTTCAGATGATTTTTGTTTCCCTTAGCATATGAATAATAATTAAAAGCCTTCAGTAAAATGTTGGTAAGGGGCTCTTGGATATTTTCATAGGCTATTATTAAAATTGCTTGACTTTTATGAAAACATAGGTTAATGTCATTGACGTACCAGATATATTTGGCTTTAGAGGGCTTTCCTCTGCAATGATTACAAAGTTAAGTCCATGTTTCCTAATAAAATTTGTAGCACTTCGGCTAACATCCTCGTTCATAGTTTGTAGGAATCTGAATCTTGTAGGTGTTCTTCATTATACAGGCTAATGACGATAGTTAATTCTTTAAAAAAATATTATCTCTATTTCTTCTACTAGGGGGCGTTCTATGACTTTTAATGTTTCAATAATTTGCAAATGGGTTCTTTCAATGATTTATTTTTCAAAGATTTAATTTTTGTAGGACGCTTTTCTTTGAAATGCAGTTTAAATATTGACAGCAATTAAATTGTACAGCTGATCAAAATTTAAACAATTATGATCTTCATAAGGATAACATGGGAACCTTCAAAGCCACTGGGGTAGAGCCCAAGGGACTTTTTCAAATCCAGTTCAAGGCCAGTTTGCAAATCTACGCGACACGCTCTTTCCAATGATACGTCAATGGATAAAATCGGTTAAGAAATTACGGAGGAGTTCAACCGACAAACTTCGTGTTCACGTATTAATTATATAGATATACGTATCACGTTTCGTTTAGCCTACAGGTAGGAAAAATGTCGCTCATTACGAAAATCTATACTAGGTGGCGTTCGCAGAGGCATCCACAAAATTGAGCGGAGTCATCAAGGGTTCATATTATATTGTTTTTGTCTTACTACAGTAAAAACAGTATTTTTTCATGCATTCGCTGTGGGTCTAAAGTAGCATTTTTAGCGAATTTCCCTATAGGGAAGTAGCTATTACCGTAGGTCTCATGGTAAGACCTAAGCCCGGGACCGATTTACTTTTTCATTTTGATGTCCCCAGAGGCCAAAAACACCATTCGTTCAAATTTTTATATATCTATATATAGATATATATATATATATATATATATATATATATATATATATATATATATGTATATATATATATATATATGTGTCCATCCGCACGATAACTTGAGTAATTTTTGTCCGATTTTGATAAAATTTGGCTTAAAGGTGTAAGGCAGGATAAACTTGAACGAGTTCGCGAACCAGCATGATCGGACTATGGGAACGGGGTTTTATGGGGGGTTTTATGGGGTAAAAATAGGTTTTTCCACTTTTTGACCCTAAAAACACAAAATTTCACAATTTCTTTTTAAACCATTTTGTAGAGCTTAAAAAAACAAATAATTTAGTATATTGAAGCGTTATTATGCTCCTAATTGTTACAGAGAAAATTCCAAAAAATTGTAATTTTAAAATTCCCATGTTATTCTTATGGAGAATAAGTCAGCTGTTGTAGTTTGCTTGTTTATGAACATATTTTGATTGATTTTGGAAAATACTTTTATTTCTTACTAAACTATTTATAAAAAAAATCTTTTTTACCCTCCCTGTTGCAGCAAACCTAAGTACCCGCTAATTCTATTTAAATAGGAAATAAATGTGCTATTTTTATGAAGGCATTTTAGTGTAAATCCAATCAGGTTAATGGAAATTCGCTTAGTCTGCAGGTTTGCTGCGGCGGGGGTATTTAATATTTAGGGAGTAAAAATCGTTTTTAGCCTCTATGGAGTAAAAATCAGCTGTTGTCAACTCAGTTGTAAATTTCGATTGTAAACGATTGCATGTATCGAAAATATGTATCGATTTGTGCTTCGTAATCATTTTAACATATTACAGTCTACAGTCTCTTCCCGTAGCATTTTAGCATTGCAGATACATTAATCCATTCCCAAACTCAACACTGCTCACCTTTACTACTTCCTTCACCACACCCTACGTCGTGGACCTGTTTCCCTCTCTTCCCATAGCATTTTAGGATTGCAGATACATTAATTTAATTGCCAAAGACAGTTCCCACACTCTGCACTGTTAGCCTTACTACTTCCTTCACCATTTACTACGTCATTGGCCTGTTTCCTTCCTTTCTCATAGCATTTAAGTATTACAAATTCATTTATCCATCTGCTCAAACGGTTCCCCCACTCTGCACTGCCAGCCTTTACTACTTCCTTCACCACTTACGTCGTGGACCTGTATTCATCGCTTTCCATAGCATTTTAGTATTTTAGATACGTTAATCTAATTGCAACAAACATCCCCACTGTCCGTACTGCTAGACTTTACTACTTCTTTCACAATTTCCTATGTCTTGGGCATGCTCTCATCCCTTCTCATAGCATTTCAGCATTGCAGATACATTAAAACTGCTACAAACGGTTTCCAGTTCCCACACTCCACACTGCTCACCTTACTACTTCTTTCACCTGTTCCTACGTCGCGGATCTTTTTCCCTCTCTTCCCATAGCATTTTAAGATTGCAGATACCTGAATCTAATCGTCATAAACAGATCCCACACTCCGAACAGCTCGCCTTTACTACTTCCTTCGCCACTTCCCACATCGCGGACCTGTTTCCCTCCCTTTCCGTAGCATTTTAGGAATGTTGTGACCTTAATCTAATCGTCATAAACAGTTTCCATACTCCAGACTGTTCACCTTTACTACTTCCTTAACCTCTTCATACGTCACGAACCTCAAGCTAGTGTCGTCATTTGATTATAGTACCTGGGGACCGAGCTTTGCTCGGGGAAAATCATTAGTTCACCCTGAAAGCACCGTAGTATTGGAGATACATAAATCCACACATCTACATCCTACACAATTTCCTACGTCATGGATCTGTTTCCCTCCATTCCATTGCATTTAAAGATTGCAGATACCTTAATCTAATCGTCATAAACAGTTCCCACACTCCGGACTACTACACCGATGGGGAGGTGAGAGACTACTCAGCTCACCTTGACTACTTCCTTCACCACTTCCTACGTCGCGGACCTGTTTTCCTCCCTTCCCATAGCATTTTAGGATTGCAAATACCTTAATCTAATCGTCATAAACAGTTCCCACACTCCGGACAGCTCACCTTGACTACTTCCTTCATCACTTCCTACGTTGCGGACCTGTTTTCCTCCCTTCCCGTAGTATTTTAGGTTTGCTGATACCATAATCTAATTGTCATAAACATTTCAAACACTCCGGACAACTCGCCTAGACTACTTCCTTCACCACTTCCTACGTCGCGGACCTATTTTCCTCCATTTCCATAGCATTTTAGGATTGCAAATACCTTAATCTAATCATCATAAACAGTTCCCACGCTCCAGACAGCTCGCCTTGACTACTTCCTTCACCACTTCTTACGTCACGGACCTGTTTCCCTCCCTTCCCATAGCATTTTAGGATTGCCCATACCCTTATCTAATCGCCATAAACAGTTCCCTCACTCCTGACAGCTCGCCTTGACTACTTCCTTCACCACTTCCTACGTCGCGGACCTGTTTCCCTCCCTTCCTATTGCACTTAAAGATTGCAGATACCTTATTCTAATCGTCATAAACAGTTCCCGCACTCCGGACTACTCGCCTTGACTACTTCCTTCACCACTTCCTACGTCGCGGACCGGTTTTCCTCCCTTCCCATAGCATTTTAGGATTGCAGATACCCTAATCTTATCGTCATAAACAGTCCCCACACTCCGGACTGCTCGCATTTACTACTTCCTTCATCACTTCCTACGTCACGGACCTGTTTCCCTCTATTCCCATAGCATTTTATGATTGCCTATACTACTTCCTTCACTACTTCCTACGTCACGGACCTGTTTCCTTCCCTTCCCATAGCATTTTAGGATTGCAGATACCTTAATGTATTCGTCATAAACAGATCCTAGACTTCGCACTGCTACCCTTGACTACAATGTATCGAGTAATCTTAAGTATTATAATCTTTGCTCAATATTAACAAGTGATGTTTTTCCTTTTGTACTGTATTTGTAATTTCCTAGTATACTGTGGGTATTTGGCTTATTATGAGCACATGCTAAAACTTCAAATCTTTTGTTTACTTTTTACTTGTTATTTAATTCAGCCAACATGGTTACCTAGCAACCCATAAGACTAATGTTAAAAAAATGTGATTTTCAGTTTCATTTTTCTACGGATTCCTGAGAGACTTTTTTAACGCCATATAGATGTTGGCACTCACCGATATGGTCTTTATCACCATGCAAAATTTGAAAACGATTGATTCAGCCGTCTAGGAGGAGTTTGCGTATTACGAAATGCATAAAAGTCGACGTATAAGAGCTTCGCTCGCTCCGCTCAATAAGTAATACGCTACATGAAACTTTGTCGGTTGAACTCCTCCGCCATTTCTTAACCGATTTTATCCATTGACATCTCATTGGAAAGAACGTGTCGCGTAGATTTGCAAACTGGCCTTACATTTTTGAAAAAGTCCCTTGGGCTCTGCCCCAGTGGCTTTGAAAGTTCCCATGTTATCCTTATGAAGAACATAATTGTTTACATTTTGGTCAGCTGTTTAATTTAATTGCTGTTATTTATTTTTCAATTCAATGAAACCCATCGAGTACATTTATTTACTATTTGAGTTTGTGTAAACATAACCTCCAAGACGGATTTTGTTAGTATGGTTGTACAGTATCTTAAATTTGTGTATTTATTTATCGTTGTTTTGTGTAGCTATGACGGATCGTGTTAGTACGATTGTAACATTTATCGTTGTTTTGTGTAGCTATCATTTGTTTATTTGTTGTTTTTTTTTTTTCTTTTATATGCCTCCGACGTGACGACAACAACACATATAGACAGGAGGCGTAATCGTGATAACGACCGCAGCTCAAAGAACAGTGGCGAGTATTAGGCTTAACTCATCACAGTCAGCACCTGACCCTGGACAATCTCAACTATTAGGTTACAAATGCCCCCTAACACTACCCCAAAACGACTTTTCGTTCTCAATTGGCCCTCTATAAATGACCTGTGTTGCCTGTACAGCGAGGCATTTTGAGAAGGAGAAAACCGGCCCGAATGCTTTAGGTTTATCAATAACGAAGATAAACATAGTCTGAGTTACACACCGGTAATCTTTGAATTGACTCTTTTAAATTCGTTGTAAATATGACTGTTATTCGTTTTGAAATATCTTCTGTAATATTTGCAATTGCTCGAATTCGAGCAACATGTACACTAGTATTTATTAATTCTTTTAATAATGACACTAGAGAAGAGTTAGAAAATTAAAAGGTGTAGAACAATACAGCTAACAAAAGTGGTCCTGTAACATTTGGTCATAACTTGAACCCATATGACATTATGGATCCTTTCATGTTCTGGAATTGATGGAGAGTTGCGTAGATGGGCGAGCAGGGGCGTGTGGGACTTTTTTAGTATCCATACTGGCAACCTGCCTGCCGCTTACTTCGAATTGTCAATGTTACCAACATGACGTGGCTTCCGTGCCCCGTCTTCTGAACTGCCCGTTTAAAAAATGTAAATTTAAGTAAGAAAGGCCTATAAATATAAATATAATAAAAAAATATTAATATAAATATAAATTAAAATATAAATATTGCATATAAATACAATCAAATTAAATGTAAACGGTTATGGCAGTTTACCAAATAAAAATATAGGCATACAGCACATCAAACTTGAGCTTAGAATGTGCATATTTGCTGAATATTATAGGTATGGACTAATTTCTCAGGTCCCCATAGGCCGAATTCAACGGGCTACGTCTGTTATGCTTTCACAGTTTGAATAATTTAATTCTGTTTATTTAATGAAAGAGCTGGGCAATGCAATTAATTGGCGTTTGTTTTATTTACTTGAAAAAATATGTTTTTGATGCTAGGAAATATGTTCATCTGGGGGATTATGTTCGGACAAAAAAAAGGTTGTACAAGTTTTGTAAGAGTATTGCTCACAGTTTTATTTGTAATGTATATAGTAATGAAATATAAATAGGCATGATTCAAATTGAAGAAATGTCATAAAACATCTTATTGAATGAAACAGAAGCATTGATATCGAGGACCTTATTTGTGTTATTGCTACACTAAGGTATGTTGTCATAGTCTTTCGAACTGAAACATACGGTATCGGTTATTGGCAGTCCTAGGGGTAACGATGTTTCTTGCAA
Source organism: Macrosteles quadrilineatus (assembly GCF_028750875.1). Taxonomy (NCBI): domain Eukaryota; kingdom Metazoa; phylum Arthropoda; class Insecta; order Hemiptera; family Cicadellidae; genus Macrosteles; species Macrosteles quadrilineatus. Next base: position 115,189,490 of record NW_026542602.1, on the reverse strand, counting down.
CACAAAATCATGAAAATATGTCAAATGGTTATTGATTAGCATCGTGAAATAAATCACTCTGTGACGTTTTAATGTATAGTGTACATGTTGCTTGAAATCGAGCAATTGCAAAGAAGTCAAGTAGTTATTAAAAAACAAATAACTTTTTTGAAAAAGAATGAAAGTCATAATTTCCGACGAGTTTAAGACTCAACTCATACACTACGTACCTAAAAGTTCCATATAATAAACATTTCTTGTAAATATTTGATCATTTTTCAACATCTTATATGGTTTTAGTGTATTGTACAATTTTATTCCACTTGTAGCCACATTATGTTGTTCATGTTGATCTTCGTCAAAATGTAGTCAGCATGGTAATGTTGAACTGGCCAGGTGAATGTCTTTTCAAAACACTACGGTGCTACAAAACTCATTAAACCAGCTTCAAGTTTCTTTATCATCAAGTAGATTTGAATTTATTTTAATTTAGTAATTGATATAAACTCTGCGAACCACAGATTACAATCTGTGCCTTCTGTTGCGCCGTAAACGTCATACTGGCGACTGGCGTCAAGCGTATGAGTCACAATAGCGGCCTACCACCGCGCACCTGTTTTGCTCATGCCAAGGTCAAAATTTCCTCCCTTGCTACACGGGAAACAAAACTTAGTTGTTTTAACTTCAATTTGACAAATATTTAGTTACCTTGAATAGTACTCAATCAATCATTACTTAAAATCCCGGCATTCTTTTAAAAACACCCTGTATTTTCTGTGGACACCTGCATTCCATCTTTTCCACTCATATTGGTTATTCATCGTTTAAAAAGCGTCCTCAGCAATTACTGTTTTGTCGTTTGGCATTCACCCAGCCACAGATGTGTAATTATAATTAATTATTATTGTCCAATGTTTCACTAAATTTAAAAACTTTCTTGGCAATTTATAAAGAGTATTCGAATATCCATATATATGACACAAAACCAATAACAAGGATACAACTGGAAAAAGAATATACATATCTATTTAATATTTATATGTATATATGCGACATTTTCTTTTTGCCACCCTACACAGTGGTGAACACAACGTTGTAGGCTACCAGTTTTTCTTGTCAATGTTGGAAGAAAACCAGTGGCTCTCTAAAGTGATAATCTAACTATTATAATTGTAAGAAAATTGCAATATAATAATAACATCTTAAATATAGTATTACTTTTCAAAATTAATCCAAAGAAAATCAAAATTACTGTGGCAAGTGTCATTTATGTGAATTAACCAGCTGTACATTATTTCAACAATGGACATGGACTTCCAGAACTTCAACCCTTGCCTCTACACAGATCCTGCCAACTCTTTGCAGTGTTAACATCACTTTATAGGATATTGTGCTTGACTTAAATTAAATTCATCCCAAAGTGTAATCTAAATTTAAATTGTTTTAAATCAAAAGTATTAGGGACAAGTGCCTTGAAAAGTACCAAATTTTAACCAACCCCTATTTTATTTATTGCATGTGGTACAAAGGTGAAGACAGAGACTCCAAATTGGTAACCATCATCCATCTCGTTTAAATCACTAACTAAGGACAAATCGTCATTGGACATTTTGAATCAGCATAGCCTAATAGGCCCAATTATAACTTAAACTCATCAAGATCTACATATTTCAAATTTAACCTTTATTCCAAATTTACACACACATATATTATATACAGTACAGCATATGAGTTTGAATTAAGTGTGTATTGTCCTCTGGGGCTCTTAAAATGAAGATAAAAATCGGTTCCGGGTTTAGGTCTTACCATGAGATCTACGGTAATAGATTATTCCTTATTATGGGAATTTCGTTAAAAGTCTCAATTAGAGGTGACGGTATCCCTGGTTTTATGTAGTAGTACCTGGGAACCAAGCCATGACAGGGTAGTGGTATTAGTTTATTTCCATTGAACCCCTACATTGAGTAATCTTCAGTGTAATCTTTGCTCAATAGTAACAACTGGTGTTTTCCCCTTTGCACTGCATTCGTTAATTTGCTCGTAAAACCTTGGTGGACATAACAACACACTACAACTTAAAATAGTTCTATTAGTCTATGGTCATGGTTACTTGGAAACCAATGAGGCCAATGTTAAAAATTATAGACTTTCAATTCAATTTTGTCGCGTAGTTAGTTTTTTGCTAGCAGTTTTAACTGCAGTAAACACGTTTTTAGGCCAGATATAAATTATTTATCAAATTAGAAGGAAATCGTATTAGCCGTTTTCGATATATAGAGGATTAACAATCATTAGTAATTGAACGGCGCAAAACGAAGCTCTTATACTACTCTCCTCTTTTTGTTTTACAAATACCTCCTGAACGGCTGAAGCGATCTACACGAAATTTAGCACGATCATAGTAACCAACCATGGTAATGTATAAATCTTAAATGGTACAAATTGGACCACAGGGCTTTTCCCTACGTGAATTTATTTATTTTTTTAATTTAACATGGGCCTTATGGGTTCATTGGTTGCTATGACTTTATTTGCGAGATAACACTAAAAAGATAAACAAGAGTTGCCACATATGTTAGTCAAAGAATCGTTTAAAAAGTACATTACCGTATAGGACACAGAAAAAGGGAAGAACAATAAGATTAATATCATTGAGCATAATTTACTACAAAATGAAAACAACCAATAATTATGGTCGCCAGAATAAGGCTGAAACACCTTAGGCTTTAAATAATCTAAATATCCATTACATTTTAACCAAATATAAGCCTACCATTGAGTTATATTTCCATTTAACTTGCAATTCCAAGTAGGCTTTCCATTTCAGTGAACTAGACTTACAATTAAATAATGCAGACTTTGAATAGGTACTGCAATAATTAGGACTTCCATTAATATGAACCGAAGATACCACTGAGTTTAGATGCTGCAAGTAGACATTCCATTGACGTGAACCAGACGTAACATTGACTTAATATACTGCGAATCGGCACTCCGTTTATGGGAATCAAATTAACCATTTCTTTGGATCCTGCAAGTAGACAATTTATTTATGTGAACGATATGTACCATTGAGTTTGTATACTTCAAGTAAACAATTCGTTTAAGTGAACCCGACGTATCATTGACTTTGAATGCTGCAAATAGGCATCTTATTTATGTGAACCAAATGGACCATTGACATTGGATACTGCAAGTAAATTTCTCATTTTTGTGAAGCTGGCGTACTATTGATTTAGGATACTGCTACTGCAAATAGACATTTAATTTATGAGAACCAGATGACACATATATACTTTGAGGTAGACAATACATTTAATTGAACCAGACTTGTAATTGACTTTGAATAACGAAATTAGACATTGCATTCATTTGAAACAAAATATATACTAATGAGATTGGATACTGCAAGTATACATTTCATTTACGAGAAACATATGTAACATTGACTTTAGAAATTATTTGATTATTATGGCTGCTATCTGCTCAATGTTGCAAGCAGTTGTCTGCTTCATGTTCATGTGTCTGCTTCATGTGTCTGCTTCATGTGTTACTGTGAAACACAGGAACGTTTCTCATCCAAAGTCCCCGTGCGATCTCTAGTGTTCACTTGGTAATACTGTGTATTACAAAGTATACGGTGTTTTCAACTCCCCACGTGAGTGTTAACGTTTCGTAAAAAGTACAAGTTCCTGTATAAGGTAATGTTGTTCTTTTTGCGAAAGACTCTAAAAGTAATGAAAGGACATTTTTTATTTACATTTATTTCGATAACAAACAAGTGTTTTTGACATATAAATAAATTTGTTTGCACAAAACTTGTGTGTATTACGATCCCCCCCCCTAAAAACTGTTTTTTTAGTAGTACATTTTAGGGAAAAATAATACCTTTACCATTCACAGACATATTATAATCTTTTAAAAATTATATATTTTCCGGGTAGTACATATGCTAGTTATTCAATATCAAACAGTTCAATGTCAAAATACATATTTTTTAATACAACAAATGGTTTATATGCAAAACTTGACCAAATACACACACAAACTGCAGTTGGTAAAAGAAATATATTATTTACATTGTATAACTTAAAATAAATAACTCTTTCATATTGGAAACAGTTTACAGTAAAATAAAAACAAGCCCATGGGGCGTAGCCCAAGGGAAATATGAAAATTAAATGATATTATATTGCATTGTCTTCCATTTGTGGGCTATGTTTCAAGTTTCAAGTCTCTAGCTCATCGGGAAGTTAGTATAAAATTGATTGCAAAATTTGTACCGGACAAGAAAGCGAGCTAATAAAAACGTTTTAATAAACTTAAATAACAACAAAAAATGTTATTTACCAATTATTAGTGTTAATACAATTAATTATAACAAATAAGTAATAACGGGGTGTCAAAAACACCCCACGCGAGTACATACGTTAGTAAAACCCGCGCGAGTAGTTAAAGGTTAAAGTACCTTTAGCATAGAAGTAAGAAGTATATCAATTAATTAATCTGTAAGTATATAACAAAATTACATAATCGTTTGACAGGCGACGGTAGGTATATGGATACAATGATGCGGCAAAGGCTGCTGACAGTATTACAGCGGAGCGGACAGCGCAGGAACTTGTGGCGCTGACTGTACTACACATTCCACTTGGATATATGAGACTCGACTCAACTTTTGGAGTTGTGACACTCTGCTTTAATTTTTACTTGGACTTATGAAACTTTGGAGTTATGATATCTTGGACTTATGAAACTTTGGAGTAATGATCACTTGCACTTATATTTTTCTTGGAGTAATGAAATTATACCTTTTCGGGTACTTGTAGTTTTGAAACTTTGGATTAAATATAATTTGGAGTTATGATCTCTTGGACTTATGAAACTTTGGAGTTATGATCACTTGGAGTTATGAAATCTTGGAGTTATGAGATGATCCCGTTAAAAGTGTACTTCTATAAGCCCAGGTTTACTTATCAACGGTTGTAACTGGACGTATGTATAGTCCGTGGCTTGGCAATCAAATAACAGTATTTGTATAGGATGGGCTACTGTTATCAACATTTGAAATAACTGAATTGTTACCAAATTACTGTTTCACAAAATGCAGATTCCATTTTCAGCCGAGCCATTAAAATGAGGATTTGCCGAACAATTATTAATATTACAGAATAGTATATAATGATATACAACTTTTCACATTCCATAATTATATGTTAGTTTTGCTATGGTCAAAGGTACAAATCCAAATGTTCTCTTTTCTTTTTGTCAGTATGTAATAATTTGCTAGAATCATTGACTTTATATAACGTCAAAGCTAGAATACTGTAGATGGTTTGTTAAGTTAAGACCATATGCAAGCATTTTTGAAATCGTTTCCCCGTTTAACCTTAACCAACTATTCCATTCCAAAAGTTAAAAAAATATATGGTGCAACACAAATAAACAACCCGATCGCCTACCTATAACCTACACTATACCTTCCTAATCTAACCTTACTTCAAAACACTTAATGTAGTCACGAATACTCATAAACCCCGACCTACCTCCCCACATGCCTAAATCAGTGTTCAATCTGCGTTTTATCAATAAGTGTAATAACTTACTGTACCGTCGATGTAATTAAACATAATATAACCTATGAGGTATTATCGGATTAGATACCGATTTCGATGCGGTTCGATATATCGCTTATTAAATCCTGATTTCTAACATTGGCTGTTTCTAATCAGCTGGCAACACAAATAGGTTCCCAAGAAAGTAGTCACCGGTCCGTATCCCTCCGCTCCTTGTTTATGCTCCGCGCATTGAGAAAGTAGTTCAGTATATTTTCTCGATTTTCAGTGAATTCCGTGCCTTAAAAAAATGTTTTAACGGCATTTTCTTGTTTATTAAAATCATAGGAATGGTTTAAAATCGTTTAAAAGAAAAGTATAGAAAGTTCAGAAATACCTTATGATTCTCTTGTTTACATTTTTCTTGTAAACAAAAAAACTGTCATAGCTACTTTAGTCCCATAAGCCCAATGTTAAAAATTTTAAATTTTAAGTTCGTTTTAAATTGCATTAGCATTATCTAATTGAAATTTGTTTGTTTACAAACCATCTCATTATTAGTCTAAGTAGTCTTGTTAAGTTTGGCTGAAATGTGTTCAGCCGTTATTGAGTGATGGTGTTATATTGTTTGCATTGAAGTTGATCCCAAAGAGCTTCGCTCGCTTCGCTCGCTCCGCTCAATTAAATTTGTATTTGTAAAACAATGAACTATAAGTAAATAGTATTAAAATATGCGAATGCGACTATTATTATACTGGGGGTAAGGGGGTGCCACAACCACGTTTGCTCCGGGCGCCGTTTATAATGACTTCCTCCATTTATAAACTGTGGCAACACAAGTAATAAAATGTATAATTAAAAAACTAGCAGTTACCAACGAGCTTCACCCCGTTTGGGTTTGACTACAACTTATTAATAATACAATTACCCCCGCCGCAGCAAACCTGCCACATATAAAGTGAATTTCCATTTGCCTGAATTGATTTTCAACTAAACCTATTTAAATAAAATTAGGTTTAATGAGTACCTAGATTTGCTGCAACAAGGAAAATAATAAAGTTTATTTTTGGTAAAATATTAATAACTTAGTAAATAAATTTAGTTAACAAATTTGCCAAGTTTGATCGAAATATATCCATAACAAGCAAACTACAACATTTTACAATATTCTCCATAAGAGTAGCATGGGAATTTTACGTATGAATACAAATCAATCGTGTTGTACAAGAATAAGCCTACTTGGAGTATCCAAAGTCAATCATAAAATTAACAAACAAATAGACCCTCATGTAGCCTACGTCAAATCTCCCAACCATCTCACTCGCAGATGTGCTTGTGATTTCTCAGATAATAAACCTACCAAGTATAACGTTTGCAAAACCAGAATTCGGCAACATTGAGAAAATAGTCGCGATTTCACGGCACTATGAGCCATGACGCCTATACGTAACAACACGCATGTGAAATGTTAAATGCATCCACCAGACCAGTGCAAGCAAACCAAATTATAGGGAAAACGAAAGCTGTCTTCTGGACCGGAAGGAAACCACCGTTCCGCCGATCTTCGCTGGGTCCACGATTTCCGGCAAAATCATGGTAATGAACTTCGTAGGTAGGAACTTACCTAAATACTGTACTGTGACTTGACTGTGAGATTGAAAGTCGTGGAACAATTTTCTAAATCTTTCAGCTTTTGTTCACTTTGTAGGTTAAATTGACACAAAACATATTATCTTTGTGTTTGATAGTTCAATGTGGTTTTTAGGTTATAAATAGACCTATCCTTTACATTGGATTTAATAGGTTTTTATGGCTAAAACAATAGTGCCTTTAAGTTACTAGTCCTGAAAATAGGTGTTTACGGGACGAGTGTGGTCGTTCCCCTGCGAGACGAAGTCGAGTACGGGATTACCATACGAGTCCGGTAAACACATTTTGGACGAGTGACGTACGATATTTTAAGCCATACTACTCTAAGCTAACTTAACAATAAAAAATCTGTACAAATCCTTATATTCCCACCGACTAAAGGACTAACAATCACTACCTACCTACTCATAACCTCCAAGAGGCTATGTTTTTGTTTATAACCACACATTGCCAAATATAATCAGCTGGTTGGTGTCCGGTAAAAACTCATTACAGTACAGTAGTACCTTTGACTATTCCAATAGTCAATGGTACGCAATGAAACCCCATTTGATTAATCTGGCGGCAAACAGCTGTTTTCTGGACTAAATCCTTGCGTGAGAAGTTCGTTAATATTGTAGTGAGGCGATAATAATTCAATTCAATTCGAAAGAAACAATATTTTACTCAATCCATTCTATTTACAAACTTGGCGAACGTAAACAATTAATTAATAATGAACACATGTTTAAAAACTATACATCAACTCTCACCCTTCTATACAAAACTCTTCTAAGTCCACTATTGTCGTACGCCTGCTCAGTGTGGGAACTCTGCTTCATCAAGCTCAATTCGTAAATTGCAAACGTTTCAAAATAAAGTTTAAGGACAATCCTAAAATATCCCTGGTATATTCGAACCCGTCAAATACGTTTAAAACTGGAAATCAAATCATAGAAGATTTCATCAAGAAAACTAACTTGAAATTCTTTACAAAACTTCCATTAACCAGCAGCATTAGATTTTATAACATAGGTTAACCTTCTGAAATCCAGAGACTCTGGCTGAAACCCAGATTGCCTCAAGATGTTTTATTATAACCCTTTTTAGCGAACCAGCATGATCGGACTATGGGAACAGGGGTTTATGGGGGGTTTTATGGGGTAAAAATTGTTTTTTTCCATTTTTTACCCTAAAAACTTAAAATTTAGCAATTTCTTTCCAAACCATTTTGTAGAGCAAAAAAAAAAAAAACAAATAATTTAGTATATTGAAGCGTTAATATGCGCCTAATGGTTACGGAGAAAATTCCAAAAATCTCTAAATTTAAAATTCCCGTGTTATTCTTATGGAGAATAAGTAAACATTTGTAGTTTGCTTGTTTATGAACATATATTTTGATCAAATTTGGAAAACGCATTAATTTCATACTAAACTATTACATTTTACAAAAAACACCTTTTTAGCCTCCCTGTTGCAGCAAACCTATAAGTACTTGTTAAACTAATTCTATTTAAATAGGGAATAAATGTGATATTTTTAAGGAGACATTTTAGTGTAAATCCAATCAGGCAAATGGAAATTCGCTTAGTCTGCAGGTTTGCTGTGGCGGGGGTATTTTATTTGTGTTTATTTGTGAGTAATAATGCTTTTTTGTTTCTTACCTAACCTGTGTATCAATGTAATGCTGGTCGGTTATTAAATTGTTAAAACAAATTAACTGTTTAGCCTCTTGTTTACAATCTGACTGTGGTTGAACATTCAGCAGTTGATAAATTACAATTGACATTTAAACCAATATTATAAAGAAAGTTGGCCATCAGTTTAGTAAGACTGGAAAAGGTATGCAGCAGACTTAAGCTAGATAAAAATCAATAAGAACCTTAATTAATTATGAGATATAAGTAAGACTAGAGGACCCTTGCTGCTCCGCAGCGATAAATAAATATAATATCTGAGATATAATCAAATTCATGATTTTTGATTGAGTAAATAGTATCTTTTTTTAGCTTAACTGATTCAAACAACCAATAGCTCAAATTAAAGCCTATAATTTACTGATTATTTTGAGTCTAAAACATATAAAAAACATTAACAATACTGTAGAGATTGACTTTTAATCATAGAACAACCTTATGAAAAATCATTTTTATGTTGGTTGTTTGCTTGAAAATCGTCCGATTTGAATAACTAATAGCTTAAATGAAAGTCGGTATTTCACTTAAGATTTTAAGGCCAAAATATATAGGATTATATAATTATAACATGTAAAATATATCTTAAATTGAAGTAAGAATTCAAAAATGAATCAATTTTTTTGTTTTGGTAGATAAAAATATATGTTGAAGCTTGATGCCAAATATGTGCGTGCCCATCAATTGAGATCTTAATCATGAAAATCGGTCAGGTAGAATCGCCAAACGAACTCGGAAAAGGAAAACCAAATTTAACTCCCATAAGAAATACATGGGGAGCAAATTTTGTTTAAGTATAAACCGAGTGGGATTATAGATAAATATATGCCGATGTTTGATGGCAAATCTGTGCGTGCATATCTTCAATTTGAGACCTCAATCATGAAAATCGGTCGGGTAGAAGAGCCAATGAACTCGGAAAAGAAAAACCAAACTTAACTCCCATAAGAAATACATGGGGAGCAAATTTCGTTTACGTATAAACCGAGTGGGATTATAGATAAATATATGCCGATGCTTGATGGCAAATCTGTGCGTGCATATCTTCAATTTGAGACCTCAATCATGAAAATTGGTTGGGTAGAAGAGCCAAACGAACTCGGAAAAGGTAAACCAAACTTTTTAAATATGAAATAGTCATTAAACTGGCGTCAGTGAACATTTGTCACATGTGTAGACCTATCGAGGTAATCTTTGTTTAGTTCCAGACATTCCTGACATCATATATCACATCATCAGCAGGATGGCGCCAGCAGCTGGTGTATGCTGAGGCAATCACAGTTTACTTGATACTTGGCAATGAGAGTAGGATGGGTGTTGTCTTGAGTAGCTACCGTAGCTTTTATAACTGACTGAGACCAACTGATTCTAAAACATCATGATTAGAAACTGTAACAATCAATCATATATTTTGCCTGTATAAATAAATAATATTTCATTTCATATAGAACTTCTCAAAATTAAGTTATTGTAGTTTATATAAATAACTAAAATAAAAAGCAGCTGTTCAATACATACAATAATAGTCAATGGCAATAGTTTGATTAGCTGAAAATGAATGTCCCCAGCAAACCTGCAGACCAAGCAAAGACCAGCTTTTTCCTGATTTGAATTTTACTAAGATATCCTTATATATTGGTATATGTGAAGGCGATTTCTACGAAACACTACTCCTCCGTTAATAATGGACGGATTTTTACAAACGATGTGTCAAAATTAAGTATTTTTTGAGTAGACGCTTTCACCAATTTCTGCAATCAAAGTCCTCGGGCTTTGCCCCACTGGCCATCAAAATCCCAATGTATTTATTATGAAATGTTTACTTAAAACCTAGACTTAAACAGACGAATAATTTCGTTGGCTATAGCCTACACGTGCACTCCAACCACTCGTATACTCAATCACAATCTATCATTAATTTTAAAATTCCAATTTTGAATTTTTAGTAGATTCCTACCATTTTTGACATTTATTGTCCACTAAAGATAATTTGGCACTCAAGATTAATGAGATGTGCATTTAGCCTAAACATGTATGTAGCTATACAAACAGCTAGCAACATGCAATCCAAGCACATTTCCAGCCACTAGTAGCATTAAACGTTGTTAAATCGCTAGAAACTAACGTTACTGGCAGTTTGTTCAAATAACGGAAATCCAACATTAGCATGCTTTATACATTCCAGCGGATAAAGGCCTGGTATTTAACCAGCTGACTGAACCCCAAATTTGGATCGTAAACAAAATTAATAGTAAGCGGGATAGTAACGTACAGAATATTTTGTAAATTTACAATTTGTTTTACTTGTATTAAAAAATATTCAAGGCTGGAAAAGTGTTCTAAGTATCGGGTCAGAATTTTCATTTTTTACAGATTTATTAGTTTCAGGTGCACTCAATAAGAAGTGTTTTATTTTCAAACTTCATAACTCAAACATTGTTTTGGATTGCACATACAACAATGGTAGAAGATCACTTTTACTGACACATTACCAAACATCAACTTGACTTTAACGGTTGTTTTGTCGTAAGTAATATCAGATGGGCCGAGCACAAGTCAAAATACTTTTCAAAGTTTATTCAATTTTTGTTTTGTATTTATAAGCCAATAGCATATTATTTGAAAAGTTAACTAAAATATGAGAAATTATTTTAACTGTTATTATTTACTATTTTCCTTGTACTGTAATTGTATTTATTTTTTTTATACAATTTATTGTACCACCTTTGTACAACAAATATGAATAAAGAATATGTGTAGGAAAGGCAGATGAATTGTGTTTTAAATGAATGAGTAATCAAACCTTCTGTAGATAAGTAGCAAATCCATACATCAACAGGAAACTTAATTAGCTGTTATCTGTATTCAAAAGAGCAATGTGATAATTTGCTAATATTAAAACTTGGCCTACAACGTATTTAAGCGATTAACTTCTAGCTAAATATCACTCAAAGTTTGTTAAACTGGGCTTAAGCATTTATCTAAAAACAATTAATTGATAAGTGTGATATTCAAACGTATTTCAAATTCGCAATATATTTCAATAGTTAGTTAAATTTATTTAACATAAAATTATACTTTGCCTTACAACTTGATGGTTAAATCCTGAGATTAGTAATTAGTCTAGCGATAGTTGATTATTCAAATTTTGTAAATTTTATTCAAAGTTTTACTCATACAAAGTTTTTCTCACTTCATTTTACTCTCTTATTCATTTTAAAGTAAGTGAAATTGTGTAGCTGTTTCAATAAAGTGATTGAAACACAAACATTTTACTACTTATTCCAAAGCTTGTTTTGTAGATGCACAATATTTTCACTACCTGAAAATTATTGAAAGTTACCTTGTACTGAACATTTGTTTAACTCAACTGATGTTTAGGAATACGCTACCTATGGATTACTGAACTTTTCAATAATTATCTGCAGAAAGTAAAGAAGGTATCATTACAGTATACCTCACATAATCAAACCAGTGGTGCTGCAGTGAGTGATAAGATATGGAATGCCAATGCTACCATTGTAGTAGGTAAGGTGATTGCAGCTAAGAGTGGCACTAATAATCAACTCATCATGACTTAAGTACTATAAAATTTTTTTAGCACTGTTTGACTTGAGGAAAACTTTAAGAATATGTAACAATCATTTGATTTCTGTAATTCTTGTTCTGGGTTTAAACAGTCCAAACCTTGCTCTTATTACTATCTATCAAAGATCTTTAGTTAATTAGCATCATTAGCTAATAGCCTAATGAGATAAAGTATTTGGGTAGGTACCGAATTCCTTAGGGTTGAACCAACTTTTGGATTTGAATGTGAGCACTATAATAACTCAGCTACCCAGACAATATTTTGACCTAGGTATAGATAATATAAATTAAGAGTGCCAAGACTGATATGCATGTGCACAAGCACAGTTTCCCGCCACTGCTTTATTTATCCTGTACTGAATTGAAACAAAATTGCCGTTAGATTAATTCAATAGCACTAGTGTTGTAACTCAAAATGTTGTGAAACTTGCCCTGATCCCTCCTACATCCCATACTAATTTATACACACTTACACCACCATAACAAGTGGGCGGTAATTCCAAGAAAATTATGATACTTCCTCTCACTGATAAGATTGTGACTAATTTCCTTAGACATCCATAATCGTTTGTTTAATTGTTAAATAATAAATTAAAATACCCGGGTATTTAAAACTCGGGGTAAATACCCAAAATCCATAAATACCCGGGTATTTTGGGTATTTATGAAATCGATTGAAATTCATATATATTTACCCCTAAATATGTTATAGTTATCATTACATAATAAATTAGGATAGTCTATAACACCTTTTACAGTAACTTGAAGCTTTGCTAGTACCTTTTATTTTATGATTTAGCACTTTTTTTATAATACGGTACATAAAGTTTCTAAATAAGCATGGGGTTTTGTGTCTTAAATCGAGTAACATCAGTTAAATTTAACTTACTAAAAAATAGTATACCTATTAAAAAAGGCTGTGGCTATTTCAATTTTTATCATTGAGAATGCTAGATAGAGAATGCTAGAAACTAAACACTCCCTATGAAATGAAATCAAGACAACACCTCATCAGAGAAATAGTGAACCTAAACCTACTTTTACTGTTATTAAATTATGATAGTTAAAATTTTTATTGTATAAATGGCTTGGAAGGCTAGACAGACCTAAGGCCTGATTGACATAGGCAGAATGGCAGAATACTAAAAGTACCTAATTAAACTTTTCTGTGTTACCACTTAGTTGGAAACAATAATATATTTGGATAAACCTACTAAAAAAATGTATCTCCTTTTTGAATGATTTATTGTGCTATATAGAATCAAATGTTTTGTATCACAAGTTTATGAAATTAGTTTTTTTATTTTGATACCACTGATACCAACAAAAGATCTAGAACAAAAATACCTATTATTAAAACCTGCCATCCTACAGATTGAATTTTAATTATTTTCTTAAGTTGTTTAAACATAGGCCACTACTAGGTTAAATTTTCCTGTTTTTCTAAATAATAATTATTACTTTGCAAATTATTTGTCTTCACTTTCAATAAAATAAATTCATCTATCTATCATAGAAAATAAAAAATCATAAGTAGTCAGGACCAGTGCAACCATGCGACCAGGGTATTTATGCCGATTATGCTTTATGCTCAGACCTGGGTATTTATGGCGATTATACCCAGAAGTAAAATGCTAGTAGTGACCATATGAAATTTTGTTTAACACATTTTATCATCATTTTACTATCCTTACAGGGTAATAATTCCAAAAAAACATCTCAATCTTCTCTAACTTTAATAAAAATTATAAATACCCAGTTTTTTACCCGGGCCTGGGGTAAAAACCCAATTTATATTTACCTACCCACTGGGTATTTACCCGGCCCACATCACTAATTATGAGTACGCATCTTTCAGTGCCACAAGTGTGTTGACAAGAGCTGTGTGATCTTGATATGTTGATAAGCTGGATGTTTATGAGCCGTGAAGTGTTTAGCTTTGTACTTGGGTCTTGACAGAGAGCCAAATATTATCCAGGATGGAGAAGTGCTGGATCGTAAAATATTTTCTATTAATTTGGTGAAAAGAGGAGTGTCCTTGTTTTGATTAAAAATGCTTTTGCTGTGAATTAAAATTTCTAATACTGAATGTAAAACTCAAGTGGATATTTGTATTCATGCATATTAGTTGCAATAAAAGGCTAAATCAAATACTTGAACATTTTTTTCAATGGATGTCTTTTTTTAACAACTCAATAAAATATTAATGCCCATCGACGTTTAGGTAATTTTATATTTTATTTCTCAAAATTACTTAAGTACGACTTCATTGGAAATAATAATACAAGCAAATGCTTGTGCTTTAGAGTTCTTTTTCTAAACTAAGTACTTTTGTTAAACTAATGTTATTTAAATAGGGAATAAAATATGACATTTTTAAGGAGATATGTGAGTGAAAATCAGGCAAATTATAAATCTTTAGGTAAAGTTTGTGCTAACATTTGAATGAACAATTTACCTTATAGTAGGGTCTTTATTGGATTTTGAATACCCCGAAAATGTATACCAATTAGTGTGTATCCAGATCAAACCATTTTTTTACACAGAATCATGCACAATACTACTTTCATTCTCTATACACCAAAGACATATCCTGCTTACACATATTGTTCACAGTCCAACTTAAAACCAGGAAGAGTTGAAAGGTAAATAAGTCCAAACAACAAACAAAACAAAGCAGCATGATAAGACAACGAACGACCTTGGAAATCCGGAAGAGCAGGAAGTGAGACGGAAGGGTGCTAACGAGTAATGCTCCAGTGATGACCACAATCCGTGAAGATCCTATACACAATATGTAAGGTTGGCTGGAGTCTGGCCAACTCAGTTAGTACTTGGCAGTGATCAGTGGTAGTGGCAGAAGAAATGAGAGCATTTGCAATTGTCTGGTGGTGTTTGCTGTTGTGGACCTTGGTGGTAGGTGCTGAAGAAGCGAAGAGAGAAGATTCAAGGAGAGAAAATGATGCAGCGGTTACCAAAGTTTTAAGGGAAACGAAGATGGGTTCTATGAAGGAAAATCAGGAAGAAAAGGAAGTTGACAAATCCAAGAAGGAAGAACTAATTCAATCTAATACCAAAAGAATCACAGATACCACGGATGGTGCTAATTACACTGTAAGTACAAACGTTAATTGTACAAGAGATGACACTACTAATTTAAATTCTTTAAACAATCTTGATAAAGGAACAGAAACAATGGACCTAGAAGAATTTCATACTGAGAGTGTGACAACTGAGGATTATGATCCAAAAAAATTTGAACGGAGATCAGACGATTTTGAAGATGGATGGAAAGTTGTGCGGGAAACATCTCCACGACTTGACAAGGACATGATAGAAATGGCGTTCAAGAGTGATGAAGTGAGTAAAGTTCAAAGTTTAATAAATAAGCAACATGATCCTAAAAGGTTTCAAAGAAGAACTTTTGATATAATGGGGATGCTAGGTTTCAAAAATAAAAAGTATGATGCAGTGGTTACAATTACTAAAGAGGAGGCTATCCCAGTTCCATACAACGTCGTGAAAACAGTTCCAGTCCCTGTTGCAGTTCAAGTTGAACGTCCGATTCCTGTGGAAGTTGAAAAAGCTTATCCAGTGACTGTAGAGAAAAAGGTTTATTACCCCGTGAAAGAATATATTCAAGCGCCTTATCCAGTCTACAAAAAGGTACCGTACTTGGTAAGGATAGCAGTTGAAAACCCAGTTCCTGTCCATATCGATAAACCTTATCCAGTATACATAGAAAGAAAGGTACCATACCCAGTAGAAAGGCAGATTCACTACCCAGTCAAAATTCCAGTAGAAAGACGTATTCCGATCAAAATTCCAGTTGTGAAGAACGTGTATTACCCTGTAGAGAAGAAAGTCCCGTATCCAGTGCCAGTTCCAGAGGAGAAACCGGTTGCAGTGCCGGTTGAAAACCCTTATCCAGTTTATGTTGAAAAGCAAGTGCCTGTTTTCTTAGAAACCCATTTTCCATCAGCAACACCCGCTGAAGAACACAAACCTGAAGAGCCTAGTCCACAAAATATTGGACATGCTGATGTTGAAGATAGTTTTGTTCCATCTGAGCAAATTGAAATAGACTTCCAAAATAATGAAAACAAGGTTGTTGAAGGAGGATTTGTGCCTATTGTAAATCATGACCCGACAAAACTGCAAGACAAGAAGGATGAAGCTATTACGCTAGAAGAACCTAAGAAAAAAGAAAACAAACCAGCTGAGGTCCCTTTAATATCTGAAACAATTACAAGAGACAAAATTGACAAAGAAAATAACCACAAAAATATCAACGAGACAACAGAAAAACATTTTCTGGAATTTGGCAAAAAGATAAAAAAATTGTAAACGAGATAAATGTAGTAACTTAAGGACAAAATCTACCTCACTTTGACCAAACTTTGTTAACATTTTAACGTTGTAAATAATTTTTTATTTGTATTAAATATTTTATTTCTTTTAACGCAGTTTGAAATCTTAACCTTGCCCAGATAGAACTTTGTTTACAATATATAATATTGTTGAAAATATTTACAGTTTCCTACAATGAAAAGACTAATATTTTTTTATACATTGAATGACTTGTAAACTCCAGAGTTATTTATGGGGACATAGAACGTGAGTAGCATTTTTTTTTATTAAGGTTATTATTCATTTAATTTTTTTTACTATGCATCCTTCATTCTTTAAGAAAACATTATCAATACAATTATTTTTAAACTTAACACTCTTTCAACCTGTCTCATTCAAGTTTTTATAGCCTAGTTACAGAAAAAACTCATCTGATCAGGAAACTCTAGCTTTCTTTTTTTGATGAGTAAAACATGGCAGAACCAGACAGCACAAAATAAAAACCTTTTCTATGATTGGTAAAATGGTACTTTAATATAATATTATACGGAGGCCACCCTTAGACAGCAAGCTGCGGCGGTTATGGTTGGGTTAGCATGAATAGAAAGTATGACTCATCTGGTATCGTTCGATTCATAACGAAACGAGGAAAGTCCTACAAATATATTTATCATAATCCAACCTAACGTAACTGTCGCAGCGTGCTGTAAAATATGTGGTCTCGGTATAATACCAAAGTACCGGTAAACTTAACGCTAAGGAAGCAACTCATCCTGTACAGCTAAACTGAAACTAGCTTTATTTTTAGTTCAGTTTTACTTTTAACCAGCTTGGTTTTAAGAACGTTGTGAGAAACAACACTAATACTATTCACAAAAACACTTTCTTTTTACACAAATAAACTTCACATAAAAAAGGGTTTGCACTTCTCATGGTTTAGTTAAAAATTGTTCAAGGGCAACCATCTGGACTCCTTGCACAAAAATTATTTAATAACTTTACCCTTAAAAGAATATAAATTTGTATTAAAAGAAATTTGAAATCTTCATTAATGTATATTGAAAAGTCCTTGATTTATGATTAATGAATGAAAATAAATACAAGTCTTAAGGCAAGTCTAATCTCTTACAAGGACAATAATCTTCTGCCTTTAATAAATACATTTTTTATCAAAACTTTTTATTTTACTTGAGTTTTCTTGAAAAAGCAGTTAGTAACAAAGGAAACATGGAAATAAGACAGTTTTATTTGATAATTTATTTATTTGAACTGGTCTGTTAAAATTACAATTTTAAAATTAAATAAGTTAATTAGTAACCTGGGTAGTTCACCAGCATCTGGCACCACCAAAAATGTTTTAGGGTTTAAATAATTATTACATTACTAGGTTTTAAAAGAATAGACAAATTAGCACATTTTATTAATCTAGCCTACTCAAAACAAACCAAACCATTTTATACTAAAAACAAACAAAATTTTTTTGACATAGCCATTTTTATTAAGACTATAATTTCTTTTAAATACACACGGCATTTTACTTAGAGTAAATTTAACAGTTTAAGAAAATATCAATTATTTACATAGGTAAGGTAAAGTAAATTTTTGGAATGATTAAAATGTTATTGCTTTGGAAGCTACTGAACCTATTTCTTTAGCTAAAAATAAAGCAACTTAATACTAGTTCAGCATGTTGACTAGACAATAAAAGCATCCTTTAATGTAAACAAATATACTGTATTACAGGCATTCTAAAAAAATCAAAAAATGTAATTACGGTACAAGGAGAAAGAATTTAGAGTGATGGCATACCTAGGAGCCCTTTAAAGCAAATAAAAAAAATGTATTTTACACCAAAAACCAAAACATGAGAAAATCATAAGTATAACCCAGTTACAGCAAATTTACAGACTCAGAAAATCATTGGTGTCTGACTTTTTATCAGAAATTACTCATAATAACAAAGGTTTAACTTCAAAAACTGATGTTGGCTAAAAAATATCTGTTTACTAACAGTTTTGGTTGTATCCATCTAATAGTCAATGGTTGTATCTGTTGTATGCATACTTAGGTTTGCTACCATGGTGGAAGGAAAATACATAGGTGTGCTATTCCCGTCATATTCTGACGTCACTCGGATTGCAAACAAAAGATCATCTGATTGTAACTGTCAAATTAGTATGTATTTGTTTTGATTTGATTGTTATTGTTTTTTTTATAAAAACACACATTATAAAAACAAAAGCAACTAAATCAAAACAAATACTAATTTGACAGTTACAATCAGGTGATCTTTTGTTTGCAATCCGAGTGACCTCAGAATATAACGGGAATAGCACACCTATGTATTTTCCTTCCACCATGAATTGCTGCAATACCATGCAAAAACATGTTTCTTAAACAAACCTAGTTTTATGCAATTGTGGTCTACTCTTTGCAAGCTAAGAACTGATGTATCATATCACATGCTATAAAGACTTCCAAGAATGTTAGACTATGGAAAATTAACACTGTCATTGAAACAAGTATACAATTGACATAAACTATAGGTATGAGGAGTTGAAACTCTACATTACAATCGTTTTAGATGCAATTATGAAAATACTCAACAAAATAAATGAAAACAAAAAAGGCACTTGATAAGGTGGAGTTCAGTAAAACAGATAAATCTATTAAACATTGTCAGTTTTTAAACCAAGAATAATAAAACTTGCTAATGTTTAAGAATGGCAATAATATAAATGTGATGTATTAACCCTGCATCTGGAGGCTACAAATCTCTGTAGTGGCAGGCCATTTGTTTCTGTATGTATAGGTTACTTTAGAGCTGTATAAATTGTGTTCTATCATACAAAAGTATATACTATTATATATTTTCTTTTTCAGGAAATTACAAGGAAAACATTTTAACCATTTACCATAGACCAATAAAAAAAAAATGTTGATAAACTGTTTACTTCTAAGAAAAAAAAAGAAAAGAAAATGGGCTTGTAAAATCTTTCTAAAGTAAGAGGCTTCGGAAAAATACAAAATTTTATTAATTGGAAATCTTAAGATATACAAAACTTTTAGAAAATGGTTCTTTACATTAAAAAAGTCATATTTGTATGTAAAGAATATAAGAGTGAACACAGCGCAAAACTCGCAGTTGCATAATTCTACGTTTTATTCTCAATTTTTAAAATATTGTTACATCACGGTAACTAAACAAACTATATATAAAAATAAACATTAGAATCTCCTGTGTAAAATGATAGAAAACAATATCTAATACAGTGATGTAGTAGTTTTCTTTGCCTTGCCTGTGGCACATTAAGAGTAAGGACTAATCTGATAGCAAAAAAATATATCTAGCTTACGAGGAAAGTATAAAGAAGTGGAAACCAAAGCCAATCGTGAAAGTGTAGTTAAAAAATTAACCCTTAGTTTAGTTTAATTCAGTTTTTCCCTTAATTAAGTTTAACTATTGTCACTAAACAAACAGCATACACAGACCACAACAGCACCTCCTTCATGGTGATCACAACAGGTACTGGCATATGCAAATCGAAGGCAGGTTTGAGTTAAATATCGTAGCGTCAAAACGGTCACGCCTACTCAAACCTGATTTGCACAAAGTTGGTTTGGGCAAACCATGTTTGGACAATATTGGATCGTGTAAACACGCCTTAAATCGTATCTAACCTAACCTAAAATAAATCAAAACATCTTTTAAAAGGTTAAAACTAAGTAATCACTCCAACAAACATAACTTAAAATTAACAAAACAAGGAACTCATTCACAGGCATTTAACAAATATTTACAATTGATACTCTTACTTAGTATTATGTGAAGATTAAAAACTAAAACATGTAAATAAATACATTATAAAAAGTTTATAACAATTATAGATGGTTAACAAAGGAACTCATAAGGACTGAAATCATGTCACATTGTGTTATCGTTTATCACTTTTTTGCTATGCCATTGGCATTTTAAATTGAAGTCAAAGTTAGTTCAAATGGGTCTAAACCCATTAAAAGCACCCATTAACTTTTAAATTATGTTGCAATAAAAAATACTGTAATCAAATTCTTTTGAGGAAGTTCTGATTGAAACATCTGACTCAATGTCAACAGCTGCAGAGTCTGACAAAAATGGTAGAACGAGAGTTGAAAGCTTAAATTACAATAGCCGCAACAAAATGTAACAATTTCTCTTGGACCATCTTCATTCACTTCATCCTAAAAGCAGTTTAAACTAACTGAATATTTATAAGCAAGTTACGTCACTAAAGCACTCTGTATAGCCTGATGATAGCCTGATTAATTTAGGACGGATATTTTTCTCAAAAGTAGCCTACAAAGAGGGGAAAATCATTTAATCTAAGACATAAATTAAGTATTTTGAATAAAATGGTTAAACAAGCTTGCAAAATATCGACCTGTCTATTTATTATGATGAGGATATATGAAATTTTTATAAATACGAGAGTACGCCCCATGGTCGAAAAATCGACCAAAAGTATGTTTTGTGCAAACTTCTCTATTTTCACCCCACACTGTAAATAAAACATGTGATTGAAATGTCTTCCATTTGTTTTGATTTTCTGTTTATATTTTGTTGTTATTTTGTCATCACCATAGCAACCCATATGACCCATGTTAATTTTTTAAAATTTCAAATTCATTTTTTGTGCTTATTTTTGAGCCTATTTTAATTTATAAAGGGATTCTGCACACCTACAGGAAAATAGCTTTCTAACGGTATGCGTAGATTTTCCCTACGATACACACGAGCTGAGAAAAAAGGTTTTAAAGAAACATGCTTGCCTATTAATACTATTAATATATAGATAGATGCCCACATGACTTGATGGTACTTATTGGTATACAGAGTATCCATTTATATGACGCACTTTAAAGATAAGGTTGGTTTATCCCAGTATACAGTCAATAAATTAGCAATTGCCAAGCTGATATTAATGTATTTATTATTTATATCTGAATGTCCATAAGCCATGTCTTAGTGTCGTTGGCTGTTCCAACACTAACAGGACGGCTTCTTTGCCTTTATTCTTATCAAAGATTTAATTATGAATTGGATACAATTTAGGCACTTGGATAAGCAAGGTTAACTAACTTAGCCTCAAATATGGCAGTGACGACAGTTTTACCTCTGATTTCAATGTAATCTAAAAACGATAAATATTGGTATGCATGTGTTTATAAGAGTGTAAATTACGTCATTGCCTCTTGAGCAGTTGTACATTTTGAGAGCCACAATGACTGTTTGTGGCCAGAATACACACAATAATTTTCCTACCACCACAATTAGCCAAAACAGACGGATTAACTTTTTAGTTAATAATGACAATAATGTTATTTGTTTGCTGGATGATAGTGGTTTATAGAAACAACACCAGGGAAATCAGCTGATTTAGTAGAGAATGGGAATAAAAAAAGCGGAAATTAACTGTTTTGCATACTGTTTACAGGAGTGGCAATGTGATAATTTCCATGCAGTGGTAGGAAAAAAATGTTCCTGTATCTATAAATATTACTAACAAATAAACGAATAGGCACTTTGTGTCACCAATTAGATACTAATTCAACACTAAAGTATCTTTGGCACTAAATGACGCTACGGTTTTTATTAATGAGTTGCAGTAAGTTATATACAACACACATCATCACAACTTGAGAATAAGAACAAGCCTTAGCACACCACTAGGGTATAGTTAAATACTTAATAATAATAACATTATTTCTAAGCTTTCTGTTTAACATGGAGTATTTAACAATCGTAATGATAACAAATTCCGCTTAAGAAAATAATGCATTTTTACATTAAAGAAAAATTGACTTAACCCTCAAAGGTAGATAATGGTCTCTAAAAGTGAGATTTCTTTGGTTCTTTGAAAAATTCTTAAAAACCTATATTATCCTGATAAGAACAATTTGATTTACCAACACTTTGCTTTTTTTACTGTCAAAGTATATTTCATAACAACAGTAGAAAGAGAGTCATTACATATTTGAGACCATGTTTGAAGAGAGAGATTTATCGAAAACTCTAAATGATCGAGAATATGTATAGACCCACTTTCACTCGTGTTTTGAACGTTACTTTTCGCTACACTACAAAGACTAATTATTATCTTCATTAAAACAGACATTGGATACTTCTTTATTACCATTAAGAACATTATGAATATCATAGCATTTAAATTGAATGCATACCTAAAAAGTTCTATGAGTTTTGTAATGAAGAAAACAATTATATTCTTTGTAGTGCAGCAAAAAGTAACGTTCAAAACACGAGAGAAAGTAGTCTATACATATTCTCGACCATTTAAAGTGATCGAATATGTTCAAAACACGAGTGAAAGTAGTCTATACATATTCTCGACCAGTAAAAGTGCTCGAATATGGTCTCAAATATGTAATGACTGACTTTCTACTCTTTTTATGAAATATACTATTTCCCTAGTAAACAATGTAATGATGATTATCATGTAACGAAAACAGGTCATTTCACAGTAGTGTAGCGAAAAATTAATTTGTGAACCACTCATGATTCATAAAATGCCACTGTATACAAACAGATTACCAATAGTATGTACCAATTTAATACAAAACTAACAAATTTGTGTTTTTAACTGAAACATCTGCTCATTGTTCAGCACGTTCACTGAATATTAAAATTCTACTATCAGTCTCATTCATACCTAATATTACAAAAATCAGGCACTTTAAATGTCATTTTAATGAGGATAATTATACCAACTACTGTATTACATTACATACGTAGTTTCTACAATTATTGACTGCTAGTAGCAAAATAATTATACAGGGCCATATTTAGAACGTATGAGGCCCCTGGGAGCTCACACTAGAGAGGCCCCTATATTCTGATTCTTCGATCGCTGGGGCTTAGGGGGTTTAGAAATACATGATGTATTGCTTCAAAGCAATGAACTCAACGCTTTGTGTTCTACAATCTGATAAGCAAATAGATTTTTGATCAAGCAATCCACGCAGACCTTTTCAGCTATCACGATGAAAGCTCGGTTCAAAATTTAAACTTTCTAACAATTATCTGTAAAACTAATTTTTCAACACAAAACAAATTTCTCAAAATTTTCTTTGACGCCCTAAGTGAGGCCCCCTCCCAAGCCGATGCTTCCACAACCACCGTTAAGGAAATACAGCCCTGTAATTATATGAAACTATTCATGTAGAAAAATACTGATTTGTAAAATGAAAGAACACCAAACTACATTATAAGGAATGCCAATACTTCATGAAACTGTGAAGGTGAAAACTATACACCAAAGTAAGACATTTCACGAAATGATTGAAATACAGTTTGAAAGTAGTATGAGCCAGCAAATAGTAATACATATGTACAAGTGCTACCATAAGGATGAGTCTTGCACGAGCTTACTGGGGGTTCTACCTTTGCTATTTCAAAAGAGTTTGTTTGATTTCCCTTGGCAGCATTCTTAATTTCTAGTTCGGTTTTTGTTTGCAAAACCAAACCCGACTGTTCACTACTTATCGTTGATGGAGGAGATTCACTTTCACTTCCACTTTGCACTTTTGTATCACTATTTGAACTTGAAGAACCAATATGAGAAGTTTTGTCATCGTTTGTTGTCAAATTTAGAATAAAATTCAAAAACTCAATCGGGTGTTCTAGTTCAAAACGTGTCATATTAGACATATCAAGGCCTGATGTATTTTTTCCATTCACCTTAGGTTCACTTTGCGTTACAAATTCGTTGTTTTTCCTTCTTATTTCTAAATGTTCACTTAGTTTTAATTCTTCATCCGTACTTTTACCAGGTTCTTCCATCTGTTTGGTTTTATTATCAGGTTCACTTGGAGCGTTTACGGTGTGAATATCTTCTAAATGAGGTATTTTATGTCCTTGGCCATCTTCAGTTTGAATGTACATAGTTTTTGTAAAGTGACATAGTGCAAAAACACAAACAACCACTAAAAACATGATTAAAAGGGATAGCAAGAAACATGTGTTGAATGAAATTTTCAGTATTAATGTCTACACTTGCCTTCAGCTTGTTTCAGCCTTCCTTGCAACTGTTGAGACTTTAACCTCTAAACGGTAAACTCTGAAAAAAAAAACACACAAAACATTAATACAATTGTAGAATTATTGTTCTAAAAATAGATATACAGTAGGCCTAACACAATACACTGTAGAATGTTTTAATAATTGTTGTCTATCTGTGCTGGGTGGCTACCAGTAGATCAACAATTTACTTCGTTGTCAGGTCACTAGACCGTCTTTTTAATTAAATAGATAAATACGGAAAACCTCTTTGTCGACAAGTTATTTCATAGTCAGTCCCATTGACTGGCCTGTAAAACTAAATTATTAAATACAAAAATCCCCTTGATCGACAATTGACCTAACCGACAGCTCACTTGGTCGTCTTTTAGTTGGGAATGTGTGAAGAGGCAGCGCGCGCAGCTGTGGAGGCCGCTGCAGGCATACCAACTACTGTATCTTGAAGCGGCGGTTATTATTCCGACGATTTTCAGCTATAACATTGCAGCAGACTAACGAGGAGTGCTAATTTTTTTATTTGGTGTAATTGTTTGTTCCTCAATAGATATTCTTTTTTATACAGTACAGTGAATATAAATTTGCGTAATGTTTCTGAACTGTATGGAATATGAGAACAAAGAACACGCAACTGAGAGTAAAAAAATACAAAACATATTAGGCCTCTATTCATTTCCTGCAATTTTTATTTCTAAACAGGGGATTGTGTAGGTTGGGAGGAGGGATAATATGAATGTGCAAGTTAGGATTTACAAGTGACAGAAAAATTATAATTAACAGAAAAATGTAGCCTCCATGGAGGCAACTCCCATGAATAATTGCTATATACAATACAGTATATTATATTCATTCTTGACCTCTAAAAAGGGTGTATATGTATTTAGTAAATCTAGTGCGGAAATTTCATTTCATTTCAGAATGGTCCATCCATATATCTTATGTATACCTTCTGTCTTGATAACATTGGTCTAGCAATGACAAATTAGTTTCACACAGTTTCATTGAACTTCACATACAGGACTAGACAATCCATCTATATGGTCCAGATGTTTACAATTTTTTATTCAAATAAAACATAGTCGAATGATCCACTTACAAAGTGAGTTGCTATAAAGTTTGTTCTCCTTTAGTTTTTGCTACCTACTTTTAAATTCGATGTACCGGTACCTAAGTTAAAACAGAACATAAGGCCTATATAGTTTACAAATAATTACCCTAAAATAAGTAGGTCTAATTGACATCAACACAATCCCCTGCGGTTGTGTGGTCATCATTTTTGTCTTCCGTGGTCATGGAAACCTTATCAATGTCATTCCGCTATCACAGCAAAATCCTGAATATCTTCTGTGATCGGGGTAAATTCTGAATATCTCCCGGTTGAGTGGTCATCATTGATGTCTCCCACGGTCAGGGGTCATCCGTATTCAAAATCGTGAATAGCCTATATCGACCGTGCAAACTTCCTAATTCTTTTATGGAAATATTTAAGAACGAATCCCATACATTTCATGGCTAGCACAAAAATAAGTAAAATTCCAGGTTGGTAGACACACTAAAGGTAACAGTTACTTACTTTTGGGCCCCTAGAATGATAATGTTATACCAGCTGATCATGATTTTATTAGGCGCAGAAACTAACGCAAATTGTGGAAATATACGGAGCTACTTTTTTAAGGCGCAGAGCACATCGCACACCTGGAAGTGATACTTTGGTTAAAACAATGATCTTATTTAGGAATGTGGGGAAGGAAGGTCAGGGTTTATGCAGTCTTTTGGCAACATTAAGTGTTTTGAAGTTTGGTTTGAATAGAAAAGTAAGGTGTAGGTTAGTCAATGGTTATAGTAATAAGGTGTTTATTGATGTTACAGCCATGTTGTTTTAGCGAATTTCCCTATGGGGAAGTAGCTATTACCGTAGGTGGCACGGTAAGACCTAGACCCGGGACCGATTTACTTTTTCATTTTGATGTCCCCAGAGGCCAAAAACACCATTCGTTCAAATTTTTATATCTGTATATATATATAGACATATGTATATATATATATATACTAGCTGACCCGGCGAACTTCGTATCGCCTAAGACCGATAGAAAGAAAGTACCGTTACGTTTAATTTTCAAGATGATCTCGTTCGCATCGCTCAATCACGTCCTGGTTGAAGTTCGTTCGCTACGCTCACTCACCTTTGGGTTGGAGCTCGTTCGCTACGCTCACTCACCTTTAGGTTGGAGCTCGTTCGCTGCGCTCACTTGCCTTCAGGTTAGCTCGTTCACTACGCTCACTCGCCTCCAGGTTGAAGTTCGTTCGCTACGCTCACTCACCTTTTGGTTGCAAATTAGCTGTTGTCATAAATGTAAAAGAAATAATAGTGCTGCACCCTGTTGATAATCCTTGTAACTTTAATCCTATTGAACATCATAGAACAGAACCAACTTGTTTAATTGAAACAGCTGTTAAGATTCATTAATTCCATTTCTCATAAGGTTAACATGGGAAACTCCAGAGCCACTGGGGCGGAGCCCTTTTAAGAATTTCGAAACGGGAAATAGTTTACGTCCGATTCGCATACCTACAGAATTTACACACCAAATTTCATAACGATCGGTGAAGTCGTTCCGGAGGAGTTTGCAGACAAACACTGTGACACGAGAATTTTATATATTAGATAGAATATACGTCCGTGAACGCGATAACTTGAGTAATTTTTGTCCGATTTTGATGAAATTTGGTTTAAAGGTGTAAAGCGGGATAAACTTGAATGAGTTCGCGAACCAGCACGATCGGACCATGAGAACGGGGCTTTACGGGGGGTTTTATGGGGTAAAAATTGGTTTTTCTCACTTTTGACCCTCAAAACACAAAATTTTCCGATTTCTCTTTAGACCTTTTTAAAGAGCTTAAAAAACAAATAATTTAGTATATAAAAGTATTTTTGTTCGATTATTGGTAACGGAGAAAATTAAAGAAATTGTAAATTTAAAATACCCATGTTATTCTTATGGAGAATATTGTCAAATGTTGTAGTTTGCTTGTTTATGGATATATTTTGATCAAACTTGGCAAATTTATTTATTTTGTACTAAGCTATCAATATTTTACTCAAAAACACACTTTATTAGTTTCCTTGTAGCAGCAAACCTAGGTACTCGTTAAACCTAATGTTATTAAAATATATTTAACTGAAAATCAATTCAGACAAATGGAAATTCGCTTAGTCGGCAGGTTTGCTGCGGCGGGGGTGTTTTATCTTTTGGAATAGTTGGTTAAACAACGAGAAAATTTCAAAATTGCAAGCATTTTTCAAATATAATTTTTATTGTGTCTTACCCAGTGGTTTAATTAGGTAGACTAACTCTACGGGAAACTACCGAATTCCCCATCTTCTAATTGGCAAACCTTTTTAAAGATGTAAAAAACCTTCCCGTTCATTACAAAATCCAACCTTAGGGTTAGTCAACATCATTGTTATACTGCATCATTATTAACTGCATCATTGTTAACTGCATCATTGTTATACTATGACAAAATTTTCATTCCCAAGGTAAATTACCCCTGCTGCAGCAAACCTGCAGACTAAGCGAATTTTCATTTACCTGTCTGGATTTCTACTAATATATTTCCTGAAGATTGTCAGATTTATTTCCTATTTAAATTAGGTACATTAATTTTAATGAGTAGGCCTACCTAAGTTTGCTTCTACAGGGAAGGTATTGTATGTTTGAAGTATGTTTTGTATTGAAATACAAAACAAGCTGAAGCTTAGTATGAAATAAACAATATTGCCAGATTTGATTAAAATATATCCATAAACAAGCAGACTACATTTTATTTATTCTCCATAAAACAATCTATATATTAATTTGAAACTGTTTTTCTTTGTGACAGCTAATTTGAGAAAACGGCTGGGCGTAGAAACTCGATAGAGCTGTCTAAAGAAAGGGCTTGGTCTGTAGATGAGCCATCAAAAGAGAAACGTGGTAAAATTCCCTTGGGGCTCTGCCCCAGTGGCCTTTAAATTCCCCTCCCATGTTATTCTTATAGGGGAAAAACGGGGTTTTGTCACAGCTAATTTCAGAGAAAGGCTGGGCGTAGAAACTCAATAGGGGTCTCTAAAGAAAGGTCTTGGTCTGTAGATGAGCTATCAAATGAGAACCGAGGTAAATTCCCTTGGGGCTCTGCCCCAGGAGGCCTTTAAAGTCCTCTAAGCAGATTTGTTTACATTATGACAATATGTATAATTTTACACTACTTTTTAATGAAACAGCTGTTAATACGAGGCATGTTTTTTAAGTAAGTACTGTTTTTAAATTTCTCCGTTCCAGCACTGCGATTGGCATTTTCGACTTTTGCGCTGTGTATGGGCATCTATTGGTCCTAGCCGGAAATTCGAGAACAATCGGCCGTGTTTACATCCAGTTTCGAGCATTCCAAATGAGCCAATTGAGACTGCCGCCGAATGTGAAGGGCACGCTGTAATTAGATTTGTAATTTCTCAAGGTGTGAAAGCAATTGAAAATCATCTACAGATTAGTGAAGGGTATGGTGAGAACATTATGAGTGAAGGAATGGTACGCAAGTGGATAAGAGCATTTAAATACGGCCCCACCAACGTTCATGATGAGTAACGCACTGGGCAGCGTCATTACTGTTCCCGTACCCAGTGCGTTGCTCATCATGAACGTTGGTGGGGCCTTCTTAAAATGCCCTTACCTACTTGCGTACTATTCCGTCACTCATAATTCATAATGTTCTCGCTATAAATTTCACTAATCTGTTGATGATATTCAATAGCTTTCAAACCTTTAGCACTTAAAAATCTAATTACAGCGCACACTTCACAGTCGGCGGCAGTCTAAATTGGCGGCACCATTTGGAATGCTCGAAACCGAATCTAAACACGGCCGATTGTTCTTGAATTTCCGGCTAGGTCTTACCAATAGATACAAAGCGCAAATATCGAAAATGCCAATTGCAGTGCTGGAATGGAGAAATTTAAAAACGGTACTTACTTTAAAAACATGCCTCGTATTTAAATTGTGATTTACTAAGTTTGTCAAAATGAAGTATTTGCAATGGTTTTTTTTCTGATTTTAAAATCAATTTTCTTCTGCATCGTGACATGTTTACAATATAGGCCTAATGTTCTATTGCTAAATCAGTGGAAAATCCTAATATCACAGTAGTAACTCTTAAAATTATTTCTTATGGAGTTAACTTATGTCTATTGTATGGGTTGGTTTCTGCCTTTTTTTATCACTTCTTGGAGATTGTACGTAGGCGTGTTGCACGTAGATGATATTCTTTGGCGTATTGCATCTCTAGACGATACTTGGGTTGGTGTAGGCTAATTATTACAATGGAAAAAAGCGAGAAATCATGGACAATTTGATATAGGCCTACTAAAAATAAAACTGAATTAACACTGTGCTACATTTCTTGAGCAATCATTGAAAGAGCCAATTTGCAAACAATTGAAAGTCATAGAACACAACCAAGTAGAAGAAATAGAAATAATGTTTTTTTTCTTCTCTTAATTTATAATCGTTATTATAGAGAACCTAATGCGGCTATGAGTTGGAAACATTTGTAGAAAACTCTAAAAACAAAATCAGCTTTTGAAAACAGATAAGATATTTACAAACAATTTTGATTATATCTAACTGTTGTGTACATCGTGAGTATTTCCAAAATCTTAGAGCCGACTTTTATAAAGTCATTGGCAATTATGACCGTTATTCGTTTTAAAATAACGCCTATAATGCTTCACAATTGCTCGAATTCGAGCAACAGGTACACTAGTAACATTTGAATTTTAAAATCAAAGTTTTTTTTAAATTATCTCAGTAACCGTTAAGCATACAACACTTCAATAAACAAAATTATTTCTTTTTAAGCTCTACACAATGGTGTGGAAAGAAGTTCCCGTAAAACCCCCAATAAACCTCTGTTCTCGTGGTCCGATCACGCTGGTTCGCGAACTCGTTATAATATATAATAATACTGTCATAGGTTTACACGTTTCTACTAAATATCATCAAAATCGGATCATTTTTACTCAAGCTAACGAACATACATATATGAATTTGAACGTCCTCTGGGGACCTCAAAACGAAAGTAAATCAGACCCGGGTCCAGGTCTTACCATGAGTACTATGGTAATAGCTTATTCCCCATATGGGAAATTCTCTAAAAAATCAAAAATCTCTGGGGAAAGAGCACAGTAAGGGGCTTTTGATTGCAGACAATGCTCCAACACATCCTACTGTGGACTTGATGGAATGAGAGAATGGCCAGTTGAAAACAATCCTTTTACCACCAAATGTTACAAGTTTATTGCAACCGATGGACCGTAATAGAAACAACGAAACGCCACTACAGAATAAGGAAACTTCTAGTGGAAGGAGAAGATGAATAATATGTGCTGAGTAATCACAAGAAGATTAATTTGAAAGATTATACCTACAATGTGGAAGCCTGGAGCCTGGTTAAAACGGAGGCTTTAAGACGTGCATAGAACAAGTTGAAATGCTTATCTGAAGAAGAAATGGAAAAGGAGAAAGAAGAAAAAGAATCCCAAAAACCACAAAATGAGATGGACGAAGACGATTTGTCACTTGAAGAATTCAGAAACATTCTTATACAAATTCCTGGATGTTAAGAAGTTAGTGCTGAAGAGTGGGTCGTGTGATTCATCAGATCCTGGATACAAAGTTCTAAGTGACGATGAACTTATGGAGCGCCAACCTGAGTGTGATGGGTCGCCGGAATTTTATCCCCCTGGAATTTTACCCCCTGGGCAAAGCTGACGTCACTATGACGTAGTAACCTGAGTGGCCAAAAGTTTGTTCGCGGCCGGAATTTTACCCCCGCGGATTTGGAAGTCTAATGAAAAAAGTCAGAGCGTGATTAATTAGATTAGCGATAAAAACCGGAATTTTACCCCCTGTCCATATAACTAGCGTTTAGGCAACTGAAGATGTACGGGCCGGATTTTTACCCCCGGAATTTTACCCCCCGGAATTTTACCCCCCAGAATTTTACCCCCTGGCTGATTTTAGAAATTGAATGATTGATTTTCTTATTTATGTTTTTAATTAATTGTAAACATTTCATTATTTAGTAGCCTATCTTTATTTATTTATTTTGTAATCTCAACTAAGTAAACAGAATTCGCTGTTTTATTTTGATCATATTAACCAACAGTTGGCTTCAAAGATCGAATCCTGACACTCGAATCTCAAAATAATATTAAAACCCTGTTCGATTAGTTAATGTTACATATAAATTAAGATAGGCTACTTAATAATAAAATGTTTACCATTAAATTAAAACTGAATGACGATAATTAATCATTCTCACTAATTTATATCTGGCCAGGGGGTAAAATTCCGGGGGGTAAAATTCCGGGGGTAAAAATCCGGGCCGTACATTCTAGGTTTTTATAATTTGATGTGTTCTGATTAAACTCACAACCGTGAAAATATATGTTTAATTCCGC
Organism: Macrosteles quadrilineatus; assembly: GCF_028750875.1. Taxonomy (NCBI): domain Eukaryota; kingdom Metazoa; phylum Arthropoda; class Insecta; order Hemiptera; family Cicadellidae; genus Macrosteles; species Macrosteles quadrilineatus. Next base: position 115,157,126 of record NW_026542602.1, on the reverse strand, counting down.
GTTTAATCCATCAAGCTGATGTCGCGAAACTCAAAAGTTCGCGGCCGGAATTTTACCCCCTGGTTTGTGACGTCACGTTTGCCCAGGGGGTAAAATTCCAGGGGGATAAAAATCCGCTACCCCAGTGTGATCACTTGCAGCTAACTAAGGCCAGAGACACACTTACCGGCGAAACCGCTGGACGCCGGATCCAGCGTATCCACCGGAGGTTGAGGGCAGAACACACTTGTTCCGGCAAAAACTATTTTGTCCCCTAATGTTCCCTTTAACAGCAAAGTACCAAAATTCCTCAAAACTGTATAGCGCTTTGGCCGCAAGAAATCTTTTTAATTTCCTTTCAAATCATTTGAAACTCTTTTCAGATTTTATGATTTCAGGAAGGTAGTTATAGTATTTTATCCCAGAAACAGTTGGATTTTTGTTTGAAATTGTTTTTTTAGAAATGTTAATTTGAAATTTGTCCGATTTCTTGTATTATATGTGTGAACGTTTCGTTGTCTTGGCAAAGTCTCTTCATTATTTTTTACATGTAATACTGTTCTATAAGTATAAAGACTAAAGACAGTCATAATCTTCAGATTACAAAAATGATCTCTACAATGATCCTCATCAGGAAGCTTAAGCTTAAGCATAGTCCCAATTGCAACTTTTCCAAATTACAAAAAGGGGTCAGTCTTCTCAATGCAAAATTGCCTGAATTAATTAAAACATACTTTCTCAACATGTTTTGTCCAGTTAAGAGTGTGATCTAATTGTGGGCCCAAAAACTAGTATTATCAGAAAGTTTAAGCTGCACACTATCCGAATGATTTAATTTAGAAATATCTTTACACTTAAAATTGATTATCGTGGTTTTTTTTTATTCAATAATAGCCTAGTAAATTAAGATTACATAGTTCATCATTAACTTGATCAATTGCTTGTTGAGACTCTGCCAAGACACCATACCAACTCTTTCCACTAATAGGCCTAGTAAAATCAATATCATCTGCAAATAAACAAAAATGATTATGATTATTTAAACTCAAAGTAGAAAGAGATTTTGGCAAACCACCCAAATAGCATAAAAATAGTACAGGGCCCAAAACAGACCCTTGGGGCACAGAATATTTTATGTTTCTGGTTTTTTATTTAATTTTGAAAAGTTTATTATTAAAAATGTCACTAATTTCAGTGTACTGCTGTCTATTTTCTAGATATGATTTAAACCAACAGAGCTCTTTGCCCATGATGCCCAAATCATCTAGTTTACTAATTTAAATTAGTTTGACATGACAAACACTATCAAAAGCTTTAGTCAAGTCCAAAAATGAACTAATAACATAATTACTCTTATCGATGTTTTCAACCACATTTTCAATAAATGATATAAGAGCTGAAACTGTAGATCTATTTCTCCTATACCCATGCTGTTCAAGATCTAATAAATTGTTTACGGTACTTCCAAATATTGTACTAGTTGAGATAGCATACACTTTTCAAAGATTTTAGAGAGTGTGGGCTGGATTGAAAGCGGCCTATAGTTTGAAGGATCTTTACAATCACCTTTTAAACAAGGGAACAATTTTAGATATTTTTAGTTCTGGTGGATACACTCCTGATATTAAGGATGCATTAATAACATGGAGTAACGGTGATAAAAGTACTGATTTTGCATCTTTAATAATCTTAATGGGAATTTCATCATAACCAGCAGACCATTTGGGTCTAAAGGAATCTACAGTATTATCTCTTTTAACTCTAACTCTGTAATAATTCGGGAATTAAACTTATACTTAGGCAACAAATTTGTTGATATTTGAGAACTATTAGACATTTTTAAGTTTGGAAGAATTGAATTGTCAACTATAGTTCGGCCGCTTAGAAAACGACCTGCGCGCTAATGCTAAACTAATGCTGGAGGAGGTCGCTTTCTAAGCGGCCGAACTATACATCTGTGAAATAGTCATTTAAAGCATTAACAACAAAATAAGGATCTCCCTCAACAGCTCCCTCTCTCCACAATTCAATTTTTTGAAGAGAGTAGTCCTTGCCCCTCAATAATACCTTATTGACCAAACGCCAGACAGTTTTGGTAGCATTAATTGATTTGCCAATTTTATTAAATAGTGACTTAATACCACTCAATAAAAACTATATTGACAAGACGATATACAGCTGACTAAATTCTTTAATTCCCTTTAAATGTGAATACTCATAAGGTTAACATGGAGAACAAAAGAGCCACTGGGGCAGAGCCCGAAAGGATTTTTGAGAAAAGAATATGCCTATATGTTAATCGGGAATGTGAGCTATCGTCATGCCAAATTTCAGCCCAATCCATCCAGTAGTTTATGCGTGATTGAACTTCAAACAAACAAAGAAACAAATAAACAAACAAACACAAACTTTCACATTTATAACATTAGTAAGATATTAATTGTCAACTACATCTGTGAAATAGTCATTTAAAGCATTAACAACAAAATAAGGATCTCCCTCAACAGCTCCCTCTCTCCACAATTCAATTTTTTGAAGAGACAAAAAATTGAATCCGTGAATTGGTGTTCTTGATATTATAGTTCGGCCGCTTAGAAAACGACCTGCGCGCTAATGCTAAACCAATGCTGAAGGAGGTCCCTTTCTAAGCGGCCGAACTATAGTAAGATTCATTATTGTACTTTAAAATAATGTTCTATTTCTGTTGCCATGACGGATTGACATAAGTGCTTATTCATGTTAGCAGTATATGTACTGGAATCGTTACATGGTTGGTGCTAAAGTAATTCGTTACTCAAGTATCAGAGTACCCGTTCCGATTACTTCGTTATAGTAGCAAATTGATGTGCCTGGAATCGTTTAGAGAAGATGATTCCAAGCCGTTTCGATTCCGTAAATGAGTCCAGCTACCAGCTTGCTTGACAAGCAAGATAACCCCATTCCACAGTCCAGTCCGAATATTATAAAGTTATGAATATTGGATTGAAGTTGATCCCAAAGAGCTTCCCTTTGCTCCGCTTAACTAACTCCGCCGCCGCCTAGCACCTGTGGGTGAACAGTTGATGTTTTAGAATGCAAAATCCAAATCAGTTTATCAGATTAAATTAATCCACTATGATTTGAAAATAATGTTAGTTAAAATTGTGTTAATTACAATGTGCAAAAACATATCTCGTAGTTCTGCTTATTCTAACCTTCCTTAGAATGATTTAATTGTTACAAATTACTACAGTAATTGATTGTATAAATTTGTGTAATAACATACAAATTTAAATTATTGATAGATTATATTCGACTGTATAATGATTAATAGACAATAGACAATTTCTTTATTACAATTTCATCAAGAAATGTTACAGCGTCAAATTTTACAGATAGGCTACAAAGTGAAATGGAAAAGCCTCTTCAGTGTTGTGTGTGGTCTTGCCATGCAAAGAACTCATTTAGGGTGTAGAAAGCTTTGTCTACCAGCCATCTCCGTAGCTTCCTCTTCATCAGCAACGGGCCTCCAATTTTCAAGTGGTCTGGTAATTTGTTAAGCATTTTCACTCCTGCATACAGTGGTTTCTTTTCAAACATTGCTGTTCTGTGGCCAGGCAGCACGTAGTTTCCTGCATATCTGGTGTTGTATTCATGTATATCTCTTTGTTTAGGCGGGTCTTTGGTTACACAGTAAAAAACAGTTTCTAGGATGTAGATGGAAGTCACCGTCAGGATGTTCAGGTTTTAGAAGGCATCTCTACAGCTTTGTTCTTTACTTATGCCTGCTATTATTCTGATAGCCCTTTTTAACATAACCAGGACCCGGTTAAGATTGTCCATAGTGGATCCACCCCAGACAGTGATACCATAGCGTATATGGCTTTCAAACAATGTATGGTATGCAGTCCTCGTTGCCTCAGGGGTACTAGTCTCTTTGATTCGTTTTATGGCCCGAGTTTTTGGCAAAGACAAGCTACATGACGATCCCAGGATAAATTTTCATCAATTATGACACCTAGATGTTTAATTTCTTCAGCTGCTGTCAGGTTGGGCATTTCAGATACTGTAGACTTTTTATTTCCAAAAGTAATTTGCTTGGTCTTACTTTCATTGAGGACTAAGTCATTTTTCATACAGTAGTCCTGTGTCATATTGAAAGCTATATAGGTGTTTACTTCCAGTTGATCTATGTTTCTGTTTGCTGTAAGCAGCACAGTGTCGTCTGCATACATGACCATCTTGCTGTACTCCTCAAGGTGTTCTGGGAAGTCATTAATAAACAGGCCAAACAGAACTGGCCCTAGGACAGAGCCCTGGGGAACTCCTCTGTAAGTCGGTAGCAATTCAGATCTGACAGTATCTGTAACCCCTTTTGTTGTGTGTTTTATTTCTACCATTTGGCTTCGCCCTTTTAGATAACTTGCAAACCATTTCAGAGCTGTTCGCTGGATTCCTAAATTTTGAAGTTTAGTTAGAATAAGATCATGTCCCAAGGAATCAAAAGCCTTGCTTAAGTCAAGATACAGGGTGATAGTGTTGCCATTTTCTAACTTATGTTCTTAATGATATATTCAACAAGGTCTATCAGAGCAGTTGTGGTTGATTTTCCAGGAACAAATCCATGTTGGCTGTTTGTCAATGCTTGGTTTTGACTAAGATGCTCCTGGATTCTTACTTTTAATCAATGAATCCTATATTTTAGAAACTCATTTTCCTAGCCTAAATTTGTATTTATTGTGATACAAACACAAACAAACATTTAGGCCTATTTGGCTTTGATTGATGAGGCATTACTGTAACTGGGATACATCGGAGTATCAATACCATGACGATTACGAGTGCAATCGGTCGATTGCGGCTACTCTGTACTTAGCGGCGGTAACGAAGTAATCGTTGGGAATCGGAACGGTTACTTGTAATGAGTCCACGAGTGTAGCTGGAATCATTGTAGCGGCTACATCGATGGAATCATTTAGCCCATCTCTGGAACAGACGTTGGGTACAGTTTCTTAAGATAACTGGGCTATGCTAATATAGATTGAAACTATCGGATTGAAAATATTGATTTATAATCAATATTTGTTAATATATTTATTATCAAATTAAACTAATGTATCATAACCTAACCTAACCAACCAAACTTGCTGATGGTGAAAAAATCGCATGAAGGTTTACTAATCGAATCAATAGTTTCAATCGATTTAGCATAGCCCAGTTAAGAAACTGTACCCCAGACGTTTATAGGCTTAACGAATGCAACAATCGAGAGAAACATCTCGCTAAGCAATCGACACAATCGATATGCGGAACATCTCGAGAAGGAACATTTCGATTGTTCAAACATCTCATAATCGCGCACCACTAGGCCTAGGCCTACTTTGAAATAATTTTGCCTGAGTTACCGGTAGGCCTAACTTAAGTTAAGTTATACAACTGTAAGTACTTACTCAATCGTCGTCCACTTTCCGATGCCGAAGATAATGATCTGTAACTTAATTTTCCTTCCTAAAAAGGTACCGGTACCGTGGTTGTTTTAAGCCTTACACATTCAAACACTGAGCCTACCATCAGTACATTCTACGTCAAATAAACAAATAATAAAGTTCAGCTGGTGCGGTACAGCAAGTTTTTATCTCTATGATGAATCTCTTCCTAGTTCCTCTTCACCGACGTTCACCCACCGGTTCGCCTAATCACAATCACCACCAACAACCAACACCAATCAACATTCAACAGCCAACGAAACGAGCCAACCCCAACCAAACAAAACCACGAATTTCATACATAACCTCAAATCTCAAGAAGAAGAAGGCCAAGCAAGAAGCAAGGATTAAGGAAGCAAGACTGGTCTGACTGTCTTTGTCTTTTTGGGGTCTGGTTATAATTTTAGCTCAGTGGGTCTGACCATTAGATTCCTCATCCTTATGGAACAGCTGAAGACCATTTTATCGTTAGTTCTGTACGGTTTATGTAGAGGTCGTGTTTTGTTTACAATTTGTTTCCCGTTATTACAGCCATTTAAAACCTCGTTTAACCAAATAATACGATCTAATCATAAACAATAACCTGTCCCCTAGTTATATAACCAAACAGTAAAGCACAAATCAAGAAATTAACCCTAAAATAATAGAAACAAAGTTTCGTCGACACTAGCGCCCATGTGTCACGTACATGAACTAGATACGAAAAACGTGCTTCAAAATTTACAATGGGATGAGAAGTCTAGGTCTGACTTAGGGGAGGTACGATTGAGGCATTAGTTCAAAATTCCTCCATGAACAGCGCTGTAGTAGAGAGCATTTTGGCAATGAAGGTTTACTAATCGCAAAAATAGTTCTGTTCATAAAATAAAATTATAAATGCCTCAAATTCAATTTTATAATTTTTTCATTATAAAATTACTATCATAACCTAACCGAACTAACCAAACTTGCTGATAATGAAATAATATAACAAAAGTTTATTAATAGAAAAAATAATTCTGTTCAAAACTAGAAATTGCTCAATTAAACCATGCATAACCGAACCAAACCAACCAAACTTGCTGATAATTAAAAAATCTTAGTCAAAAAGTCAATGCCACCAGTGGGATCCGAACCCGGGACTCCCAGCATGTCAGTCCGGCACGCTAACCACGAGACCACCGAGGCCGATGGCATCTAACCGTATTGTTACGGTAATGGTGTTCCCTCAGCTAATGAGAAGCCCACAGCTGTCATCGTAAGCTCATCTATACCTCCCCTGAGTAAATACCGTCTTTTTGTCTGGTCCTCCCTGATCGTTGGGTCTGGGCACGGCCGCCTTTAACTCCAGGCCGCGGCCTTCGAACTGGCAACGTCGCAAATGTTGTTGTAACAGCTGTTTTGTTTGGAAGAAGCTATGGTATTTTGTGTATTTACGAAAGATATGGTTACTGGACTATGACAATATTGACTCCGCTTAAAAATGCACAGATATAGATTTTAATTTATATTGTTTCGGTTTTCAATTCACGTCCATGTCACTGGCCCGGCCATGACGGAATTAGTACATAAGAATTATGCTAATATTTAGTACCTATTTCGTACTATTTAGTACCAACAAACAAAAAAATAGTACCCCACTCGGTACCGGATAACTAATTAATTTAGGATTCCGGGCCAGTGACATGCTGGCCCGGCCATTTTCTAATTTGATCCTAATATGTATACCATCATTTAGTACCTATTTCGTACTATTTTGTACCCCCATTAATATAATTTGTACCTCAAAGAAAACCAAGCTACGGGCCCGTTAACTGTACAGGTCAATGACCCCTCAGCCCGGCCATATCGTACCTATGGTTATAAGCTATACTACTATTTAGTACTTATTTCGTACTATTTTGTACCTCCATTAAAATAATTTGTACCTCAAAGAAAACCAAGCTACGGGCCCGTTAACTGTACAGGTCAATGACCCCTCAGCCCGCGGCCATATCGGAAGCTATGGTTATAAGCTATACTACTATTTAGTACTTATTTCCTACTATTTTGTACCTCCATTAATATAATTTGTACCTCAAAGAAAACCAAGCTACGGGCCCGTTAACTGTACAGGTCAATGACCCCTCAGCCCGCGGCCATATCGGAAGCTATGGTTATAAGCTATACTACTATTTAGTACTTATTTTGTACCTCCATTAATATAATTAGTACTTCAAAGAAAACCAAGCTACGGGCCCGTTAACTGTACAGGTCAATGACCCCTCAGCCCGCGGCCATATCGGAAGCTATGGTTATAAGCTATACTACTATTTAGTACTTATTTCCTACTATTTTGTACCTCCATTAATATAATTTGTACCTCAAAGAAAACCAAGCTACGGGCCCGTTAACTGTACAGGTCAATGACCCCTCAGCCCGACCATGTCGTAACCTATGGTTATAAGCTATACTACTATTTAGTACCTATTTCGTACTATTTTGTACCCCCATTAAAACAATTTGTACCTCAAAGAAAACCAAGCTACGGGCCCGTTAACTGTACAGATCCATGGCCCCTAAGCCCAGCCATATCGGAACCTATGGTTATAAGCTATACTACTATTTAGTACTTATTTCGTACTATTTTGTACCTCCATTAATATAATTTGTAAAAAAAACTACTAAAAAAACTGAAAGATAGATAATTTTGAAAACTAGGGAATGTTGAAGCCATAATTTTAGTTTAGGGTTTCAGTTTTTTAGAAGATAAGTTTAAAATTGTAAAAAGTCTAGCAGCCGACTCTAACATTCAACATTCTAGAAATATTGATATTACTTCAGTTTTAGTTGACTACTAAATTCCGTACGTAGGACGGGCCAACAGCTCGTTAAGTTTTACAACATAAATTAATTAAGAAAAAAGAAAGAAAAAATTAACAAAGTTGTGAACTTAATGTTGATTGAAATAAAAAAATCACCACAGTACCCTCGCACCAAAATAGCCTAAACCTCGACACATTGATTACTTGGGTTGTATGAGTGGTACATATTGTTTAATATGAAGAACTAAATAGTTGGAGATAACCACCAAATAACTGCATCACTTGTTAATTATTGAGTACCTACTAAATAATAGCATACCTTATAACTAGAAACTGTGACATAGCCGGGCTGAGGGGTAATTAACCACTAACAATAACATGATTTCACATACAATATGTAACATAAGTAGCTTGTTTATCTTTGAGGTAATTTTTTTACCTCGAAAGGTACAAAAAAGTACGAACAAGGTACTAAATAGTAGCATAGCTTATAACTACAGGTTCCGATATGGCCGGGCTGAGGGGTCATTGACCTGTACAGTTAACGGGCCCGTAGCTTGGTTATCTTTGAAGTACTAATTATATTAATGGAGGTACAAAATAAGTACTAAATAGTAGTATAGCTTATAACCATAGCTTCCGATATGGCCGGGCTGAGGGGTCATTGACCTGTACAGTTAACGGGCCCGTAGCTTGGTTATCTTTGAAGTACTAATTATATTAATGGAGGTACAAAATAAGTACTAAATAGTAGTATAGCTTATAACCATAGCTTCCGATATGGCCGCGGGCTGAGGGGTCATTGACCTGTACAGTTAACGGGCCCGTAGCTTGGTTTTCTTTGAGGTACAAATTATTTTAATGGAGGTACAAAATAGTACGAAATAAGTACTAAATAGTAGTATAGCTTATAACCATAGGTTACGATATGGCCGGGCTGAGGGGTCATTGACCTGTACAGTTAACGGGCCCGTAGCTTGGTTTTCTTTGAGGTACAAATTATATTAATGGAGGTACAAAATAGTACGAAATAGGTACTAAATGATGGTATACATATTAGGATCAAATTCGAAAATGGCCGGGCCAGCATGTCACTGGCCCGGAATCCTAAATTAATTAGTTATCCGGTACCGAGTGGGGTACTAATTTTTTGTTTGTTGGTACTAAATAGTACGAAATAGGTACTAAATATTAGCATAATTCTTATATACTAATTCCGTCATGGCCGGGCCAGTGACATGGACGATTTCAACTCTGCATGTTTTATTTTTTACAAGAATAATACAAAACCATATACTCGTGTGGTTAACCGAGACTCTTTGTGAACTCATGTGGCTAAAAACCACATTACATAAAAGAACATTTATTTTAGATAAAGAAAAACATAAGTTTTATGTATTTAGGTAAAAAAATAAATTTTTTACAGATTTTTTAGTAAACCTTTGCAAATTGGCCCATTTTAATAGGGTTTTTAGCTATTGTCAGTGAATAAAATACTTGGTCTCCAATGGGTTAAGTGGTCAACAATATATTACAGGGTGGCTGAAAAGTAACTTGCACCCCCCCTTAACTTTTCAACCAATTGAGATATTTGAAATCGGTTTGCGGCAACCTTCCTTCTTAGATATGATGGGCCACAATAATTATGGTCAATTTTGAAAATTTTGCCCTTAGGGGTAGCGGGGGTAGGGGGTAGCTCAAAATTTTCAAATGACAAGTATAGTCGAGTTTAGTATTATTTTACAGGTCTTGACGAAACATAAACATTGACATAAAGAAAACCAAAATCGGCTCACTTATAACAAAATGGCGCCCAACCCCCGGGGTTGGGGGTAGCTCAAAATCTTCAAATAGCAAGTATAGTCGAGTTTGGTATCATTTTGTAGGTCTTGACGAAACATAACAATTAACATAAAGAAAATAGAAATCACACCATTAATAACAAAATGGCAGCTCAAAATTATTGAGACAATGGTTATTTAAAGTAGTTTTGAGCTGCCATTTTGTTATTAATGGTCTGATTTCTATTTTCTGTATGTTAATTGTTATGTTTTGTCAAGACTTACAAAATGATACCAAACTCGACTATACTTGCTATTCGAAAATTTTGAGCTACCCCCTACCCCCGCTACCCCTAAGGGCAAAACTTTCAGAACTGACCATAATTATTATAGCCCTTTATATCCAAACAAGTTGCCGCTAACCGATTTCAAATATCTCAAATAGTTAAAAAGTTAAAGAGGGTGCAAGTTAATTTTTTTGCCACCCTCATGGTTATTTGGATTTGAAACGTTTTAGGGCGCCATTTTGTTATAAGTGAGCCGATTTTGGTTTTCTTTATGTCAATGTTTATGTTTCGTCAAGACCTGTAAAATAATACTAAACTCGACTATACTTGTCATTTGAAAATTTTGAGCTACCCCCTACCCCCGCTACCCCTAAGGGCAAAATTTTCAAAATTGACCATAATTATTGTGGCCCATCATATCTAAGAAGGAAGGTTGCCGCAAACCGATTTCAAATATCTCAATTGGTTGAAAAGTTAAGGGGGGGTGCAAGTTACTTTTCAGCCACCCTGTAATATATTGTTGACCACTTAACCCATTGGAGACCAAGTATTTTATTCACTGACAATAGCTAAAAACCCTATTAAAATGGGCCAATTTGCAAAGGTTTACTAAAAAATCTGTAAAAAATTTATTTTTTTACCTAAATACATAAAACTTATGTTTTTCTTTATCTAAAATAAATTTTCTTTTATGTAATGTGGTTTTTACTTAATTTTTTTTTTTTTAGAAATAAATAAAAAAAAATATTTTTATTTTTATTTTTTCAAAAGCAAACATAAATAAAATGAATTTTTTTGAGCCCATGAGTCATACAATTGATATATATGTATGCAGAATTTAATTCCTTACGTGGAAATGTCAAGATTATCTCTGTAGGACTTATACTTTTTTTTATATATTTATTTTTGTAAATCATTACAAATTTCAAAATATTGCGATTTCTCAATAAAACAATATAATAATAACAGGACTCTAAGTTTTCTTGTTGTAATCCATTTTAATAATTATTTTGGTAAAAATTATACATATTATTAGCAAAACATTAAAAAAATTAAAAAAACTCACCATAAGTGGATTTTCTTTGCGACCGAGACTCGTTTGAAGAAGCACACAAAATCTACAGGCTACAATTGTTCACTGACACACTTATGAAAATGTCCATGATACAATGTTCTTAAGCTTCATAATAAAAACTAAAATATGACCTAAATAATATTTACAAGTTTGTTGATAGCTGTCTTTCTAATAATTAATCTTCGTGTGATATTCCTCAAAACATTTTTCGAGGTGGAGAGGCACCAAGCACTTGTTGCAAAGCCATCTTACTTCAGATCGAATTTTGTTTTTGTAACAAACTCTACAATTCCTAGTAGGTTTTTGTTTTTTTTTTCGGTGGGGGGGATTTGCATTGGGAAATGCCCCCATGCTTTACTCTGAAGTCTCATCGGGTTGTCTTTGGCTGGTCGACCTGGACTCAGACGATTTGGTAAGCTGATGTTTTCGAGGATTTGTTCCACCAGGGCAATCCTGTAGTCTCTATAGTGAATTTTTTTTCCCATGGATCATCTTCCATATACAAAATGAATTAAAAATGGTCATGTCCATTAGGTAAAAAAACAATTTCTTATATGACTTGACAGTTCTTCGCATAATTGGGTGGCTGGCTAACATCTGGTCTTGAACGTCTACGCCCAGCATACCTTTATTGTAATCAATAACGCTTTTGGGTTTCAATACTTGCCTGACTTCTCCCCTCCTCTCTATCTCCTTGTCCACAGTCATTTCTATGCTAGCATGAGTGGTTGACAGAACATGAACATCCTTACGGTCTTTCCATTTTACCGCAAGGATACCATCCTTACTCCGCCTCATGGCCTCTCCAACTTCCAGGCAGGCATTGTCAAAATCTTTAGGCATATTGATTCGTTCAAGATTTACTGTTCCTACAACATGTGTGCTGCGTTAAAGTAAACGTTGACATAGACCAGGGGAGTTATACCAGTTGTCTATAAACAACACATGGCCTAAATCTAAGACGGATTCGGCCAATTGCATGACGACGGCTTCGCTAGCAGGGACGTTTGGGGTCTTGTCATCGCCGGTATAAATCTTGAAGTCTCCACAATACCCACTGGAGCTTTCACACAGCTTATAGATTTTTATTCCGAATCGCGCCCTTTTTTTAGGATTAAATTGTACGTAAGATAGCCTAGCTCGAAGTTTGACTAGGCTTTCATCAATGGCTAAATCCCTTTTCATTGTATATACGTGCATGTACTTTGTTTGTAGGTAAGAAATCACGGGCCTTAGTTTTTTAAGCTTATCATTTCGATCAGTGAATTCCTCATCAGCAAAATGCATAAATCTAGAAATTAGCTTGAACCGACAGTAAGACATAACCTGTGCATATATTGGAGTTTCTAAGATTTTTCTAGCCATCCAATACATTTTAATTGTGGGTTTCCTCACTTGGCCCATCAGTATGTAAAGAGCAAAGTATGCCTTCAGCTCAGGTACCGTCACGTCCTGCCACTTGTCATCATCTTTTAGTCTGCGCCTATTTGGATTTACTAATTGCCTTGCAGCACAATCATTTGTTTCTTGACAAACCATCTGAAAAAAACTCATCTCCCAAAAACTCTTCAAAGCACTGAAAAGCCGAGGGGTTATCTCCTAGCTTTCTAGCTGAGAAAGGGTTCAAACCGGACTCATCAACATATGGAAATTCTTTTACAACGTTGTCTTCATCCGCCCATATCCAAGCGTCAGCCCTTTTCTTTCTTTTCCTTTTTTTCTTTCCTCCAGCTTGCCCATTTGTTTCTTGTCTTCCTCCTCTACCCCTTCCTTGCCCTCTACCCCTACTTTGTAGAGTTCTACGGCCCTGTACCGTTCCTTGCCCCATCCTAGTCCCTACAGCCCTTGGCCTATCCCCCTGACCCTGTTCCTCTTCATACTCCATTGGTTGTGGGGAATCGTTTGATCGATTTTGTTCTATGCATATCAGGCCTACGTCTAAGTTTGGTTCATCTATGCCTAGGTTAAAGTTTTGGTCATTTAGGCCTAGGCCTAGTTCTAAATTAGAGCCTATATCTTGGTCCACATTGGATGTATCATACCTGGAATCATCAGGTTCAATTTCAAATTCATCATTTTCACTATGAATGTCTTCGAGAGCAACTGTCTCCAACGCATCGTAGTCACTATTGTTGTCTAAATCCGAGTCATTACTTTCCTGCAGAATCCTATCGATCTCACTTGAAAATATTTGGTCAAATTTATTTGGCGGACTTGCCATTATTTATAAACTCATTACATAAACCACTTTCACAAAATCACACTGAACAGTGAACTGAACACAGATAAAATACAGCTACTTCAAACTCGACAAAACAATAACAAACAACAGAACAGATGCCATCTGTTTGTACAGGACTACCAACACTACGAAAATAAACAACATTGTAAAACAGCTTAGAATTTATCAAAGAGTTTCCAAGGTAAAACGATTTCGTTTTCGGAGAGATAACTGAGTACTATAAGAAAACCATTCCAACTAAAAACGTGGAGCTGTTTTAAACTCCCTATAAAAACATTTATCAGGATATTTTTTGGTTAGGATATTTTTTTTTTTTTAACTATAACTCTTTATTTATATTTAGAAACATTTATTGAAATGATTAAACTTAAAATAATTTTCCTGTAATTAAAAAAAAAACATCATGTCGTCATCACGAGAATGTCCCGTGATGAGACTTTTGGTCCACCATAACCTATCACGAGACGTAATCGTGATAAGTCTCCAATGGGTTAAAAATTTGTCCTTAATAAAATAAGATTTATCCATATGATAAATCATAAAAAAGTTAAAGAAGGGTTACGATTCATGTATACAATCAACATCAAAGTAAGCAGTTTGATTAACTTATCAGAGGACGTCAAACTGTTTACTCCACAAATGAAGTTAAGAAGAAAAGTCGTTCTTTTTGTCTTAAGTAAACAACAAAATTGTTGGTCGTAAAATGTATAAACAAATAATAAGAAGAAGCAGGTAGCTTCTAATGTTATTCTTATGGAGAAATTTTTTTAGGATTTTATAATATTACTGAGTGGATTCGTCTAGAAATTTATTGGCATCTTTCCAGTGGTGCCATCATTATTTGTGCACAATACGAGTGCTGTTAGTGCAACTGGTTCTTGAGTTTTCCTGACATTAACACAGTGACAAACGGACAACTCCGACTCCGCTATACACGATACATAGATTTGTTCACAATATAGGATTGAATCAAAACTATGAAAAAACTGATTTTTATTTAAAAGCAAAAAAAAGTGATTTGACGAATAAGAAATATCTGTGAACATTGTAAAATAAAAAATTAACAAATCAATAAAATAAATTAATTACTAAATTGAACAATAATGCTAAGTATTATTTTCTGGAGTTGAAAACACTAAACTCCTGACTGGACTGTAAAACTCCGGATTCCTAATCCGTTGTCTGGATGAGTTTTCTTCAACCTGAAAAATATTTTCATCATAAGATTTTTACAACCAGTGGTGGCTAGCCCATAAGGACTCTTGGGCATCCCCCCACAAAAAATATAAATACAATTTTAATTAGGGATGGACGGGATTGAATTTTTAGTTCGGGACGGGACAGGATTTTTATTTCCTTCCCGATTTTCGGGACGGGACGGGATTTTTTCCTGTGCATAAAAAGAAAGTCTTGAGTATTGCAGTTACCAAAAAATACAAACAAAATCAATTTTACCATTTGTGGCACTGATCTATAAAAACCAAAAAATGGGTAAAAACTTACAGGTATAGAAACTTGTGACTCGCAGTCACGGCGTGATTGTAGGTATGACTTCGAGGTCACGGCGCGATCGTCGGTATGACTCCGCGGTCACGGCGTGATCGTCGGTATGAATCCGCGGTCATTCAATTCAATATCATCTTTATTCTGTTTCTTGTAACATTTACAAAGAATAGAGTCACACATAAGGTAAATATAACATAAGGTCATACAACATAAGGTAAAATAATATAAAATAGTTTCATACTACGTCACATGTAACTGAGTTTCCCACATCATACAGTATTTACAATATATACATAGAAGAAACCTTTAAATAAAAATTATAATTAAGATACAAAATAAAAATTACGTTTAAGATACAAAATAAACATTAGTTACAAAAACTACAAGAGGATAGAGACAGAGAGAGAGAGAGTTAAAAAATCATATATTCTCAAGAAAAATAAAGTTCCTATGAGATAAAGTCTTGGAGAGAGTAAAAAGCAGATTTAATTAGATATTCTTTAAGTAATTTTAACAACCTTTTATGGTTTTTCTCTGATTTAATATTTTGAGGGAGGTTATGAAAACATAAATTGCCCATGTAAGTGGTTTTCTTTAAAAAAAATTCCAATTTGTGTTGTTCAACTAAACGATGAGCTCTTGTGTTATACGAATGGGTTGTGTTGCCAATTGAAATTTTATTGTTGAGTAGTGTAAATTTTATTGTTTCATAAATGTATAAGCCGATAACTGTAAATATTTTTAAATCTTTGAAAATATGTTTCACTGAAAATTTCGTTTCAGATGAAACATTATTCTTTGCACGTTTTTGTTGAATGAGAATTTTGTCCATGTTCTTTATTGTTGTCGATCCATATATACTAATACCGTAGGCAATATGAGAATGAATTAGGGCGAAGTAAATTCAAATACACAGAAATTTAATATAGATAGTTACAAGACAAATAAATCTAAATTTACAGATATTACAAAAAATTTTGATTCTTTCAATAAATATGTTGGATGCCTGCTCCATCTTCGAATTCTCGAGCAGATCTCCATTTTTTTCGAGATCTTCTCAGGCACATACTTGTTGCCCTTAAAATTGAGCAAGTCAGTCTCGTTCTGATCCAATTAACTACCAGGCTGTAAGGCTTAACCAATTTTTCTGACAATCTCTCAGCTAGTGCTCTTATTAGTGTTTGAAAGTCTTTGCCTAGGATTCCGCAGACTGATGTTATCAAAGGAGTAAAAGAGGCATTCCGGCTCTCACAGGCTGAAATATACTTTCTTTTCTTTTCTTCTTCTGCATTTTGTATGACATTATCATGAGGTTTGGAAGCATATGAGGGAGCATCGGTGTCTACGACACGGATATCAAATAATGCTTCCCTCTGTGTCTCCCATACTCCTCTACATGCCAAGTCAGCTTTAATTGCAGGCCCGTTTGCATTTCTATTCTCTGCTATAAGGGGTTCTTTGATACAATTCCCCCATGCCTGTTCCATAATGTTTCCTAAAGCATCTCTAATTTCATTGTGTCGTTTGATAATTAGGCCACCTACAGGACATGTAAGGGCATGGTCTGTATTAAATTCTTTCCCACAGCCATCACATTTGGTTGGTAAATGGATCGGTGTCCGACCATATCTCAATGCCAGGGAATCCCTAAATTCTTGGGGTGACATGTCTAAATTTAATTTCTTCAATGGTACACAGGATAACCAGCTGCCATGTTTTGATTTAGGGTCAGCATTTCGTAGAATTACATTTTGCCTTTGTAGTGAAAAATATTTTAAATTTTCATTTAATAATTTGTTTTCTTCAGTTTTCTTTTGTTCTCTATGGAACTTTAATGCTTTTTTTAAATAGATTTCATGGTTTTTAGATGACACCAGTGGACCATTTTCCTTAAAGCGTGTATGCCACTAGATGTTTTATTTATAACATGTTCAATATGGTTGTCCCATGATAAATGTTCGTCTATAATTAGACCCAAGAATTTAGTTTCATTTACATGGTTCAAGATTTCATTTTAAATGAAAATTGTTGGACTTGTCCCATTTCTCGCTCTCTTAGTTGAAAATGACACAAAATTTGATTTAGTAGAATTTAAAAGAAGATTTTTACTATTTAAAAATTCTTTTATTAAAGATAAGCCAATTAAAGATGACATTTCAACATTTTCTACTGTGTTAGCAGAAACAATTACATTAGTGTCGTCCGCATAAAGACACACTTTACTATTTCTGTCCCATGTCAATTCAGGTAAACCCTTCAGGTAACATAGAAACAGTAAAGGGCCAAAAATAGATCCCTGGGGGACACCGTACCGCACTGGTAATGGACGAGAGGCAAATTTTTCCTTATACAAATATCTTGAATGATCTTTAAAATATTCTATTTCTACAAATTGTTTTCTCTGTAAGAGGTATGAGCGAAACCATGCCAGTTCGGTAGATTTTACACCAAGATAGCTAAGGACTTCAATTAATTTGCAGTGTTCAACACTGTCAAACGCCCGGGACAAGTCCAAGAAAATGCCTACAACTTTTTCACCCCTATCAATAGATTCGATGATGGATTCAACAAATTCAATACCAGCTGTTATTGTTGATTTGTTTGGACTGAAACCATGTTGTTGGTTATCCAATAACATGTTTGATTCAAGATAATTTGACAGTTGATCAAAGAAAACTTTCTCAAGAATTTTAGAAAAAACTGGAAGGAGTGATATAGGCCTATAGCATTTGACATCTTCTGGATCGCCTTTTTTGAAGATTGGGATCACCCTGGCAGTTTTGAATTGTTCAGGGAATACACCTGTTGATAGAGATTGATTGACTATGTGTGTTAAAGGTGTACAGATGAATGGCAATGCTGCCTTGATGATTGATATCGGAATTTCATCATTACCTGATGAAAGTTTATTTTAAAATGATAATACAGTTTTCTTTATATCTCTCTCCGAAACTATAACAAATTTAAATGATGTATTAAACTGAGTCATAAAATGATTGTTTGCAGGAGACACTGTGGCAATTCTAGGAACTATAAGACTTTCTACAGCATTGACAAAAAAATTATTAAAAGTTTCACAAATACTTACAGGATCTGTCAAAAATTTACCTTCATAAAACAATTTTATGTTTACATTTGACTTTGATAATTTACCTACTTCAGTGTTAATTAAGTTCCAGGTAGTTTTCACCTTATTTCTAGAGTTCATAATTTTTTCCTCAAAGTATGTTTTTGTATTGTTGATAATCTCTCTCTGTAGTTCTTTTTTCTTTTCCTTAATCTGTATCTTAATGTTATTGTCTTTAAGCATTCTGAATTGAGATTCCAAATCAACTATTTTAGATTGTTTTAATTTTATTACATCATTAATCCACTTCTTTGGTTTACAAAAATTTTCTGTTACATAAAGTTTAGGATAATTTACCTCAAAATGATAATTAAATATGTTACAAAATACATTATACTTCATCTCAACAATAGACTGGAAAATCTGAGACCAGGACTCAGAACTTATACCCCTAAGAAAAAGTTCTGTATTTTTTTCATTAAATTTTCTCACTTGTTTTCTTATTGGCTTTGGCTTTTTGTGGTCAGTGATTCTCAGTTTCATCAATTGACCATCATGGTCTAAGATGTGCATAATTAACCCGGTTACTTGTAAATTGTGAAGATCTATATTTGTAATAAAATTGTCAATTGCAGTTTTTGAATGTTCTGTTACTCGGGTCGGAAAGTCAACTGTATGTCTCATTCCATATATTGTTGAAATATAAATAAATTTATTATATTTATCATCTTTCTTCAAAACATCTATGTTAAAGTCACCAGCAATTATAATTTTTTTAAATTTTTTACACAGTATGTTTAAGAGAGTTTCCAGATTATCAAAAAATTGGTCCAAGTTCAAGTAGTTAGGAGACCTATAAATACATCCAAACAAAAAAGTAAAGTTGTGAGTACTGATCTCAGACAAACAATATTCAAACTCTTTTTCCATTAAAAGTGGTTGAGTAGAAGGTAAATCAATACATTTGTGATTTATATTTTTGTGGTTTAGGATTATTACACCACCACCTCGCCCCAATCTTCTAGAGAAGTAGGATGCTGTTGTGTAATTACATATGTTAAGTAATTCTATTTCCTCTTTTGTCATCTTATGCTCACTGAGTGCAATAATATCTGGATTTATTTTGTTAAGTACAATTTCCAGAAGATCAAGGCGAGATGGTAAGTGTTGTACATTATGGTGCAGAATAGAAAGAGGTGCAATTATCTTGGTGGAGGTGACAAAGGAATCTGTGGGTTTAAAGGTCGGGTTCATTTGGGCTCTCTCTGTGATGCGGGATTTGGGATATTTAAAATGGATGTTGGGTTGGAGGCTGCTAGAAACTGGGGCACATTCACACTGCTCTGCTTTTCCACTGAACACTTCACCACCTCACTAAACTGCAGATGACCAGGAACCAGCACAGGTGTTGGGGAGTCAGCAGCAGGCGTCAGTGGCAGGGTAGAGGTAGTAGTGCTGGATGAGACATCAGTGTTTGGTGTAGCATTCGAGGGCTGCTGTGGGTTACTTGTCATCTCAGGTATTACAGGCTGTTCACAGGTGTCAGGTTGAACTGCTGGAGAAGCCACTTCATGGCTGCTTCTATCAATAGTTTTTTTCAGCTCCTCTAAAAATTCAGATTGTGAGAGTCCACGACATAATTTCCGCTGGGCAGCTGGTTGGTCATACGACACCACACATATTGTAGCATTTGTAATTTTGTGCAGTTTTGTAATGTTTTTTACAAAGTGATTAATAGGTATTAAGTCTCGAACACAACCCATGGCAGAACATATTAGAGTATTCAGTTTTTTTGTTTTGAAATTTTCAATTAGCTGTTCAAAAGCCTCATCATAAGTTGATTCAGTTGGCTTTCCTTTGTATTCTTCTTTTGTAACTAGACCGTACACTGTAGCACCACTTGGTTCAGTCTGGCATATTAATCTTGTGTTGATGTAGTCTGTCTGTTTTGGACGACCAAATATCTTTCGAAATACAACTGTTACCCCAGCAGACATATGTTTGTGGTGTTGGAGGTCACTCGAAATGGTGTGAGCAAATGCTGTAGTAGGGCTCTTTTTGTTTGCATTAATTACATCCCACATGCTAGCTTCAATTACATTAATCTTGTTTTTTTAAATTTTTGTTTGTAGTTTGCCTTGTCTTGAAATTACACTCCTCATATGTACATCACTGACTTGAATTTGGTTGCCAACACCATGAAATGAGTCATTACTCTGTGATCCAAAAATGGTATTGAGGATATTGATGGCAGTTTATGCCAGTTCAGACTTTCCTCTCCGATTAATATGTAGCCCACTAAAATGGAATTTTTGAAGATGTGAGAGATCGACCACGTAAACATTATTGATCCGGGCAGCCAACTCTCTGATGTAGTTATTCACTCTTAACAGCTTTAGATATCTTGTCTCATTCATAGTAAGGGGGTCAAACCATTCAGGAATTGTTGTCACTAGCAGAGGTTTTTCTTTACTCAGAGCCTTAATTTCTTCCTCCCAAGACTGATAGATGTACTTCAGATCATCATTTAATAAATCGTTTGTACCAGCCATAATTAAGACAACATCTGCACTGCTGTCTCAGCTGTCGTTACATAGCTGAGAGGAGCGTTTGCCATAACACGACCTTCACAGTTCACTTTGTTGTTACTAGCAGCAGTAATATTGTGGACAACTTCCCTTCCTTGGCTATCAGAAAACAGCGCTAGCTTTATTTCTTTGCCAGTGTACCCCAAGTATCTAGACTTAAACGACTTCGACAAGCGTACTACTTTCCACTGACCTATAGTGCTCTCCGACAACTTAGTACTCCTGCTAGTGTTAGACGATTGATAACCTCCATTTCTCTCGCCGCTGTTGTTCTTCTCTTGATCTAAAACTTCAAAGCGGTTTTGTGTCGGAAACTGGAACCCAACTAGAGACTTTGGTAGCTGATTTTCTTTCATTAACTTTGTTTTCCTACCGTCTTGGACACTTGACCAAGAGTTTTGATCTTGTCTCTTGTATCTTCTTTGCTGGTTCTTGGTTTTGTGTTGTGGTCTCATACTATCTGCAGCTGAATTATTCATACATATTTCTTTGTTCCTCAACTTTTTAGCTTCTTTTTCACCTTCATCTTTGTATGCCAAAAACAACTTCTTGATGGTCTCCACTCCAATAGCCTTGTATTGGTCATTATATGTCAGGTAAGCTAGTGTAGCTCGTTTCATGATACAGTCATAATCTGTTATTTTTCCCATATTTAGAAAGGATTTTTCATCAAATACCTTGTTTTTATCATTCAAAATGTTATTTATTAACCGCTCAGCATATAGAATTACATAAGTACCGCAGTCAAAATTATTTCTCTGTTGTGGACAGGATATTGTTCTGAAAATAGCGTCTTTAGTTGGGCTTAGAATATCTTTCAATTTCGAGTAGATCAGTTTAGCATGGCAGAGATTGTAGTTCTCTATTGGGTCCAAACAGAAAAAGGTTGCCTCAGTGTTGCTGTAGATGAGTAAACTCCAGTGGGATCCATTGTTATTGGTTTCATCTGCATTATTAACAGGAATTATAATGAAAGATTTGTTAATGAGATCCAATGATTTCACCAAAGACTCTGTGTACTTCAGATCCTTTGAGTATTTGATTGTTTGACATACTGCTGGTGTAATAAAACTGACATTTTTGATCAATTTATTTTCCATCAATATATCAAAGTAAAGTTTTATACTGTCATCTAGAATCCAACCATTTCCAAGAAGCGACATGGTCATGGCATGATCTTCGGTATGACTCCGCGGTCACGGCGCGATCGGCGGTATGATTCCGCGGTCAAGGCGCGATCGTCGGTATGAATTCACGGTCATGGCATGATCGTTGGTATGACTTCGCGGACATGGCGCGATCGTCGGTATGACTCGCGGTCACGGCGTGATCGTCGGTATGAATCCGCGGTCACGGCATGATCGTTGGCATGACTCCGCGGTCTCAGTGTGATCGTCGGTATGATTCCACGGTCTCGGCATGATCGTTGGCATGACTCCGCGGTATCAGTGAGATCGTCGGTATGAATCCGCGGTCACGGCATGATCGTTGGCATGACTCCGCGGTCTCAGTGTGATCGTCGGTATGAATCCGCGGTCACGGCATGATCGTTGGCATGACTCCGCGGTCTCAGTGTGATCGTCGGTATGATTCCGCAGTCACGGCATGATCGTTGGCATGACTCCGCGGTCTCAGTGTGATCGTCGGTATGAATCCGCAGTCACGGCATGATCGTTGGCATGACTCCGCGGTCTCAGTGTGATCGTCGGTATGATTCCGCGGTCTCGACGGAATCGTCGGTATGACTCTGCGGTCACGGTGCGATCGTCGAAATCACTTCGCCTCCTACGTTCACAGAACTATCCTGAACATCTCTCGGAAATGTCGAAATTTCGGGACCCGTCCATCCCTAATTTTAATACTTTTCAATGAAATCAAATTACAGTACAGTGAAATCAAATGAAAAAGTAGGAAAAACAGTATACTAAAAAAAACTTCTTCCATATCAAACCTGCGGACTAAGCAAATGTCAATTTGCTTGATTGGATTGTTTCTAAAATGTTTCTTTGTTTAAACATGTTGGATTAGTTCTATAATTAAATAACATTTCGTCCTTAAACAAGTACCCTCCTAGTTTACTGCCACAAGGAAGGAAAGAGTGTTTTTGTAAAATGTTAATAGTTTTGCATGAAAAAAAGAAAATTATTATTTACGAGAAGAACTCTGCCTTTATTTAGGCTGGAACAGGATACACATATTAAGGGTTTTTCAGAATGAGTTAGCACATATTTCAGAAGTAACACAAAAAAATTCCTATCAATTAAAAGTGTGTACATTGCGGCAGGCAGGATTGGAGGCAGACTGAGCTAGGCCATGAGGTACTGATGTGGTCTCAGGATTGTCATATCTCATGTCTTTCTTTTTTTGTCCTAGGACACTAGGCACTTGCCCGGGATTGTTTTTAAAATTATTTTAGAATATACCTAAGGGTTGCGGCATTACCATTTAGATAAAACCCATAGGTGATTTGGTGGGATTTGAAACCGGGACCTCAGGAACCATAGTTCCACACTCTAACTACTATACCAGCTCACTTCCCTCTCTCATTTGGCTTAAGATGAGCTGATACAGTGTAGCAAGATGGTCTAGTGATAGATCACAGGATCAAATCAAGCAAATCACAAATGGATTTTATCAATGTAATTATGCCCTCTAGTAATGTGCCTCGTTAACATAACTAGCAAGTTCTCTATACACTACCTACACATCAAGATTGTTTGTCGCAGGGCCGTATTTTCGAATAGACGGACTAGGCGCGTGCCTAGGGCGGAAAAATTTGGAAGATAAATAATCAAAAAGGAGCGTTTAGACTAAAAAAAAAATACTAAATGTTAAGCAATTAATTTTGAGAGCTGCAAAAATGCTATTTAAAATACAATGACTGAGTATAAAATGATTTCAAAACACATTTAAGTCAAAGTCGATCAATATATTATATGGCTGTGCCGTGTTTTCCGTACTGCCCTGTAGTCTGGCGGGCACGTCGAGGCTCGCAGGCGTGGGCTGCCGGCCACGGCGTAAGTGTGGTGTATGCCTACCTCCCCCTTCAATCATTACTACTCAGCGGGAGCGCTTATGACATTGACATATTCTGTAATATGGACGTAAGCTAAGAGTGATTGATCTAATAACTTATCAGATGTTGAAGATAGCTTCTTTGATAAGCTTGTAAACCTTAAATCCTATATTGAAAGTGTCAAGGCAAGACTTGAAAAAAAAGAAAACCCCAGCTAAGATGAGAACAAAAATTATTTTAAACTTAAACTTGAAGCCAAATGTCCAAGAAAAAACCCTAAAAAAAATCCCTCCATTATACTTACTTTTTCGTTTTGATTCATGTAGTTTTAAAATATAACAGTTTCGTAAATAAAAGTATTTATGATTGTATATCTAACTAAAAGTTTTCAATGAAAAGCTTTATGAGAACCCTTGTATACAGACGTCAGACGTTTTTGTGTGCCGTTTACGTGCCACAAAACGTGATTATGACTCTTCTGATTGGATACAACAACGTTGCATTCCATGCATGCAAAACAGAATAGCGTTTTGCATGAAAACGGCAAAACAAAAACATCTGTAAAAAAGGGTTCAAAATGTTATAAGATTTGTTGATGCAGCATGCAATTGCCGATTACATTTCTACAAAAACAGCTGGCAGGGTATGTACTGGGGTAATCTTAGTGTGGTCGGTGAGCGCGTTGTTGAGGGGGGGGGGAGGTGGCAGCCAACTTTGCTGCCTAGAGGTGGCAGATAGTTAAATACGTCCCTGGTTTGATGAGGTATATTTTACCCACCATTCGTCAATCTTGCAATCCAAGGAGGTGCAATCATTTAAAAAATGAACTATAAAAATATTTCAACTGCAGTAAAAGTATTAACTTTACCTGCATCCCTCCTTCTTCTCCTTGCTGGGCTCGTCTCATTGCTATTGTTTTCAGAAATGACTTCCCCTCTTCTTTAGTCTGCAATCAATTTTTTTTTGTAATATTTCCAAACTCTATACTAAAAATGTGGCACTTATGACTTATTGACTTGTTACTTACAATACAGGGGTTAAATATCAATTTGCCTGATTTGATTGTTTTATTTTCATAGTCTTGATGACATGGTGATGAATGCACACTAAATTAAATTTATAATTACTAAAGCTTAATACTACTTTATTGGTAGCTTTATCAGCTAAACTGGTGACTTTCCTGTTAAAGGGAACATTCATTATTACCGATGATTTTTTCTCGATATATCGATGTTTTTGTTTTCCGATCCATTACAAATTGACAACAACTAACTGATCTTGTATAGGCTAAAATAGTCTGTTATATGGATTAAGAAATGAAACTGTTCTAAGCTAACCTAACATAACCAACCATACTTGCTGTACTATTTAAAAAATTTTGTTTGGGTTTGAATATAAAAGGCAAGTTATAAACAACGGAAGTTACAGCAAGTTTGGTTAGTTATGTTAGGTAATTTTTTTAGAACAGTTTAATTTCATTAATGTTTGTTGATACTGAACAATATTTTTTGTAGTTGTCAGCTGATATGTTTCAATTTGTTAATATCGATATATCGAGAAAAAAATCATCGATAATAATGGATGTTCCCTTTAACAGGAAAGTACCCTTTATCATAATAATATTCGATCAGTAATTATAATCATAATGAAGCACAATGTTAATCAATACAAACAGTTTATGTTTCAAATTAAATTTAACGACATGTTAGCCCGTCCTACGTACGGGAATTCAGTAGTCAGTTAAAACCGTGTACAATTCAGATCAGCTAGTTTACACATATAACGACAAAGTTTCTTGCAGTTTTAATGTGAAAAATCATCTTGTAAACAAATGTTGTGTGACCAAATATGTTTTTATTCCATCATATGCCTATACGATATGCATTTTAAATCCGATAATTTTACAATAAAACAGCAATTCTGCAATTTTTACGATGTGAAAAGCGTTGAAGTGAGATTTACCACCGATTCGCACAGACGCGCACTGATTATAAGTAGCCTACAGTAGAGAGAGTAATAGTCAATTGAGAAGTGTATAGACCTAGTCAACGATACCACCTTCCATATAGCATACCTGCCTCTTCCATGATTATTATCACCACAATACAACTACTACACACAATTTCCAGTAGGTCTGAATAGAAACGACCTAAAATAAAACAATGGTATCCCATAAAATTCACAGTACACATAATTTAACTTTGGTGTCCTAACATCAAAACTAATCGTCACAACAAACCTTACAACAAACTCAAATCAGTTTGTTTTGTAACAACAGTTTGGTCCAAATAACATTCATTTGAAAAAAAAACTGGTCACATGTAGCAGGAATATAAAAAGTAAACACGCTACTAAAGCTAATGACGTAATTGTCAATGTTTATTATCCATACCGTTATCAGTTCTATCCTTGATAATTACCCGCCCTCATTGAATAAATGTACATAGTAATTTCTCATATTAGTTAATTTAAACTACAATATATTCATAGTTTAAATAAAAGTGATATTTTCACGTTTGGGGGCGCTTTCATAAAAGGATGGTTTGTCTAATTGCAGTATCCTAGGTCAATGTTGACGTTGTGTTCAATCTATGTCATCCATCTGTTTATCCTTGTATAAAACCCGGCTGAGGTTGTAGTGGTAATTTAAAATCGTGATTCCTGATTATTCTTGATCTTCCTTTTATGACATCAATATTTCCAGGCCTAATCCAAACAAAGTTAAAGCAGACAAACATTAATGGTAAACAAAAAGCTACCATGAAGAATTAAAACATGTAAACTTTGTTATTTTTCTAATCTTTCCTTGAAAAGTGGAGCAGTAAAATAATTTGCATTTATCCTTTTTTTATTAAGACTCGTGTACAGAGCCTCGATTTTTACTGTGGTTTAATTAATTGTGGTTAAAACTGTGGTCTAATTATCTCTACTAATCTTACTTATTTCCTATAATCAATGACAATAAAATAACCTCATAGTTCCATAGTTTATATTCAACCAGCTGTTAGTTAAAACAAATTATATTGCTCTAAAACAAATCGAAGATTACAAAGATTGCTTTAAAAAGTAATTTGAACATCCTAGTATTTTACTATGTATATTTAATTAGTCTGTCATCCTCTTACAGAAGAATTGAACGTATCAATGATTAGGATTACACATAGTATAAATAAGTCAACCCTAAGTATGTCTTTACATTTTTATCCAAATGCTGAATTTGTGACACAAAAGCAGAATGTTTACAGCTGTTATGTTAAGCAAACTATTTTATGCCAAAAGCTAGTTTAGAATCTTAGCGTCGGCTGCTAGACTTTTAAAAAATTAAAACCTAATTTCTTAAAAACTGGGACCCTAAACTAAAATTATGGCTTCGACATTCCCTAGTTCTCAAAATTATCTTTCTTTCAACACAAAAATCATGAAAATCCGTCGAGTGGTTGATTCAGAATCGTGAAATAAAAAAACACTGTTTCGTTTTAATATTATAGATTGTATATTAGACAGGGTGTATACTATTTTATTAAAGTGAAATTCCAGGTTTTTCCAGTTTTTTCCTGGTTTTTCAAAGTTTTTCCAGGTTCCCGCGTATCTGTTTGGTTCCACATAAACTATAATCAATTTAAGACTTGCAGCTTAAGTATACAATATACATCAAATTTGTTTCAAGTCCAGTGAGCTAGTGTTGAAAAAATAATAATCCATATTAAATAATAATTTTCATTATCATCATTACTTAAGGCCACGGAAACATCGTCTCACTCGATGGTAGCAAAATCCTGAATACTATCTTCATTTTTTATGAACACATTATCAATGGCGGCAAAATCCTGAATATTTCCTGCGGTCGTGTGGTCGCTTCCCACAGTGACGTAAAAGTAATCACAGTCTTACGTTATCATAGAAAAATCCTGGACATCTCCCGGTATGTATACATTATCGCCGTCTCTCGCGATCACGGAAACGTAATCAACGTCATCCGCGATCGCGGCAAAATAACGAAAATGTTCCGAGGCCGTGTAGACACCATCATTGACTCCCGCGGTCACGGGAACGTCATCGTTGTCGTCCGCGATCTCGGCAAAATCACGAAAATTTCCCGCGGCAGTGTTAACATCATCGTTGGTCCCGCGGTCACGTTAACGTCGTCGTCGTCGTCCGCGATCGCGGCAAAATCATGAACATCTGCGGCCGTGTAGACATAATCATCGTCGTCCTTCGCGGTCACGGCAAATCACTAATATCTTCCCCGGCCGTGTTGACATCATCATTGCTACCCGCAGTCACGGAAACGTCATCGTCGTCGTCCACGATCTCGGCAAAATCATAAATATTTCCCGCGGCCGTGTCTACATTATCGTCGTCTCTCGAGGTCACAAAAACGTCATCGTCGTCGTTCACGATCTCGGCAAAATAATGAATATTTCCCGCGACAGTGTAAACATCATCGTTGATCCCGCGGTCACGGAAACGTCATCGTCGTTTCCCGCGGTCACTGAAACGTCATCGTCGTCGGCCGCAATCACGGCAAAATCATGAGCATATCACGCGGCCGTGTAGAAATCATCATAGTCGTCTTTCGCGGTCACGGTAAATCACGAAAATCTTCTGCGGCTGTGTAGACATCATCATTGCCTCTCGCAGTTGTGGAAACGTCAGCGCCGTCGTCCGCGATCTCGGCCAAATCATAAGCATCTGCGGCCGTGTTGACATAACCATCGTTGTCTCCCGCGGTCGATCACGGAAACGTCATTGTCGTCGTCTGCGATCTCGGCTAAATCATGAATATTTCCCGCGGCAGTGTATACATCATCGTTGATCCCGCGGTCACGTAAACGTCATCGTCGTCTCCCGCGGTCACGGAAACGTCATCGCCGTCTCCCGCAGTCACGGAAACGTCATCGTCGTCGGCCGCAATCGCAGCAAAATCATAAGCATTTCACGCGGCCGTGTAGAAATCATCGTCATTTTTCGCGGTCACGGCAAATCATGAAAATTTTCCGCGGCCGTGTAGACATCATCATTGACATCCATTGCTTATGATTTGGCCAGCGGTTAGGGAAACGTAATCGTCGAAGTACGCGATCGCGGCAAAATCATGAATATTTACCGCAGCCATGTAAACATGATCGTCGTCCCCAGTGGTCACGGAAACGTCTTCATCATCTCCCACGTTCACGGAAACGTCATCGTTGTCGTCCGCAATCGCGGCAAATCATGAACATTTCCCGCGGACATGTAGATGTCATTGTCGTATCCTGCGGTCACGGAAACGTCATCGTCGTCTCCCGTGGTCACGAAAACGTCATCGTCGTCGCCGGCAACCGCGGCAAGTTGCATTTTACGACTACAATCTTCTACCGGGGCTAAAATAAAAATCCCGGAATCGGTCCAAAAATCCCGGCTATTTCCCGGTTTTTTCCAGGTCCCTTCAAATTCAAGGTTATTTCCCGGTTTTCCCGGTTGGTATACACCCTGATTAGATGATTCATTCACAGAAGTATTTTTTAACAGTGTAATGAACAATTTTATCATAAATAATATCTCAATACATTCCAATTTTAACTGAATAGTAAAAAAATAGTAATGATGAAGACTGACAAATTTTATAAATCTTTACTAATGTATTCTGGGATTTTACGATGTTTGAAATTTTTGTAAATTGGAATCTCAGGAAATTAAATGTACTAGTACTGCAATGCTGTATGCAAAGCTTACATTATTCGCGACTGCAAATTTTTGATGTCATCACGATCACCAGAATAAATTATCAGTATGTCACATTGCCGCGATTGCAGTTGATGATCATAGTTTAATGGTTTGCATAGTTGAGTAAGTAGAGTACCCTGATTAATGAAATAGAAATGGATACACAAATTATCCTAGAAACGTTTCAAGCAGTTGGTACATGGTAGCATACACAAAGTTCACAACCACCATTTTATTTCATATTTCATTCTTACAATGGGTACACAGGGTGTCCACCGACCCCTTGGTCCATCCCCCCCGGGAATTTTCAATTTGCCGCGATCGCGCATAAAGATGACGTTTCCGTGACCGCGGGAGACGATGATGACGTTTCCGTGACCGCAGGACACAACGATGATGTTTCCGTGACCGGGGAGACGACGATGACGTATCCGTGACCACGGGAACCGACAATGACGTTACCATGTCCGCAAGAGACGATGATGATGTCCAAATTCCAAATGGCCGATCTATTTCAATAACATTACGTTTAATGAGTACCTAGGTTTGCTGCTACAAGGAAAGTAATAAAGTGTATTTTTAAGTAAAATATTAATAGCTTAGTATAAAATAAATAAATTTGCCAAGTTTGATCAAAATATATCCATAAACAAGCAAATTACAACATTTTACAATATTTTCCATAAGAATAACACAGGAATTTTAAATTTTTTTAATTTTCTCCATTACCAATTACCGTACAAAAACACTTTGATATACTAAATTATTTGTTATTTTAAGCTCTTTAAAAAGGTTTAGAGAGAAATTGGGAAATTTTGTGTTTTGAGGGTCAAAAATTAGAAGAACAATACAATTTTTAAGCTTTTTAACCGCCTTTTTTATTTACGTATATTTATATTACAAGTCAGTATTACGTCATCAGATATAGTACAACAAATCCTTGGTATGAGTTGCGAATGATTTGACTTGAGCTGGCTTCATGATTAACTTGGACTAAAAAAATCACTAAATTTCTGAGCCAGGTGATGGCCGAGTTATCCAGACTGCCGGGTTATTGAGTGCCGAGTTTGCGGGACTCTACTGTATATACAAAATACATATATATATAAAATACATA
Source organism: Macrosteles quadrilineatus (assembly GCF_028750875.1). Lineage (NCBI taxonomy): Eukaryota > Metazoa > Arthropoda > Insecta > Hemiptera > Cicadellidae > Macrosteles > Macrosteles quadrilineatus. The sequence goes on along the minus strand of NW_026542602.1, from coordinate 115,126,514 downwards.
TTTTATATATATATATATATTAAATACATATATAAAAATTTGAACGAACAGTGATTTTGGTCTCTCGGGACATCAAAATGAAAAAGTAAATCGGTCCCGGGCCTAGGTCTTACCGTGCCACCTACGGTAATAGCTACTTCCCTATAGGGAAATTCGCTAAAACTATCCATTCCTTCTCCCTTAATTTTTGTTATAAACCAAAAGTGTTTTTTTCTCCAAAAACTAATTGGTAGTTAATAATTGAATTACTTTCATCAAAGACAATAAATACAAATACACTTCTTTCCTGAATATTTTTATGATTTCTGAGATTACACTCTTACCTCTTCAAACATTAGGCACTTCTGCGCATACTGGTGAGCCAGGTCAAGGTTGTTGTTCTTCAGATGTTGCACGGTGAGATACTTGTATGCATGTGCCAGATCAGACTTCATATCACTTGTTGTGGTTTGTTGGACCTCTTTGACAAACTCTGTGTACGCAGTAAGCGCTTGCTCGTGCATCAGAACTTTCTCATATAATCTGTGAGCAGTAAAGCCAAATGTACTCTTAATGCAATCACCCATTTACACTCAAGCAGGTGTTTTGCCTCACCAATTAACTAACTGCCTTCACTTCCTTAAATCTTTTACTATTGATAAGTAGACTTCCCAATCCCATATATTTGCAGCCAGTTTTATAATAAAACTAAACATTCAATTGAGTCACTGACAGAGAGCGCTAAAGTGAATTACTGATTTTTGTCAAAATATGGCTATTTTAAAACCAATCCTTAACAAAAAGTACTAAGCCATACAAAAAAGTGGGGGAGCGAGCTGATCTAGTGGTTAGAGTGCGGGATTTCAGTTTCTGAGGTCCCGGGTTCAAATCAAGTCAAGTCACCAATGGATTTTATCTAAGTGATAATGCCGCAACCCCTAGGTCTAGGCTGAAGTAATGTGAAAAATAATTCCAGGCTCGTGCCTAGTGTCTTAGAAAAAAAAGTAGGGCTGAGTGGACGGATCTTGAAAGTTTGAGATATTTCAAAAAAAATCTTTAAAAGGACATCATATTTATGGTAGTTGGCGAAGAATTAAGGAAGTTATGGTGTACCGACAAAAAAGGACTAAGGAATAATTATAATATATATCTATCTTTATATTAATACGCTAGGCAAGCATGTTTCTTTAAAACCTATTTTCTCAGCTCGTGTGCATTGCAGGGAAAATTTATGCATACTGTTAGAAAGATATTTTCCTGTAGATGTGCAGAATTAATTTATTTTGTAATTGTATTTTTTGTTAATATTTTGTTGTTATTATTAGTTTTTTAGAGGTTAACTGTAAGAAAGGACCATGAGGTCCTAAGTTCGCCTCAATAAAGAAGGATTTTCATTCATTCATTCAGAATCCCGTCATAAATTAAAATAGGCGCAAGAATAAGCACAAAAATTCATTTTAAATTTGAAAAAAATTTAATTGGGCCTTATGGGTTGCCATGCTGGTGACGAAATAACAACAAAATGTAAACAGAAAATATAAACAAATGAAAGAAATTCCACTCACATGTTTTATTTAAAGCGTGTTGTGAAAATAAAAAAGTCTGTACACTAGATATTTTTGGTCGAGTTTTCAACCACTGAACAGCCTCTAGTAGGCTATAGATTATTGGCTACTGCTGCTGGTCTATATACTGTAGAAGGAAAATCTGAAAATCTACTTCAGTGGCCAAAATAATAAAAAAAAAACTTAAATCCTCTGAGTCTTCTTCATTGGTTTTGAACAATATCATGATTTAGTTAAACTTCATCTTTTAATGTAGCGTGTCACTGTCTCTAAACTAAGAGTAACATTTAGTTGGTTTTTTTTTTTGCTTTTGTATTTAAGTTAAGTTGTAACAGTTTCCTTAGCCTAGTTCTTTTCGGCCTTTTAGGCTTATCTAACGGTGAATCACGTGATTTCAATGCAAGTGTAAGAACAAAGAGACACATTGAAGTTACTTGATCTTGTATTGGAATAGGGAGGGGGGCACGCGGAAATTCCTGAATAATTTTGTTTTTATATTTATGGTCGAGTGAGGTATAGTTTTCGATGGTTCTAGTTATTCTAAAACGATTGGGACTAGTTTTAAGTGTATTGAACCACTCCATACAGGGTGTTCACAAATATTATTACTTTTTACGATATTTAAACATTAATTCATAAAGTAATAAAACTAGTAGGCCTACCCTTATGCTCTATATAAAAGAGGATCATTGAAAATAACTGTAATTCTTTACTACGTAAGGAGGAAAGATCGCAAGGAGTAAGAGAAAACATTAAATACCCCCGTCACAGCAAACCTGCAGACTAAGCGAATTTCCATTTACTTTAGTTGATTTTCAATTAAATCAATTGCAATAGCATTGTGTTTAACGATTGCCTAGGTTTGCTGCTACAATGAGGCTAATAAAGTGTGTTTTTAGAAAATTATTAATAGCCTAGTACAAAAATTTTTTTACAAGTTTGATTATGACATATTTATAAACAAACTGACTATATCATTTTACACTATTCTACATTAGAATAACACGGGAATATTAAATTTACAATTTTTAATTTTATCCGTAACCAATAACCATACAAAAACACATTATTATACTAAATTAGCCTATTTGTTTTTTTTTACAATTTAAAATGGTTTGGAGAAAAAATGGGAAACTTTTTGTTTTCAGGGTGAAGAAAATTAGAAACCCCAATTTTTACCCCCTAAAACTCGTTCCCATGGTTCAGGACAGAAATGCTTGTACCGTCGATGCTGCTCTGGTGTCTTAGTGATGTCCTGGTCGTCATAACCATCCAAGACAACCATACTTGTATGGGTTTATTGATTGATAATGGTATTGATACAAGTTGCAAACGTCAGTATGTATGAAAGGTGTTTTTGCACCACATCACATTGTTCGTGCTTCGAGATTGGTGTTACCTGTGGTGCAATCTGCAAGGTATGTGAGGGAGAATCCTGCTTGAACACTGACTTGGACAAAATCAGTAAAGATGGACAAGTTGCTAAGAATAGACCTAATAAAATTGTTAACGAGTCGTTTCAGAATAATTATTGTTGTGATGAAATTATAGAGAGAGATACCTCGGAAATTTTAGAAGAATTGCTTTGGTGTAGGTATTTTATTTTAATTTGTAATGTAATATTTTATGTAAATACAATTGTTTAAATTTTTAATAAATTAAAAAAAAAATAATATAACTAAGAAAAATACACATCAATTTGAAATTGGTCTCAATATATTCCCATAAAAAATACATTGAAAAATATTTCACATCACTTTAAACATTGAAATTTTCGCGTAATTTCACCATGACCTATGTTATGGTGTACAACTTAATCCATCCCCTTTTAGCGAATTTCCAATTAAGGAAATAAGCTATTACCGAAGTTCTCATGGTAAGACATAGACCCGAAACCGATTTACTTTTTCATTTCGATGTCCCCAGAGGCCTAAACACGATCCATTCAAAATATTATATATGTATATATTAGGGGTCTGCGGTGCACCGAAAAAGTCGGTACGGTACGGTACAAGCTTAATTACCGTCATCGGTTCGGTACAGCATTTTACACGGTACAAATACGGTTCGGTACAGCCTATTATAATAATAAATTACTTTCAGTTTACTATCGTAGTCAACGGCAGTTGGTTCCAGCACATAAAAGTCTTATCAGATGTTTGTTTACGATCTTCATAATTTATTACTAGCGTGATGATGCAATAAAAAACCCATTAGCAGTCCCAAATCCATTAACATTTTATCACGACAATAATTGTTGTATTGAAGTACTTCCAAGAACTGTTGAGTTTTATCACTTTTATTTCTTTACGACTTTCCCCAATTCTGTTTTATCATAAAAATAATAGTTTTATGATGACTGTTAAATGTTATCTCTAACTTAATCAGTATTTTCGTGAATATTGAATTTGCCGCTGGCCATTGCCTACTGCCATAAAACTGTTTATGGCTACATATTAAACTTGTAACAAATCTACAATCTTATTTTATAAATTAAATATTTGTTATGGATATTTTATCTTTCTATTGACGACAATGGGTATATACAAACTTTTGTCGTAATTTTAATTTCAACATCAAAATACAATATTGCACAATCGTGATATTTTAGGCCATTGACCTTTATTATGCATCCGGTATTGCTGTTTCAGAAGAGAAGCACGTTGATAAATTATAAATTGATATTCCCGTAGTTAAAAAGAATTATTTTATAAACCTATAAAACAAAATCATAAAATCTTACATAAAGATAACAATAACGGAAATTGTAAAAAGGGTATAAAGATAACAACGTCATTCTTTCTCTTTGTTCTTCTATTTCTTGGGTTTCCCTTCATCACGCATTCAACAAGTTGCCATGGTTACTAATCACCCATGTCGTTATCAGCTTTTGTGACATAGCGCACAGCAGGGGGTAAAACTTGACGAAAATCGGTAAATTTTTACCTATTATTTAATTACCAATTAATGTACGGTACTACTTTATTGGTATTTGGTATTGTATTAATAATCGGTCCAAATGGCAGATTTTTGTCAAATTTTACACCAAATTTATTGAAATTTCAAGGTGAATATTAATAAAACAATTATTACCAAATATTTGTATTCATTTAAAAGATTGATTTGTGGTATTGGGTTCCCCACTGAGTGCAGCCGAGCGGCACTAATGAGGGTCGGACCTTCTTGGGGGTGAACAATAGACGGCTTATCAGACCCTCCCCTCCCCCGTGGTCTGGAGAAAGCATGTAAACAAACTATTGCACAAGCGTGCGTGACTTGACATTGAGCTGCTTCAACTATAATTTTGTCAAATGAACTGTGATGTTTCAAAATCAAAAACAATAATTTGGGACCATACTGCTTAACAATAATGGACTGCAATTATTGCTGAACATACAATCCATTTTTAACAAACTAAGATTATACGATTCAAATACAATTATAAAAATTATCTTGGTATTTTACTTGGGGTAATGAAGTTATGTAGGCTAGTGTAATTCTCGGTTCATCAAGGTTCTACTGAATTATGTTTGGCAGTGAATAAGTGTAGAATGCAATTTATAAATTCAGAGATACACACCTTTTACACAGTTATAAAGTCTAATTGCCCAACATCAAATCTTACTCTGTGATAATCCAAATTTTAGTTTCAGAAAAAAACTTTGCAAGAATTGTATTCATCTTATAACTTAACTAGTTTTGAAGCTGATAAAAAAAATGGTCTTTGCCATTACTTCATCATAACCTCCAGTTTTTCATTGTCATCTGCTGTGAACAGCTGGCAAAACTACACTGTCTTCTACTGAATGCTTTTATATGTTTTTAAAATAAAAAAAAAACAACTAGACATTGTGTTGGTTGGAAATAATTTATCAGTTTTGTGAAATTATCTTGTCAATAAATGTTTCAAACGTGTTTATTCATAAAAACTCTCATCCTATTTTTAAACTACTTTATCATGGCTATTCAAAGTATCTCAGAGTAAAATAGGTAAAGCCTTTATCTCAACTGTGATTTTTCTTGACACAATCCTCGTAGTAGTAAAAGGTTTTGTTTTAATAATATGTGGTACAGTAATTGTTGTTAGAAAACCATGAATGTAGGATACTATCCATTTTCATAGTAATGTCTATGTATTAAAGTTAAAAATAATGGTTTGGATACAGTTCTGAGAAGAAAACCGCAAAAATACGGGTACCGGTAGCCGCGTACCGTACCGATTTTGTACCGAGAACCGAGGTACAAAATATTGTACCGTACCAAACCGTACCGACCTTAAATTTTCTGTACCGCAGACCCCTAGTATATATATATTTATGTAAACTATAATATATCCATAGTTATATGGATGGGGCAACCAGAAGGACGACGGCCGCTGGGACGGCCCAGATTAAGATGGAATGACCAAGTGAGGCAGGACCTCAGGAGGTTAGGAGCAAGTTTGGAGGCAGCAGAAGATAGGCAGCAGTGGAGGAGCATTGTTGGCGAGGCCAAAAATCACTTGGGATTTGTGTGGCCACAGGAGTAAGTAAGTAAGTATAATATATCCATGATAAATATGTGTCCGTAAACATGATAGCTCGAGTAATTGTGGTTCGATTTTAACAAAACTGGCATAATCGGGCCATGGACACAGGGTTTTATGTGGTAAAAATTGGTTATCTTTGACCCTCAAAACACAAAGTTTATACATTTTTCTCTAGAGAGCCATTTTAAAGAGCTTTAAAAAATCATTTAGTATATTATTGTGTTTTGGTACGCTTATTGGTTACGAATAAGATTCAAAAATTGTAAATTTTTAAATTCCTTTGTTATTCTTAAGGAGAATAGTGTGGTAGTTATGTTTTATTATAGATATGTCTTAATCAAACTTGTAAAAATTATTTGTTTTATACTAGGCTATTAATATTTTACTAAAATCACACTTTATTAACCTCCTTGTAGCAGCAAACCTACGTAATCGTTAAACTCAATGCTATTTTAGATTTAATTGAAAATCAATTCACTTAGTCGAAATTCGCCTAGTCTGAAGGATTGCTGTTATGGGGGTATTTAATATTTTCTCTTATTCCTTGTGATCCTTCCTCCTTACATAGTAAATAATTACAGTTATTTTCTGTAATCCTCTTTTATATAGAGCATAAGGAACTAATTTTATTTATTTATGAATAAATGTTTAAATATCGTAAAAAAAAGTAATAATGTTTCTGAACACCCTGTATGGAGGGGTTTAATACACATTAAACTAGTCCCAATCGTATTAAGATAACTAAAAACCAGTGAAAACCACACCTCACTCGACCATAAACGTAAAAACAAAATTATTCAGGAATTACCCCCCTCAGAACAAAAAGGGCCTTGAAAAGGGCCTTAGGACGCCCAAAATTTTGGGGACTCATCGGATCTTCATATTTCATATTATCAGTAACTCACATGTGAAATTTCATGAATGTACAAATTTTGTTGTTTTATGGAGTGTTTTTGTATTATTTTACCTGTACTATAGGTATTAATCGCGCTTCACCCATTCTACTGTCTACATCATTGCTCTTGCTCAAAATTAATATATTATATACAAACACATTCGCATCTAATAGTTCAAATAAACCTCAAGTGTTCAGCATCAAAATTACTATTTTATTTTTTATCTTCCCATTCTCATTAGGGCCTACTCTCCCTTTAGAGTTTTGGTGGCAGCGATACCTCCTAAAGACCCTTGACTTTACTAGCAACCGGTACATTAAAACCTCTTTTTCGAGCAACCAGGGGGTCTTCTTTCATCTTAATTTTCTTTTTGTATTAATTAGTGTTTGTTATTAATCATCATAAGGCTGCCAGTACTTGTGATCATGACTGAACCCATTCCGCTAAGAGAGACTTTTGCCAAATAAATGTCATCAGTGAATGAATTAATTACCTATTTTTGCTTTTTTTTTTGGTTCGTAACAGCTAGCAAGAATTATTTTATTAATTATTGTTAATATTTAATATGTAAAATTATAACAGTTTAATAGCATTGCACTGAATGAATAGTCTCTGGTTGAGAACTTTAATAGAGTTTGGTTGTCTTTTCAAAATCTAAATTAGGATAAAATATTTAAAGGAAGAAAAGTTTTATATTGTCATTTATTCACCTGAGATTTAGACTAACTAAATATCTTCAAGTTGTCAAAAGACTATTTTCAATATACTTTTACGAATGTTTAAAAACGTAGATAGCTGTAAAACAAACACAAAGTGTATCTACTATCTACATACTTAGCAAGTTTAAATATGGCCACGCCTTCAACGTCACCAACGCTACGAGCCTTGTAGAAACATTTTATTGCCTCCTGCACCTTCTCTAGTTTCTCATAAGTCTCGCCCAGTGCTACCAACATGCGACTGTCATTGGGCCGCAGTTGTTGTGCCTGTTTGTAGTAGTACAGACAGTAGTTTGTCAGCTTAAGGGGATTCGCCACTGAAAAGGGTGAATTTTTTTATTTAACGAGGAAAGTCGTGAAACTATTTTTTTTCTAGTAGGGTATAGTTTAACAAAAAATGGAAAAATTTTGGTTTACTTCTAAATATAAATTATAGGTGGTAAAAAAATAAAATAGAGGTTTTTCGATCAATTTGTAAGGGGTTTTAAAAATCGATATTCTGAAGAGAGTTCTTTATGGATTTGGATAAATTTGGTGTTTTTTTAAAGACAGTTATCTAAACTTAATATTTAGGTAGATTCATAATAATATCTCAGATACTTTTTTTGCTGTGACACATTAAATATAATTTTTCTTCAGAAAAAAGAGTTAGTTTGAAAAAAACGTTATGGTTCAGTACCTAATTAACTTAGATAGCTAATTCTACCTAAATATTTTCCTAATACTGTCTAGAATAAGTAGTAAAAATTTCAACAATGTACCTTTAGTGGCTCTCAAGATATATCAAATTTTGTATTGAAAAACGTGAAATTTCAATGTTGCGGAAAACCGCGTTTGAATAAGAAGGTGTCCTATGATCTTGTAGCTATCGTAAAGAGCGAAACCCCTTGGTTATAACATATAATAACATTCTTACATGGATTATATCATACTTTTTGGATGTAATAGGGTCCAATGTACAAAGAAATGCAAAAAAATATTTTTACAACTTTTCATGATTTTTACCTATTTTCAGTGGCGAATCCCCTTAAGTATCTCGTAGGTCTGCCCGAGCCCATACCAAGCACGGTAGTCACGGCGATTTACCTCTGTAGGGGAAAAACAGATAAGTTACTAGGATGTAACAAGGACCATGGTTATAGGATTTTTTTTGCATAATGGCTTTTCTGAATGGGGAAAAGTTCAAAATGGCACACAAAATGGATAATTATAATATTTTACTGTAACTGATATTTTCAACCTAGAAAGGTAGGTTTGAGAATGGAAAAACTATCAGTAATAACTTCCTGACCAGCATTGGACCAGGAGTCAACTTTGCTTCCACCTGGGAAGAGGGACAGGTCTAATAGTTGGTCATTTAAGTTTAATGTACAATATTTTTAATTAAAATATGGAAAATGTACAATATTTTACAGTAGAACAAGTGGAAAATTAGTTGCGATGTATCTGCACAATGTGAGGAGAGCCAAAGAGGTTAGATGTTCCAAGGGCAATTTTAAGCTATATATCATCAATGACGCTTGCACAAGCTTATATTAAATTTTTGGACACAAGATCATTTTTTTTCTTATCTCAAAACCATGGTTTGATCACACAAGCAAAAAACTTACAAGGTGTTTAGAATAAATAAGACCAGGGTAGAATTGGGAGAAAAACATGTTTTAAGCATACTTACCAATAGCCTGTCTGTAGCTCTGTATGGCTGCATTTGTGTTTTTCATCTCCATATACTCATGTCCCATAAGTGTCCAAGCAGATAGGTATTGCGGGTTCAGTCTCAAAGCCCTCTGAAAGTACAAAACCGCTTTCTGGTGTTCAGTTCTCAAACTGTAGTAGTTTCCTGGGATAAAATAAAAAATTTTAAACCCACCCTTTGATTGAGATGTTTAAAGATAATAGAAATACTCCAATTCAAGCAGTTACGAAATTTCTAAACTACAACCTGCTTAAAAACTATGATTGACTATGGCGAAGTAAACACAATTTGGCATGATGGCTTTTAGTGGTGGAAGTGTAAGCAGGGAAAGCTCAGGGAGGCTACAAACCAGTTAATATTAACACATCTAGATAAAAGTATAGGTGATTATTGGTATTTGAACAGAAGTTCCTTCCTATAACCCAAGTCCAACCCTTCTTTGAAGTTGTAAAAAAATAGAACATTGTTTCCAAAGGTTAATGAATGGCCGAGATGATAGTTATCTCAAAGTGAAATACTTTGGTGACCAAATTCAGTACTATTAACACAATGTGAACTTTTTAAACAATACCACACTAAATTACATTTTAACAATACAAATGAAACATACATATTTTATATTGGATACATAATAATACAGTTAGGCCAACTGTATTATTATTGTAGGTATATCTAAAATCAAATATGTATGTTTAAATGTTTAAATTGAATTGTTAAAAAGTAATTTAGTGCTGATGTTGTTTTGTTTTAAAAGGAATAAAGTTCAAATTTTAATGATAATATTGAATTTTGTCATGGAGGTATTTAGCTAGGCTTATACTATTCGTCTGTGATATTAGCAAGTGTAAATCATGCATTAGAAGACGATAGAGCTAATTTATTCTTCATTCATGATAATCATCCTTTACGGTAATACAAATAATAACTCTAGTTTTTCATTCAAAACCAATAAACCTTTCACAATAACTCCCACCCATTGGTTTTGGATAGATTTTCATTGCATTTTAAATCAAGTTTAAAATATAATTAAACTTACCAATAACACAACAAGTTTCCACTCTGTATTTGTCTATTTCTGTGGCGTGATGTGCGAGATAGGCTAACTCCACCTTCATTTCTTTGACGTAAAGCAAATTCGAAAATATGTCCATATTGTCAAGCCGTAGAGGATCCAACTTCCTTAGCTCATGGAAAGTGGAGATTGCCTTTACAACATCTGTAAAAGAATCTTAATTAGTATGTTTCTATAAGTTACCAAAAAAAGTTATCTTACAGTAGACTTCTTCTCCTTCCGATTGGTTTAGTTCAAACTTTGGAGGACTCGCACACTTGCCACTTGACCACATTGGTTAACAGAATTATAAAAACCATCACCAAACCACCAATAACATAATAATTAATTTAAATCTATATATTTAATACACAGTTGTAACACTGTTTTCTCAGTAATTACTGGACCGATCTACAAGATTTATGTCTCAAATTAAAGGGGATAGTGTGTAGATTTGCCGAACTTCCTTGGAATTTACGTTTTTTCTAAGGGCTACGACCTACAGCCCTTTAAAGTTCGAGTCAATACAATTCTTATTGAAGAATATAATACACAGTTTATAAATTATTCGTCAGCTGTTTAATGTTTGTCAGACATTTGTTATTATTTTTATAACCTCACTTTCAGTATGCAATTATTAAACTTGGAGTTTCTGTTTATAAACACACGATTTTGATCAAGGAAAGCGTATTTGTTAACTTATTTTTGAAATGTTTTAGTTTTCCTGCAAAGTATCTGAAGGAAAGTGGTAATTGAGTTTAAGTTTGAGTATGGAATGTGAAATAATACCCATAATAGGGAACGGAAACTTATTGTTTTGATCGATATAATTTATTCCCTACGGCCACCAGAATAATCATGGGGAAATCCGCTTGCAAGTTGTACATATAATTGCTAATGAGTGGGAAACATACAAACATTTTATAGTTGGTGACGAATCTTACTCAAGATCAGTGTTAGACGTTCAGTGGTACCAAACTTTACCTTCTCGAGATGGCGAGTACGCTGGGATACGTGGAACTACAATATATCAGTGAATTTTTTTTCAAGTACACAGGGAAGTTGCTTGAGAAACTGTGACTTACCATTCGGTTCTGGCGAAGAAGTATGTGACTTGATGTTTAATGGCAATGTTGACTCGGGTCATTATAGCGTTATAAAACTTTGTACTGTAAATAACCCCAGGGTGTGAAAAGTACAAAAAGAAAAAGAAAATGTTATCATTAACCGGGCGTAAAGAGACATACCGAACGAAAAAAAATGTAGAGAACTATCGAACTAAAAAGGTAAAGAGCAGTGTTGGTGTTAAATATGCTCTGGAAGTCCCTACAAAAAAATACCAACTCTTTTGAATTGGGGTCGTTAGATTGGATCTGTCACTACTTCAAATCTATGAATTTCGAGTCAGAACAGACTAACTGGGACACAGAAATGTTTTAGTTTTCCTGCAAAGTGATCTGAAGGAATGTGGTAATTGAGTTTAAGTTTGAGCATTTAATGTGAAATAATACCCATAGTAGGGGACTGAAACTTATTGTTTTTATCAATATAATTTATTCTCTATAGCCACCAGAACAATCATAGGGAAATCCGCTTGCGAGTTGTACAGATAATTGCAAATGATTGGTAAACATACAAACATTGTATCGTAAGTGATTAATCTTACTCAAGATCAGTGTTCGACGTGCAAATTTTACCTTCTCGAGATGGCGAGTACGCTGGGATATTTGGAACTACAATTTATCAGTGAACTATACCCTAACTATATTTGTTCGAGTAGGCCTACACAGGGAAGTTGCTTGAGAAACTGTGACTTACGATTTTGGTTCTGGCGAAGAGTATCTGACTTGATGTTTAATGGCAATGTTGACTCGGGTCATTATAGCATTATAAAACTTTATCATTAACCCCATGATGTGAAAAGTACAAAAAGAAAAAGAAAAGGTAATCATTAACCGGGCGTAAAGAGACATACAGAACGAAAAAACATGTAGAGAACCATCGAACTAAAAAGGTAAAGAGCAGTGATGGTGTTAAAAGTGCTCTGGAAGTCCCTTCTAAAAAATACCAATTTTTTTGAATTGGGGTCGTTAGATTGGATTTGTCAATAGGCTACTGCAAATCTATGAATTTTGAGCCAGAACAGACTAACTGGGACACAAATATTTTTTCCTTATGTTGTCACAAGGGGAAGGTAAAATGAACTCCTTATCAACATTTTGAGTTAATGGCAAATCTTATCAACAGCGACTATAAAAAAGTATTAAGGGTCAAAAGACAAAAAACTATTTGAGTAAAATATAATACAAATCTGCATTTGAAATGGCCAGTTCTAAGTCTCACTTGAATCAACATCTTTCTGGTAGTGGTAGTCTACATAGTTTTAAAATCCACGACTCCTTTTCCATCAAATTGGACCGTTAATACCCTCTAACATTGAACAAAGTATGCCCAACTATACGACGTAAACACAGCTTTTACTCACAGTATAGATCAAAGATTCGTGAAATGCGACCAACTGCTGATGCGTGATTTACATGTAGGCGAAGTGACAATCTTTATTCCATACAACAAATGTAATGAAAAAAACAACGAATATAGGAATATACTTGAGCAAATTATCTAAATATCATAAATAGCTGCTTATTAGGTTATCAGCATTGCCCAGTTCGTATACTATTTATTTTTCAAATGAAACTCAAATTAATATTAAACATTCATTTGGTTAAAATAATATATGGGTTTGATTAACATAAAATAGTTTATACAGGCAAACTATCAGTTCTATTTCATGTAAAAAATTAAACAACCCCTAAATAAAATACAAAGATAAACAGTATTTGTAATTATTATTTCTTTTATTGCTGACAATATTCCCGTGGCGGAGCACGGGCGGTTAACTAGTAATAATTAATTTGCAGTCATGTATGGGTAGCAGTCTGGGCCAGTATATAATTACTCTGGCCGAACCCTTGAGTCTGCACAGCCTGTTTTACGAGTGATTTGTTTAAGCATCCATGTTATTGTTCTATTCTTTCATGTTTAGACAGTATAATAATTGCTTGTACTGTATTGTAATAGTTTTTTACACATAGCATAATGTATGGTTTAAAAATATATAGGCTACATTGATTTTGGTACCAGGTTCGGGTTATGATGGTATGGAATTTGTTTTTTTTTTAGACAAGGGTTAAATCCAGATGTGTCCAATCAAGAAGATTACAAGGGTAACTACAATGATTACCTAAAAAAAGACAGGACTAAACATAGAAAGGTCCAAACCATCATTAGTAGGGTAAAGGATGAAAGGATATGTACCCGTCAAAAATAAGTCAACCTCCATTTCAGGAATCGTTTGTAGTTAAGAGCTACATGGAAAACTATTGTGTCTTGACAAAAAAGCTTAGTCATACTACTCTGGATCAATCAGTAAACAAGTTTTTTTTAGTTTAAAAAATTACAAGGCTAGATCAAGGCTGCACTTTACCATGAAATTTACACAAAGTAAGCCAACTTTAACGGTACAAATTGTATTGTCAAGTTAGTGTTTCTGTCACAATACTTACTTCTCTTGTTGTGGTACGCTACAGCAGTCTGGGCCAGTAGATAATTACTCTGGCCGAACCCTTGAGTCTGCAGCTGACTGTAGATGTCCAGAGCTTCATCGTTGAGTTGCTGTTCCAAGTATGTGTGCGCCAAGAAGAACTGCTTTATCCAGTGGTCAGGGAGCAGCAGGGACTTGAGCTGGAAACACATTTGGACTTGTAATGATGTAAGTGGAACTTAATTCAATGAAAGCCAAGAGACCAGTAAAAAAGTTAATGTGCCGATTTTAAATTCAAAGATTTAAAATCCGCGCCAGGCAATGGACAAGTCAGTCCAACATGACGTAACGCGGAGGAATACTACACTCGAACCGTGTCGCGTGCAAACGTCTCGTCGTCACTCGTGGCTCAGTAATCGCGTAGTCAACATGTGAAGTCGCGTTTTGTCGCTGGTGTAGGACGAATTTATTAATATCTTAATTCGTAGCTCGGAAATTAGCGTTCGGGCGGAAATTGTACGTGCATCAAATGATCGCAATTGTCAAAATTTCGCCGAATTGCATTTGGGGGTGTGTTTTATTAGTATTAAGTCGAGACAGTTGAGATGCCGGATTGATTGTTCGCGTTCGTGATGAAAATTCGTACATGCATCATATCGATAGCAAATGTCAGTTTCTAGCGAATCGCGGGTCGTCGTGATGGTATTTTCAATTGAATCATTAAACGCCAGCTCGAAAAAACAAGAATTAATAAGTCCTACACCAGAAAAAACCGTGTCGTGATATTCCGCTCGGTCAGACAAAAAGTCAAAATTACCACGAGTCAGTTTTTAAATGTTCGGTACGCGTGAATCTTCGTCGGAATGAATGTTATTGTGTCGACATGTGTACGTAAGTAAATGTTTGTGTTATTTGTGTTTTAGTATTAAAATAGTCTTGCCAATCTGCCACATTTTTTCACATGTACCACTCGTTTTACAAGTTATGAATCATGTTTTGTTTGGTCTGAGAATTTCATGTTTCATTTGGTCTACTTAGAGCACATGGTCACGATTCAGGATAAAATGTTTTATTAAATTTGGTCATGTCATACAAAGAATTTAAGTTATAATAGTGAACCTAGTCAAATGAAAATTATTTATTAAATTGAATTGAAATGGTATATTAATTTAAAGAGCAATGTTTGTCTGTGATATTATTATTTTTGTATTCTATGTAAAGTCAGATTCTATCATCATCAGTATTATTATTTGAAACGTTTGTATTTCATGTGTAGAATAATTTTTGAACAGTATTACATTTTTTAATAGTGAGAGTTTGATTGTGTAACGTAAATGGGGGTAACAGAGTGCTCGGTCGAAGGCTAGGGTTGATAAAGGGTCATGAGGATAGACTCCCATTAAATTCATAAATATTAAATACTAAATAAAAATTATCAAATAATCGACTCAGCAGTCGATTGGCCCCATTGCACTGATCAGCAAGGAGTGATGTAGATCACAAACCTACATAATAGTCCCTGTTTGATTAAATTGTAAACTGGCCAGTTTGATAATTACGAACATCTTTGGGGAGTCTGGTGATCCAAAACAAATAAATAAAACCATCAAGGCTAGGTTTTCCCGAGACTTTGCAGTTTTAAAAATTAACAAACCGCCAATTTGAACATTCAATCTTACAATCAACTCTCTCACTCTCTCTTTCAAAATATTAAGGAACGCGGCAGCGTTCCGCCCCGCCAAGTCCCCCAGCGGTACACAGCTGCTGCAGTGTATATATACTTGACGTGACAAAGTGGCTTTTTCACTCGTCTATAGCTCTGAAGAAACAAAAGCTATTAAAATAATTGTTCATCTATTGGATAGGGGCACTCATCCTCAACAAAATAAAAAAAAGAATTTAAAAAACTGTTGTGTTTGAGCCAAGAAAAACTAGTTTGAAAATTCACAAATTTTCCGTGTTCTCCTTCTCCTCCTTCTCCTTCTCCTTGAATGTTGACGGACCTACAGCCCAAACCACTGGCTCAATTTTAATGTTCTTTATGTTGTTTGAAAGCCCTTAACGTGTAGATGTGCCTTTTGAGGGTCTCAAGTCGGTGAGTTGAACCATAAACCCTTGGCAAGCCCTCAAAGTACGATTTTGGCCCATTTAAATAACATGGGATTAAAATCAAAACAAAAGAAGGACCAGCTGCGATTAAATCTCAATTAATTTAAATGTTAGAGAAATTCATAGGAACAGCTGAAAAATTATTTTAAAACTTTCATAAAGTATTTTTTCAGGTATACCGAATGATTTGAACTACTTACTATATAAAACTACTTAGAGCAGTGATATTCCCCGATACTTTCCATTGAAAAATGCAGTGTACCGATGGTACACTGGTACAGCAGTTCGTCATTTTTAACAGTTTAATACTACTTATCAAAACATATGAAACCTAGTAACTTGAAACTTAGTACTAGTACTAAGGTTTGTTTTATGTTTTGATACACTAAAACAAATAAAAGAATCGGGAAAGTCACTTTACGTATGTTAAACCAGCAATTAAAATGTAAATATAGGATTAATTAGTTTTTCAATATTCGTTTTGCCTTATGCTATTTCCAACAAACCTTAACTGTTTGATTACATTTTTACTTCAATAATAAGGGCTCAATTTACACTAGTCTTTAGATATACGGGTTTAATTATCAGAACACTTATGTAACACCAACGCATTTTATGTTGTTCAAGATGAACATTGCTGAATTTACAGCCCCAGACACAGAACCTATATTAATGGATGATGACTAGATTATACAGTTTCAAAGTGTGTGTTTAGTTTAAAATAAACATATTCTTGACAAAATCATAAATAGAAACAACCACCCTGTTGACTATACGTTTAACACATGTTTTCAAAAACTTCCAACGTAGCAATTTTTGTTAAATAGTAATTTTGGTAGGTGTGTCAAAAAGTTTTTAATTGGTTTATAGCAGATAAGACCAAAAAATGTAGAATTTAGTTCTACACAAACAATATTATTGAAATGAAATGAGATGTAGTTGTGCCGTGGTCTATATATTTCACCCAAACTATTTATAACCATTTTTAATTACCAGCTGTAAATAAAAAAAATTTGATGTCTTGTTTATTTTTACAAAAAGAGCAGCATTGTTTATGTTTAGTGAAGAGATCTAGTTCAAGAACATTGAGATGATTGAGAACATTTCTTAGGATCATTTGGTAAGATACCACGTCCATGTTTTAATTGCATTTACTTTCTTTCTAATCTAACATCAGTATGCCTTCTAAAGAAAGACTGGCAAGAAAAAGAAAACAAGAATGGTATTTAGAAAACGCCCCTGCTATAAAAAAAAGAAAAACAGAAGAAGCTAGCATACAATCCACTAATAAGAGTTCTACTTCTAAAGCTTGGTACCTTGAACATGTTAAAGGAGAAAAATCCAAAGCCAGAAAACGTTATCTAGCTAATATTGAAACTGAGAGGTTAAGAAAAAGTGTGCAGTACAGTGCTAATCCTGAACCTCACAGAGCTAGGTTGCGGCAGCAATATTCTGCTAATCCTGAGCCACACAAGGCTAGGAAGCGTCAGCAGTATTCTACTGATCCTGAGCCACACAAGACTAGAGTGCGTCAGCAGTATTCTACTGATCCTGAGCCACACAAGGCTAGGAAGCGTCAGCAGTATTCTACTGATCCTGAGCCACACAAGACTAGGAAGCGTCAGCAGTATTCTACTGATCCTGAGCCACACAAGGCTAGAGTGCGTCAGAAATACTCTACTGATCCAGAATATTATAAAGCTAAACAACGTTTAAACTACGGTGCAAAACAAGAAATGAAACAATCTAATCGCAGGAGACGTTACAAAGTACTTTGTGCAAAACACCCTGGCCACTTTCGCTTGCGATATAAACTTAAGGTTTTTCACGAAAGGGTGCGAAAGTGTGCAGCCTATCAAAGCAGACGCTTTTTTTTTAGAAATAGATCTGATGGGAAAAGAAAATCATTACAAAATGCAAAAAGGAAAATTAAAAAAACTGTTGCAGCTTCACATATTTTCTTGGGGAAAATAAATTGTGAGAAAATAGCCAGACTTATAGCAAAGAAAATACTTGAGCAAGGTTATACTAAAAGGTTGCTAAGGGCTAAAGAGCTCTTGAAATGGGTGTTGCATGCTTATAAAAATTACAAAAACAATTTCCTTAAGCTATTTGTTAGCCTGCAAAATCGTGCTAAAGAGTCTCTTGCTAAGCTATCTGCAACAAGCACGTTTGAAGACAATGTTGAGGCGTTGTGTGGGCACAGTCTTCATGTTTCCACGTCGGAGCCTTATTTGTGGGAGTTTACGTATAGAGTGTTTCCTGGTAAACAAATAACTGTTGGTAATGAGCCCAGCACAGCTCATAGTTCTCCAAAGAAACAGTGGAAATGCAACTCAGATATGTGCTTCATTGAGCCTGACCACTTAGAGCAACTTAAATCTCTTTACAATGAAATAGTTGCCAGCTCTCTCACTAAAGGTTCTAAGCTTATTGTCAGCATGGGAGAGCACTCATGTCAAAGTGGTGTATCATCTCGTGTAGGTGTTCATCCTCACTCTTTGGACTGTTACTCAGGAGCATGTGTTTCGAAACTTCCTTTTCTGAGAACAATCTATCCTCACTTTCCTGCAATTCGTAGTCTTGTCTCCAAAATTTACCGACTGTTGAAAATAACTAAGAAGATTATGCTAATTAAAAATGGTATTCTTAACGTGCAGGTGAACGTGTTGTTTTCGATAGAAAGGGAATTTAAAGAGCAAACAAAAGCCTTTCTTACAGATGACACAAGTGAAAGCAAGGTCCCTGAATCTGAGTCTCAGTTGTTCGAAAAATATCAAAAAGCATTTGAGGCATTGGAGAAGCGTTCTTCTGAAACGCCAGTGTTTCCCTGTGTCTCATGCGATAAGTTGTTTAGTAAGCAGCAAGTAAGCCTTTTGAAAAACCTAAAAAATCAAATTGTAGGACACATATGGAAAAGAATAAAAGACATAAAGAAAGAAGAGTGCAAAACAGGATGGATTTGTCGGGGCTGCCTCGAAAAACTAAGGAAAGGTCAGATGCCTCCTACTTGCATTCTTAACGATCTCTATGTTTGTGACCAGCCGAAAGAGCTAACTTGCCTTAACAGTTATGAAAAAGTTTTAATTCAGAGAGCCAAAGCATTTCAGGTTGTTACAAAAATGAACACAGTTGGGAAAAGAACAAGTCGAGCTCAGCAACAAATTTCTAAAGTCGTTGGAAGAAGTTTTCATTTGCCACTACCCCTTCAAGAAACCCTGCAAAAATTGCCCAAACCAAGTGACCCTCTGAATCCAAACCACGAGCTGTACGTTTTGGTCAGAGGGGTACCGACCAAAGCAAAGAAAGTTTGGCAAATGTTGGTTAGTGTGGATAAGGTACACGCAGCCTTAATTTTCTTAAAGAAAAACAACGCTCATTATGGTAGCATCGTACTACCTACAGATCCAGAAGGACTCTTCAACCTTAATGATGACACAAATTTGTTTCAATCTACCCATCAAAACGAACTGCCACCTCAGGAAATACTACATAGACGTGTGCTATATTAACTCAGGTAACTCACGAGGAATGGGATTCAGAAGAGTCTCACTATACAATCCACGCTCTTCATGAGTCAAAATCTTATAGTGATGACACCGAGCTCTATAAGATGCTGAAAGTGAATGAACCTCCGATTAGTCATGAAAACAAAGAGATTGACGTGCTTTGTTTCCCTGATTTGTATCCCGAAGGTAAATTTGGCCAGTTTCATTCCAGAGAAACCAAACTCAATTCTGCTGAATTTATCAAATGTCGGTTGCTTTCAAAGCATTCTCAGTTCAGACTGAATCAGCAGTACCTTTTTTATTTGCTGCACGATGCAAACCTTCGGCAGTTAAGACAAGGAGTATTCCACAAGCTCAACGTCACTGGATTCAGTGGCTCTCTTAGTGCTAGAGACTGTTTGAACAACCTTGCATCGGGAGAATTAGAGGGGAACCTGACATCAGTATTCTCCAAACTCAGGAACACTAGCCAGTACTGGATACAGCCTAGAAATGATGTCAATTGCATGGCCCAGCATTATGGACCAGCTACATGGTTTTTAACCATAAGCCCAAGCGATTGGAACTGGGATGACATGGCATTGTTCATTAGGGAAGTAAACCGGAGTGTTCCAGGCGCAGAAAAAAAACAAACTAGTGAACTTGTGGCTATGGATCCTATCAGTGCGTCAAGGTTTATCCATATAAAGTTCAAGGCAATGTTGGATTTTATTGTCTCTGATGCTGCTCCTTTAGGAAAAGTAAGTCACTACTTCTACAGGCGAGAATACCAAAGCAGAGGTCTCCAACATTTCCATCTTCTTCTGTGGGTTGAAAATGCTCCTGTAATGGGGACGTCCAGCAACGCAGAAGTAGCCGACTTTATCCTTAAGTACATTACTTGCAAGGTTCCAAATGCATCCGTTTCCCCTACTCTCAACAACAGAGTTACAAGTTACCAAATGCATCACCACAACTCGTACTGTATGCGGACAAAGAAAACCAAAACCGGGTTTCGTAAGGCTTGTCGTTTCGGGTTTCCCCGGCCTATCACAGGGAATCTTGTTCTGCGTGACGTTGTCGAGTCTGTAGCTGGCAGAAAAGCTCTCAAGTCTAAGTCACGTCTTTATGACCTACCCAGAACACCAAGAGAAAGCTTTGTCAATGACTACAACCCGGCCGTGTTGCTAGCTTGGAATGGAAACGTGGACATCCAGTATGTAGGTGAAAGCACTTCTATCCTACATTGGTATGTCACAAAGTACACTACCAAAAGTGAACAAAGTCATGCTGGACAAGTTTTTACAGAGATTAATTCTACAAAATCATTAGCTAGTAGACTGTTTAACGTTGGCCTTAGAGCTTTAAACAACCGTGAGTGTGGTTCTTTAGAAGCCAGTGACACACTGTTGGGCATTCCATTGTACGGCACGGACCCGGAGACAACAATAAGATGGTTAGATGTAGGCATGACCAGACGCAAAAGACTACAAAAAATCGACAAGATACGAAATATGGACCCAAGTTCGACGAACATATTCTACGAGTCGTGGGTTGACGACCACTACCCAACTAGACCAGATGAACTTGAAGATATGAACTTATACGACTTTGTGAGATGGTACGATATAGCTGCTCAACCACCTAAAGGCGACCGTGAAGTGCATAAGTTGAATTCAGGCAAATTCCTCACTAAAAGAGTCAGACCATGCTTACTGAATCACTATAAGTACAGCCCCACTCAGGATCCTGAAAAATACTACCATGCATTACTTCTTATGTTTCTTTGTTGGAGATCAACTGATGAGCTGAAAGAGTCTCATGAAACATACACAGATGCTTTTATGGCCAAGCAGACACTTCTCACTCAAGCCTTCAAATATGACAAACGTTTAAAAGACATAATTGCGGCATCGGAGAATGCAAGAGACAAAATTCAAAACCGAGTTGAAGAGATCAATGCAGAAGAAGGAGAGGTTGCTGATCCATCCAATATAGCCTTTCAGCCCTTTAATGAACCTGTACCCGCATCCCAGCCTGCCAGGGACAGCAATTGGGCTCCCAATGACGAGCCGTTTGAGACAAAATACCAAAAACTCAACGATGACCAAAAGAGAGTGTTTGATTATGTCAAACGAGCTGTTGCAAACTCTGATGGGACAGATAAATATCTGAGACATTTTGTAAGTGGTGTGGGAGGTACTGGTAAGAGTTTTCTCATCAAAACTATCAGCTCTTGGACTAAAAAATGTCTTCAAGCCTCCACATCAATATCAGCTCCCACAGGACTAAGTGCTTACAACATCAATGGTTCTACGATCTACAAAGTGTTTCAGCTGCCAGTTGAGCATGGAAAAACTCCAAAGTACAAAGCTCTTACTGATGATGTTTTAAAAATGTTGAGATCCAACCTGAAAGATGTGGTGCTCTTCATAATAGACGAAGTGTCCATGGTCTCTAATCTAACATTGATGTACATAAATCTCAGATTGTGTGAAATATTCAACACCTCAGACCAAAGTAACGGCTGGTTTGGTAAAAAACATATACTGCTCTTTGGAGACCTTTTGCAACTTCCACCAGTACATGAAGACTCCCCATTCATTGAACTTGACAGTGGCAAACTTAGTTCTTTTGTTGGCTCTCTGTCTTGTGTTAACATCTGGTCTGAACAGTTCTCTTATGATGAACTTACTACAAACATGCGACAAGCTCAAGATTCTAAGTTTGCTGATGTGTTAAGCAAAGTCAGAGTAGGCAATATGACCGTTGAGGACATCCGTCTAATTGAAAGCAAGAAAATACATCTTAATGGAAAAACTGCTTCGGAAAACCTTTCTCTACTAGGAGATTACTTGTCTGCTTTACCCAACAATTCTGTGTGCCTTTGTTCAACTGGTTACCAATGCTCCATAATAAATGATGAAATGGTCAATAGAATAAGCGGTCCTGTCGTTAACTTGGTTGCAAAAGACTCAGTTGACTGTCTACCTCGTCAACAAAACAAAGTTAAAAAGATACTGTCATCTTACAACTCTGACTGCAGCAGAACGGCTGGTATGGAGAAAATTATTCCTATTAAGGTTGGTGCTAAAGTTATGTTGCGCAGAAACATTGATGTCACTGTGGGGCTAGTTAACTCCGCCATAGGAACAGTAACGGGGTTGAGGTTTAATACAGACAATTCTGATGATGTAGACTCAGTGACAATTAACTTTGATTGTGGCATTACCCATCACCTACAGCGAGTAAACGTCAAGTTTCAAGTGATGGATAACGCATTTGTGTATCGAGAGCAATTCCCGATATCAATGTCCTACGCGGTTACAATTCACAAATGCCAGGGCCTCAGCTTAAATAGCGTAATAATTGATATTGGGGAGTCCATATTTACATGTGGCCAATCATATGTTGCCTTGTCACGAGTGACTTCATTAGAAGGGCTTCATCTTATTAACTTTAACCCAAGAGATGTGAAGCCTCAGAAATCCGCCATTCTCGAATACAACAGACTAAGGCAGAAGTACAAATCTGATCTTCCACTTTACAACACAAGTTGTGACTCCTCTTCGGCTCCTTATGTGAGAGACAGGAAGTGGTGCCAGACCAAAAATGTCGAAAAAGTGCAGGATGAGAGTACAAAACCAGTACCCTCTGCAAAGACTACCGGAAGATCGAGAGTTCAGTCAACTTTAGCATTAAGAGGGTTTAAGAACAATGATCGTGTGTCATGTTATGCGAATGTTGCAGTTCAGATGCTGTATTCTGTTCCGTACATCAGAGAGATAATAAAGAACTCGGAACTAATTTGTCCTCAGTTAAAACAACATCTTCATGATTACGAAGTGTCTCCCTCGGAGGTTGTTTTAGATACAGTGATTTTAAGAAACCTCCCTAACAACAATACATATACCCTGACAGAGCAGCAAGACTGTGCTTTGTTCTTGCTGGACTTATTGGAGACCAACAAGGGCATTATAGAAGCCATCTCATACAGCACGGTGAAAACCACAAAATGCCAGCACTGTCATTACACATTCACAGGGCAAGAGGAGACAGGCAATATAATCAGAATCCCCGTGGTGGCTGGTAAAGTAACACTACGAAATCTATTAAGCCTTACGATGAACGACCACTGGGAGCCCTTGTTGGATTATGTGTGCAGTAATGCTGAATGCGGCCAACGAGGATCGAGCCTGGGCAAAGTACACGTCACGAAGTCAAACCGCTGTGTTCTCTTACAGTTTTTAATATTCAACAACAACTTACAAAAGATTACCACAACAAACATAGCAGGAGTCCCAAGTGCTCAAGTGACTATAGGTACTAAAACATACAGACCTACAGCAGCAATCTTTCATCACGGAGATACAATATCACGAGGCCATTACACTTGTACCATGAAGACAGCTTCAGGTTGGACAACAGCCAATGATGAACAAATATCAAACCAAAGATGGCCCATTGGTTCAAAGAATCTGTACATGCTGTTATTAACAGAACAGTAGAGGCAGCAGTTATTACTTTGTTACTAATAAAATTTATTTTAATTTTTTTTTCAAAGAAAATAGAATTTTTATTTTAACTGTTAATTTTCTACAAAAATAAATAAAATCTAACAAAAAACCACTAAGTGGTAATACTTTCCCCGCCAAGTCAGCAATCCAAAAAAGATAATAAATCATTGTTTTTTTCCGCCAAGAAAAACAATGTAATGTATGGCTTGTTAAATACTTCAAAACATCAATGGCATCTTTGCAATGGCAAAAGTTTACTGTTAATTTATTTTCTGTAGTAAAATTACATCATTTTGTTGGTTTCTACTTTTATTTTTTATTTTTAAAATCACCAAGTTTGGCAACTTGGCGGCAGACTTTTGCTCGATCACTTTAAAAAATACCATAAAATTAGTTTCATTGAGCAAGTATCTCTCCCATTAGTACATTGCTAGGTGATAGCTTATTTTTAAAAAAAGACCTTATTTGAGCCACATTTCATAAAATCATAATAATGATGGTTTTATATTTACTGATTACCTCGAAATTATTATACTTAGTTAGTTGGACTAATTAATTAGAGAAGTTGATTTATGAAATTATCCTCAAACGTAACTTTAATGAAAAAACCAAGCAAAAGTCTGCCGCCAAGGTGCCAAACTTGGTGATTTTAAAAATAAAAAATAAAAGTAGAAACCAACAAAATGATGTAATTTTACTACAGAAAATAAATTAACAGTAAACTTTTGCCATTGCAAAGATGCCATTGATGTTTTGAAGTATTTAACAAGCCATACATTACATTGTTTTTCTTGGCGGAAAAAAACAATGATTTATTATCTTTTTTGGATTGCTGACTTGGCGGGGAAAGTATTACCACTTAGTGGTTTTTTGTTAGATTGTTAAATTGTGCACAAAAAAGGTTATTACATTGTTTATATTTGTTACTTGTATCACAGCTCAAGTCAACTCATTATATAGCATTTTTACAAATCACCATCTTTTCATTATCCTGTGTTTCAGCTGTTAGTATCATTAGTATAAAACTGGTAAAGTAAAGAGGTAAATGGCTTAACTGAAAGAGGTATACAAAGTATTCACAATGAGTGTTGATGATCACATTTTGTAAATATATTTTGACAGTGCAATTTTTATAAGCTCAGTTCATAATGTTTAATGTTAAATTGGTGAATTCATGAGCAATCGGCTTAACCGAATCCAGTATATATAAACATCTTGAAGTCATACTTTTGATAAATATTTCCTGAACAAACAGTTTCACAAATATTTTCAATCAATATTTCAATATTATTATTTGCAATTTTACAGTTTTACAGAGTATCAATTCATATCACAATCTTTCATCAGAACAGCACATTTTGGTTCATGGAGTGTTCAAATAAACACATCCATTAGTTTTAAGAAGTGTTAGAATTAAGCTGAAGAAGGTGTGAAGGAGGACAACATATCAGACCTCTCACGGTCCATAAATCGGACTTCTGGGATGTTTAATTACAGGGCCCACACTTAACATCTTTAACTCCACTGCGCAGCTCTGTGATTGTAATGTCCTCAGTAGTTATTTGAACACTCCATGAACCAAAATGTGCTGTTCTGATGAAAGATTGTGATATGAATTGATACTCTGTAAAACTGTAAAATTGCAAATAATAATATTGAAATATTGATTGAAAATATTTGTGAAACTGTTTGTTCAGGAAATATTTATCAAAAGTATGACTTCAAGATGTTTATATATACTGGATTCGGTTAAGCCGATTGCTCATGAATTCACCAATTTAACATTAAACATTATGAACTGAGCTTATAAAAATTGCACTGTCAAAATATATTTACAAAATGTGATCATCAACACTCATTGTGAATACTTTGTATACCTCTTTCAGTTAAGCCATTTACCTCTTTACTTTACCAGTTTTATACTAATGATACTAACAGCTGAAACACAGGATAATGAAAAGATGGTGATTTGTAAAAATGCTATATAATGAGTTGACTTGAGCTGTGATACAAGTAACAAATATAAACAATGTAATAACCTTTTTTGTGCACAATTTAACAATATTTTGAAAGAGAGAGTGAGAGAGTTGATTGTAAGATTGAATGTTCAAATTGGCGGTTTGTTCATTTTTAAAACTGCAAAGTCTCGGGAAAACCTAGCCTTGATGGTTTTATTTATTTGTTTTGGATCACCAGACTCCCCAAAGATGTTCGTAATTATCAAACTGGCCAGTTTACAATTTAATCAAACAGGGACTATTATGTAGGTTTGTGATCTACATCACTCCTTGCTGATCAGTGCAATGGGGCCAATCGACTGCTGAGTCGATTATTTGATAATTTTTATTTAGTATTTAATATTTATGAATTTAATGGGAGTCTATCCTCATGACCCTTTATCAACCCTAGCCTTCGACCGAGCACTCTGTTACCCCCATTTACGTTACACAATCAAACTCTCACTATTAAAAAATGTAATACTGTTCAAAAATTATTCTACACATGAAATACAAACGTTTCAAATAATAATACTGATGATGATAGAATCTGACTTTACATAGAATACAAAAATAATAATATCACAGACAAACATTGCTCTTTAAATTAATATACCATTTCAATTCAATTTAATAAATAATTTTCATTTGACTAGGTTCACTATTATAACTTAAATTCTTTGTATGACATGACCAAATTTAATAAAACATTTTATCCTGAATCGTGACCATGTGCTCTAAGTAGACCAAATGAAACATGAAATTCTCAGACCAAACAAAACATGATTCATAACTTGTAAAATGAGTGGTACATGTGAAAAAATGTGGCAGATTGGCAAGACTATTTTAATACTAAAACACAAATAACACAAACATTTACTTACGTACACATGTCGACACATTAACATTCATTCCGACGAAGATTCACGCGTACCGAACATTTAAAAACTGACTCGTGGTAATTTTGACTTTTTGTCTGACCGAGCGGAATATCACGACACGGTTTTTTCTGGTGTAGGACTTATTAATTCTTGTTTTTTCGAGCTGGCGTTTAATGATTCAATTGAAAATACCGTCACGACGACCCGCGATTCGCTAGAAACTGACATTTGCTATCGATATGATGCATGTACGAATTTTCATCACGAACGCGAACAATCAATCCGGCATCTCAACTGTCTCGACTTAATACTAATAAAACACACCCCCAAATGCAATTCGGCGAAATTTTGACAATTGCGATCGTTTGATGCACGTACAATTTCCGCCCGAACGCTAATTTCCGAGCTACGAATTAAGATATTAATAAATTCGTCCTACACCAGCGACAAAACGCGACTTCACATGTTGACTACGCGATTACTGAGCCACGAGTGACGACGAGACGTTTGCACGCGACACGGTTCGAGTGTAGTATTCCTCCGCGTTACGTCATGTTGGACTGACTTGTCCATTGCCTGGCGCGGATTTTAAATCTTTGAATTTAAAATCGGCACATTAAACAATCCAAACATTCTAATTAGAAAGGTAATAAGTACTTGACAATGGAAAAGTCACAGGTTAGATTTAGATTGCACACTATAATTGAAAAAAGAAATGTTTAGTAAATAAATATAAGGATTCGTACCATATCTGGTATTTTTCAACAAGATTTAAAGATTTGTAGGTTACTTTGAAGTCGATGAAGATATTATTGCTTGATTTTAAGAGGGTAAACAATTTATAAACTTAGCTTTGACGAAAAATTAGGAACTGAACAAATGTCAGCAGCGCTCAAACATAATGTGTGAATAATCAAATGATGGATTGCATGAACAAAACAATGGAAAAACATCGCCACTGATTTTTGGTTGATGAATGAGTAGAGGAGAACACCTTGACAGGGCTATGTGGTATGCAATATTAGGCCTTATTCCAAAAGCACACAGTGTTTTGATGCGAGTTTTTCAACACACTGATCTTGCAAAACCCCTTGCCATACATCAACAACAAACAATTAATGCTTGAAAATTGTGAAAGATACAAATATACATTTGAATCCTATATGTTATTTTGACACCGAATATTATTTAGTATCTGCACCAGTAGCATTTTGCATTAAGTAGGCCTAATCAATCACCAAACCCCTAATGGAAACCCAATCCGAACCTCTCAACTTTTTTTAAAGTTAGGAAATATCACTGCCATAAAAATTTACAAAAACCTGAGTAGGTACCTAGTATTATTGTGGAGTAAAAGTTATTAATTAATTCATAATAGAAAATGTGATCAAAATAATTTTACCTTTGCTCGATCAGGTATGAGAGTGGCCAGTTCGATCCAAGCCCCCCAATGCAGTGGCTCCTTGTGTATGGCCTCAACCAAAACCTGTATAGCTTCATTATGTAGGTCTCTCCTCTTCAGAACCACACCGTACAAGTACAGCATGTAAGAGTCTAGCTTCCAGTCTAGATAATCTGCTCTCAAATCTTGACACAAACTTTGCAGTTTCGAGTTGATCCTGGGATCTGGCCAGTCATCAGTCATGTCCTCAATTTTTTTCTTTTCCAACGACAAGTATTTGGAATAAGCATGGAGGAAACGACAAATTGGTGTGGTACTTCTCTCTGTGTAATGAGCACATCTGGAAAATAATAAACCGTGGCAGGATACCGTCTGTAATGGTACCTGGAAAATTGTATTCCTTGTAGAGTCATTCTACTAATGAGGTAATGACTCTTTTGTTTACAACCCACCATATGCTGACAACGCCACACTTCCACAGTCAGTATATAGGCCTATAAATAATTTATTCAAATTGTTGTTAAATTTTTTCAATTATGTGTCTTTGTGTTTGTGTTTATAAAAAATTTTCACAACTCCATAAATGAAGAAAATTCACAATAGTTTAATATCTAATTTTTAAACAAACCTTAAGATACAAAGTCAGTGGTCGTCTGAGAAAAAATATCTGATCACTCTCAAGTGGTTTTTGTGCTCTCAAGCACAACAGGAATTTAAACCTTTTATTTTCAAGAGAATACTAGTAACAGTAAAATTATTTAAGTCTGTTTTGTTGTTTCTCCTTAAATAATGATTCATTGTTGATGAAATTACACTAACAACAATAGGGTACAATCTAACAATAAGAACAATCTAACACCGATAAGAAATTAATAATATGGCATTACAAAAGTAATTTGCTCTGATAAAATTTAAAGCTAAAACTATTAGCCTATAAATAAAATATTTTCAAACCTTTACCTGTCATATTCTTTGACGTCAAAGTAACTTTTGGCCATGAAATATGTATCATACTCATCTCCAAAGACTGCAGGATCTGTGTGTACTCTTTCAGTAGGATCAACCAATACGTCTTTTAGAGAAAAATTTAACTCGGATAACCTAGAAATTATCAAATTAACTATGGTAAATTTTAAAAGAAAAGCATCACATCACTTTTAACAAACTATTTTGCTTAATTCTGACTATCTGTACACGACGTATCAAGTAAGTAACCTGAAGTATTAAGTTATAACGAAAGCAGTATCTTTATCAGTATAGCAGTATCTTTATCAGTATAGCAGTATCTTTATCCATTGTATCAGATCACTATGCAGTTATGTTATCTACTAGATTACATTTCAGGTGTATGAATGGGCAAAATAGTTTTAGGATCTCACGGCCCATTAATAAAATGAGTGGTGCTTTGTTATGTTCAAATTTAAGTAAAGTAAATTGGCTTAGTGTTTATTCATTAGAAACATTAAATGAGAAATTTGACCTGTTTTTGAATATTTTTTTTAAGTGTTTTAGATTTTACAATGCCAATCAAATTGGTAGCAGATAAGAGTAGTGAGGATAAATATGACAACCGTTGGTATACAAATGAATTGCAGTGTTTGAAACAAAAATGCATTGAGTTTTTGGATGAATTTAAAATGACAGGAAATGAAACATGCAGAGAAGAATACAAGATAACTAAACGAACATACAGAAAACTCATTAAAGAAGCAAAAGTAAATTACAACTCAAACAAAATATTTACTGCAAAGAATAAGTCAAAAGAAATGTGGAGTATAATAAATAAAAAAGTTAGTGTCAATAGAAAAAGCAAAAGTAAAAATTATCTCGACCCTCAATCTTTAAATAACCATTTCTTAGAGTCTGTAAACAACTTGATTAATAATTTATCAACATCGAACAAATCTTCTGAAGTCTATATTAATGTGTTGAGGGGTATGGACACAATGGCAGATATTAGTTTTAAATTGAAACCATTTTCTGTTGAACAGGTATTTGAGAAAATTAATAGGCTAAGCAGTAGTAGATGTCTAGATGTTTTTGGACTAAACTCAGATATTATAAAAATGGCTGCAGTGTATATAGTTGAAGTACTAACTTATTGAGCGGAGCGAGCGAAGCGAGCGAAGCTCTTATACATCGACTTTTAAGCATTTCGTAATACGCAAACTCCTCCTAGACGGCTGAATCAATCGTTTTCAAATTTTGCATGGTGATAAAGACCATATCGGTGAGTGCCAACATCTATATGGCGTTAAAAAAGTCTCTCAGGAATCCGCCCTACTGGGTCTCAAACTTTTGAAAATTTAACATGGGCCTTATGAGAAAACATTCCGCCATTGTTGTCATTTTGTTTACATTTTAAGACATAACGCGACGTTCTGTACCCACGGGCACCTCAGCTTGCGCATGCGCAGAAGTTCTCTATCCACAGTATACTAGCAAAACAAAATACAGTACAAAAGGAAAAACATCAGTTGTTACTATTAAGCAAAGATTAAACTGAACTCGATACATAGTAGTCAAGGGTAGCAGTGTGGAGTGTGGGATCTGTTTATGACGATTAGATTACGGTATCTGAAATTTTAAAATGCAATGTAAAGGGAGGGAAACAGGTCCGCGACATAGGAAGTGGCGAAGAAGTTGTGAAGGTGAGTAGTCCGGAGTGTGGGCACTGTTTTTGAAGATAAGATTAAGGTATCTGCAATCTTAAATTCTATGGGATGGGAGGGAAACAGGTCCGCGACGTAGGAAGTGGTGAAGGATTTAGTAAATGCTAGTAGTCCGGAGTGTGTGAACTGTTTATGACGATTAATTTGAGATATTTGCAATCTCAGGGTGTCCACAAAAAATGTGTCATTAATTTCCATGACTTTCCATGACTATCCATGACCATTTACCATTGATTTCCATGACTCACGAACTTTACACGCAAATTATAATATAACATACACACACAAATAATACTGCCTGGACTTGTTATTTTGCAGAAAATACTGAAATATGTAATAACAGTTAACAATGGAGTACAATAGGTACAACAATGAACTAAAACAAACCGAAAACTCATAAAATAATGCAACTGTAATAAATTGAATTGTCGAACATTTGTGAAAAATCCTGAAAAATGCTACAACAGTCCGGGTTACGGCTGACTAGAGCATTGAATGGTCTCCTCAAATCCATCCATAATTGGAAATTTCCATGACTTTCCATGACTTCTTGCCTATTTCCCTGACTTTCAATGACCAAATTTTTTTTCCATGACTTTCCATGACTATCCCTGACTTTCCAGAATGTGGACACCCTGAATCTTAAAATGCTATGGGGAGGGGGGAAACAAGTTCGCGACGTAGGAAGTGGTGAAGGAAGTAGTCCAGGTGAGTAGACCGGAGTGTGGGAACTGCTTTTGAAGTATAGATTAAGGTATCTGCAATCTTAAAATGATATGGGGAGGGAGGTAAACAGGGCCGCGACGTAGGAAGTGGTGAAGGAAGTAGTCAAAACGAGTAGTCTGGAGTGTGGGATCTGTTTATGACGATTAAATTAAGGTTTCTGCAATCTTAAAATGCTATGAGAAGGGAGGGAAACAGGTCCGCGACGTAGGAAGTGGTGAAGGAAGTAGTAAAGGCGAGCAGTCCGGAGTTCGGGAACTGTTTATGACGATTGGATTAAGGTATCTGCAATCCTAAAATGCGATGGAAAGGGAGGGAAACAGGTCTGCGACGTAGGAAGTGGTGAAGGAAGTAGTAAAGGAGAGCAGTCCGGAGTGCGGGAACAGTTTATGACGATTGGATTAAGGTATCTGCAATCTTAAAATGCTATGGGAAGGGAAGGAAACAGACCCACGACGTAGGAAGTGGTGAACGAAGTAGTAAAGGCGAGCAATGTGGAGTTTGGGAATGGATTAATGTATCTGCAATACAAAGACTGCTTTCATATTAAACTAATGATTTTACCTGAGCAAAGCTCGGTCCCCAGGTACTTAGAACATAAAGGATGGTATGGATCATAAATATAATCAAATGACGACACTAGCTTGAGGTCAGTGACGTAGGAAGTGGCGAAGGAAGTAGTAAAGGTGAGCAGTCTGGAGTGTGGAAACTGTTTAAGACGATTAGATTTAGGTAGGTATCTGCATTCCTAAAATTCTATGGGAAGGGAGGAAAACGGGTCCGTGACGTAGGAAGTGGTGAAGGAAGTAGTCAAGACGAGCTGCCTGGAGTGTGGGAACTGTTTATGACGATTAGATTAAGGTATCTGCATTCCTAAAATTCTATTGGAAGGGAAGGAAACAGGTCCGCGACGTGGGAAGTGGTAAAGGAAGTAGTAAAGGCGAGCTGTTCGGGGTATGGGATCTGTTTATGACCATTAGATTAAGGTATTTGCAATCCTAAAATGCTATGGGAAAGGAGGAAAACAGGTCCGCGACGTGGGAAGTGGTGAAGGAAATAGTCAAGTCGAGCTGTCCGGAGTGTGGAAACTGTTTATGACTATTAGATTAAGGTATCTACAATCCTAAAATGCTATGGGACGGGAGGAAAACAGGTCCGCGACGTGGGAAGTGGTGAAGGAAGTAGTCAAGGCGAGCTGTGCGGATTGTGGAAACTGTTTATGACTATTAGATTAAGGTATTTGCATTCCAATAATGCTAAGGGAAGGGAAGTAAAGAGGTCCGTGACGTAGGAAGTGATGAAGAAAGCAGTTAAGGCGAGTTTTTTGGAGTGTGGTAACTGTTTATGACGATTAGATTAAGGTATCCCCAATCCTAAAATGCTATGGGAAGGGAGGTAAACAGGTCCGTGACGTAGGAAGAGATAAAGGAAGTGGTAAAGGCGAGTTTTTCGGAGTCTGGGAACTGTTTATGACGATTAGATTATGGTATCTTGGTATCTACAATCTTAAAATTCTATGGGAAGAGAGGGAAACATGTCTGCGACGTAAGAAGAGGTGAAGGAAGTAGTAAGGTGAGCAGTGTGGAGTTTGGGAACTGGAAACCGTTTGTAGCAGTTAGATTAATGTATCTGCAATGCTGAAGTGCTATGATAAGGGATGGAAGCATGCCCACGACATAGAAAATGGTGAAAGAAGTAGTAAAGGCTAGCAGTGCGGAGTGTGGGCAATGTTTGTGGCAATTAGATTAACGTATCTAAATTCCTAAAATGCTATGGAAAGTGATGAAAACAGGTCCACGATGTAGGAAGTGGCTTAGGAAGTAGGTATGAACATATGTTGAGAACCGTCTGTGGCAGTTAGATTAATGTGTCTTCAATCATAAAATGCTATGAGAAGGGAAGGAAACATCCCCCACGAAGTAGGAAGTAGTAAAGGCTGGCAGTGCAGAGTGAGGGAACCGTTTGGGCAGTTAGATAAATGTATCTAATACTTAAATGCTGTGAGAAGGGAAGGAAACATGTCTATGACGTAGGAAATGGTGAAGGAATTAGTAAGGCTTGCCATGCAGAGTGTGGGAACTGTCTTTGGCAATTACATTAATGTATCTGCAATCCTAAAATGCTATGGTAAGAGACGGAAACAGGTCCACGACGTAGGGGGTGGTGAAGGAAGTAGTAAAGGTGGGCAGTGTTGAGTGTGGGAATGGATTAATGTATCTGCAATGCTAAAATGCTATGGGAAGAGACTGTAGACTGTAGGTTAAAATGATTATAAAGCACGAATCGTTACATAATTCGATACGTATTCAATCGTTTACAATAGAAATTTACAACTGAGTTGACTACAGCTGAGTTTTACTCCATAGAGGCTAAAAACGAATTTTATTCCCTAAAGAGTAAAAATGCTACTTTAGACCCGCAACGCATGCATCAATGACGACTGTTTTCACTGCAGTATGACAAAAACAATATAATATGAACCATTGATGACTCCGCTCAATTTTGTGGATGCTTCTGCGAACGCCACCTAGTTTATTTAATCTTTGTATTGTTGAGGGTATATATCCAGATTGTTTAAAATGTGTTAAAGTAATTCCTGTACATAAAACTGGTGATAGATTAGATTTAAATAACTACATACCAATCAGTATTATTCCTGTAATTAGTAAAGTTTTAGAGAGTTTGATAAATGAACAAGTTGTATCCTATTTTGAAGGGAATAATTTTTTTAATTATAGCCAATTTGGGTTTAGAGCTAATAGAGGAACTAAAGATGCAGTTCAGAATCTAATTTCTTATTGTTTAGATGAGTTAGAAATGCAAAATAATGTATCTTTGAAGTTTTATGATATGAAAAAAGCTTTTGACACTGTGTCCCATGAACTACTACTCCAAAAACTTGCCTTTTATAAGTTTGAAGCAAATACTTTAAATTTTTTTTAATCATATCTGTATAAAAGATATCAAAGTGTTTATTGCAATGGTATTTTTTCTGAATATAAAGAGGTGTTACATGGTGTTCCACAGGGCTCAATTTTGGGCCCAGTATGCTTCATAATCTACATTAATGACTTGCCTAAAAATATTCTAAACCTCAATGTTAAGCCTTATCTTTTTGCAGATGATTTAGCCATACAAATTCAAAGTGAGAACTTGCTAAATTCAACATTAATGGCATGCAAAGCAGATAGCTTAATCGAAGACTGGTGTAAGGCCAATAAATTGTTTTTAAATATAGAAAAAACCCAAGATTTATGTATTAGTTTTAATAATAGCCATAATAAAAATTGTGTAAAATTTTTAGGTGTTTTATAGCATCTAACTTAAAGTGGAAAGTGCATATTGATTATACAGCTAAACAACTTAACAAAGGAATATTTATCATAAACATGCTTAAGAACAGTGTGGACTTTATACCTTGAAATGCATTTAATATGCACAAATTAAACTCATTAAAGAAGCAAAAGTAAATTACAACTCAAACAAAATATTTACTGCAAAGAATAAGTCAAAAGAAATGTGGAGTATAATAAATGTTAAGCCTTATCTTTTTGCAGATGATTTAGCCATATAAATTCAAAGTGAGAACTTGCTAAATTCAACATTAATGGCATGCAAAGCAGATAGCTTAATCGAAGACTGGTGTAAGGCCAATAAATTGTTTTTAAATATAGAAAAAACCCAAGATTTATGTATTAGTTTTAATAATAGCCATAATAAAAATTGTGTAACATTTTTAGGTGTTTTATAGCATCTAACTTAAAGTGGAAAGTGCATATTGATTATACAGCTAAACAACTTAACAAAGGGATATTTATCATAAACATGCTTAAGAACAGTGTGGACTTTATACCTTGTTAGATGCTATAAAACACCTAAAAATTTTACACAATTTTTATTATGGCTATTATTAAAACTAATACATAAATAAATTTTAGTACACACAGTAAACCATTATTTAGGGAAGCTAATATTTTAACTGTACAAGCAATGTATATTTTAGACTGCCTTGTGTTTGCAAAAAATAGTTTTAGTAAAACAGACACACATGAAAATGTACACAGTTACAAGTTAGAACACACGAAACCGCTGCAATTTTATATCTAGACAGTGTCGATACAGCACCACAGCTACTAGTTTTATTGAAAAGTCCAAACCGTATTATAATATGTTACCTTATAGAATTAGATGTTTTAATTGTTCTAAATTTAAAATAGTACTTAAAAACTACCTGTTAAACCTGTGCCCATATAGAGAAATAGACTTTATAAATGATGTAAAATTAAACCTTAGTTAAAACCTTAGTTCTAAGACATTTCCTTGACTGTGCCATGCATGTAAACCAGTGTAACGGCAATAAAGCATTCTTATTCTTATTCTTATTCTTATATTATGATCTTAACCACACCACCAATCAGTTCCGTTTTCACTCTATCTTTAATAATGTGTGCGTGTAGTTTTTTGTGTTTTTTATTAAACTAGACACAGTCTATTCTCTCTACCAGAGGGTCAATTACGAATGCCACTGAATAATGAATAATTAATAATAGTCTAAAAATTTACATGCATGATAAAATGTTAATATAAAATGCATTATTCTGTTCTCTACATATCTATTTTTTAACTTTCTTCATGGTACTTTATTCATATATTACTTAATTCTTTCATTCTAGTTTATCTTTAAAATAATTACTTTCCTAATGATTTAACCTAGCAGAACTTTGATACACGTCTCCACCGGTTAAATTGATTGCTATAGCCTACAGCCGGCCTAATTGATTTTAGCAATATTTATATTTGGGCTGGAATTTATTAATCCAGCTACTTGGAGGTCACAAATTGTGGATATTTATAGGCATGCACTGTGGATGCGATACTCCCTGCTGTAGATTAATGTCCGCACCAGTGAGTACTACGACTATCCGCAGTACTATTATGATAATTAATTAGACCAATTTGTTGATTAGTCTACAAGGCAAAAATGGGGTTCGGGTTCCACTATAAACTACATATGACTATATGAGAGTAATATATATGAGAGTATGGGATATATTAATTAACAGTGTCTGAGGAACAAGTCGACCTTAGTCAATAACAAGACTACAAGACATAAACAAAAGTGTACTAACTTCTATGAATTTTGATTCATAAATCACATATTTGAATCTTGATTCTATAATCTTCTTTTGTGTTAATAATAACGAATGTCTAGCACTGAAAACCACCACTCCTGAGTCTGAGGTTGTGGACAATCTTAGACATAACTCATTTTAGCGAATTTCCCGTATAGGGAATAAGCTACTACCGTAGTACTCATGGTAAGACCTGGGCCCAGGACCGATTTAATTTTTCATTTTGAGGTCCCTAGAGGGCAAAAACACCAACCGTTCAAATTCATATATATATATAGCCTATAGCCTATATATGTATGTCCGTAAGCGCGATAACTCGAGCAAAAATGATCCAATTTTGATGAAATTTGGTACAAACGTGTAAACCTACGTTTATTCGAATGAGTTTGCGTTCCAGCATAATCGGACCATGGGAACGGGGGTTCATGGGGGGTTTTATGGGGTAAAAATGGGGTTTTCCCATCATTGACCCAAAAAACAAAAAAATTTGCAATTTCTTTTTAAACTGTTTTGTAGAGCTTAAAAAAAGAAATAATTTAGTGTATTGAAGCGCTGTTGTATGCCTAACGGTCACGGAGAAAATTCAAAAATAGTGTAATTTAAAATTCCTATGTTATTCTAATGGAGAAAATGAAAATTGTTGTAGTTTACTTGTTTATGGATATATATTGATAAAATTTGGCAAATTTATTTATTTCATCCTATACTATTGACGTATGGTAAAAAAAACACTTTTTACCTTCCCCGTAGCAGCAAACCTAAGCACTTGTTAAATCTAATGTTATTTAAATAGGGAATAAATATGTATTATTTATGGAAATATTTGTGTAAAAATGTAATCAGACAAGTTGAAG
The DNA here is from genome assembly GCF_028750875.1 of Macrosteles quadrilineatus. Lineage (NCBI taxonomy): Eukaryota > Metazoa > Arthropoda > Insecta > Hemiptera > Cicadellidae > Macrosteles > Macrosteles quadrilineatus. Next base: position 115,088,761 of record NW_026542602.1, on the reverse strand, counting down.
TTCGCTTAGTCTGCAGGTTTGCTGCGGGGGGGGTATTTTAATTCCCAACAGTAGAATCCAAAAATAAAAAACAATTAAAAATTAAACAAATTAATAAGCAAGATAAGCTCAGGAGCTGATGAAATACCGTTAATGATTTTTTGAGAGTTTTCAGACTTCATCGTCAATCCTCCAACCAATCTCACAAACACCACTCTTTTCTGCATGGACAATTTCCCAATGCACTAAAACTTGCAGAAGGCCAATTTTCAAAAGGGGGTTCGACCATACAAAATGAAATAATTATAGGCCCATTTCTATGCTTCTGAGTTTGTCCAAGATATATGAAAAGGCTGTTTTAGAGAGGCTCTGGGCATTTTCCGAAAAGAATAATATACAGTAGACTCCCTCTTATCTGGATACCTTTTAACCGGACATCGGTTTAACCGGACTACACTCGGCGAAAATGACATCTCTTTAACCGGACAATTTTTATCAGCACATTGGTTTAACCGGACTAGATCGGCAGGAAGTGGGTAGTACTGAAACGTCTGTTCTTGTGGGAAAGATTCTAGACCAGTGATCACGTGTCTTAATACAACGCTCTCCTAAATTTAAGTTGAATATGACAGTAAACAGTCAGTTTTAACGAGTTTTTGGGGACGTCGGTTTAACCAGAAAACCCGTTATCCGGACTGGCCTCGGTCCTGAGGAGTCCAGATAAGAGGGAGTCTACTGTAATATTCAAAGATCAACATGGATTTGTCAAAAGCAAAAATACTACAAGTGCAATATTTGTGCGCAATATTTTCCTTAGTGAACCAAGTGGTGCCAGCTTTGGATGTACAAAGCAACTCTCAATGGGTATTTTCTTCTATTTGAGTAAGGCTTTTGACATGGTTGGCCTAAGCCTAGCTAAATTAAACAAAATAGGAGTCCGAGGGTTTGCCTCTGAGTGTTTTTCGTAATTTTTAAAAGGCAGGAAACAATGTGTTGAAATACAATCCACTATTACACCGGGCTTCAAAGTAGATTTAAAGTCTTCAGAAACCCCTGTAATGAGAGGTGTGCCTCAAGGCCCCATTCTTGGCCCTTTGCTTTTCCTCCTCTTCATAAATGACCTCCCCTCATGCATAACCCAAGGTTTAAACTGTGCCTTTTTGCAAATGAAACTTCCCTAGCATTATCCAGCCCTTCCCTAGCAAATGGCACTCATAGAGGCAAATGCCGTACTTCAACGCTTCAGTGTTGATGATAACCTTCTGAAAACCAACACTGCAAAGACCCCTGCTAATCAACTTTTGACTCTCAAACCGGTCCAACAATGATCCGAATATGTCAATCTTCTTGATCAAACCTTCATTCGTCCTGCACAGTCTGTTAAATTCTTAGGCACCCACTTAGACAAATGTTTAGATCTCATGTTGATTAGGCCTACTTGATAAAACGTGTAAATAAGTTAAAGGAATTTTTCTCGTTGGAAGTTCTTATTTCTGTTTACTACGGCTTGATATTGCCATCATATCTAGCCTAGTTTAACTTAAATGCTCTGCCTGTTTGGGGATATGAAAACAAGCGTAGGGTACCTCCGTACCTTCGTAGGTACCTCCTTTCTTTTTAAAATGTAAAAAAGGCTATTCATGTTATATTTTCCCTTTTCAGAAGACGATCTTGTAAGGAATCATTCAGGTCAGCTGCAATTTTGACTCTTCCCTGACTATAGGCTACATCCTTGAGACCCTTTCATTTGTAAAAACATCAGTCATTATTTAACACCAACATTAACTCCAGTCCATATTCCTTATGTACATCATAACTTACAACTTAAAAATTCCCGTCCTCTCAACTTAAAATTTGCAACCTCACCCTCTGTACAATGGAATTAAACTTTTTAACCAACTTCCTCAACATCTAAAGCTGAAGACTGGTCTGCTCAGGATTAGGAGAAAACATTTTAGTAATATAAACAATTTTTGGATGAAACAGCTTGCTACAGAGCCTGCGTTTTTTCTGCTGACATGTTATCAGTGGTTTCTGTTCTGTTAGATTTACTAGGTTAAATTGTTTTAGTTAGTAGTTTTTTATATTTTATCTTTTGTGCATTTCATTGTAAACTTGACTAGGCCCTATGCCAATAGGCCTATAATGTAATTTTGAAATTATGAAATAAAGAATTTATGTCTTAAAAACTAAGCCTAGAAGACGAAAAACGAGCTTCAAAATTTACAATAGGATGAGAAGTCTATTTACCTAGCCTACTTGTGTTGGTTAGTCTAGGCAAAGGTCTAGGCCTATGCTAAAACCTAGGCCTAGGGCCTATAGTTGGGTGTAAGCTCAGGCCTGGTGAACAATAGGCCTAACTATACAACTTACCATTTAGTTGTATGACTAAGACCCCTAATGGAACAATCCAAAACAGCCTTTTGAATACTAATCTTTACACTTTTTAAGTCAAATTTTCCCGGATCGTCAATCATTTTGTGATTGGGTTATTTCATAATAATTTTCTTATCGACTATTCTTGTTTTTAATTAAAACTAAAAATGAAATCCGTTTAGAACTGAGGGTAAAAATGGTTCTAATTAATAAAAGGTAAACACCGCTCCGAGGAGAGCGTGGGGTGTCATAGCTTATAATGTCATAGCTTATAATCGTGAATTTGTTCCATAGCTTATAATGTTGAAAATGTGGCATAGCTTATAATCAGTTATAAGCTATGCCACACTTTCACGAAAAATTATAAGCTATGCCACAATTTCTCTAAAACGTTATAAGGTATGACACATTTTCAGTTTCACAACTTATAATGGTCAAATAGTGGCGCAGCTTATAATTCCGATTCTGTTCTATAGCTTATAATCCTGATTTTGATTCATACCTTATAATCCTGATTTTGGGGCATAGCTTATAATTGAAGAGAATGTTGCATTGTGGGAATGGCATCAGCTGCTCGCTTCAGTCAGGTCTACCATATATACGATATTTTATGGTAGGATACGATAATTATTGTAATTGACCGTACTGACAACTGCGATATCGTAATTTATAACCTAAACATTTATTTATTTAAATGTTTTAAACGATTTTTCATTTTTATACGAGAAATGGCAACAATTACATGCTATATGACAATGAAAATGCAAGAAATATTTATAGTGAAAAGTTAAAAGATATGAAAATGAAGTGAAGGATAACGGCATTGAAAATTAATGAATCTTGTCAATAGTCCGACTGGTGTTGACAGAAGATAAAGAAGAGGAACAATAATTATTAATAAATTGTAAACATCAAAAAATTCCATAACGCAAAACTATTGAGGTGTTGAAATTCAGTAAGTTGTGTTTTAATCCAATCCTGTTCCTATAATAATAGTTTTATTAGTCTTAAAATAATGACGTTACCATGTATGTATATTTTTTGTAATCTGGTTTATGTTAAGGAAAATATAGTTAATTTTAGTGAACAATGTAATCAACATGAACACAGCACGAGAAACAAACGTAATCTTGTAACACCTTACATTCGCCTTCACAAATCATTTAGAAGTCACAGTTACCAGCAATTTTTGTTATTTAACAAGTTACCATTAGTTGTAAGAAATCTACCTCTTGTAAAATTCAAAGAAACTATCTCAAACTGGCTGAAACAAAAAGCATTTTATAGCATTGAAGAATACCTTGAATGTACATTTCAGACTTAGACTAGAAACTTAAGATTTTTTGTATTAAAACTATTTGACGAAGCCTATTGTACGCTAATGTATTCCTGTACATTGTTTTTAATGGCCAATAAACTTCTTGATTCTTGATTCTAGGCCTTGTTATTCAAAGTAACAAAATGCAGTAGGCTATTATTTGCTTGAGTGTTATTAGGTTAAGTTAGTAGGTTCAGTTGCCTAGCCTACTTAAGCTTAAGGTAGCTGTGACTCAAGTTACAGATTTCCTGTGACAGGCCTAAACAATTAACTTAATAAAAATATCAGTGAATGTATTCAACGGCTGCACTTTATTTTACGTCCTACACTCATTCGAATGAAAATATCGATTATTAGATTGTTTCATTCGATATATCGTTTGGTTAGTTAAGTTAGGTTAACCTTACCTAACTAACCAAATGATATAACTTATCTACTTAATAATCGATATATCGATCGATATTTTCATTCGAATGAGTGTAGGACGTAAAGTAAAGTGCAGCCCTTAAGTTTACGTCCTACACTCATTTGAATGAGTATTAAGTATTCGAGTAGGCCTATATTCGATATAAGTAGGCTATCAAGTTTGTATCATTTGTGTAACCTTAGAAATGGTAAGCGTGATAATACTGAGCCAAGAGATTTAACTTGGGTAGGCCTACAGTTTCTTAACTGGGCTACGCTAACTTAAGTTAGGGCCTAATATATTTTATTGAACTACAGTATTGAATTAAAAATATTGATTAATAATAGATATTTTAAAATATACCTATCTAAGTTTATTATAAAATTAAATTATCATAACCTAACTTAACCAACCAAACTTGCTGATGGTGAAAAAATCGCATGTAGGTTTACTAATCGAATCGATAGTTTCAACAAAATTAGCGTAGCCCAGTTAAGAAACTGTACCCTTTAACTTATTCTACCATCAATACTGTTAATACTATTCAATGAAATGGCGACGATACATATTAGGTATTTTAAGCCAAGTATGAATGGAAATTTAAGTTAGTAGTCTATAAAATAACTTACAATAGGCAACGTCACAAAACTTAAGTTAGGTTAATTTCACACAGTAAACAAGGCAGCAAACCATGCAGTTAACTTATGGCAAAAAAACATGTAGGCTACCTAAGAAAATGAAATTGTGACACATACCTGAGTACATGAATAAAATTACAAATTAGGCAAGTAGGCCTATGGGTCAACTTGTTTAATATTAGCCCACCATACTTACAATTGATTGTAATTGGCAAAGGCAAATATCCTTGTATTATGTTTCTTTCATAACCTAAAATCAAATGAAAATTCGGTTTGAAGGTGTAAGGCGGGATAAATCTGAATGAGTTCGCGAACTAGCATGATCGGGCCATGGGACCGGGTTTTAATGAGTTCTATGCAGAGAAGGGGCCTAGGCCAAAAAATGGGGTTTTCTCATTTTTTACCCTTAAAACACAAAATTTATCAATTATTCTCTAGACCTTTCTAAAGAAATTAAAAAAAAATAATATGTCATCTATGTATCGTGTTGTGTATAGTGGAGTCGTGGATTAGTTGTCCGCTTAACTGTGTGTGTGTGGAAGTGTTCGCATAAAAAACTAAAGCTAACCGTTGCACCTATAGTGTTAAAAAATTGCACGAATCTTAATTATGACACCAATGGAAAGACACCATAAAATTTAGACGATTCCGTTCAGTAGTAATTATAAAACCCTCAAAATACATTTTTAAATTTGTCCCATAAGAATAACATTAGAAGCTGAAGCTACCTTCTTCTACTTTTTATTTGTTTATGTTTTGCGACCAACAAAAAGCTTAATTTATATTTTAACTTTTATATATATATAGGCTATATTTATTTTTATAAATCAAACTTGAAAGCTTTATTTTATACTAAGCTATTAATGTTTTAATAAAAAACACACTATTAGTTCCACCTGGGTAATGACACTTGGGTCCGAGAGAACCAGTGGCCTTCGAGTTTTTAAGTTTTTATCTACCAATCCAAATATTTGTACAAAGAAAATATGCCCTACCTTGAGCTATAGTTCTATATTCTGTTTTTACTTTTAACAAGAAGTAGGCCTGAATGATGTACACTGCCTATTTTTGTTCCAGGTAAATTTTCTTGTAAAGCTTGGAGCATTGCAAATGTTTGGTGTTAATGTATGAGAGTACTTCACATGTAAACTATATTGATGAAGTTGTCTGCTTATTTGGGGCCAAATAAGAAGGAGAGAAATTTTCTTGGAAAAGAATCGAAAGCAATAAAGATAAGTAAGTTTGGCTTAGTTATCAATATGATTAAAACGCATTTTCAGTCCTTGTTTAACATTAACACGTTGACTGCTAACGCCGACAGAGTCGGCGTCGCTAGCACTTCAATGTGGCGCGCGCCGACAAAAGTCGGCACCAGACCAACAGAAATATATTGAGTCAGTGTGAGCTTAGCCTCAGACGGAGACGTTATAATCGTTGCCAGCCTGCCAGCTTAGAATGCGAGCTTTACTTTGGTGTAGGTTGGTACTAAAATTTCCCGTAAAATCCTGTCTGGTAATGCTTTTGTCCCGGTTTCGGGGATTTTTTCTCTTCAACCCACATTACAAAGACACTGGATACGGATCCGTGCAGTGCTGCTACCTTTGGGTGTTTCAGTGAACTACATCCACTCTCGGGGTAACGCAGCACAGTCACCACTGCTCTTTTGTGATTCGTCAGACTGAAATATTTGAATGCCAATTGCGTTCGCTGATTCGGTTGCGTGCCGGGGCTTCGCCCGCCACTGGGGAGCGCCTGTACGTTGTTTTCAGCAGTCATCGTGTTAACTTATGATGTGCTGTGGCGGTTAAGTTTTTATATTTGGAAAAAAATACACTTTAATCAACTTACAGCACTGTTCAAGTTTCAGAGTTACCTATGGTGACAGAATAATACAAGGCATGTTATTTAAGTAAGTACTGTTTTTAAATTTCTCCGTTTCAGTGCTGCGATTGGCATTTTGGACATTTGTGCTGTGTATGTGGATGTATTGGCAAGCCTGCGCTGGAAATTCGCCACAAATCGGCTGTGTTTACATCCGGTTTAGAGCATTCAAAACGGTGCCGCCAATTGAGACTGCCGTCGCCTGTGAAGTTTGCGCTGTACCGGTAATTAGATTTTTAAGTGCTAAAGGTGTGAAAGCCATTTAAATTCATTGACAGATTAGTGAAGTGTATGGGGAGAAAATTATGAGTGGCGGAATGGTACCTACGCAGGTGGGTAAGGGCATTTAAAGATGGCCGCACCAACGTTCATGAGGAGCAACGCACAGGGTGGCCATCTATCAAATTGTCATGGTGATTTCCAGGATGTGAATCCGTTATCTTCGGAACCGGAGACTTACGCTGTACAACTACACCAGTCTAAATATGTGGAAAGATCAAGTTATTTGTTTATAGTTTATTGCCCCCACACAACTGGTAACAATAAAGTAGTTTCACATCTTTTTGTGGTAAAAAAATGTTAATACCAGCACAGAATTAAATTAGTTATTTTTCCCCAACACCCATTAAACCTTAGATACATCGATTGCTCATATGTAGGAGCTTGAACAAAAACGATCATACTAGTTTGATGAGACACCGTGCTTGTCAGATCATGTGAAATGAGAAAGGCTACTATCTTACTAATGTTATAAATGTGAAAGTTTGTGTGTTTGTTTGTTCGTTTGTGTGTTTGAAGTTCAATCACGTGTTAATTACTGGATGGATTGGGCTCAAATTTGGCATGATGATAGCTCACATTCACGATTAACATAGGTATAGGCATATTTGTATCTCAAAAATCCTTTTGGGCTCCGCCTTAGTGGCTCTAGAGTTTCCCATGTTAACCTTATGAGTACTCATATTTAAATGGAATTAAAGAATTTAGTCAGCTGTTTCAACTAAAAAGGTTGGTTCTATGATATGCAAAGGCATTAAAAGTTATAAGATTTACCAACAGGATGCAGCACTATTATTTTTTTTTTCATTTATGAAAGCAGCTAATTTGAACTAAGCAGCAACAAAAAACTGTGATACACAATGATAACTGTCTGTTTACAGTTATGTTTATGTTTTTAATTTCACGAATAATTTGTGATATTTTGTGAATCTTTAATAATTAATTTTTTTCTTTTGTTTGGGTGAAGTGGTAGAACATTATGGCTATGGTAGATGAGTAATACTATAGTCATAGACAATAGAGTAAATATAGACTGTCAAAGAAAGGTTTTGCGATCTGCCGCTAGAGCTTTTTGCCATTCGATATCAGTTATCGGTATTCGATTCAGTGTCGTCGTCGACTACTCGCCAGCTGTTACCAGCACTACCACTCTTGCAAACGAAATGATTACTAATCGCTATTGTCGTCTTCTGCAATCGCGTCAAAATCATGAACATCTACCGCGGCTGTGTAGACATCATCATTGAATGCCGTGATCACGAAACGTCATCGTCGTCCTCGATTGCGGCAAAATTGTGAACATCTTCAGCGGCCGTATATACAATCGTCTTGCGGGATCGCAGAAAAGACGTGATCATTTTTCCCGTGGTCCGTGGTCACGAAAACGTTGTCTAGCACAGTCACGGTTTAAGAACATCTCCCGCGGTCGTGTAGACACATCATCGTCTTGCGCCATCACGGAAACGTGATCGTTGTCTAGCGCGATTGAGTAGCGGTAAATCATGAAATTTACCGACTTTGATATCAAAATAAAGACTAAATCCCAACTTTTCCAGACCATTTTGAAATTCAATACTAATACCTGACTTTCCCGTTTTCCCCGACTACTAGACATCCTGGTTAAATTTAACTTTGACCTTGCAAATATAAAACAAAACCTTCCAATAAACCACTTCCTAAAATTATGGATTAATAAAGAAAAACTTTGAATCATTGTAATGAAACTACAAAAGTATAACAAATATATGTTTAAAAAAAAATACAATAAAATATGGCATTTAAATTAATTTATTGCTTAATATTAAATAAGTCAATAAACTCCAATTCTGGGGGATTCCTCCAAAGTTGGCAACACTACTCCCAACTACCAAGTTGTTATGGAAACGGTCGCTAGCGCTTGATGCTGCAGCGGTGTGCGCCGTAACTACACATTACCCCTGGCGGTCGGCGCCAGAATATACGCTAACCGCAGCACAGCTGGCCACTCTACTCCTGCCCAGTATGGTCAGACCAACTAGCATATGATTTTATATGATGAAGCCGTACTTGGGCTACCGCTGTATGGTTTCATCATGACATGTATTTCAATCATTCACTGGGTTATAATTTGTATGTATTTGAATGGATACATTTAATTCTTAATTGATAAAAGACTATGAAAACCGTTTAGTGCTCTTTGGTGTTCTATAGTGCTATGGTGGACACAAGAGCGTAATCTGATTTGGTTCTACAGTACTTTACTTTACTTTAATTTTAATAGTAGCCTGCTGTTAGCAGGTTTGTGCTGTGCTGGGCAAGTGTGTGCAATATCCATGGAAAAATTATGTTGAATCCTCTCACCTTGTGCAAGGATCCTTTAAGTCGATCTCAATTTCACTTGCAGCAAAGTCCAGGACGTAAATTAACCACCAAGCTAACAAGACACCCCTTTCTCTATTTAGTTCTGATAACAATTTTGAGTTATTGTTTATTTGTTTCAGGATATCATGACAGAAGAATGCAGAAGGGTTGCTCAGCTATTAACTTCGCCTTATAATCTTTATTTATTTCAATTGTGTTGTAAGAAGTATTTTTTAAACAGTAAAACTTTCTCCAATTTATAGACTACCTATTATGATTCATTGTTGTGTTTTATTAAGGTCCCTACCCTTATCTAAGAAATATTTTATAAACCAAAATGTTTAATGCTGCTCGCCTATTATTCTTGATGAAATATTAAAATACACTCCATTATTGAGCCTAATCATATTGATTTTCACCTTTTAAAAAAGTAAGTAACACAACCAAGACCACCAGTCCTTAAATAAGTACTTCATAACTATCCCAGTAAGACATAGGCTAATGGATTTCCAAATTCCTCCCTAGGAGTTTATCTGCATCCGGACAACCAAATTTTAAGATTATTATATTTAAAGAATAGGCTTGCTAATACAAATATTATGTTCATTTATAACTATTTTCTCATTATCTATACATAAAATCGATTAAAATATGTGAATGCGACTATTATTACTGGTGGGGAGGGGGCGCCACAACCATGTTTGCTCCGGGCGCTGCCAACCCTAGGGATACCCCTGATATTTACCTTAGGCCCCATTTATGCTCAAGTTTGGGTTGCAACTAAGGCTTGGTGTGTCCCCCAAAACAAGCGACAAGCAAAATTTAAATTTCATTCTTTTGTACCGAATGTGATGCAATAGTGATGGTCTAAACCAGAAATTTTGAATCTCAAAACCGAAACCGAAACTTTAAAAAAATCAAATCCCGAATCTCGAATCTCAAAACCTAAACGCGAAACTTTTTTACTTAGCTGGTTACAAAGGTCAAGGTTACAAAAAATACACATAATCATAAAATGTTAAGTATGCAATCAAAACTGAAAGAGATCAATTCCTGACCATGACAAAACATAAATATGTGAATGTGACTGATAATCTTAAATCCCAAAAATAATTTTTTATAAACAATAACTAACAAACCAAATAATTAAACTTCTAACACCAACATAAACATGAATATTAAATTAATTAGAACATTTAGTGGTCAATATTTGTTTTTGCATTTAGTAAATATTGATGTGAAACTGAATTGTACCAGTTATAGTATTTAAGATACCTTTTGAAGTTCAGAATAAAATTTACTTAAAAATAAATTTAAGGCTAAAAAACAATAACAACGGCACAAAAAAATGTCAGTAGTTTCAAAAATAAAACTGCCAAAATCTTCAATTTCGAAACTTTTGAATCTTGAAACTTTGTGATCAAATCTCGAAACCGAAACTTTTCCGAAGTTTTCAGCTGATTAGACATAGGCGACTTACCCAACAGCCCTACGACGTGGTGGGGAAAGCTTCTAGCCAAGGGTCTGTCTCAGTGACCAGTGTGTCTCCAACCATCCTATGCGTGGGGTGAGTTGTTAAGTGGAGTCGTGCAAATCAATTTGTAGTTTGCTGTGTTAGTTGGCAAAAATTTAATTTTCAACAAACCCTAAAGCCTATATCCCGCAGGGATATAATTGCCACGCGTTTGGAATTAAATTAAGTTAGGAAAAACTCGTTTCATCCTCACCAACTTATACATACCGCTCCCAAAATTTCACGTCTTAGTTCAACCAAAATTCAATTTGTCCGCATTTTGGAAAAAAACTCATCCGTATTCTCTCTGATTCCAAGTGTTTTGTGTCTGACAACCTAGTAAGTAAGTAACTATACAGGGTGTTTTTTTAAAAACTTGCATCTTTATTTATGTAAAAACCGCAATAGATAGAAATATGCAGTTTGCGGGAATCATCTATTGACGTAGGGGGCCCAATTGTTTTGAATTCAACGTTACATTCACATTCCCCCCCTTTCCCCCCCTGCCCCCAACTTATTTTTTTTAAATAGCAAGGTACCGCTCGTGACATATCAAATGAAAGAGCATAAAAAAAGAAAATGTTTGATGAAAAAAAATTAAAAATCGGTTCATAAATTTGCGAGATATTTCCCCCCCCTTCCCCGGAACTTGATTTTTTTTTTATAGCAAAGTACCCCTTGTGACATATCAAATGAAAGAGCATGAAAAAAGAAAATTTTTGGTGAAATTTATTTGTCATTTGATATGTCACAAGGGCGGGTACCTTGCTATTAAAAAACAAGTTATGGGTAGGGGAAAAAGGGGGGGATTATCTCACAAATTCATGAGCCGATTTTAAATTTTTTTCCACCAAAAATTTTCTTTTTTCATGCTCTTTCATTTGATATGTCACAAGGGGTACTTTGCTATTAAAAAAAATCAAGTTCCGGGGAAGGGGGGGGGGGAAATATCTCGTAAATTTATGAACCGATTTTTAATTTTTTTTCATCAAACATTTTCTTTTTTCATGTTCTTTCATTTGATATGTCACAAGGGGTACCTTGCTATTTAAAAAAAATAAGTTGGGGGCAGGGGGGGAATGTGAATGTAATGTTGAATTCAAAACAATTTGGCCCCCTACTTCAATAGATGATTCCCGCAAACTGCATATTCCTATCTATTGCGGTTTTCACATAAATAAAGATGCAAGTTTTTAAAAAAACACCCTGTATATTATTTATTGTATTAGTGTTATAATTACCTACTCTTAGTGGGTCGTACAAGCCGTTACATTTTATTTTATGTTTTGTCATTTCCTGTTTTTGAGCACATGTTTTCAGATTCAGATACTAATAAGTACATTTTGTATCCATTTTGATATAATTAATTGGTATTGATACATAGTCAGTGATTTATTTATTAAAATACATCACATAACGCCTAAGGAGTGCTTCTGCACGCAGGCAGGTAAATTGTCAAAATATAATAATAGTATAGAATAAAAGCAACATAATAATAAATATAGTAATAAACATAATAGAATAAATTATTAACAGTATTGAAAAACAAGTATAAAATAAGTTAGGTTGTTATCAAAGTTTACAAATAAGTTATATCAATTTCTATAAGTTATGTTTACTACAATCAGACTAATAAAAAATCCTCAATTCTGTAACAACAATTGTCTAACAGGTAAGACAGTAAGTGTAACAGGAACTTTTTAAATGATTCTACCTCTCTCAGTGATAAAGGAAGCTTATTATACAGTTTGAGACCCATATAAAAAGTACTCTTCATAAGCAGCAGATTTATGTGTGGGGTACTGCAACACAGAGCTCATGGGCCTAAAGCTGTATTGGGAGTTACTTCTTTTTTCTTCATAAATAGAAAAATGTTTTTTGACAAAGATTAAAGTGTTGAATATACAAAGAGGGCACAGGTAAAATCTTCATTCTTTTAAATGAATTTCTACAAGATGTTCTTGGATTAACTTGTGCAATAACTCTTATAATTCTCTTTTGTATTTTAAATATTTTTTTACTGTCAGTGGCATTTCCCCAGAACTCAATACCATAGCCAATGTTAGAGTCCACATATGCAAAGTATACCATTATCTGAGTTTTTTTCATCTATTAATTTTGAAAGCACTAAAGTAACGTGAAATGCTGCATTAAGCTTAGATTCCAATTGATTTATATGATCAGACCATGTTAGAGTTGAGTCTAATTTTATTCCTAAAAGGTTGCAAGATTGAATTTTACTTAATGTGTCTTCTAACGGGTTATAGTCAATCTGTCTACTTTTTATGCTATTAGAATGGAAGTTCACACAATATGTTTTATTTCTGTTAAGTTTAAGATTATTGGCCAGAAACCATTCAGTCATAAGATCAAGATCATTTTTAATTTCAATTTCTAAAATATCAGGGTTTTTATTTTTTAATACTGCAGTAGTATCATCAGCATACATTACCAATTTTGACTTAAGATTTTGTTTCAAGAGGTCATCAACATAAATAAGAAACAACAACGGACCCATTATTGAACCCTGGGAAACACCTTCAGTGACATTTTTGAAGCCTTAATAGTTAAGAGTAATTCAGTTGAACTTTTTGTTTTCTACCCAACAAGTACGACTCCACCAAATCATAAGCTTTTTGTCTAATTCCATAAAACTGAAGTTTGTGCAATAAAATATTGTGATTGACACAGTCAAATGCCCTTGACAAATCACAGAAAATGCCAATCGCATACTGTGATCCATCAACGGCACTTGCTATGTAATTCAAGACCTCAAAGAGAGCATCTGAAGTGTTACAACCCCTTTTAAATCCAAACTGATTACTACAAGGAATATTGATGGTTTCAAGATATGATACTAGTCCAGAGCATATTTTAAGTGATTTCCACTGGGCGACAGTGACGCCGGACTTGCTGGGGGGTATGGAATACCCCCAATCAAAAATGGGGTTCCGAGGCCCCCCCGAAAATGTTTGCATAAATTTAAGTGAAAATCACACATTTCTACATATCTTGTAATGCACTTTTCGATTATATTTGCTTGTAAATAGTCCATATAATCTCACTTAATTACGTAGGTATTCTAGAACGTTGTAACAGGCCAAGGCTCCCTTCACAACCTCTTGGGCCAAAATCTAGCTCAATACTCTAAAATATTTACTTAATGTTATTTTTTAAATTCCGATACATTTAAAATGTGAATCATTTAAAAAAAATATGCCGGCACCACCCATAGCCACTGGGCGACAAAATCTCAGCACTGGGCGACACTTAACATGTTATTTTATGCCCTGTACTAGTCTATTACAGATTAATTTTTCATAAACCTTGGAGAAAACTGGCAATAAGGATATTGGTCTGAAATTCTCAAGCTGTGTTTTATCTCCTTTTTTGTAGATTGGACGAACAATACTATATTTCAGTAAATCTGGAAATATGCCTTTATTAATAGATATGTTGATGATGTATGACAAAGGTTCAACAATGCTGTTTTTACAAATTTTTAAAATTAAAGAGGGAATGCCATTCCATCCTGAGGATCTGGAATTTTTCAATTCACTAATTATGGACCTAATCTCACTTGATGTAGTTAATTTAAAACAATCTAAGAAGTCAGTACAATTTGTACCAGCATTAGTTAAATATTTATTCACTTTATCCATATTTCCCATTAGATTAAGCTGTTCACTGGTGTGCAAGAAAAAATCATTAAAAAGGTCTGCAATTACTTTTGGGTCTTTTATTATTTTATTTGATTTCTGGATTCCGTTTAAATTAAAATTAAAATCCTGCTTCCTGTTACCAGTTTCCTCCTTGACAATTGACCAAGCAACTGTAGTTTTGTTCTCTGCACAACTAATTCTTTTATTATTAAACTTCATTTTAGCACACTGTACAACCTTTTTTTAAATTAGTTTATAAGATCTAACATATTGCATAAAGTTGACATCATTTGATAATTTGCTCAACTTATGTAGTTCTCTCTTTTTCCTACTTGCTATTATAATGCCTTTTGTTAGCCAGCTTTTTGTTGTTATCTCCTTGCTCTTTGTCTTTACCAAGGGAAATGCCAATTCATAATGATACATGAATATACAGTACCAAGAAAATGTTTATAAGCAGTGTTAGGATCAGAGATTTTAGCGCAGTATAAAGAATCCCAATTTTCATTACTGATTGAATCTTGAAATTTTAACATGTTTTCTTTCTTAAAACATCGCTTTTTGGTTTCAGTTTTTTTTTTATTTACTTTATAATTAATATTAGTTGATAAAATCTGATAAGTGTGGTCAGAGATGTCAGTATCTACAACTAAAGTTTGACAACTGTCTAAAGCTACATTAGTAAACACGTTATCTATACAGGTTTTAGAAACATTAGTAATCCTAGTGGGTTGTAAAATAATAGCAAACATGCTGTAAGATTCCATCAGGGATTTGAAATGCACTGTGTGAGGTTCTTTTTTGAACAAATCAAAATTAAAATATCCACATAAAAATATACTGTAGCCTACTTAGAATATTTTTTAACAATATGAGAAAGCAAAGAATTTAGAATATTAAAAGAATTTCTTTAAAGTTGTTGTATCATTGTGTGGTGGTCTGTATATACACACTACCAAGACAGGTTTAGCTAGTGAGGCTTCAACTGCACAACACTCCAAAACAGATTGTATGGAAAATTTGCAAATGTCATGTTTTTCTATGGCTTCAATTGTGCTGTATGCTGTACATATGATAATAACCCCTACAAATAAGTGACTGGAGATCATTTTTTACATGCACAACTGAAACAAAAACATACAAACTACAAACAGTCATGATTTCCTCATTTACAAAGAGATGTCTGAAAGGGGCATCATACTCAGGTTTTCTAGGATTCTTACAGCTCTTTTTTTATTAGCAGTACATCATTAGTTTCAGCAGACCCACCCCAGAGTCTGAGCCCATACAAAAGAACTCCTTGAAAAAAAGCTACATAGGCTTTTTTTAGACAGTTTTTATTTAGACAACTTTTTAGACTTCTCAAGAGGAAGATAACTCTGGAAATTTTACTGCAAACCAAGGTTATATGAGGGCTCCAAGTCAGTTTTGTATCAATGCAAATACCCAAGAGCTTAACAGAGGTCACATGCTGAACATCTGCTAGATAACTCTAAATTTAAACACAGAATTCTGACTGTAAATTTTAAATCTCGGTTTTTGTGTCTACTTTAGTTCTTGTCCTGTGACACTGACCGCTACATGAGAAGATCGTTTTATTTGGCTAAATGAAGGCGTAAACAGTAAAATAATAATAAACAAATTGTAAACAAAACATGACCTCTATAATCTACATTGCACCGTACAGAAATAAAACTACAATAATTTGGGCTTAAGCTGTTCCATAAGTATGACAAATCTACTAAATATGTTTTGATCATAAATCAAACATTAAGCCCCTTGGAAGATTTGTCATCCTTGTTGAAAAGCTGAAGGCAATTTTATTGATATTCTATGCCGACTGTAGAGGTTGTGTTTTTTTTACAATATGTTTCTTGATTGTTATTTCAGTTATTTAAAACTAATTTGACCAAATAAAACTATCTAATCATAAAAAATAACTGGTCTCCTAGTTATCTAACCAAACCGTAAAGCACAAATCTTAAAATTAATTACCCTAATATAATAGAAACAATATTTCGTTTACACTAGCGATCAGTGTCGACATACATGAACTAGACACGAAAAACAAGCTTCAAAATCAACAATGGGATGAGAAGTCTACTTATGTTGCATAGTCTACGGTTTTATCTATGAAAAAGTATTTTTACACCGGTATTACACAATATTACAAAATAAATATTATACAATAGTTATCATGCATAGCATAAATAAGCAACACGAGCAACATCAAGCTTATGATAATATATTTCAGCTTACGTAATTAAAGTAAAACAGCAGATACAAAAAGTTATTCTATTATTCAACAAAAAACCATTTCATATATAGGCTACATCTATTACATATGTCGTCCAGGAGTAGAAAAAAATTGAAATACTTTTGGTTTTGCTACGTTGGCTGCACTTAACGCAACTTCTTATTGCCGAGTAGCGGCTGCTAGTCCATACGATAATTTGAGGACCATTGCACGATAATTTTTTTGTCTACTCAGGATCGATCAGCTGTCCCATCCGCTATGACGTAATTCCCGCGCGTTATAAGCTATAGAACAAATGAGATATTATAAGCTGCAGCACATTTGAGCTATACCATTATAAGTTATGCCACATTTTAAGAAAACCGTTATAAGCTATGCCACATTTCTACGATTATAAGCTATGGAACAATTTAAATTTTCCATTATAAGCTATGCCACATTTTCAAGATTATAAGCTATGCAACATATTCGCAATTATAAGCTATGACATTATAAGCTATGGCATCGTACCGAGGAGAGAACAGAGACAAGAGACAAGAATGAAAATGAAATGAAATACTACAGTTCGATAATAAAAATTGACTATTGAGGTTATTCCAACAAAGTATGACAACAACAAACTCCACAGTCCACAGGCCACAACACAAGAACACAGTTTAGTTTAGTTAGTTAGGTTCAATCGGTTCATTGGTTTTGTCTCAGAGCTTTGTGTTGTGCCCATATGATCGGTTGGTTGGACTTCCGGACTTGTCAAATTACAGGCAAGATCAAGATGGCGGCACAATTTGTTTTTCAGGATTAATTTTGCCAACAGTGTCATTTACACTGAGCTATAATAATATAACGTCATTTAGAGGCTTCTGATTGACTATAACGAAGGTTTAGTAATTGAAAAATTATTTTTGTTCATAGAATAAAATTATAATTGCCTCAAATTCAATTTTATATTTTTTTATTATGAAATTAAACCGTCATAACCTAACCTAACCAACCAAACGTGCTGACAATGAAAAAATCTAATAAAGGTTTATTAATGGAAAAAATAGTTCTGTTTATAAAATAAAACTATAAATGCCTCAAATCCTATTTTATAATTTTTTTATTCTAAAATTAAACTATCATAACCTAACCAAACTAACCAGACTTGCTTATAATGAAAAATCAAATGAAGGTTTAACCGAAAAAAATATTTCTGTTCATAAAATAAAACTATAAATGGGTCAAACTCAATTTCATAATGTTTTAATTATAAAATTAAACCGTCATAACCTAACCAAACCAACCAAACTTGTTGATAATGAAAAAAATCCAATACAAAAAAATAGTGCTACAGGTTTCGAACCCGGGTCCTTATTCGGATCATCAGCCCAGCACTCTATCCACTACACCACCGAGGCCGATGGCATCAACCGTATCGTCGCGGTAATGATGTCCCCTCAGCCAATCAGAAGCCTCAAAATAATACTGTAGGCAACACTTATCCTGAAATAAAAACTCAGCAAGATGGCGTCATCCTGTTGTTTTGTTGATAGTAAACAAAAATATGCAACATTATGATTGCAATATAAGTTTATTTATCTATTTTACGAGCAACCCATTTTAACAAGATCATAAACCGATGGTCGTTCTTTAATCAAATACCATGCCATAGGGCTAAACCTAAGACTAAACCAATGTCTCCAAACCAGGAAACTTGAGATATGATGTCGCCGATATTTCTGATGTCGCGGGCATGATGTCTGCGACATGTAATAAAATGCTACCATATGGGAGAAGAGGCACGTGCTGGCAACATGAGAAGGAATCAGTTCAGTTTTTCATCAGTTTTCAATAATGTCATCGTCAGAAGAAGATGGTGTGTTGTTGCTGTTGTTGTTAAGAGTCTTCTTCACCCCTGTGAAAACAATAAAAACATGCCTTGAACGTCCCTCGCTCCGGTTGGACGAGAATGTCTTTCCAAACATCGACCGGTTGGTTCGCTCGAGACACTGCGACTGTGTATAGCTCCATAAGTTAACATTGTGTAGGTTGGTTTTCAGGGGGCATGTCGTAGGCATGAAAAATATCTGCGACATTATGTCTGCGATAGGTACCGGTGTGTAACCCGCCTTAATAGCTTCAAAAAAGATGTAAATAAGTTAGTATTTATTTACCATAAAAAAAATTTATAATGTTTAAAAATAACTTTAAATACACAGGGTTTAACGTGCAATAACTTAAATAAGTGTTTGATACAAGTCCTTGAAATAACGGATAACCCCAATAGTATGAATGGTTAGGTTAGAATGAATTGGAAGTTGACGTTGACAGCATCCCAGTCATCCCACCAACCAATCATACAGTCAACCTAACAACACGAAACACCGAAAAAAACCAGCAAAAATAGAAAAACACTAAACAGTGACAGTGGCACGTTTTTCTCAGAGTAGTGACTCCAGCTATAATCTATTTATCCCAATGAATAAAACCGGGAAAACAGCTGCAATTTATTTTTACATCCCATCCCAATAAAAAAAGTCAATCGAAACCGAAACCCATGTATGTCTCCTCCTCACTCAGCTCAACCTAACCTAAATTGACATTTATATTTATTTGAGTAGACTTCAAACATAATAATATAGGACTAAGTAATAACTAAACTAGCCCTAGAAGACATTTAAAATAGTGTAGTGTGTCGTCAAAACCTAATATAATTTCAATTTCAGTCATGGCAGAGGGTTTTAGTGATTTGAGACAATTATTACGTATCAAACAGAAATGCTCAGAAGTTGACCACGAATTTCCAGACAAAAGGTAGGAATAGGATATTCACCCCATTTTTATACCCAACTTGTTTTATAAAAATCAAAATCAAGGGAAGACCGAGGGTACAGTTTGCTATGCTAATATCGGATTCGATTAGCAAACCTTACTTAGATTTTACTATCAGCAAGTTTGGTTAGTTAGGTTAGGTTATGACAGTTCATTTTTATAATTGATATAGTTAAAAATATTGATTGTTAAACTATATTTTCGGCAATTCATGAGATAAGTTTCTTAAAAGGAAAATCACTCGATTGAGCTTAGCACAGAGGGTGTCAATGTGGTCACTCCTCACAAGCTCAGAATCCAGGGCGAAACCCAGAAGCTTTACAGGATCATCACTGCTGGCAACATTTTTGTTAAGACTAAACATGATGTCCTGAGTCTTATCTTTGTTTAAGGCTAATCTGTCTAATGACAGAATTGATAGGCTACTTTTTGTGATTTGATTCAACTTAACTTTTGTTTTGGTTTGTCTGGTTTAGATTTCTCCTCAAATGTTATTCATTTTTATAACTTAATAGTATTTTTTATACCTAGGTATGCAGCAGTACCTGTTTATTATTCACATCATCGTACTATTGAAGAGGAAATATCTGTTTTAAATCTTTTAAAAGAGGGAATTCAACAGAAAAGATTATTTGATGACGTCCAATGCACAAAAATTGAAGCAAAGATAGATCGAGTTGTAGAAAGAGCCGATAAGGGAAAGTATAAACCTTGCACTGTTGATCGTGCTCCGCTGCGTAACAAGTAAGTGTAGGCCTAAAATATTTTGCTGTGAATCCGCTCAGGGTGGCATAGTTAGGCCTATTTAGCCTAATTAAGTATATTATTATATTACAGTGTAACTTATAAAAACAAGAGTTTTGAAAGCATCACACGATCCTTTCCTAGAGAGATTGTCTGGTAATTATTTACTATTTGGTGCCTACAAACAAATTTTTGATTTTCCAACCACAGTTCATTCCACTTGCAAATGTCATCCGTCCGACATTGTTTATTGTAATATGTTGATATTTTGAGTAGGTAATATTTATCAGCGGTGAAAAATAATGGTATATTTGGATTCAGGAGTTAAACAACTACCAAAACAAAGTAAGATATAAAATTAAAAATTCCTTTGGAGGCACCTACAGTAAATAAATACCATTGTCAACATTGCTTAGTTGTAGCCTAATGATTTTGTTTATGTAAGTTATTTAATAAAATCTGCTTCTGTTCTTAAGGTATTTCTTCGGCGAGGGTTACACATATGGATCCCAGCTGGCTCGAAAGGGACCTGGTATGGAGCGCTTGTACAGGCAAGGCGACGTAGACCCGATACCAACCTGGGTAACCCGTTTGGTAATTAACCCGCTCGTTCGCACGGGCCTGATCCCTGAGGGGTTTGTCAACTCTGCTGTCATCAATGACTATCGACCCGGTGGATGTATTGTCTCTCACATTGACCCAATTCACATTTTCGACAGGTAAGAGCTTTTGAATCTTTTAAATTGGACATTCATGTGGTAGTAAAACGTTTTATATAGTATTTTAATTACCAATGGCATAGAATAAACTAAGTAGTCAGCCCAGGTTGTACATCTTCAATTGTATAGCCTAATGATGTGAATACAAAACAGGTTCTGCTGCAACATTTTCATTCATGGAGTAAAACAGTTTGATGTCTATGAATATTAATATTATGACATTATAATTCTACAACATCCAGAATAATAAATTGAACTTTACAATATTAGTCGACAGTTATGTACAGTTTATGTTCAGTATTAAAATTCACCTTTACATTGTACAAATATATACGTAGTAGGTATATAATACCTACTTAGTATTAAGCAGCGTTTTACATTGTTAAATTTAATGTTAGTATATTTTTATACTAAAATGCTATGGAAGGAAGGGAAACAGGTCCATGACATAGGAAGAGGTGAAGGAAACTTTCAAGGCGAGCAGTGCAGAGTGTTGGAACCCTTTTTGGCAGTTAAATAAATGTATCTGTAATACTAAAATGCTATGAGAAGAGAGGGTAACAGGCCCACGACATAGGTAGTGGCGAAGGAAGTGGTAAAGGTAAGCAATTTGTAGTGTGGGAACCGCGTACGGCATTTTGATACATTATTTAAATATACTTATATTGGATTGTTAATCATTTTTAGGTGATATAATAGGTCTATTGTTTCTATGTGTTATATATCGTAATTTTATGCCATACAATCATTCTAAGAACTGGACTCCTTACACTTTGCTGCGTCAATTAGGCTATGTTAGATTAATAAGGTTTAAATTACCAGGCTTCTGCCTCCGATCCTCGGTAGTTTTATGAAACTACAGCTGTTTCATGCCTATTACTGGCACATCTTCAGGTTTGTTAAACGCCAGCTTCTTTATAAAACATCCCTCGGTGTTGAGTTCGTCATGGTTATACATAAAACATGTAGACATTTACACACACGAAAACACGCACGAAACATTTAAACATTAATTAAAGAACGACTGCGAAACGTGATGCGGCGCCGGTGATGGATAAGTCGCGACTGTCACGTGTCGGCAGCGTTGACCCCTACCCCTGTTCTATGTTAGATTAGTTCAGTCTGTCTTTGTTTTGTTTATGGGCCTAACAAGAAATAAGGAAATATATCTAAAACAAACATTAATTGGTTAAACTGTTGTGTATAATTTTAAAGAGATGAATTTACAAAAGACGTTTTGTACTGAAGCGTGTTACTATAGTTTTATAGCAACGGTACTGGACTCATAAGGATCGTTAAGGCTCAATATAATCAATCTAGTGTTTCTAGCGACATTCTGAGTTGAATAATAAAGATCTAAAATTAATTACTGAGCCAAACCACATCCATATCACAGCCATTTTGATGATCTAATAATTTCTAATACTTCTAATTAAATATAATAAGGAAAAGAACATTGAAAACTTCCACTCGTACCTTAAGGGTACGAGTGTGCTCAAGGTATAATTTACATATTAAGCTGAAATAAAATTATAGTTCCCTAACCCCTTAATCCCCCCCCTTTACTGAAAAGTTAAAACATATTCATAAACATATTATACTAAGGAAAACTTATCAATTCGGCGATTCCAGCCTTGACCATCGAAGTTCGTCCGCTCGCCCTGATATCCGCCGCACGACTCCGACGCCCTCCCCGCGCTTCATAACCCCCCCCCCTAGTTCTCCAGCGATCAGCTGATTTACCCTGACGCGTCTTCGCTGTGACGCAAGCGTCACAACCTCCCCGACTTAAAAGAAAAAAATATTTTGGTATGGTAGGAAGGTAAGGTTTTGGGTACAATCCCTGTGTTTGCGCGGGACTTGGGTACTTGTGACAGTGGTGGTGCCGCTTGATTTCGCGTTTCCCATCGCGGCGCGTCTCGGCGTGGCTCCCTGGTGCCATCGGCAATCCAGTGGCGGGCCAGCGCGACGGTCACCACTGTACTTCTGAGGCTTAGGTGCTTTTCGCATGTTTGGTGTGTTGTTTCTTCCATATTGATTAACTATTTGTGCTTTGATAATGCGTTTCTGGTTGGTGGGAGAGAGAGAAAAAAAAATATCCGTCTTTAACTAAACTATTGAACTATTAATTGATCTGTTTTTGAAGAATTTGCTTGAACTTGTTGATGGCCCTAACTTACACTAATTAAAACTAAGCTAAAGGTTCTGGCGGTAGTATATCGGTAATATTTTATTTTATTTTTTATTTAAAAAAAAATTTTTTTTTGCTGATTTAGCATATTGTTGACGTTCGGACTTGCTTGACGTTGTATTCTGACGATCTCGCCATGACATTTGGAATTATATATTTCTTGAAGACGTGTTGCCCTTACTACATTCAGGGCTGTAAATGAAGCTTTCAAATTAGAATTTCTTCTTGGAGATCTGTGCGAATTGAAGTTGCTGTTATTGAGATAGATGAATGGTCGATGCAGATGTTGCAGATTGTTGATGTATGACTATTGAAGAGGTGATGATCTTGGTGATGGTGATTCAATAATGCTGCGATGATTTTTATTATTCATAATGATGACGATGTTCTGATCGGATGTCGAGATTACTCAGTCGCATGACGAAGGTCTTCAGCTTTATTATTGTAGATGTTGATGATGAATGCAGTATTTGTTCAACTTGTTTAAAATGTGTTGTCTAATCTTGAATAATCATTTTATGTTGGTAGAGGTAAGGTTTGTAGAAAATTGTCATTTATCTTCCTCTATATGTAGGTTAGATTTCATTCTGTCGTATATATTTTATATATATTTCTTTTTTTTTTTATTACCGATATATGCCTTAATAATTCGCAAATAAAATTTCGCGGACTACCCTTAAACTACCTAGTTTTTAAACTGTGAATTGATGAATGAGAAAATTTATGGTATTAAAAAATGACATTAAAATGCACTTGCAATATGAAATTGAAATATGGATGGAAAAATACTAACTTATGAAATAAAACTAACTTAATGACTGCTTGGCTTATAATCTAAGGGGTTGTTTTGATTTGTTTGACAAACATTATCAAGCTTGTCTTTATTCAACACTTTTCTTTTTTTTTACTAAAATAAAATGATTTGGATGGAAGACATGTGTCGCGCCTATTGGTATCGCTGTTTGGTGTAGGTTGACCGTGCACCTTTTTAGCCATACGGAATACATTCATTCTTCTGTCCTAGCGCGATACCCAAGTCTATTTGCTCTAAAAAAAATTCAATGAGAAGGGTAGGAGGGTTAGGGTGGGATTATTGTTTACTGATTTATTTTACTATATCATTTTCCCATAACTATGAACTTCTAAATATGATTTTTTGTACTTTTTTCCCTTTTTAAATAAAATTTGAGCGTCATGCTACACTCTCAAAAGAATTCCACTATATCCTCGGACGATATAATACGCCCTAAATTTCTCGTTATCTCGGTCCGTTGCCTGCTGGTGAGATAAGAATCCCGTTTGACGTTTGGCCTTGACCGATACTTTGTTTACCTTTATTGTCTCTACTCTACATCCTACTTAATTGTACTTCCTTACTAATGATCTTTTATTACTACCCTTAATTTTAATTACCTGTTTCTCCGTAACACTATTTAACTATTTTACACTTTTTTAATTTTCCCTTAACTTATAACTAGCACAGTAAATAGACAGATATAAATAGATAGATAGAAAATAGAATAGTATAAAGAGATAGATCCGTGTATGTTTATGTGTTTGTGAGAGAGTGTGAATTAGTGTATTTAATGTTTCCTTGTCCATCTTGCCTACGTTTGTGGCCACAATCCGTAGGAAAGACTATCTCTGCTAATTCTTTGTGAGCGATATAACCAAGGGTTATTTATTACATAAAAAATAATATAATAAAATGATATTATAAATTCCCTGGGTTATATCTGTATAGTAGTAAAATAAAAAATATTGAATAAAATATATTCTCACTCCAAATAAAGCAGATGTTGGGAGGAACATTTAGTGTGATATGTTTTGGATCAAGTCACCCCCGGTCGCTTTCACTTTCGCTCATAGATGTGCCCTCAGAAAAGACACATCTTAGACTTGAGTTTGAGATCAGCTAACCGGAAGTGTATTGGTCCATGTGTTGAAGGCATGTAAGAAGGGGGAGAAAATGAAAATGAATATTATCTACTCTATGCTACGTTGCTTAAGTTAAGGATGTTGGCTTGGCTCAGTACTTAATTATTCTACGTAATTGCTTTATTTTATTGTTGGCATAAAAAATCTCTTAATTAACACAATATACCCATTTTATACAAATAGTAACAATCGCAATGCTCGTTAAAATTTAATGCCTTTCTTATCTACCCTATATATGTATATTTTTTTTTTCTAACTTATTTACATTTTTTTTTTTTTTTTTTTATTAATCTTCGTGCTAAATTCTTTAGACTTATGCCACTTCAGACTGAAACATGAACTAGGTCTACTCTAAAGGCATCGATTCACTTTATTTTAACATTTATTTCAACTAGCATTGCAATTATTCACCCAAACAAAACCTGTAAAACATTATTGAAATACACTCCAATTTATATTATTTCTGACGTACGTGCCCCCGATCACAAAACACCAAATTCATTTACCCTAATTTTTTTTAAATTTAGCAAACATTTGAAATTGAAAATTTTATTTTAATTCATTGCTGCAATTATTTACTAAGTTCCATTTTGGATTAATTGTAACTTGTAACTTGTAACTAAATCTGAATTTCAACTCCACCACGTGTTTGCTGATCACGATTTTACTGGTCGAATTCCGGCGTGTTGTCGCGTGTTGCCGGCTCACGTGTTCCTACGTTTTGAACTGGCTGTGATATAGATGCGGTTTTATGTTGCTCTGCTATCATTATTGAAGCGTGTTACTATAGTTTTATAGCAACGGTACTGGACTCATAAGGATCGTTAAGGCTCAATATAATCAATCTAGTGTTTCTAGCGACATTCTGAGTTGAATAATAAAGATCTAAAATTAATTACTGAGCCAAACCACATCCATATCACAACCATTTTGATGATCTAAGAATTAATCACGCAGCACGAATATAGAACAGAAACAGTATTGATCATAAACAAATAACGTCACTATCCCGAAATCAAACTTGTTTGTATTATTATTTGTAAATTTACCTATCAAAAAACGTCCAAACCATATGTTCATGTTAATATTGGTTCGAGCTTGTGACATAATTTGTTTATGTTTATGATCCATACAGTTTCTAATATCCGTGATAACAGTTACAGTTACAATCATTCCTTTAAGTCGACAGCTGATCTTAATTTTGAGAGCCTGTGTGGCAGATTCCTTAGATAGTTTTTTAACGCCATATAGATGTTAGCACTCACCGATACGGTCCTCATCACCATGCAAAATTTGAAAATGATTGTATCAGCCATCTAGAAGGAGTTTGCGTACAGTAGACTCCCTCTCATCCGGACACCTTTTAACCGGACATCGGTTTAACCGGACTACAGTCGACGGAAATGACATCTCTTTAACCGGACAATTATTATCGGCACATTGGTTTAACCGGACTAGATCGGCAGGAAGTGGGTGGTACTGTAACGACTGTTCTCGTGGGAAAGATTTGAGACCAGTGATCACATGTCTAAATACAATGCTCTCCTAAATTTAAGTCGAATATCACCGTAAACGGTCCATTTTAATGAGTTTTTTTTTTGGGATGTCGGTTTAACCGGAAAAACCGTTATCCGGACTGGCTTCGGTCCCAAGGAGTCCGGATAAGAGGGAGTCTACTGTATTACGAAATGTATAAGAGCTTCGCTTGCTCTGCTCAAAAATGTTGTAGTTTGCTTGTTTATGGATATATTTTGATCAAACTTGGCGAATTTATTTATTTTAAACTAAGTTAAGTTATAAATTAAAAAAAAAACCCACTTTGTTAGTTTCTTTGTAGCAGCAACCCTAGGTACTCGTTAAACCTAATGTTATAAATAGATTTAATTGAAAATCAATTCAGACAATTGGAAATTAGCTTAGGCTGCAGGTTTGCTGTGGCAGGTGTATTTTATTTATAATTTTGATAGTATTGAAAGTTTGCCAAAAAAAACTTAGTATCTGTAAACCAATTGGATAGAAATGTCCAACCATTGAGTCCACTGTTCTAGCCTCCCAGTGCAAAGGTGCGGTGCACCGTCTGCCTTGGACAAAAAGACGCCAAGACCAAATTTAAGTGTAAAGCCTTAAAAAAACCAATGTGCCAGGGACAAATCTATATAAATAAAATTAGAGTTTTGTCTGTACATTGCTTAGAATCATGCAGTTTTTGGTTATTTTTACGTTTCATAGCCTAAGAAAGCCGAAACGAGTCTTATCTCAATTTCTGTCTGTATGTCTGTCTGTCCATTCTGTGACTCGGTCTGTAACGCCAAAATGTCATTTTACGCGGCCTACTCCTAGAAAACTAGAGTACCGATCACGGTTCTAATAATTTTTCTGTATTTAATGGATTGGTGAGAGTGTCTTTGTCTATAAAAACATGGCCTCGCTTCTTTGAAAACAAAATAACAAACCACCAAAAACCCAATTTTGTTCGATTTTTGTCAAATTTTCTCCCAATGTTTACTATTACATTTTATGAAATATCAATCAGCTGTTTGGATTAGTTCTCACTTCTAGCTGTCACTGATATGCTTACATTCAAAGTTGTTTACAAATACCGCAACCATTTCCGATCAAGTTTTGTCAGCACATCCAAACCAAGTGAGATTAAAAACGTTGTGCCTTACTTAACCGCTTTAATTAATCGCAAGTGCAACGATTGTTCTTGAGTTTTGATAACCGGGAAAATACCGTGAATCAGTGTTGTATTATTGCAAGGAAACTTACATTTTTTTAATCATCGTCACCAATACCGTAGCTTACAAAGGTTTCCACACATTGACGGCGCTTCAAGGACAGTTGTGTTAAGTGCAAAGTAAAAAATCACAACTGCATTGGGTGATCGTGGATGTTGCTGCGATCTTGGAAGATCTTTCTAATTTCGCTGTGATCGTACCGTAACAGAGGTTTAACTTAACAGATGTAGCTAAACTCGCTTTTCCAATGTGTCACTTTTGGTTTCTACTTACTTACATTTCGACAACGATATCGGTACTTTTGCTACTTAGGAAATAAAACTACAAACGTACAAAACCCCAGATTAGTGCGTTTTTGTCACATTTCCTCAGAATGTTTGCTAGATATATGTAGCCTACCGATTATTGTTTAGATATTACGTAATCTTTAAATAAGAAACCTTTGTTTGGATAAAGGTGGTTTCTTCAAACTGTCATTGATGTGTTAACAATAAAAGCTGCTTACAAATAATGTTATTAATGGGAAACAACTTTGATTTTCGAAAACTTAAAAACAAATTTAAAACCAAAGGAGATTAATAACTTCGGTACTGCACCACATCAAGTGAAAGTTTTTTTAGCAAACCATAGTGAGTTTTTAAAGCTTTACGTTGGTAACGTTACATGTTACATGTTTTGTGGCCTGTGTATTTATTTATTTATATATTTGCCAACAGATTAACACCTATAATACCGTACAGTTTTATTAGAAGGACAGGTTGAATTAGTCGCAAGTACTACTTACAGTTCTTTTCTCAAATGTAAACGTTGGTTTTTGGTAATGCTACTTTTCCTTTCCTTTTTTGGAACCGGTGGTAGCAGTAAGAATCATTTTTACATAACTTACAAACACATCACTATTTATTTATAAACACTGCACCTTATTGCTTATTTAATTTAATGCTGCTGCTTTTATGCTTATTTATTTGATTTCTTACTGTATAATTTTTAGCGTTTTCTGTCTGGACTCCAAAATGTTGTGTGGACTCAATTCTGTATTTGTGTGTGTATGTCTATTGGTAACGCACTAATGTCCTTATTTTTCGTGGAAAAGACAAGAGCACCATTGTTAATAAAAATTTCAACCCGAATAAGTGTGCAGTAGTGAGGTTGAGGTAGTGTTTTAACTACTTTTAACCAGTGTGAAAAGTAACTTTCAATTACAGGCCTACCTTAGGGCTATGCCTCATAGATCTATACTGTAAAGCAATTCCTTTCATCGTTAGATATAAAATATGAACTAACACGATCGGGTGACATTTAATTGCGAAGCATTCGTTTTGGCTTTGAAACTGTCAGATATTGTATTTGAGAAGGTTTATATGTATTCCTAAACAATTATAGTTTTGCCATCATATCTGGAAAAATGCACACTAAATATGCAAACCAACTCCTGTTCTGAATATAAGGTTTTAACTTACTACTAGATTCCCGTACGTAGAACGGGCAAACCGCTAGTGTAAAATATTTGTGAAGTGTGCTTTAAAAGGAATTCTAAACCAACTGAATGAGGATGTTTAAAGAAAAACATGCATTATAAAAGAAAGTTTTTAATTTTTTATATTTTTGTACAGCATTTTCTACAAACCGGCAAATGTATTAATTAATGAAATATTTGCTGCTTCCATGGGTTTTTACAAATATTATACTTTTGTAAAATCCTTATATATAATACGTGAAGGCGATTTCTTGAAAACACTACTCCTCCGTTAATAATGGACGGATTTTTACAAACGACGTGTCAAAATAAAGTATTTTTTCTGTAGACGCCCCCTTTCACCAATTCATGTAATAAAAATCCTCGGGCTTTGCCCCACAGGCCATCAAAGTTGGATTTTCTCCCATAAGATTAACATGGGGGAATTTAAATATTTAATTGGAAACTTTGTCCCCACTAATTTGAGAGAACGGCTGGGCGTAGAAACTTGGTAGAGGTGTCCAAAGAAAGGTCTTGGTCTGTAGATGAGAAATCAAAAGAAAAACTAAGCAAAATCCCTTAGGGATCTGCCCCAGAAGCCTTTAAAGATCCCTCCAAAGAGTTGTTTACATTTTGGCCATGTGAATAATCTATATATATATATAAAAGGCAAAGCCCTCACTGACTGACTGACTCACTCACTCATCACTAATTCTCCCACTTCCCATTTACCTAGGAGGCTGATATTTGGTACACCGATTCTTTAGGCATTAAATAGGAAAACTAAGTTGTTTTTATTCTGATCGGACTCTCGGGCTCCACCCCAGTGGTTCTGGAGTTTCCCATGTTAACCTTATGAGTACTCATATTTAAATGGAATTAATGAATCTTAACAGCTGTTTCAATTAAACAAGTTGGTTCTGTTCTATGATGTGCAATAGCATTAAAGTTACAAGGATTACCAACAGGGTGCAGCACTATTATTATTTTTTAATCTATGCCAACAGCTATTTTGCAACAAAAAAGGTGAGTGAGCGTAGCGAACGAACTTCAACCTGGAGGCGAGTTAGCGTAGCGAACGAGCTAACCTGAAGGCAAGTGAGTGCAGCGAACGAGCTTCAACCTAAAAGTGAGTGAGCGTAGCGAACGAACTTCAACCAGGACGTGATTGAGCCATGCGAACGAGCTCATCTTGAAAATTAAGAAGTTAAACGGGGCAAAGCCCGCGGGTACAGCTAGTACTTTTTAATAAAACAGCTGTTCATTTTTAAATTGTATTTCAAACCACTCATATTTATTGGGTTACTGAATTGTACCAAATAAGTATTTGCAATTGTATTTTCTGATTTTAAAATTAATTTTCCTCTTTATCATGTCATGTTTTGCAATATAACGTTCTATTACGAAATCAGTGGAAAATCCTTTGATAACAGAAATTCTTAAATTATTTCTTATTGAACTATCTTATATCTATTGTACGGGTTGGTGTCTGCCTTTTTCACCACTTTTGCCTAAATTTTATCATATTATTCTACACATATCAAATATTCATGTAGAAATATCTGCTCTTATCGTGTCTAATAAAATCCAAACATAGAAACATTGCCTAAAATGGTACCCATCTTGACAAATTATTTGCACCTGCCTATATTACGGACTTTGGCGCACTGGGTTGGTAACATTATTGAAAATAACACGACATTTTGGCTGTAAAATATGGTACAAAGAGAAAATACTATTTTAGCAGCTACTGTCATGACAGAAAGGTTATATTCCTTTTAAACTAGACCTCATAATCCTTTATAAGATACGTTGATTTACAATATGTAAACGTCAATATATACGCAACAGCCAATTTACAGTATTTTTTCTTTTTGGAAATGTCCCATTGCTATGTCATTTGCATTATTTGTTGCCAATGAAGCCGCAAGACCATATAAACTAGGAGGTCCCTAACAGTTTAAGAATAAAAGCCAACTTCACTTCAAGTATTCCACTACACCTATCATTCCGTAGAGAGATTATATTGACAACTTTATGTTATTGATAAGGCTGAGACAACTAACTGACATCCCCCATGTCAAGGAATTCCAGCTTTAACAGTAACCCCACAATAAATTTCTCATAACTATGCTAGAGGGTTCATTCATTGGCACAGAAGTACGATATGAACTGACGCGACGTGACGAAGGAAAAATCAAACTTACACTGTAACGGACATACCTCCCTTTGAAGTTAGAACTTTCTTCCCAAAAAATATTTTCATTTCAAATAAAATCATATTACACTGATGAAATCACAGAAGTGTTTAACTACAAAAGACCCACCAATACGACTTTAATACTATTTAAAGGTTCTTCCAAAGGAAGAGATATCATATAACATACTAATAATAACTCCGATGAGTCAAATGACGTACGGTATGGGAAATATTTTAATCATTGAATGATCAACCAAATTTGGCAACTAACGCAATTAAAATCATTATTGTTTTCACACTTACTACCCTTTAAACAATGCTAAATGCTCAAAATATGTATATTTCACCCAATTTATCGCAGTTAGATGAATTAACGTAAGCCTTGAAAGTAACCGTCGATTTCGACGGGTTTCCCCTAGTTAAAAATAATAGTTGTTTGCAATAAAAATTTGTGTAAGTATGATTCGCTCCTCTTTAACACCAATATTTAATTTCATCATGAAAAAATTCAGAGTTAAAACATACTATTATTTTCAAATTAATTAAAAATATGGTAGGATCATAAAATTTACGTAACAATATGAGAAAATGAATCTAGATATTACGTCTGAAGTTTAACACGTTCGCTACTGAGCGTCGCATATATGCGACGCCGCGGTCATTGCCACAGACCGAGGTATACATTTGAATCTTACACATAGACCGGCTGTCACTTGGATAACAGTACACACAGACCACGGGCGAAAACCTTTAAAACAGTGATCATTTACATTGTAATACGCCACAATCGTGTTTGTAAATAATTTATTCTTGTTTTTTGTATTTTTTATTTAACCTTTTGTAATGTCGCATATTTGCGACACCCGGTCTACAGCAAAGACCATAGTGAAAATTATCATAGTTTTAATGAAATAGACCAAACGTCGCATATATGCGACAGTTAATTTTTTTGTGTTTTAAGGTGAAAGTAAGTAAAAAAAAAAACAGATTATTCAAGAACAGTTTATAACTGAACGAATATAAAAAACTACATAGGATAATGCAGCATACATACTGCATACATACATACAGTGATGCAGAAAAGTAAAGACCAGTTTTTCCAACTATCATATGACGTCACCAATCATCATATCCATAGACCAAGCGACGCAGTTGTGCGTCAGACATCTCTGTAGACCACTGCAGGGAATTCAGTGCCTTCAAATAGACTGTTACAAAGATATAAGCATTTTAATAACGTTAGAACCCCGACGCAAATATGCGACGGCAGTCTATTTTAATGTGACTAGTCGACGCATATATGCGACGGCAGTCTATGGGTGGAAACCGGGCGTCGCATATGTGCGTCGCTGGTCCATGTGAATGAAAAATTTTGTACTATTGCAGTAGCGAACGTGTTAAAGAGCTAAATATCAAAAACTTTTTCATACCCATTTTTTATTTGGGGGTCCACTAGACCCCCATGCATGCTCCACCGTAAAAAAAATGAGCGCACGCTTAAGGGTTAACTCGTTTCAATGTAACATTGATATTTTCCAAAAGAATAAGACTCCCGCAAAAGAATAAGAAATGTCCGCAATAAACCTTTGAACAACGAATAAGACTCATTCATAGATTGTATTGATGAAAAACTGAACTCGATAAAAATATTGTAATATCCATGCGTAGAGCATTACCTACTGTGAGAAAATTGAGGTGCACATAACCAATTCACTGTGTTTTGCCTTAACAATACCCATCCTATGTCTATTTTCCTAATATAAATTCATTATGTGTATATCACTTAGGCCTAAATGGAAATTTGTTGACAGGCCGATAGTTTCGGTGTCGTTCATGAGTGACTCGATGCTCAGTTTCGGCTGCAAGTTCACTTTCAAACCTATCCGAGTGTCTAAACCTATCTTCTGCTTACCTTTGGAAAGAGGATGTGTCACCTTATTGAGGTAAGTGTTTCAGTTGAGGTATAGATTAGTGATTGTTGTAATTGTGACTCACTCAGTTCAAATGTTATGTGCTCCAATTCCTTTAGTTATAAAATTATTAAAAAAGAGAAATCTTGACTCAGCGTTCTTTTTGCTCCTTAATGGAGAATAATATGCCTGATAATAGCCTGATAAAACAGCCACTTTTCTTTAGCAAATTCATTTGTGGTTTACCATGTGTTCACTTTCCATGAAAGCACAAAAAATATGTCAAATATATTTACACTTAAAATGTTTACTCACGAGACGGTAAATACATATAAAAGATGGTAAGTAAGTGGTGATCGATTTGGATTGGATACTCCAATCAGCATCAGACCCAATATAAACAAGGCGAATATAAACAAGTTGAAGATAACCATTCAGTGCTAAAGTCAATCTCCTGCTACAGTATATAGTCATCTGGTCTATGGGGCCATTAAATACCATGTTCAATTGCACCATTCCTACAAAATTCACTCTCTCTCCAATCTCTCTCACCAATTCTTTCAACAATTTCTCTCTTAAGTCATATTAAGCTTATCTTCCTTCATCTATTTCTTTTTTCTTACCAAAACTTGTTTTGCCATTTTGATTTTACTTAATTATTCTGTCACAGCTAAACTGTTGTGTAATATTTTTATTTCTAATCCTGTCCTATCTTGTTTTTGCACAGTTGTTCTAGAACATCAGGAATGTTATTTTGTAAGCTTTTATTGAACTACAGCTGTTTTTAGTGGCGTGCAAATAATTTTTGGGTATAAAAAGACAGAGTGAGTAAAAAGTGTTATGAAATAGTGTTAATTTGTTTTTTAACATTCACCATCCCATAAAAGGCAAACACCTGATGAAAAAAATGTGCTTTTGTTATAAAATATTAATGGTTAAAAATACCTACAATTTAATATGATGGTTGTGTATTAACTCATCACTTACTCCCCTGTTCTAGCGGTTTTGCGGCTGATGAGATAACGCATTGTGTTCGTCCTGAAGACACTGTAGCGCGTAGAGCTGTCATAATTCTACGCAGGTTTGTACTGAAACTATTACTTTACTACACACTACACAGTCTAAGTTTGAATTCTGAAACAGGCTAATTTTGTAAGTAATACTATAGGTCTTAGTCACTTTTCAACACAGTGATATTTTACATTTAAGAAGTGCAATTATTTTCAAGGGGAGACTCAATCCACATACATTTTTGTGCTTTTCTTGGGAATCGAATCTGTAACCTTTTCATCCAGGCTAAGTCCGAGACACTAACTACGATGCTCTACAACACCCCTATTGCTTTTTGACAATTTTCCTTTTTGCCTGATTGTCAAGACACCAAAATAAACAATGATTTTAAATCCGACCAATTCTTATATATAATTCTGTAATAGGCTACAAAATTTTTACCAGAAAATTGTGGACGTCTGGTAAGACGCAGAAAAGCGGAAGGGGTCTTAAATTAAAGGTCTTGACCCCAGAGACTCGGGAAAAATAGCAGAATTCCCATAAAGTTAGCAGAAAACGAGATATAACGTAAAATACCCACCGTAAGAAAAGCATGGGGACTGAAAAACCTCTGCATTCTAATCAGCTGTTACTTATTTATTAGCAATGTTTACATTTATTCCAAAAGTCAATGTTGCTAAAAAATAATGTTTCAAAATGAAATGTCTTTGTTTAATTCCCCCCCCCTCCGTTTTTATAATGGGGGAAGTAACTAGACAGGGTAGGGGAAGACCTGCAAGACGGGGAAGAGTATCCAGGAATTCAACTGACACAAGAAATGCTAAAAGAGAACGTCATGTAAGGCCTAACTATGAAAGAAATCCTAAAGCTGGTTTACAGCCTGCTTCAGAAGAACGCTGGAAAATGAGTTTAGTGTTGTTTTCATTATCTAGGTCCTCTTAACAGCACTTGCATGCATTGTGGTGCATTTCACTTCGCAGAGGAGGCCACAAATGGACATTTCTACGCATTTTGCTACAATGGACTTATTAACATGCCACAACCACAAGTAGGCCCAAATGACGAACTAAAAGAACTGTTTTTACATGATTCTAACTTCATAAAAAACATGAGGCAATACAACAGTGCAATGGCTTTTGCGTCGCTTTCCGCTACACAAAAAGAGATTCCGGGAAATGGACCTTACTGTTTTATAAATCAGGGACAAATTCATAGGTATATTTCCGACTTACTACCGCAAAATGGGGAGTTGCCTTCATAATAATTAATAATAATTTTAACCTTTACATTTGGTTCTCAAAATGGAAACTATAACAGAATTCTTAAGATTACAAAAAAAATCTTCAATTTTAAACTAGAAAAGATGTGCAATGTTTGGCTGTATAATTTCAGCTCTGATTCGTCGTTCTCCGGGCTCAGGCCAAACCGTGTGCACGTTTCCATTTGTTAATATGTTGTGTTATTGATTTAGGCCTAATCATCATTTTACAATTGTATTTCATTGACACATCAGAAGCAACTAATATACGACTCCAACGGAAGGAAAACCAAGATATAAAACAAGAAACACTGTTAATTTTAAGTAACATAAAATTGATAATTTTAAAAACATATTTCGAATATTTGCCTTTTTATATATGGTTTTTTTTATTGTAGTCTAAATTAGGGGCAATGGCCCCTACAGGCCACTAGTAGCAGAATAATTGTCATTATTGTTGGTTATCATAAAAGAAATTGTTGATAGTGGTCAAAAAATGCAATAAACAGTAGGTACCCACTCTCAATTGGAAAATAATTTTGTAGGAATGGTGCAGTTGAACATGGGATGTAATGACCCTATAGACCAGATAACTATATACTGTAGCAGGAGTTTGACTTAAGCACCTAATGGTTATCTTCAACTTGTTTACAACTCAGGCTAAGGCTGTTAAAATATCTAAAATGTTCTCAAGTTTGTCTCTAATAGCCTGTTTTTTACATCCATTAAAGGACACATATAATACACAGCCATTCTCCAATGAGAAAAAGCAGCAGCAAACTTATCAGGCCTATCAACCTCAAAGACTCCAAATCACAGTTTGAAATTCAACATAACCAAAGTTTCAGACATGCTAGAATAATATTCAACCGTTATTTTATGATTGAATGTTACTATAAACGATGACCGTTAATTAATATACCAAGAAAGTTATAGTAGTAAAGTTATTAACAAGAAATGTATTTTTTTGCAGAGTGCTGCCTTCTGCACCAAGAATTGGTTGTGACGAAGAAGTTCTCTCAATAGTATCAAACCATGAGGAAATCAACGGACTATCAAGGTATTTAAAAATTAGGGGCCTACATTCAATTGTACATTTCAGTAAGCTCTAGACTGTCGCCAGGAGTTGTCAAGAGTGGTTTTAAGTATATTGATTCTGTCATTTTTTATTAAGTCATTTTGTCTGTTGTGTTGGTCGATTTTAAGGCATTTTTCATCTATCTTCATTAAAAATCATAAAAAATCGTCCATGCAGCTAAATTCATGCACATCATAACTCAGCATAATTAATTGGATTTTAATACCCATTGTATGATTAAAAAATACTTGAATACTACAAAATAAAAATATGAAAAAATGTTTGTGCCACTATTTTTATGAATAAGTGTTAACTAAATGAAACTCCTGTAATAGCCATTTATTTATAAATATTATAGAAAAAAAGAAAATATGAACTTTAGTAGGCCAAAATAACCCACATATTTCCTCAATCTAAATGAAGCATTACAAACATCTTTTTCGAGTAAATAAACAAACACCAGTTAATTGCATTGACCAGCTGTTTCATTAAAGAAATTAAATTAAATCATTCTTTAGAAGCATGTCAGGCGCAGCCTTTTGGAAGTAGGCCTGTGGGGCAGAGCCCTTAATAAATTTGTCCAAACAAATACTTTTCGGCAAATATACACACTCCAAGCTTCATTTTCATGTGCCATTTGCCTTTATTTTTATTTGATAAAATGCCTTATACATTTACTCAAATTGGAATGTATCACTTTAATAATACAATAGATGTTATAGAAAAAGAAAATATGAACTTTAATAGGCGGGTTAATTTTTTTTAGGATAGCCATAAACATAAATCATAAATATGATAGGGGAACATCCACTAAGCCTTTTACAAGGACTTTACTGCCTTTACAGATAACCTTAAAAACATTATACTGCAAACACATCAAACCAACAAGTTAGTCATTATTGATTATCTTGTACATCTAAATAGGTAGGTTGTCTAAACAGATAAAAATCAAGTTTCAATAAAGAAAATGATATAGTTAGTAACCAACAACTTGAAAAATGTAAATAACAACAAAAACACGGCCACCAACACATTGACTTTCTCAAAACATCTGGAAACAGTAAAACAAAACTTATTATGTATTTGTTTTATCAGCCATTTTGTAATTAAATTTTAATAAATAAAAATATAACATTTTAAATTGAATAAAGATAACCTTTTTTTGTAACATGGATCTCTTCTACCCTAACATACATACCAATTTTCATTAGGTATGTAACAATCCAAAAAATTGTTATGTAATAAATACAAAATTGAGGATAGGCCTATCTGGTTAATGAAGTGATTTTGGAAAAGTTTTATTCCTGATTTTCTTTATATTTGGACACAAGTAGGGGTGTGCGATGCATCGAAAATGCATCGAAATTTCGATTAGATTAGATTCGATGCATCGAATCGCGATTCGATTCAGTGGTGGTCAAAAAACGATTCGATTCATGAGGGAGTCCGTATCCATATACGAAAAACGCCTGCAGAAAGTCAATGCAATACCCGCAATACAGGAGCGCGTTGCGGTTGCGTTTCCTTTACGAAGGCGTTCTTATTTAATACATTCTTTGCATTAAATATAGCTTTAATTGTTTTATATTTTTTTTTGACATTGCAAATGATGAGAGGTTTTGTTTTTTGTCTTGATGTAAGCAGTGTGAGACATGTTTTACTACTGTTTAAACCTTACCAAAACAAGATAGGCTACTCCAAAATCATTCTAAAAATAAGTCTGAAAAATTGTTACTTAATACTTAACTAGCAAGATTGATGTTTTAGTCTGATAAATTTGGTATTTTTGTTAGGGGTCTGTGGGTCCCCGAATTTTTCAGGTCAGGTCAAAGATTTGTTAAATGAAATGAAATGAAAAATGAAATGAAATGGTTTATTTGCCATTGATCATATACATGAGATAGGCATTGTCAGAGTTACATTAAATTAAAACAGGTTGTCATAAAAATCTACCTACAGCTAGAAACTAATTTCTACACATGTATTTAAAAATTCATAAATATTATAAAATGGATTGTCTAAGAGCCAAGCAGTTACCTTATTTTTGAAGATTTTTGGTGTGGTGGTCCTTGCCGATTCATGTAATTTGTTGAAAAATTTGATACAATTTGCCTTGTGTGATTTGCCGAATTTTGCCAATCTGTGCTGTGGAATATTGAGTTTTGTCCTGTTTCGGGTTTCATGTAGGTGTATATCTTGCCTGGTGAGGAAAAGGTGAAGATTAGTTTTAGTGTAAATTAGAATATGTAGAATGTATAAGTTAGTTACTGTTAAAATTTTCATTTGTCTGAATAAAGGTCGACAGTGGTCCAATCTATTAGCTCTGCACATGATTCTAAGAACTTTTTTCTGAATCAGAAGCACATCTGATACGGCCGTTAAAAAAAAAGAATAATTTATTTCCAAAGAAATTCTTATATTAGGCCTATTATATCTATTATTACAGAGGAATTAAAATGTTCAAATGAGAATTAAAGTTTAAGTTTGGCTCACGACCTTTCTTTAAGAATAAAGACACAACAGAGCAATTGCCGCACTGCCACTAGCCAGAGCCAGTCTAGTCGTCTACTGACTGACAAGAGTGACAAGACAAAAGCCGTGACGCAACACTAACAGTGCAAAGAAAACAAAGTAAAAAAAGACTATTTATACAGACATACTAGTTTAATCATTTATCCCATACCTAATTAAAAATATATTTTAGTATTTTACATAATATAAACAAAAGAAATATCTGATATAGTAAACAGATCTGTATCTTGGTTAGATGGGGTTTAAAAAATATATTTTTCTAAAATCCAATACAATATTTACAACTCACAAATTACAATGAATTAATTTCTTTGAAAATGATCTGTTATAGTTTTGTGTTTTTGAATAAAGAAATATATTTTTTTGTCTCTACTTCCTTGTTTCATCACTTGCATTTGTCAGCAATTGGAGCAACCGGGTAGCAACCGGGTGGTGTAAGAGGGGAGGAGGGTCTATGACCTTGAATGCACACATCGTTGCCCGGGCCTGGCTGGTGAGAGTGATTCATTGTTTTTGTTGACATACTACTACCCGTCCTTCAGAGAAAAAGACCCTGCTGTTCCAAAAACATTGAGGGTAGTTTAAAAACATTGACCTGTGTTGCTAAGGGCACTAGAAGTTAGCATTTAACTTTCTTATCTCTTGATTTAATATTATTTTAATCTTCTATATATATTATTTAAGAGTTACTTTTCGGGTACCTAATTAATTGTGATATTGTTTGGCTTTATTTTATGGATTTTTAATTCTTTTCATTCATTTATCAAAATCAGTTGTTTTAGGATTTTAATCTCTTGCAGTAGGTCTATACTACTGTATGACATGATATGCATTTTTTAGTCCTTACTAATTATACCATAAACAATGTTTGTATGTTATTTACTGTTTTTGAGTTTTATAGGAAATTAGTTTACACAATATCTTTTCTTCGATGAGTTCTCCACTTGTCATGTTACTTCTAGCCTATTACTATTTTAGGCCCTATAAAAAATAATGCCTATGTAAAGCTGTAGGCCTACTGATGCCAATAATAGATAATTCTTTATTTATTATGATGTAACAAATAATGTAAGTGTGAGGTTATTATACTAAGGAGGTTAGGAGGCAGGGAATGAATGATACATGTTGCATGGTGGAAACATGTTATTTTTATTTTCTTCTTGCTTGCAGTCCTGAAGCCGGTCCACAGGCCCTAAACTTGTGATATGTTAATTGATTTGTTAATGGTCTTTTTTATATTAAGTTCTATTCAAATTTGTTGTAATTTAGCTACCTATTTAGTTATTTAAACAGTTATTAAAATGAGAATGAATGTCTTGATAAAAAAAATGATTTTCTTCTTTCTTGCAGTTGAGCCAATTCCAAGTAAAAATTATGAAATAGGCAAGTAAAGCAGCTCACTGGTATTTCCAGCAATACAGGTTATTCTAATATATGATTTAAAATAAATATTTGTTCACCTAAAATTCATATGTTAAGTATGAATAGGCCTAATACCACATCAACAAAAATTTGTCTTACACAAATGTGGTAAATTTTAATTTATTGTTAATCCACTCAATTGACAATTATGAATAGAAAAATACCGTATTGCTTCGAATCGAATTGCATCGAATCAAATCGAAAATCTTTTGAATCGAATCGTTGCTTCGAATCGAAAATTTTTTGCTGCTTCGCACACCCCTAGACACAAGGAACCACTACGTAAATTTTGCCCCCACCTTTTCTGAACATCCTGTAGATCCAGTCCAGATCAGACTGAAATTGACTGGGTTTTTTAAAAGACAATATGTAACCGTCTGCACTGTCGATGCATCGACGCTTGACATCCCAGAGTGTGTCGATTACAGTCGTTGCATCAATGTTTGACACTGGGTGGGTTAATGGAGAAAAGCTTTCAAACATTGAATGTGCGTACTGGGTGGAGGTACTTTGGAGGACGTCGCGTACATTTGCAAAATATTTACCATCACTACTATGTTTTGCACAATAAAGCGATTATTCACCAATTCCATTTGAGTCATTGATTAAATTACCAGGATTTGGTATACAAAGTCATGACATGATCACCGATGTGGGCCTAATAGTGCAAATGTGTATAGCTTTCCGCTAACTCTATAAGCCACATAGGCATTTTTTACGTCTAGACCCTCTGCGTTTATCCATCAACTGTGCTCTAATTTCAAACAAAAAAAGTGCTTCAAACTTTTCTCAGGATCTAGTTAGCAACCTAATGATGACCAGGTAATTTATATAACCATTCACTTACCTCAGATATGTTTTTATTGTTTAAAAATAGTCTACTGTAAAAATTACTAAAATAACTGTACTCTAATAGGGCTGTAAGACAAGTATATGTAATATTTTGAAAAGTTTAAAAAAGTATAGTCTTTATCAAAAAAATTTTGTTTGAAGGCCTGCTGATGAAAAGAGAAGAGGTAGAAAACGAACTGTCAATTCTCAAGTGAGCGATTACAGACCCAAACGAGCTCGAGCTTCTTCAGGCGAAACTCGGGATAAGAAGGATGGATCTAAAAAATTATCTGCTTAAGGAAACATTGATCTCATTGATGAATCATAGAAAGAGCTTTAATATTGTCAATACAAACAAAATAATTTTGTAATATTGTTTAGGAATGAACAAAAGTGTTTCAAAATTTAAATGAGCTGAAAATAGTAAAATTAATAGTGACATGATTATTTTACAAAACTTTTCCCAGCTTAGACAATTTAGGTATTTCAATTGTAATGTTAGGTACCAGAACAAAATTACAATATTTCGTTTTGTATTGCTTGCTAAATGCCTTTTAAGTACTTTAAGGCATGTTTTGTAAAGTTTGTTAGGGTTTATTATACCTTGTTACCTAGATGTGATAAAGTTTACACTAAACACTAAACATTATCAATATGTACATAATTTTCGGCACTATATATATGTAATAATTGTTTTATAGATCAATCTTGTATTAT
Source organism: Macrosteles quadrilineatus (assembly GCF_028750875.1). NCBI lineage: Eukaryota > Metazoa > Arthropoda > Insecta > Hemiptera > Cicadellidae > Macrosteles > Macrosteles quadrilineatus. The sequence goes on along the minus strand of NW_026542602.1, from coordinate 115,046,556 downwards.
TGTTGATATTTACGTTCAAAATGAAGTGCAATTTAGTGAAGCCTGTTACTAACGGCGCTTTTCAATAAGGACATAAAACTGAAAATAAATAATAAGTGCAATGTTATGCTTTAACATTTTACAGCATTTGTTCTATTTATTATTGTTGGAAAATAGTTTTAAGTTTTCTAATATCTGAATAATTAAATGCATAATAATGAGTTCAACCGCATAAATAATTTGTAGGTTTTAGACATTTTGTATACACCTTGTTTCTTACTTACATTCTTGCTATACAGTGCCTTACATGTTTACTCTTAGTTCAAATAAATAACAATTATGTTTGTTATGTGTTACCATATCCTCTCATCTGCTGTATTGTCAGTTGTACAAGTGTTGTTTTTACTGTTATAAAATATATTAAACATATTAAAAATGTTGTTTCAAAGTTCTCACTGTGTGATATTATTTTACCTACCTCAAATCTTGAAGTAAAATTAAGTTGTGACAATGGTGTTCTTTTAATATAATAAACTGTTAACGATGTTTATAAAGTCATTTGGTATGAAATCTTTCAGCATTTCAACTGTAAACAATTTATTTAATTTTGTGAACAAAATCCACACAAACACAGGATACTGCTTACATAAAACTACATTATTTCAATCTTTGTTATTGATTCAACTGTTGGAATCAAACTCTTTCAGAAAATGTTAGAAAAATCTTTCACCCAAAGTTTTTACACCTAAAGCAGAAAACAGGGAGTCCATAGTCGATGTTATATAGTTCAGAGCTTCGTCAAACATGCTTCTAGTAGAATGAACTGTGTTCAATAGATTTTGTGAGTGCTGAAAACAAAATATATTAAAATAAAATAAATTGTTGACTGTACATGGGAGCAAAATATGTTTTATGATCCAGTTTATAACTAGTAATATTGTTTGGTGAATTTCTAAAAGCCTTCGATAAGAAGTATCAATAGGAACATGTAGAAAGAATAACAAAAGATTATGTTTACTTTGCAAAAGTTTGATGGCAAATATTCAGAAAACTTTTTACCATGTGGTAATTATTTTGGTAAGAGAGAGAGAGAAATTCTTTATTTACAACAAATTATTTTGCAGCAAAAAATTATTTTGGTAAAATATTGAGTTGTCCAAAAACAAATCTTATAAGAAGTTTAGGAAAACGACCAATACATAGTGTTTCTACACCAAATACAGACATCAAAACCATGTTACATACCAGACTAAATCTCCTTACCTCATGGCAAACTTTACAAGAGCACGGACATCTCAGTGTTGAATTGTGCTTGGAGTTGGTAGGCAGCAGATGAAGAGGGGGAGCAGGGAGTCTGCGGGAGAAGGGGATTGGAGGAGGAAGAAACAGTTTCATGCTCACTGGATTTGGTGGAACGGGAGTTATGGACCAGGTCATCTTCTCATAACTGATAGGTGCATTCATGTTGGACCCTAGAGAAAAATATTAATTTATATATAGAATACGTCGTTAAGTATAATGACAGGGCATTTGCCTACTTTATAATAGTTAAAATTTATTCGATGCTTTCAAATTACAAAAACTTTGGAAATGGTGTAAATACCTTTCCACCTTAAGTATACAATAAACAGGTATTTACAAAATTGTTATTAATAATTTTGAAACTTTTCAACGCTCTCAAGTTTTACTCAAATATTCATTCAAAGATAAAAAAGTGATTTGTTGAATATTAATGGCTCAGTAAGGGACAACCAATCCTAGGCAGTGATGTCTTGGATGTGACACAATGCCGCCAATAATATTTACCAGTACACTTCACTCTTGTACTCTACGGGCTCATCCCTACTTTGCACGCACAGGCGCGAGGTCATTTAGGGCAGGTAATGGAATGTTGAAAGCACCAACCAACTTACAAGTGAGATGAGGAAAAAAGTCTGCAAGACAAAATTATTACTTCAAACCCATTCTTATGTTTGTGAATTGCAATTTTTTTATGATACAAAAATATAAATTATTTGTTATCCAATTCCTTTTAGTTAATGGAGTGACTCACTTCATTTATTTAATTACTATTAGTATTCTTTATTTAATTACTACTTACCAGTGTTAACCATGACTTTGAACTGAACTGGCCTAAGTAAGTTCCACATTTTATAAATTAAAATGTAGCTGATTTGCAAGTAAAGATGCTGATTAATTTGCTATCCAATGTAAACAACAAAACTTGCTGAACTAGGATAAATATCATTGATATCTTATCATTGCTTGGTGAACAGTTTAATTAATAATCATATAATTGGATCTTATCTCTTTGTAAGATTCATAAATGAATGTCGTGAAGTTTTTGGTTGTTTTTTTTCATGTTCCAATGAAAGAAGTTCTTTTGAAAGTTTCTGGACAGTTACAAAAACATGTTTATTCTTTTATGCTGGTATTGTAAATTTGAATTAAAAGTACAATTTTATTTCAAGCATTAAGTATTGTTTTTACAACACAATTGTACCTATTCAAAAACTTACAGCAATATACAGCATAGGCATGTATAGCAATATACAGTATAGGTAATGTATAGTAAACTAGCTGTACCCACGGGCTTTGCCCCGTTTAACTTCATAAGTATTCGCATGGCTCAATCACGTCCCGGTTGAAGTTCGTTCGCTACGCTCACTCACCTTCAGGTTGGAAATCGTTCGCTGTGCTAACTTGTTTTCAGGTTAGCTCGTTCGCTACGCTTACTCGCCTCCAGGTTGATGTTCGTTCGCTACGCTCACTCACCTTTTGGTTGCAAATGAGCTGTTCATAACATGCTGTCATACATTTAAAAAAGTCAACCCTTTTATTGTTTATAATACAGTACTTTTATAAAGGTTTTTATGTTTTAATATTTAACATTGGAGAATTTAAACGTTGTTAAGTGCACAGGTGTGCTGCGATTGGGGTTTAATACATTTGGACTTATTTAAAAGTAAAATAGTTTTCTGTGCTGCAATCTGTAGAAACACTGTGGCACTATTTCAAATCATGACTAATGCTAATACAGAATGTTGTAGTTATTCAAACGTACAAAACAGTTGGTGAAAGTAAACATCTGCTTTTAAATTATATTTATTTGTAAACATTCTAGATCAAAAAGTCTGACATTGGCCCACTTAAAACCCTCTGGGGCAGAGCCCTTTTGACGGATCTGCAACAAACTTCACTCGAACCATCCTTGAAAGATGCTTAATAATGCCTGAAAGTTTCATTACAATCTGTCGAGCGGTTTCGGAGTCCATAACGTATATACACATACGTACATACATACATAGTTCCTCTTTTATAGATATAGATAAAAACACAATATATTTCATCACTACGGCCTAAAGTGTCTCTTTTCGACCTGAGACCAAGCTAAGGTCAGAAAATGACCAAGGGTTTAAAATACACTTGCCTGTATGATGAACTATATTTTTTGTCATATTACACCATTATTTGAAAGAAAAAAAACAATGTTACAAAACTAAAATAGTTTTCATTTAAAGACAACCTCTGATAACTTCTAACTTGTTTTCAATTTAATTTGCTAATTGAAACAAGCAGCCATTTACAGTAGTAAGTGATTCAATTGTTTCGTCTATTACGATTGTATACATTAAACTATCGATATGTCAAACTATTTACAATAAAACAAAAATTAACTACAATCGATTAAGCAATCAATACATACCAGTACTTTCGATACATGCAATTGTTTACAATCAAAATCTACAACTGAGTTAACAACCGCTGATTTTTACTTCCTAGGGGCAAAAAACGCTTTTTACTCCCTAGAGAGTGCTACTTTACACCCTTAACGCATGCATTAAAAATGGCTGTTTTTGCTGCTGTATGACGATGGTAATCATTTCTCAATGATATATTTGCAAATATAATTTTATTTACTTTATAAAAATAATTCATTGTAATTTAACATTGCATTAGACTACATAAATCATATAAGGTAAAATTTTCAATATTATGGTGGAATATGAGCTTATTTAGTAGTTTACGCAACAATTGCGTAAAGATAAAAGATAGTGTTAACGATACAAGTAGAACTAGAAATTTAAGGTAGTACGAGCCTTGGCAAGTTGAGCCTAAAGTACTCGGCCTTGGTGATTTGAGTAGGTACACTACTTTACCTACAACAGTTTTTTTTTTTAATTACTAACAATCACTACTCATAACTTCTAAGAGACTATGTTTTTGTTTATAACCTCTCATTGCCATGACAGTGATGCAACTAATCATTGTACCAAACGCTTATTGCACCACTCATTGACAATTAAATCGGTTAAAACAGCTGATTAGTTGAAGTTCATGCATTACAATTTAACTTCCCTTCTCTCAATCCTTGAACCTCATTGGTTCGTTTCCTGTGTTTTAAGTAAAACAATGCTGTTAAGTAAATAAATAATGCTGTTAAGTAAATAAACAATGCTATGTTGAGTGAATTTTTTCAATTCTAAGAACTGAACTAAAACGGCTAGTTTAAAAACGGTCGTAGGTAAAATATTTATAAGCATGATAAAAATTCGCTGGATGACAAATATGTACAAACATATATTGTACAAACATAAAAGACAATAATTTTTCGCTACACTACTGTGAAATGATCCGTTTTCGTTACATTTTTATCACCTGAGAAAATTCATCTCATACAATTCATCTCTAACTTGCATTTGCCCGTCCACATAGATTACAGATCTGTTCGTGGAACGTATCTCAAAATTATAAATTGAGATTGGGACACCACCAAGGTACATATTTTAACTTTAACCCAAATATGAGTGAAGGATAAGTGTAGAATGGTGTGAAATGTGTAATTTTGTTACTGACTAAGATCAGCTGTTTCATCCGTCAGGATCATCCAAATATAAATCCCAAAGTACCCATGGACTTTTGAGAAAACCAAAAGTCACATCCCCATAAACCATATACTTAAAATGTTCGTCATGACGAGAAACCTTGTGCAAAACTATCCATTATTTCATAAATTGCCATTTAATTTTGTAATTCTTTTCTAAAGGGAACTTTCCATATACCTATGTTAAAAATACCTCAGCTGTACTTATTTGTATGTTATTCTTTCAATTTATTACCTTTTAAAATCAGGTGTGATTATTTGTTTGTATTACTGTATTCTGTTTTGTTTATTTCAGCTTAACTTAACCTAACTAATCAATAGTTTTATTAATACTTATGGATAAGATTTCACACTATAGTTCGGCCGCTTAGAAAACGACCTCCTCCAGCATTGGTTTAGCATTAGCGCGCAGGTCGTTTTCTAAGCGGCCGAGCTATAGTGGATAGATTTCATTTATAAATTCGTTGCCATCGCCATTCCCATATGTTTTAGGTAAATAAACAAGCTGGCTGTTTGTAAGATTGTAATGGTAAGAGTTTAGTACAGCTATCCACCACTGTGACGTAGTGTTGCGCTGCTCGGCGTAGTGTTGCGCTGCCCGCGCTGTAGCATGGCCTGTTTTTCTAGTGGGGCCTTGGGCGAAGCCAGTGGGTAACAACTAGTTTATTTAAAGCCCAATGATCAGGAATAGCTGGGTCCAGTTTCGAACCATCAAACAGCTATTAAATTTTCTCAGGATTGAACACACTGCAAGGGCTTGCCTTGGATAACAGTCTTATCTGAGTGGGAAGGAGCCAATGCTCGTGTTGTGACTTTGAATTAGAGTTCATAATAAGCACACATTTGAAGAAACTCTTTTATTGAAAATTGTTATGATTAACTATAATAAAGTAAAATGTAAACATTGAAAAAAATTATCATCTGTCTTGACCTTATTTGAATTATTAACTAAATCATATGAAGTCAAGATAGACTAAAGGATATGACAGTCTTCCCCACTAATTAAGAGCAATCTTTTTCAATCAAATCTGGTAGTCTCTAAATCTTGAGGGCATGTGACGCTTACGCTGTGGTCTGGCGTTGGTATTATCAGCTTGCTCACGTTGTGGTATGACATTCTCAGCTTGAGCTCTTTCTGCTGGAGATTGTTCTTCTGGTTGCCTTGGTTCTGGAGCTGCAACTGGATCTGGATTCCTATGTATTTCTGGTCGTCTTGGAATTCTGGGAACATCAAACAACTGCGTTGGTCCGAATGTAACATTTTTAGTTTTTGGACTCTGTACCAGCGTTGGGCGTAGTTGATTGATGTGCCTCTTCAGGATTCTATCAGATGAGTCGAGAACTACGAGATAGTGTATTTTCCCAAGCCTCTTCTTTACTTGACCAAACTGCCATATGTTTTTATTATTGATGAAAAGTTTGACCTGTACCCTCTCCCCCACATATAGTGAACGTGCAGGTGAAGACTGTGTAGTTGAAGGTTGAGGTTTGTACGGGAAAATGGCATTTAGTCTTATCCTTATTTTTCTGTGCAGGTAGAGTTCCGCCGGGGACTGACCACAAGCTAGCGGTGTTGCTCTGTACCTTTGTAAAATATTTTGAATTTTGGTTTGGATTGGAGTTTGGTCAGTTGAGACTGCTTTCAGGCGATTCTTTAGTGTTTGGATTGATCTCTCGGCTAAACCGTTTGTTGCCGGATGCCCTGGAGCGATGAATTTCTGGAAAATACCGTTTGTTTTGCAGTAATTTTGAAAAATATCACTTTTGAAAATGGTAGCATTATCTGAAATGAGTACTTGAGGATATCCATGACATGAGAAAATTCCTTCTAAAAGATTAATTGTGTTCGCAGTTCGCACTAGTAGGTGAGTCTTTGATGATTTTCACCTCCGCCCATTTAGATTTTGCATCAACACACATGAGAAAATATGTATTATCAAGCGGTCCTGCATAGTCGATATGAACCCTTTCCCAATTCTCTTGTGGTGTATCCCAGGGATGTACTGGAACTTTGGGAGGGCTGTGACAAGTGAGAGCACATTTTTCACATCCTCTGACAATACGTTCTATTTCTTTGTCGATACTGGGCCAGTAGACGTAGCGGCGGGCCAGCTGTTTCATTTTTGTTATACCTAGGTGGGTATAATGAAGTTCATTTAAGATTGATGGTCGTAAGCTTCTTGGAATAATTACACAATCTTGGCGAAATAAAATCCCGTCAACCAATGTATATTCTGTTTCATCAGACTTGTTTTTTAGATCTTTTACAATTCTTGATAAGTCTGGATCCTTTTCTGTTTCACTCCTTATTGTTGAAGCGGTTATGTGTTCATCTGACATCTCGAAAATCATTTGTTCGTATACTTGGTTGACTTCATTGGCAATGATTTCATCAACAGTCGAATTTACTTGCTGAAGTGGAGCTCTTGAGAGGCAGTCAACATTTTCATTTTCCTTGCCAGGTTTGAATTTTAATGTGTAGTTGAACCCGGATAAGTAAGATGCATATCGGAGTAAACGTCCTGATGTCATTTGAGGGAGTGCTTTGTTGTGCTGGAAAATCCGTGAAATGGGTGCATTGTCAGTTACTAGTGTGAAGTGAGTCCCAAAAAGGTAATAGTAGAAATGTGACACGCCAAAAATAATAGCGAGGCTTTCACGGTCTAATTGACTGTAATTTCTTTCAGAAACTGTAAGAGAACGAGAACCATATGCAATGGGCTTTTCTTCTCCTTCTGTGACATGACTAAGCACGGCTGCAAGTCCTGTAGGGCTGGCGTCTGTAGTTAGTACTAGAGGGAGAGCCGGATCGAATGGTACGAGAACTCGATCACTGCAGAGCTCTGATTTGATTTGTAAAAATGCTGCTTCACAGGATGAATTCCATTCCCATTTCATATTTTTCTGTAACAGACGTCGCAGAGGATATGTGATAGTTGAAGCATCAGGGATGAAACGTGAGTAGTACGACACAAGTCCGAGTAGACGTTTGACCTCTTCAGTATTGGACGGGCGAGGCATCTGTTGGACTGCTAGAATTTTCGTTGGAGATTTACTAATTTTGTTGAACTCTACGACTCGTCCTAAATACTCAATTTTTTCTTGAAAAAATGAGCATTTGTTTCTGTTGACATGTAAATTGTAATCAGAGAGTCTCTGTAGACAGGCTTGTAAATTTTCACTGCATTCTTCAATGGTCGAACCATGCACAATAATGTCATCAAAATATGCTTCTGTCGTACGTAACCCCTTTAAGATCTGAGAGAGTATGCGGTTGAATTCTGATGGTGCAGTTTTGATGCCAAAACTGAGTCTATGTACTCTATAAGTACCTCTGTGAGTCGTCATTGTCTGTATCATGCTAGATTCTTCATCCACCTGGAGATGTAAATAGGCTTTGTAGAGGTCAAGTTTGCAAAAGTATTTTGAATTGCGCAAACTGTCAATAACATCATCAATACGCCTTATAGGATGATTTGCTTGAATTAGACGCTCGTTGACACCGCATTTGTAATCGACGCAGAGGCGGACACCACCGTCTGGTTTAGGAATGACAACCAGTGGCGATCCCCAATCGCTGGCCTCTACAGGTGAAATGATCCCTTCATTTTCCAGTGTGTCCAATTCCTTGTTCACTCGGTCGGTTAAAGCATGTGGGACATTTCGTTCCTTAACAAAAATAGGTTTTGCACCATTTCGAAGCTGTAATGACACTTTGAAGTCTGGAACGCATCCAATTTTCTCTTCAAAAATGTTGGAAAAAGACTGAAAGATTTCTTCAGGAGACTGGATTCTTTTGATTTGGGAAATTTGAGTGCTTTGATTTGTGTCTTCATTCAATTTGTTCAGTTCGATTCCTAGGGCTCTTATCCATTGACGTCCCAAGAGTGCTTCGTGTCCTGTTGGAACAATGTGGAGTTCCTCTTTGACGCAACGTCCACAGTAAGTAACATTTATTTTCACTTTCCCTTCAGGTTTGATAATATTACCTGAGTAAGTTCTGAAAGCAATGTTAGTTGTTTCCAATGGAATGTCCAATTTGAGTTTGTCGAAATCATTTTTAGCTAGAAGTGAGAATTTTGCTCCTGTGTCTACTTCGAATTGTTGTGGTTTACCATTGAGATTAACTGTGATCATGTATTTGTCTGAATCGTTATTTACTTCAAACAGATCTAGTAACTTCGGGCTTGAATTGACATTAGTTACTTTATTTAGTCCGTAATCAGAAAATTTCGATGTAGACTCTGTAGGAGAACAGCACTGGATGTAGTTGGCTGCACTGGGAGAATTGATTTTCTTCTGTTCTGCGATAAGGGTCGAAATGCACACTTTAGATATGTGTCCTTGCTTGTTACATTTGTTGCACTTGAGCTTAGATTTGTCGGTGCGGCACTCGGATGCTTGGTGATTGTCTTTTCCACACCTGAAGCAAAGATTACCAATTCCAAGAGATTTCAGATCTGGACGTTTTCGAGAGTGTGAGGAGTGACCCTGTTGCTGTCTGGAAGGTCGATTACCGGTTTGGAATTGAGATTTCCTTGCTTTATGTGAAACTTTATTCACATCGTCACATATATTGAAATTTGCATTACTTGAATGTGAACGTTTAGACAGTTCCCTGGATTCAATTTTTGATGCTTCGAGGGCAATTGCTCTGGTAAGGATTCCTTCAAAAGTAGTTTCAGTTGACTGTAGAATTTGTTCTCGTAGCCAGTCATCTCGCAAACCTCGAATAAACTGGGCTCTCAGGAAAACTTCGGCAATTGAAACTGTCTGGTCACATGAACACTTGACAGAAAATTCACACTCAGCAATATCACGTTGTAGGGAAGCCACGAATTCTGTTATTGATTGGTGTTCTTTTTGAAATACATTTAGAAAATAGTGTTGAGATACTACAACGTTCTTCTTAGGAATCAATAACTGCTTGAATGCTGTGATAAGCTCATCATAGTTGAGACTTTTCAATTGTTTCTCGGGGCCTAGAAAAGAATTAAGATTGTTATAATGATCACTGCCGATAGAGATGCACAGTAGCTGTCCAATCTTAGTTGAGTCTGTTAGGCCTTTCATGGTGTAATAGTTTTCAAAACGTTCTAGGTAACATGTAAATTTTTCTTTCTTTGGATCATAGTTTTCAAAAGGAGCCACATTTGAGTAGTTGACCCGAGGTATCTCAGTCTGTTGATCATTCTGTTTTAAGACAGTTTCTAATACTTCTTTAATAAACTTGTTCTGGTTTTCTTGCTGTTGTCTTTGTTGTTCTTGAAAGATGGTAAGGAATTGATTGAACTGATCTGCATTCATTTTGAATACAAAATAATTTGAACACAAATTCTGAAAAATTTAGTAATCTTACATGTAATTATTCTGTTTTTCCTTCGTCGCCAAATAATTGTTGTGACTTTGAATTAGAGTTCATAATAAGCACACATTTGAAGAAACTCTTTTATTGAAAATTGTTATGATTAACTATAATAAAGTAAAATGTAAACATTGAAAAAAGTTATCATCTGTCTTGACCTTATTTGAATTATTAACTAAATCATATGAAGTCAAGATAGACTAAAGGGTATGACAGCTCGTACTGTACAAGATTCACAAAAAACTGGTAAAAAGATTAGTAAATTCTTTGCCTCTGATAAATTTTTAACCAAGGAATGTTTATTTTGGTAATAAAGATGTAATCTTCTTTTATCCACTTGCTGTCATTAACATTGAACTAGTCTAAATTGTGTATAATATAAATACAATTGTGCTTTAATTCAAGAATTAAGCATGCAATCCCAACAAATTCCCCATATCTTTGCTATTGTACTCGTATAATTTATGTTCAATTCAATTATCCATTTTGTTTGGTAACTAACCTGAATCCAATCCTCATCTACAACGGCCACATTAGCAATTAAATAAAACCAACAATAAAGTCACCCGTTTATTTAATGTCCGAGAAATACTGCCAATAACGTTCATGTCACACTGAACTTACAGAAGATGCTACAGAATACTTGGCTTCCGTCTTCTTCTTCACCATTTCCTTTAATTTACGTATCCGTTCCAGTCCTTGCCGATACTGCTGCTTCAGTCGGTCTGTTTGTGTCCTCAGATCAGCTAAATGTTGAGATTTCTCTTCGTAGTCTTTGAGCAATGTCGGATACGCCAACAGCCCTGACTGTTGTTTGATCTTCACTGTACTCCTCTCCGTCTTGTGTTTCGTAGTTTTGATTTTATTCAGATTCTCCCTCCTCTGTAAAACAATTAGGTTAATTTATTTTTAATTCGGTACACATGCAACGTGTTTGGTGTTAGTAAGTGACACATAAGTGACAAAGTTTATCTAAAGAGTGAATCTTGACTGATTTACTTAGTCTTTCTACTTTAATTTAATGTGAGTTACCGAATTTAAATCCGAAGTGATCAGCTGTAACTTCATCCGTTCCTTCTCCATCTCGTCTTCTCTCCGTTTCAACTGGTCTTTAATCACGTTTAGATTGTCTTCCATCATGTCTATTTTGAGTTTTACCTCTCCAATCTCAATGTCTCTGTAAAATTAAGGAATAAAATAGGATCATATTTCCAAGAATTGTGTTGTTTTGAAAAGAATAATAATATTATTTAAAGCTTTTTTTGGACGGTTATAGTTCATTAACGATAGGGTAGATTTTAGATCTCGTCTTAGCATCAAAACAAAACTATAGTTCGGCCGCTTAGAAAGCGACCACCTCCAGCATTGGTTTAGCATTAGCTCGCAGGTCGTTTTCTAAGCGGCCGAACTATAGTTTGATCCTGATGAGAAAACAGTTGTGCTTTCAGAAATCAGAGACATTTTTTTTATAAAAAACAACATTTTATAATTTGAAACTGGACTCAGCTGTTCCTGATAATCATGCTTTTAATATTACTAGAGGCCGTCTCGTTGTCGAAAATTCGACCAAAAATATGTAATGTGCAGACTTCTCTATTTTCACCCCACACTGTAAATACAACATGTGATTGACATTTCTTCCATTTGTTTTGATTTTCTCTTTATATTTTGTTATTATTTCTTCACCAGCATGGCAACCCATAAGGCCCATTTTAATTTTTTTTTTTAATTTAAAATTAATTTGTTGTGCTTATTTTTGAGCCTATTTTAATTTATAAAGGGATTCTGCACATCTAGAGGAAAATATCTTTCTAACAGTATGCACAAATTTTCCCTGCGATGCACACGAGCTGAGAAAAAAGGTTTTAAAGAAACATGATTGCTTATTAATATATAGAAGATGTAGATGGTCCTGACTAATGTCCAGTAAATCTTAGTCAGTAACAAAGTTATACAAAACTTCCATTATACACCAACATTGGATGATTTACATTCAGCTTAAAAATTTACACAGAAAATGTGTCCTTGTCTCAAGTAAGTAATTACAATTTTTTAACTGTTTTAATGACTTGTAAATATTTAGTTTTAGTGACGTGAGTTATTCTGTAATCCCAGTATTGTACTGAGAAGCGATAGAGAATAAAGGTATTTTGATTTATTATTTGATTTGATTTAATCTCAAGTACTGTATTGCAAATCCTCATTGAACTTATTTGAACTCTGTTGAAAGTCCAACATATTTTCTAGAAATAAAGTGATCCATTATAATGTTCCTCTTTCACATATTTTTTACAAGAAAGTATATTAACGTACACAGAAAATCAGTACAAATAAAAGAATATTGTTTTATAACTTAGACAATTATTTGATACATTTGCGTTTACCGTTAAGAAAACACTGATGCTCACAGTAATCCTGCCCTGAACCAGTAATCTAACCACAAACCTCTCAGTTATTTTGTCCGTGTAATATTCTTTGAGGCTGGCGAGTTTTTCATAATCCATCAGTTTAAAGTCGCCTCCCGAGTCATCCATCTGTCCTTCTGCTCGCTTCATCTCTATTCTTCGTCCCAGTTTTATTTTGACCAACCGACATTCACTTAGCTGTTTCATCTGTTGCTCTTGACGGTTAAGAAGGTCTTCCAAAGCCTGCGGATGTGTAGAAACTTAATTTAAATTGATTTAATTTTTGAGATAACCACTACCATATTAAACATAATCCGTATGTTTAATCTATGCCACTATCGAGCTAGATGAATCCTTTCATCCATTTCTTATTACATAATTACTTGTTAACTACCTTAGTTAAAGAACAATTCTAGCTCATTAACTGGATTCCAAAAGACATCCAGACGAATAGGTGCCAGAGGTAACTACATTTAGCTGCTTTCTACATTCATAGGGAGCTTAAAATCGTTTTATTTAAAATCCAGCCAATGAAATAGGCTGGAAGCTGGACCTGGGAGTGCTACACATCCTGGGAGACAATTTTATCATTGTCTAATAATCTGTTTTTATTATTGTCGCCATAGACTGTTAGGTTCAATTTAATGGTCTGGTCAAGGAATTCAAACAGAAGACAGAACTGTAAACACAATAAATAAAAATAAATGTGAATAAGTATATCAATCTCACAAAATAAGATTCAAATAAGATTCAAAACAGTCAGTGCAGTGTGTATTATTTCAAAGCATAATCAGAATATTTTTTTGTAGCCTACTAATCCATTTATACAGTAATCTCAGATGTTACCTTGTCATGTTGAACCGTCCGGCCTGTTCGTGGATCTATTAGTTTTGCCGCAACTTCTCTCTTCATAGTCATTAGTTCCTCAAGAGACTGTTTCATTTCCGCATTCAACTCTTCATTCACTGTTCTCTGTGTCTCCCATTCTAAAAAATTAACAAAAAAACAACTCGCAATCAAAGTATTGTTTAATCTGCTTAATCACTACTGGGTCTGCATATATGTTTGATGTGGCGAGGGTGTTTGAGTTTAGTATGTTTATTACATTATTATGAAACGGAAATTTAGTTTAAATTGTGCAATGTAAAACTTTGTTTTTAACACGTACTCTTACGCTGGTTTTTATTTTATTTTTTAATTTATCCTACCTTGCTGCAGTTGTTTTAGGTTGGATAGTCAATATTCTACTGTTTAAGCAGTGATACATAAAACCACTCTCCATGTTACTGGATTTAATATACAAGGTGTTTCAGTAAAGCGTAGCGGGCTATACAGATTCAGATTCTACATGTAAAAGTAAGGCGAAAATGTTGAATAACCTTTTTTCGATTTCGGCTTAGTTTAGCCGTAATCCGCCGTTTTGTATTTTGTTGAAAATAATGAATAACTCAAAATCCCTTGTGAGTAAAAATTTAAAAACGTACGTTTTCAGGAAAAGCACTTTGCAAATTTTTTTCCCCTTTTTTCAAAACTTTTATTATTTTTTTTATTTCATTAACATTTGAAGTTTCATAAAATGTCCATGGTAACGCAATATGTTTGGTAGTTTCTTTTTAAAAGAGCATCTTTAGTGGAAAAACACAAAATCCTGTCACGACCATAACAGACGTTTAAATGAATATTAAAAATAGTTAATATTATTTTTATAACTATGTTTTGCTATAATCTAATTTACTTTTATGACCATTATACAATAAAAAGGTCACTGAGCTTTTGGTATATATGGTCTTTCTAGAAAAAAATGAAAAAGCTCAAAAAATTGAAAAAAAGCCAATAAAATCTTTTTAAGTTAGTATAACTCCGAAAAAACTTACCTGAGACCCGAAAAATCGTTATGTTTGTATAGAGGTGTGCTTCGTTTGTGTATAAAACATTGAAATATGACGATATTTTAATTTTTGAAATTTTTATGATAGAAATCATAAACGTGATGGTCAGGGACAAGCGGTACGGTCGTGAATTGTCTGGAATAATCTAAATCTTTCCAAACAATCCTTCAATTATCCTGTTAGTTATAATAAAAATATGTGTTTCAATTGCACTAAACTGTTCAATTTACAATTATATTAAAGTTATTGTCACGACCAAACACACTATAATCCATAAGGCTGGATTGGTCGTGAAAAAACCCGCGATGGTCGTGAAACTTTGGTCGTGAAATTACGAGTTATTTGGCTCTGTTCTGGCGGTAGCCCTGCACCTCATGTTCGAGGATACAAAGTGGACTTCTAGGTTAATCTAGCAATTGAAATATCTTATAAACAAAAATTAACACCATGTCTACTTCATCGAATGACTACGTACGGTCATGGACACACCAAAATTACAAAAAACACAATCTTTCCTTTATTAATCTTGTAATTCCTCCTTTCAACTCGAAACGACCGGCACTACAATCCTGACGTACACCCCGAACTAGTCTCTAAAACCAACTGACTCCATCGACGCCAGGCTTGCCACTGTCGTGCTCCAAAGTTGAAAATTTTCCCCAAATGGTCGTGACGCCAAATCGAGGGACAGACTTATTTTGTCATGGTAGTCAGTTTGTAATGACAATAAAATTATAATATGCTCCTTTTTTGAAGGTTTTATAACCATTGATGACATAAAAATATGGCTTTATATATTTTGGCATGAATAATTAGTCTAAAAACAGCGTGAAAGTTGGAAAATGTACCCTAGGGACACGTCATGGTCGTGAATTTCGAGACTTTAAAAATACGAAAAAAATACCTAGAACCTGTTTAAAACCAAATAAATGTGTGTAACATGTTGCCCCCGTCCCAAAAAATATTAAAACACATAATAATAAACTACAAATCCAGTATCTATGAAGTAAAAGGCCAGGGACATGAAAACGTACGTTTTTAAATTTTCACTCTTGTATAGATATTTTTATGAAACTTTGTATAAACCTTAAGTCAACCGACGGGTGTAAACATTCTCCAAAAATATCTTTGATCAGGCTCATCAAATTTCAAAATGGCGGTCATTTAAAATTTTGTGTTAATAGCTGGTTTTCATGGAATTTTACTTTTAAAATTTTAAATGGCCGCCATTTTGAAATTTGATGAGCCTGATCAAAGATATTTTTGGAGAATGTTTATATCTGTAGACTTAAAGTTTATACTAAGTTTAATAAAAATATCTCCAAGGGCTTTTGAGAAATTAATTATTTTCAAAAAAATATAAAATGGCGGACTACGGCTAAACTAAGCCGAAATAAAAAAAATGTTATTAGACATTTTCAACTTATTTTTGCATGTAGATTCTGATTCTGCATAGCCCGCTACGCTTTACTGAAACACCCTGTATATACAGGGTGATCAACTCAAGGAGGCCACCATTGGGATATCAGAAACGCTAAGAATTAGAGAAATCTTTAAATGGGGGACATTCCTTTATTTTTTGTGGCAGTTAAAAATATGATTTTGGTTTTACGAAATTCATTCCATAATGGCGGCCAGCTTTGAAATTTCTTATGGAACAACCTATATTTTATCATGTTTTCGGATGGGACATGCAATTTAAAAACCTTTTTATTCTTGACATTTTTTCGATAAACCCACTCGTTTAGGAATTACAGCCTATGGGAAAATGACTTCTGGTGTACATTTTACATACATTTTTATGTACATTTTTTTTTTTGGTAGCTCCTAAACAAGTAGGTTTATAGCAAAAATTTGAAGAGTAAATAAGTCAAATAAGTCTTAAAATAGCATCCACATTCCAAAAAGACCATAAAATTCGTTAAAAATATTAATTCTATTATTTCAAAAATGGCGGCCATTTTCCAAAATGGCCGCAAACTTGAAAAGTGGAAAACTGTGTATTTTATGGTCTTTATGGAATGTAGTTGGAGTTCCAAGACTTATTTTCTTCGCTAAAAACAAAATTTAAAACATTGGTTTGCATTGAATTGTTTTTGAAATTTGAAACAAAATTGTTGAAATGTACTTTTAGAAGTTTTTTTAAACGGTTGCAGTTTTTATTTATTCGAAGATACAAATATAACTTTTTTATATTTTACTATTCATTAAAGACTAATATCAAAAACAAAAAAAAATTGTAATAACTAAAAGTTTTGTTTATTTTTAGTAAAGTTTACTTATTGGGGTTTTGACAGACCAAACAGAGCTAGGAACAAGTCCAATATTCCATTCTGCCTGGCGGGGTATGGCCCTTGAGGGAACCATTCCGGCATTTGCCTGGAGTGAGGTAAGAAACCATACAAACTTACCTCGGAATGGCCGGCCTGATAATCAGACCTCATATAACAAGATACTAGATACTAAGTTACATAGTATTGACTTACAATGCTGGATAATACTGTACCGTACATAAAGATACTTAAAACTAGATTACATACTACACACTCATAGTACATATTAATAAGAACTTCTTCAATATCTTCATTGTTTTTCTCACTCCCCAGTTTGTGTTCTCTGCTTCCTCTTCTTCTTCCTCAATTCTTTATGTTCTTTAACTTCTGCTACTTCTTGCCTCCTTTGCTAGTTTTTGTTTGTTCCTTGAGTTCTCTGAGCCTTCTTCACACTGTGTAACTCATTCACCTTGTCTACCTTAAATCTTTTTTCGAAGCAACTTCTTTTTTCCTCAATGACCATTGAATCAGAATGTCCCATTTATCTTCTTTGGACAGTTTATGTACTTGAGACATCCTATTAGTCCATTGTATTAATTTCCTTAAAAGAAAACTGTCTCCTTATTATTTTGAATTGTTTGGATCTTATCTTGGTTTGGGATTTTCTTTTCATAAAGAGTTTTCCTCTGTTTATAATGATTTTCAAGCTATCAAACTGCACTAACTTTTGTGTTAATAATTGAATGATGAAATTAAATGTTTCCATGGAAACAACATTATTTACTGTAAATTTGTTTACATTGACAATGACCATGCTTACTTGTTGTGTGTTATATATATTATCATTGAGTATACACGTATACGAGGGGTCAGAAAGTGCTAATAGTTGTTACTGATTTTGGCAGTAGGTAGTTTGGGACACTGACGGTTAGGTCGCGGTAGTTGGCCAATAGTGCAGTGCGACACTAAGCACCTTTAGATTATTAATTTAGTATTAAAAATGCATCATAAAACGACAAAACTATGACCAAACAAATTTCATCAACAAAAACAAAATTTTACAACTTTGCAATAAACGCAATAATAAAAATCAACGAAAAAGACTTACCGACATGCCCGAGGTGGCCCGCAGATCGGGCCGCTGACGCTACTCTGCAACAGTAACAGTGCTGTTCAGGTAATGGTAGCCCCCATAGAGTGTCTACTCTACGTGTATACTCAATGATATTACAGTGGTTTATTTTCACTGTCAGTGTTGAAATGCTAATTTTCAGACATGAGTGGGAGGTGTACAAAACTATTAAACTTTTAAGTTTTCTCAAAGTCTACGAGTCAATCCAATCCAAAATATACAGGGTGTCTCAGACCCCCCGGCCGGATTCTATATCTCCAATATGAAAGTAAATGGAAACCTAATTGCAGCTGGAACCCCCTATTTTGACACCAAGGAATTCAGCTAAATTATTTTCAAAACCAAAAGAGCACCCTAAAGGGCAGATTTTGGGGGAAGGGGGTGTTTTTTGGGAAATTTTCAAACGTAAAGGGGGGTCATGTTATACCTCATTTTAAAGGTCCTTGAGTCCTGAGTTTTTTATTTTATTTTATTTTTTTTGTTTTGAAAAAGTTTTAAATTATTTTCATCCCTATTTACAGGGTGTTCAAAAACATACAAAAATAGACCTTTGAACTACTTTTCACTGCAAAGAGTTCGAAATTCCACCTCTTTGCAGTGAAAAGTAGTTCAAAGGTCAATTTTTTGTACGTTTTTGGACACTCTGTAAATAGGGATGAAAATAATTTAAAACTTTTCCCACTAAAATACTCAGTACTCAAGGACCTTTAAAATGAGGTATAAAACAACCCCCCTTTACATTTGAAAATTTCCCAAAAACCACCCCCACCCCCAAAATGTGCCATTTGAGGTGCTTTTTTGGTTTGAAAATAATTTAGCTGAATTCCTTTGGGTCAAAATAGGGGGTTCCAGCTGCAATTAGGTTTCCATTTGCTTTCATATTGGAGATATAGAAGCCAGACGGGTGGTCTGAGACACCCTGTATAGATTAAACTATAAAAATCAATAATATCCTTGAATTTTTCAGTGATAATAATTATGACATCAAAATATCATTTACTTTTAATTTACGAGATCAAATTCTGATTGAATCATTTTAGACTAATTTAAACAAAATCGTAAGATTCTGGGCCAGTTTTTGATTAAAACAACCAAGTAAAATTCCATACATTGCTGATGTATCTCCATCTGAAAATTTCACTTAGGATATTTTAGTTTTAATTGCTTTCAAGCAAAGTCGACAATATAAAATAATAAAGTGATGTGCAAAATGTGCATCAATGATTAAATTAAAGACATTAAGAGCCAAATGCCATCAACAGTAGAAAAAGGACCTGTAACTAAAAAATAATAGCATAATGATTCCTATAAGTTAAGTTTCTTAATATTTGAGGCTCTTTACCTGAATTGATTCTGGTCTTTTCTTCTGACATGCGTTGATTGCATTCGTGGAATTCCGCAAGTTTCCGCAGAAACCGTTGTTCTGCCTCCGTATCATCCCTTACATCCGTGAACAGGTGGTCCATCTGTAGGGATCGATGTGCAGAGAAACTTAAAATAGTCAACAATTAAAGACAACAATCTTCTCGCTTTAACTCACGATTTTCCACAAAAGAAGCTATTTGAATCCTGACAGACCTACAACCACTTGAACTGCTTTTCCTGAAATTAAGAAGTACTGTGGTATCCGTTACGCTTACTTTAAGTAACCTTCTTTGTAAAACCTCACAATCCTCCAAGATTAGGAGATTTACTCTTGTACAAGAAATGCTAACAACTTATCCACTTGTCCACCATCTTGCACTAACTAACTGATGAGAAACCAAGCAAAGTCAGAAGTAAGCTTTACAAACTACTTTCAAACCACCTTGAGGATAACAGAGGAAAATTGCTTCAAGAAGGAAACTTGGCAAAGGCTCTTAAAATAACTTAATTTGAGAGCTATTCTAATTACAGAATATCCTGATTCAACAAAATATAGCTTACCTTCTGTTTTCTGAAGTACTGGATTAGCTTGGATGTCAAGAAGAGAGTTCTCTTTCTCAAAGTTTGATGTTCAGTTCTTAACTTCATCAAGCTCTCGAACTGTTGTGCCTTTAAAGCATTTTCCTCTGCTTGTTTGATTTCTTCGGATCTATAAACAGTTGCAGAAACATTCCTTTAGCATAAATTCTGGAATTGCAAAATCATCTATGATCATTCTTAGATCTTCTATCATGTTATACTTATAAAATCTAATCAAATTCTTCATTCACTCAGTACAATCTTGGACAATGCACAAAGTACAAAGACTGGAGTGTCATCACAATAATAACTTAAGTAACTTAGCCCAATCTATAGCTAATAAGTTAACATAAGTTAATATCAGAAAAGACCTTATATGATTCAGCAATTTAAAAATATTACAAAATTCATATATGATAATATGATTGAAACAGAACAGATTACAGTATTTACCCCAGTTCTTATTTTTTACAAGATTAATTTTACAGTGTAAATTATAAATCTCTCTATGATTAGTTTTTAAAGAAAAAAGCTAATTTATCTTCTTACACATGACTTCCTAACTATACTCCGTTCACAAAATTTAGGCGGTTTGAGCTGAGGCGATTCCATCCCCTCCGCCTCACCTTAACTTTGAAACTACAGCCTACAACTGATCAGCTGATATATAGTAACATATTTTTTGTGGAATAAATGATTTTTGATTGATAGATGAAGCGAAAAAAAGTGGTGGGGGAACCCAGGAAACATTCCCCTTATACCGCCTAGATTTTGTGAACAGACTATAGTACTATAATTTGTGTATATTTACATTCACTAAACCCCAACCAAATGTCCTACTAATTATCTGAGCAAAGGGAATAACTTACAAACTTCAGTTTCTCACGATGAGAACTTTTTCTTTGGAAGACAACTCTAGAACGGACGATTTTTTATTACTATTCAAAATGATTATACCTACTCAAAAATAGAATAATAAATATGTTCAAACCTACGTAACAGTTATGGTTTCTTCTTCATCTCCCTGGTCTTCTTCTTCTTTTTCTTCATCTTCTTTATCTTCATCTTCTAAAAATAAAAGCCATGTTATTGCCAAACTTTTAAGTAAATAAATTTAACCATGGTGTTTAAGGAAGTATGTTTAATCTTACAGTTTAAAAATCCAAAAAACAATTTTGGAAACTTGAACGGTAAGAACTAAATCATCATCATGGATGGATAACTACACAGTAGTACTTTTACTAAAATATGAAAGAATAAAGATGAGTATATAGGATGGGTGAAGAGATTTGTTTAACTTTGTTCGTGATTAGGACCAGATGATCCTTTAGTCTGAACCATGTATTGAAAGCACAATGATATACCCTAACAAAATTATTGATAAACACATATAAATAAATGATCACGGATAGCTAAGCACAATTTAGAACCATCGTCAATCACAAATCATCAAAAAGTCAGTTGCGGTACAGTACTGCATTATGTAGTTTCAGATACTTCATCATAGTCAGTCCATAATTGGCCATCAAGTTATTTTCAAATACTTTTCAAAATTTTTTTTCAATAATTCCTTTTTACTTTCAAGTTTTAGTCCCATAGTGTTATTATGAACTAGGAGTATGGAAGGTGACTTATCTAAAATCAAGTCATTCTTCAAGTTGCTGATGGAAATTATACAAACCAATATCATCTTTTGAATATCAATAATACCAAAATCATAATGTAGTTATATAATATTTGGTATTACTTTACTACTGAAACTTTGTAACTGAGTGCTATATTTTATCTTATGCAAGTGAGCTTTAAAAGGCTTAAACTATATTTTTGGTTGTTGCCTTTCAGTGAAGAAATAATGGAAGTTTTATCCACTTTACAATGTGAGTTTATTGTAAAACAAACTGTAAATGAAAACTGATTGGTCTCAGGCAAAGAATTGTGAAGTTGATATACATAGAAGTGAAAAAAATTAATTTTTAAATTTACATTCCTCCACTCACCAATTTTGTTCTCTTCTGAAGCTGCTGTACTCCGAGTAGTTGTTGACTCCCTTTTTTCTATAATCTTCTTCTTTCTTCTTCGCAGTTTCTTTATCTCATTGCCATCAGTCGAGTCTTCATCTTCTCCTGTTAATAGATGTTTTTAAGCATTTCTATTGGAATTATACTTTTTTATTTAATACCATTCATATCATAGTATGGAAATAGAAATTGAATAGCTTAGTTATCACAACATCAAAGTACTGTAAACTTTTAAGAGTCGGCAGGAGTCAATAATTTTGCATTGTTGTTGACCGTCAGATGCCAGGCGAAACAGTGGTTGTCCGAGCACTGATCAGGAAAAAAATGCGTTCACGTTGAAGCATATTAATCATACACCGTAATCTTAATTACCAAGCATAAAATTGTATGTGATTCTTAAATATATTTTCTGTGTGAATTGCTTTTCGGATTTTTAAAATTTATGTTTTAGAGGTTGAAAAAATCACAGTTTTTGACAAAATGATTACAATTAAAATGAACAAAAAAATAGCAAAAAAATTCTGCCGTTATGGGCAGAAAATCCAAGATGGCCGGCAGACGTGCCGACTCTTAACGGGTTGATTAGGTTAGTTTTACGAATACTTCAACTATTAACGATATGTATGCAAATTACTACAAACTCATTACAGTTTCTTTACTATAGGAAAACTTTAAAAGTAATTCCTAATAATACTGTTTATTCAATGAAAAATTCTGAAATATTTCCATTGCAAAGATGCATATGATGATAAATTAATCTGTATGGTTGCCTTACCTTCTTTTACTTTTTCTATTTTAATTTTTCTTCTCCTTCTTGGTTTCTCAGTTTGTTGTTCATCTACATCTTCTTCTTTTCCAGCTTCTTCCAACGTTTCTTCATCTTCTACTTCTTCTTCCTCTTCAATCTCTTCCTCCTCCTCTACTTCCTCGTCTCCAACTTCCTCGACTTCTTTTTCATCCACTTCCTTTTCATCTGGCTCGTCTAATTCATTGACTTTCACTGAATCTGCTCTGAGCACAGAGACCAATCTTTTTTGTCTAACAACAACTTTCTCTCCTGCCTCGTTTACAATTTCCTCGTCATAGTTTTCAATCACATCCTCATATAAGGTCGCTTTTCGTGTAGACTTTCTCAATGGTATTTTTACTATTTTTGTTTTCTTTACCAAAACCAACTCCCCACTTTCATTCTCTTCTTCTGATTCATATTCCTCTTCTCTTTCTATGTAACTCAATCTTTTAATTTTCCTCTTTACAATTTTTTTTTCACCATTTTCATCTTCTATCTCCTCTTCATACTCTTCAAACTCATCTTCTTCTAATGTTTGTTCAAGTGTTTCTGCATGCTTGGGAACTTTGATGATTCTTTTTTTCATGACAGTTCTCACTTCCCCATCTTCCTCAATTTCTTCTTCATATTCCTCCTCTACCTCTTCTTCCTCTATATTAACTTTTGTTTTATTCTCTTCAAAATCTTCTTGTGTTGTCTTATTCCTGGGTACTTTTACAGTTCTCCTTTTGGTAACAGTTTTCAGCTCCCCGTCTTCTTCTATTTCTTCTTCATACTCCTCCTCTACTTCCTCAAAATCTCTATCTGAACAGATAAATAAAATTTTAAAATCATTTCCTGGTATGTAAAACGACTTTATTTGCATCTTTTAACAAAATAAGCTAAATACAATTAATAATGCAGTACAGTACTATTTTTCATGTCTATTTTGAAATTGACATTTATTCTAAACAATATATCATTTTAGAAAAATATTAATGTATATGAATTGTATGACAAAATATGAAATGTTCAAACAAACATTACTTTCTCCATTTATCATCAAAGAAATAACAACTTAATTAAAAAACCTTGCAACTATGACCATTTTATACAGCTTGTATAAAATCATATATTAGGATTATACCACTTGTACAATTTACTATAAATCGGGATACTATCCCAGCGCCTGCTCATACACTAAGTTTATATGAGAAAAAAATAATTTTGGGCCTACTGGAGTTAAGTTTTACGGTAAACTACCTGATTACAGAAAAAAGGATTATTTAAATTTTAAAAACTTTGAAGTGCTGTAATTTGGGACAATCAAGTAACTCAATTTTACTTATAAATAAATCGTTTAGTTACCTTGATCAGTTCCCATGCAATTACCATTTAAAATCCCGGCATTCTTTTGTAAACACCCTCAGGGTGATCAACTCAAGGAGGCCACTATTGGGATTTTGGAAAAGGTAAGAATTAGAGAAAAGTTTAAATGGAAGACATTCCTTTATTTTTTTTGGCAGTTAAAAATATGAATTCAGTTTTTCAAAATCTTCAATTATCAATTATTTAAGATGAGGACGCAACTATTTGCTTATTTTAACCCAAATATGAGTGTAGGATGAGTGGTGGCGAACTTGTAGTCTTGTTATAGTGACTAAGGCTGACAAGTTCCTTAGACAGACACAGCTGTTAATTAATAGCCCATACAGCCAATGGCAACTAAGGGACCTACAGTTTATAGTGGAATCTGAACCACTTTTTTTCCCAGTAATATTCAGCCGCTACTTTCCAATATGACAGCCTACTTTGCAATTTTTTATGGAATAGGCCTACCCTATATTTTATAATTTTCTCTGAAAGAACATGCAATTTTAAAACCTTTTTTATTCTTGACATTTCTTCTATAAAGCTACTCAACAGTTTTTAGGAGTTACAGCCTAAAGGAAAAAATTACTCCCGGTGTACATTTTGCATTGTGTAGCTCCTAAACGAGTAAGTTTGCGAAAATGCAAAGAGTAAATAAGTCTTAAAACTGCATCTACATTATGAATATGGTACATAAAATACACAGTTTCCCACTTAAGTTTGCTGCCATTTTTGAAATATGCAATCAATATTTTTTATGTATTTTATAGGAGTCTTTTTGGAATGTAGACTACATGCAATTTTAAGACTTATTTACTCTTCACATTCCCGCTCTAAACTTACTCCTTTTAGGTGCTAGGCTTACACGATACAAAATTTACACCGGAAGTATTGTTTATTGTATGTTCTGTATTCTTAAGATCCGTTTTTTTTTTCTTTGGAACAAAATGTTTTTAATTTTGATTTTATTTGACTTATGAATATATGTCAAGCTTCTTGCTCTGATAAGATGAAGATTTCCTGGATTTTGAAAGGGAACAAAAGTATTTCCACAAAAGTCTAGAAGCAGTTTACTGTTTAAAATAAGTTTGTAATAATTTACTCACCAGCTTCTTCTGAAGACAACTGTGCAGGTTCCAAAACACTTAGTGGTTGATCAAGCTCACTTTCTTTTCCATCCAAAACCTCCAGTGCCTGTGACTGTATTTCAACCTCCTCATCCAAGATCAGCTCATTTCCTCCAACTTTCGAAGATTTTGATTTTGTTGATCCTACGTCCTTTGAAGATTTTGATTTTGTTGATCCTACATCCTTTAAAGATTTTAAGGATTCTGCATCATGTACAATAGACATCTTTTTTGATCCAGATTCTTTAATTATAGAAGATCTCCTAGTTTCAAGTTTTGAGAGTGAAGGTCTCTTCTCTTCAACAGTACCATCCTTTGTCAAGGTTTTAGCAGGAGCATCTCCTTCCTGACTCGTGTCGTCCATTCTTAATATTTTTTTAATGTTTCAATTCTTTTTTTATATCTACAAAGTGCCAATTTACATTTATAT
Source organism: Macrosteles quadrilineatus (assembly GCF_028750875.1). NCBI lineage: Eukaryota > Metazoa > Arthropoda > Insecta > Hemiptera > Cicadellidae > Macrosteles > Macrosteles quadrilineatus. Next base: position 115,020,969 of record NW_026542602.1, on the reverse strand, counting down.
ACTGTAGGTATGGTTGGTATAATTTAATACCAAACTATTGTTAGTCCAACCATTTATTTATAATGTTATCAAACCTACACTTTGTTTTTTATATCCCACCTTCACATCCTAGGACGCTAGGTCTTGAACTGTTTTACACATTACTTCAGGCTAGTCCTAGAGGGTCACAGCATTATCACATATGAATAAAATCCATTGGGTTGCGGGATTTGATTCCGGGACCTAAGGCTCTGAAGCCCTGTGTTACCAATAGCCTAGCTCGCTCCCCGATCAAACCTACATTTATTGTTAACATAAATTATCATCAATAGAGTCTCGAATACTTGAATTACAATTTTAGTGCCACATTGGTCCCATTTTAGTACAGATAAGTGTTATAGAAAATTATAGGTATGAATTCATACCACTTTGAATATGGGTACTTTGCATTTAGCATCATAGGGAGCGAGCTATGGCATAAAGTACTTCCTTACATACTTTAATAATTTATGAGTTATTAGAAAGTCTATATAAAGTGGTCTAAAATAAGTTAGTGTTGACTAGAAATAAAAAAATAAAATATCACCTGCCTACACCTTAAGTGAAGATATTGATAAGTACGTAGCACTGCAACTTAAAAGCAACACTCAACATACCTTGAATTTCATGAATTGAAATTATCCTTATGGATCTAACATCTACAAGCACAGGAGGTGGATTAATATTTTCAGCAAATCTTACTAGTACCCATCTTACACTGTTTATACTTTCAATTTGAAATTCAATATTCAAATAAAATGTACTTAGCAAAATAAACAAAGACTTAATATTATGTAGAAGTAAACATATATCACAATCACATGTTGCTAAATCTTCCTGAGTCAATAAGCTGTAAACAGTTGCTTAGCAACAGTTTACAGAGTATTAGTTGTAGAGTTACTGTTACTGTGTCATTGACTAGGTACTGACGGTACTGTTATAGCGGATGGAAAATAACTATTTCTAAAAAAATGTACTCCATTTAAAATGCATTGTGATTGGAAAAAAGGTCATCTTTGTTTAAATTAAACATTCGTGATTACAAAGTATTGTCATTTTTATTCTATTTTTAATTATTCTCTTGATCAGAGTGCATGAAATTTGTTTACTAATCTACAAATTTAGATAGAAAAATCTGTACATCACATATTTTTGGTTGAGTTTTCGACCACTGGACAACCTCTAGTTCATCTAAATTTGTACAGTCGGGACCACGAGAGTCTGCAGTTGGCGGCAGCCAATCACAAGACAAGGCTAGTATGACGTTGCCATATCACCTGTTGACGACACTAATCAAAATACTAAACAATATTTTCAAATCAGCTGGTATTATTAGATTTGGCAACACCGCACTGTCCTCCCATTGCCTCCTTCAAAGTCACGTGGTAAACAGGCTCCTCCCTCAACTGCAGACTTTCGTGGGACTGTAGATTAGTAAACAAACTTCATGCACTTACAATACATGTTTAATGTAAACAAAGCTGACGTTTTTCAATCCCAATGCATTTTAAATGGAAAATACTTTATGTTATTTCTCATTTTCTGGTAGATTTGGACATAATCTGGTATTTTTCCCGACCCCCTGGGACCAAGTTCTTTAATTTGAGCTCTCTTTCATCATCTTGCGAGCTGTCAAACTTTCACAATTTTGATTTAAAAAAATCTCTTACAGAATTAATAATATAGATAATTCCTCGGCTGCAGCAAAACCTTCAGACTAAGCGAATTGCCATTTGGATAGTTTCATTTTCGCTCAAATATTTCTCTAAAAATGTCATATTTATTTCTGTTTTAAATCAAATTAGGTTTGGTGGTACAGGGGAGGTAATAAAGTCTAGTGTGCTTTAGTAAAAATGTCAATAGATTAGTATAAAATGAAAAAAAAATACCAAATTTGATCAAAATGTGTCTGTTAAGAAGCAAACTACAACAGTTTATACTCTCCATAAAAATAACGTAGGAGTTTTTTATTTTCAGTTTTTTTTTCACTTTTATCCATAACTATTTAGCACAGCGCTTGAATATACTTAATTATTTGTATTTTGAACTGTACGAAATATTTTTCAATTAAACTGCAAAGTAGTTTTTTTTTGTTTTGAGGGTCAAAAATGGGAAAACCCCATTTTCACCCCGTTCCCATGGTCTGATTTTGATGGTTAGAATGAGTTCAAGTGTATTAAGCCTGACACGTCCATGCCAAATTTAGCAGAATCGGACCAAAATTACTCAAGTTGTCGCTTCCACAGACACAGACACATACACACACACATATGTATAAAGCCTATATCCAAAATTTAAGGATACGGTTCAATCCAAAGCTGAGTCGAATCAAGTTAAATCATCAAGTGAGCTGTTTTAACACAACAGGGCAAAGGCTTAATCAAAGTAAAGTCGTACATGATAATGGAAGTCTAAAACAATTTCATATACTTCACTGAGCAACAAAGGTTTTCGAACAAGTAAGTCTAAGTAGTCTTTCTAAAGAGTCTTACGGATTGATTAATTGATTGATTCTGTAGGGACCTTGTCCTGTTGCACGTCAGCCACTGATGGGCTTTTTGCGCTCCCCACATGGTACTTCAGAGTCCGTCAAACCTGAGTTGCTTAATGAACTCCAGCATCCTGTCAATGAGCTCCTCCTGAGGAAGGTGTCTGCCCCTTGTCATTGCACCAAGAGTACTGTCCCTTACCTCATTCAGAGCTGTGCAGTCGTAGAGTAGGTGATCAGCAGTCTCCTCTGATTGCCCACATTTCCTACACGCAGTGTCAACATTGTGGATCCTCAAGCGATGCAGGTGTAATTTCAGAAAGCCATGTCCAGTGACCATTCCTGTGATCTGTCTGAGTCGCCTCCTGTCCAAGCGTAGGGCATTGGAGGCGACCGTCTGGGAAGGGGAGAAGAGGGTGAGCTTACTTACCCTATGGTGCTGAAGCCTAACCCATCTTTTCCTGTGTTCCTCCTGAGCCCATGCCATGACTGAGTGACATGCATGCCCACGAGAGATTCCACAGAAAGGCTGTGGTCCCACGAAGTCTGAGGCTGACGTGACATTTGCTAGCCTGTCAGCCACCTCATTCCCTTCTATCCCTGAGTGCCCAGGAACCCAACAGAGCGTTACCTTGTTGCGCCTGCCCAGGTCACATACCGCAGAAAGGCAGTCCCAGACCACCTTAGAATTGAATTCATAGGAGTCAAGCGCTTTGAGCGCAGCCTGGCTGTCTGTAAAAATGGAAATGTTGATGTCCCTGAAGCCTAGCCTCAGGTTTTCCCTAGCACATACCATAATCGCAGTCATTTCGGCCTGGAACACAGTTGGGTGAGTGCCCATAGGAAGACAAATGTCCACCCTGTTCTGCACTCCATGAATTCCAGCCCCAGTCCCACTTCTTACCTTTGAACCATCAGTATACCATTCAAGGTCGCCTTGTGGAAGAGGATTCCCACCGGACATCCACTCATCCCTGGACGGAAGGAGGACAGTGAATGGTCTGGCGAAGAAGAATCGAGTCGGCATGTGATCCGAGGGCATGTCCATTACCTCCCCTCTTACCTGCTGAGTGATCCGAGAGTGACCTCGGGATCCTCCAACATCCAACCAAAGGTTTTCACACTGGAGTCTGTAGGCAGTCCTCCTCGCAGTGACCTTGACATGCAGGTCAATCGGAGTGAGGTTGAGAAGGCAGTCCAGTGAGGCTCCCGGACAGCTGCTCATTGCGCCCGTGATGATGAGACAGGCGAGTCTTTGGACGGCAGCCAGATCTCTCACCACCGACACTGAGTCCATCTTGGGCCACCACACGAGTGAGCCGTATGTCATGGCGGGCCTTACCACGGAGACAAATAGCCAGTGCATGAGCACCGGCTTGAGCCCCCAGGTTCCTCCCACCATCCGTCTGCAGGCCATGAGTGACCACTTACCTCGATCAATGACCTTTTGGAGTTGTGGCCCCCATTGCAGCTTTCGGTCCAATACCACCCCCAGGTACTTTACCTGATTCTGCATCTCAAGCACTGTGTCTTGTAGTCTCAGAGGTCCTATGCCATTTAGATCGCGCCTCCTCGTGAAGGGGATAACCGCCCCTTTGGAGGGGTTGATAGAAAGGCCCACCTCTGTGCACCATTGTCCAACTGACCTCAAGGCTGTGTTCATGAGGTCGGAGACCGTGTTATTGAATTTACCCATAACTAGTATCACAATGTCGTCCGCGTATCCTTGAACGAATACACCACTATCACTGAGAGATCTAATTAAGTCGTCCACAACAAGGTTCCAGAGAAGAGGAGAGAGTACACCCCCCTGTGGACACCCTCGTGTGGTCCTGGCCTCCAGAACCTCATTGTGAGAAGAGAGTCTTACCTTCCTCCTCTTAAGTAGAGACTCTACCCACCTGCACACCACCTCATGGGAGTCTTACGGATTGCTCAATTCTAGATCAAGATGCCATTTGTCATTTGGATACAAATTAATGAGGCTATCTAACAAAAGATGGACATTAGATAGTAACAAAACCAGGGTTTGAATGGTCTCCTGAAAAAATCAAAAAAAATTATACAATAAAAGTTGCTGCGTAAATTGTCTATTGTTAAATACAAACTTTAAAAAATCGGACAAAAAACTTTTAAAATTCAAAAATTACGAGTTAGTTAAAAACCAGTAAGAAAGGAATAACAAAGGTAATTGATTAATCTTAACATATTAATACTAATAAACAATTTATTTAATAACACAATACTTTTGGTGTCTTAAAATGGTAGATACATTAAGATTGGACAGTACAAATGTGTAATGGCACTTCATGTGGTATATACAGTGCTTATATACATGATTGAGAGTAGATAAACAATAACAGTTGTTTGTTCCAATAACAAGAGCTTTCAAATAAACAACAAAAAAGTATAAAGATACCATTCCACTGATAATAAATAACAACAGTATGAAATTACAACCACATGTGTTGATCATAAAGATGTGATTTTTATAATTTAATTGAACAAAATTATTAAATGAGTATTTTTCACATGTTTTAATGAAATAGTTACTGTACTGATACCGTTTTTAGGTTAGATACAACTTTTTTTCATTTTTACCTCAATTTGTCTAACTGTTAAGTTAATTTCTTAATCTTTTTTCAAAATGTTACTAACTTTGTTAATTGTTACTAACATTACTAATAATGTTTGAGAAAAATTTACCAGGATTTTTTGGTAAAGAAACTTAAATAGATACATAACATACATACATCTATTCACATATATCTTACAATATAATGATACTTAGTAGAAAAATTCATATGATTTACAAATGGAAAATGTGGTAACACAGTATTATGGAAAGAAAATTACCATGAGATAAATAATTCACATTATTAAATTAAATACCCCCGCCGCAGCAAACCTGCCGTCTAAGCGAATTTCCATTTGGCTGAATTGATTTTCAATCGATCTATTTAAATAACATTAGGTTTAACGAGTACCTAGGTTTGCTGCTACAAGGAAACTAATAAAGTGTGTATTTTAAGTAAAATAATTATTGCTTAGTAGAAAATGAATACATTTGCCAAGTTTGATAAAAAGATATCCATAAACAAGCAAACTACAACATTTTAAAATATTCTCCATAAGAATAACATGGGAATTTTAAATTTACAATTTTTTTAGTTTTCTCCGTAACCAATAACCGTACAAAAACACTTTGATATACTGAATTGTTTGTTTTTTTAAGCTCTTTAAGAAGGTTTAGAGAAAAATCGGGAAATTTTGTGTTTTGAGGGTCAAAAGTGAGAAAAACCAATTTTTACCCCATAAAACCCCCCATAAAACCCTGTTCCCATGGTCCGATCATGCTGGATCGCGAACTCATTCAAGTTTATCCCGCCTTACACCTTCAAACCAAATTTCATCAAAATCGGATAAAAATTACTCAAGTTATCGTGTTCACGGACACATATATATATAAATCTATATATATATATATATATATCTATATATATATACATATGTAAAAATTTGAACGAATGGTGTTTTTGGCCTCTGGGGACATCAAAATGAAAAAGTAAATCGGTCCCGGGCCTAAGTCTTACCATGAGACCTACGGTAATAGCTACTTCCCTATAGGGAAATTCGCTAAAAGAAGTATAGCCTATGAGTTTAATTGATTTATTATGTATTCAAAGGTATATTTTCAGGAAGGTAATAAAAGAAACCCAAAGTTATAAGCTAAATACAGGTTCATTATTCTTTACCGGTATATTTAACTTCATAGATATAACATTTTATTGCCATCTAATTGGACTCCACTTCTCCATGTTTCCTCTTGTTGTATCAAATGTTAAACTTGTGGACAATACATCATTGCATGATGAATCAGTTAGTTAAAAAGACATATAATAAGAAAACATTTTTGAAAACAATAACAGTATTGAAATTAAATAACAATTAATAGATATAACAATAAATTAAATTTCACCAAGATCATTTGTTTGATTTTCAATAACAACCTTACAATAAATCGTTCATGTTTATAGGAAAAAAGTAAAGAACAGGAAGATATACAAAATAATATAAACATGTGTACAATAATTTGCAATAAAATAATCTCATAAGTTCTACCAACAAAGATATTATGATAAAACAATAACTTCTTATACTATACTAAAATTAATCTCTTCTTTTATAATTGACAGTCCCTTTCGATTGCACGAATAAACCTAACTTAAGTACATTTAAAGCAGTCGGTGCTACCTATAAGCAGTCCATTCTACCAACCTAAGCTTCTAGTGGAAAATAACTAACCCTGATGTATATTTAATAGTCTTATCCCTAGCAGTCATGATAATAGACAAGAAACGTCAAAATGTTATAAAATCTTTGTATACCTAAAACTGTGTTGTTTTTTAAATTCATAAGTTTATAACAGATTTTTATAATACGAGTTTAAAGTAAAAAAAATAAATTACCATATAGTTTAACATATGATAACAATTTTAATTTATAAATATACATATTTTAAAATACATGCATAGTTTAAATACTTATAAAGTTTATATTACACAGAATTTAAATTAGTAAAATTCTCTACTAATAGATTATTATTCTAGGTACAATTTAAGTGACTTAGCAATTCACGTAAGACTACTTTACAACCTTAACAACATAGTTGGCTTTACAGTTTACCATTATGCTCGCATTTCATCATTTCCAGGTGAAAAATACTATACACTTAAAACACTTTAAAGTGCTATATAAAATACAAGTATTTACTTCACTTAGAGAGGAAGATAAATTTTCATCTATCCTGAATAACACAGTTTAGACTACAAAAATAAAGTTCTAACGGAGACGGTTACAAACTACTGACTAGGATGGCTCGCTACTATCTCAGGAACTCGAGTGGAACGAAACACTTTTTGGGCGCGGCCGCGGTGTCTTGACACATGTGCGCGCGCCAACCTGTACACACAAAACACAACACTAGTAGTCATACAAGAAAAATTAGCAGGAAGTACCAATACATTTGATCAAACTGACGAATTTTGTTAAAGAAACAATCGTTACCACAATCATTATTAATGCACGTGATTGGAACTTGAGATATTATTGGGAAGTGATAAAAGTCCATCACAATTGTTAGTAAAACGTTTTGGGGTTTGGAATCTGAGAAAGTACCTAAAACATGAAAGATCATTACATAAACTCAGACAATGCTGGAATATCAACAACCATACAGGGACTGAATACTAGCATACTAGTAAAAAAATCCTGACAGTAAACAACAATTAGTAAAAATATATGGTAGGCAAAACACAACGGACACGTTTGCACACACATATTTCTTATTGTTTTTCAATCTTTACAGATTACTGACAATGTCATGTAACAGGTAAACTTACAGCTGAGTCAATATACAGTAGACCCCCTCTTAACCGACCTCGTATTAACTGATAATCGGATTATCCGCCTTCGATCGTAAAATAATACAGTTTGTTTTAACCGTCCTTCCTTTGAGAGCAGTTCGGTTTAACCGCCGCTTTTTAGGAATCTCGGCATTTCCGCTCCCACCCTGGGCGATGAGAACTGAACCATACGCTTATCTCCACAGGATATGACTAAGAATAAGTTATTTTGTATTGATCACACAAAATCCAGAATATTGTCAGTTTGTTATCTTTGCAGAAAATTTATAACATTGTAAAGTGCGTTACGATTTTGAGAACTGATTGTCTTATCGCTGGAGTAAACAAACAACACAACTTGTAGGGAGGGCAGGGAAGGGGGGTTAACTCAAAGGTCAAGATAGTTTTTGTGCCTCGAGCCTCCAGTGAGAGGCTATAAATAAACATCCTGTCTTGTAACAAAATGGTTGCTTGTATCTTTAATTTCGGCAAAAGGTTCTGTACTGTATGGATTTGGAAAGCATCAATTAATACATTACAGTACTAAAGTTATTAAAATAGGAATTTTTATTGACTCTTGCTTATTACTATAATATATTCCACTGAAAGTAGGCCTATTTGGCTTAACCGTGTTGTGTGTTTATTTGGGACTTTTCTATCAATACAAAAAAGGAGATAAGAGTAGTTTATTTTATAAATAATGCAAGTATGACTTCAAAATAATGATTATATAATTCCAAATGAATAGCACTTCATTATGTTATGATTTTCATTTTAGGGATTGCCCGTTTTAACCGACCTTTTGAGTTATACGACCTAGGTCCGGTCACATTAGGGTCGGTTAAAAGGGGGTCTACTGTAGTTACAATTTTATAACTAAACAAAAAGAAACATACTAATATTGTGATTCTCCTACTTGCACACCTGAGGACGGAATCAGATTCCTGAATGTTGTGAAAACCTTTTTTTCCTAATGGGGATTGGAAATGTTTGCAATGATCCCTAAAATATTATAAACTTGCCATGAACTTTAAACAAAGAGCTCTTAATTGAATTGCCTAAAAAAAAAATTTTCCCACAGTTCAACCACAGGAGAAATTAATTAGAGAATTTACCCAGCAAAGTAACCAACCTGTTCTCAGGTGATGTTAAAGACAGGTCCGATCCTCAGGTAGAACCTACGCAGGACCGAGCGCAGTTCTGGCTTTAGGTCGAAACACATCAGTTCACACAACAGGGCGTAGTAGCTGGATGCGTGAGCGGCAAACTGAAACAAAGAAACACGTCAGTTCACACAACAGTGTGTTGTTAAACAAGAAGTTAAAAAAAGTGTTCAAGTTTAATTCAACTGTTACAATACCTTTAACAAATAAAAGTCCAGAAAAAGTTGAACAAAAACAAACTTCAGAATTTCAACTTGTTACGAACATTTGTGGTTATTGGAGCCCGTAATTGTGAGGTCAAAACTTAAACAGGCCTAGATCTACTGCATTTGTGATTGAAAATTTGGTAGCTAGAAGAAAAGAAATGCAAATTGACTTTTAAATATATTTAAAATTGAATTTTTCAGTAAACTTCCTTGTAATAGGGTTCTTTAGCAAAAATAGGGGGTGGAAGAGTGACGGTAAAACTAATGAAACAATTTGGTAGAATCATAAATTTTTAATTTAAATGCGATTTGGTCTCTCACCATAAAATATCTCATGATTTTATCAGACTTTTTTTTAGACAATACTAATAGGGTTAAATTTAACTTAGTAGAGGTAAGTAACCACCTCATCCAAATTCAAGGAAAAGGGTAAAAACTACGTTTAATCATCAAATAGGTTTTAAAAATTAATTAATTAGGTTTACAGTATAGGAGATGTAGTTTTTGATCAAACTATGAATTATGATCAACTGTAGAAACTATCTATTTTTCTTTGCACGATTTGTTTCAGAATAATATGAACCAATTAGCTCCACTTTATTTTTGTCAAATGTGATGTTTTGATCTGATCAATAATATTTACTTACTGAATACTGAATAAAATTTTTTATATATTTATTTTGTGATGGACTTGGTGGTCTTTACTCACTCTGTCGTCAGACATTTTCATTATCCTGGTGAGGATGAGCAGCAAGATGCAAGTCCAAGCTTCTCTGTGAGCCTCTGATTGTAGTCCTAGGAAATACTCCAGAGCCTGGACAACCAATGGAACACTGTCAATTCTGTCATTTCATTTTGTTTACTATAAGTATAATTATCAACGATGGTCAGAGTCAACCTACAAGACAATGTCAATGATTGTCAAACACATTGCATTAAATAATTTAGTTTTATTTGATCATGCAATAATTGATTTAAAGAGCTAGGGCAGTTAAAAGGAAAGTTAGATAACATTAAATTAAATTTAAACAACTCTACATAACATTAACAAATCAGAGCTGGGATTAGAGTCTAACACTTGAAAGAAATGAGAAGACATGAAATAATGTAGATGAAGTATGGAAGAGATCAAGAGATAAAAAATAATTTTGATATTTGGCAAGGAATTAACAGTTATAAATAACCAAGAGGAGACAAAAGAAGTGAGCTGTTTAGTGTTTAGAGATAAAAAGTAGCAGAGGTAAAAGGTGTTAAAGGTACAAAGGTCCATTAGGTAAATAGTTATTTGTGCAACTAGTGAGAAAAGTGAGCAATTGACTCACTCGAGGGAAATCCTTACTCACGAGCCGTAGGCAAGTGAGGAATGGTTTCTCGAGTGAGGCAATTGTACTTTGAACTCGAGTTGCACATTATAATTTTCCTACAGTTACCATAAAACAAATAAATTGGTGAAGAAACATAACCAATTTTTACACAGAAGTGAACTTTTAATATAACATTTAACGTGAAGTGACAAATACAACAGTACAACAGCTGACCAGCTGATTTACAGCCAACGTATGCTGCCAACGTATTTCGCGCGCATACGACGTTGCCTGCATGTTACGCGCTCACTATTTCGTGCCTTCACGTTGCAAATCTGGAGTAACATTGTCTCACTGATGAGCGAATTGGCCACTTTGCTTTCTCAAATCAGTGAGAGAACATGTACATTGTTAGGTAACTGTAGGAAAAAATCTATATTTAAAAAGAAATAAATACTAAATTAATTTGAAAGAGTGTGTAACACATTAAAGAAGAACTATAGTAAAAATATAATTTACAAAAATAAGCTGTACCGTCCAACAGAAATAATTAAAATAATAGCAGCCAATCACACAACAATTGAGTTTATAAACCAGAATATCACAATTTGGATAATAGATTGATAAGTGAACATAGGAATTTAAAGGTATTTTAGGGCACAGCTCTTTGGTAAAATCGTTAAGTCAACTTTTAACATGAAAAATGAGTTTACCGAATTTCAGTCTTCTAGTTAGCCGGGAAGTAGGGGAATCAGTGATGTAAGAGTGAGTGACTGCTTCGACTTTAATATGCATTAGGGGTCTGCGGTGCACCGAAAAAGTCGGTACGGTACGGTACAAGCTTAATTACCGTCATCGGTTCGGTACAGCATTTTACACGGTACAAATTCGGTTCGGTACAGCCTTATTATAATAATAAATTACTTTCAGTTTACTATCGTAGTCAACAACAGTTGGTTCCGAGCACATAAAAGTCTTATCAGATGTTTGTTTACGATCTTCATAATTTATTACTAGGGTGATGATGCAATAAAAACCCCATTAGCAGTCCCAAATCCATTAACATTTTATCACGACAATAATTTTTGTATTCAAGTACTTCCAAGAACTGCTGAGTTTTATCACTTTTATTTCTTTACGACTTTCTTCAATTCTTTTTTATCATAAAAATAATAGTTTTATGATGACTGTTAAGTGTTATCTCTAACTCAATCAGTATTTTCATCGATATTCAATTTGCCGCTGGCCATTGCCTACTGCCATAAAACTGTTTATGGCTACATATTAAACATGTAACTAATCTACAATCTTATTTTATAAGTTAAAATATTTGTTATGGATATTTTACCTTTCTATTGACAACCACAAGCATAGTTGTTGTTGTTTGCATAATTTTTGTTTTCGTTATTCAAGCCTACTCGGTCTCAAATTATGTCATTATGTACATGTTCTGTATCGTGTCTTATATTGTTAGATGTGGCTGTTTAAGACTTAAAATGTTTTTTAGTTTCCTGTATTTTTGTGTTGTGTTGAAGGTACTTTATCCAATCTAAATCTTATGAACTAGATAGTGATTTTGCTACCCTCATTGTAACCTAATCAATTTATATATAGGCCCCCCTAAATAATTAGGTCTAGGCCTGGGTCTTTTGATTCTTTGGAAGAGCTTTAAAATATACTAAGAAAATTGGATTGAGCCTAAGATAAACTAATGATTTATATGATTGATATTGTGGATGTTAACTTTGTAAATGAAAAGACAATAATCTTACTCTGTGATAATCCAAATTTTAGTTTCAGAAAAATTACTTTTCAAGAGTTGTATCCATCTTATAACTAGTTTCGAAGCTGATAAAAAAATATGCTCTTTGCCATTACTTCATCATAACCTCTAGTGAACAGCTGGCAACTACACTGTCATCGTACTGAATGCTTTTAGGCCTATATGTTTTTAAAAATTTTTAAAACAACTAGACATTGTGTTGGTTGGAAATAATTTACCAGTTGTGTGAAATTATCTTGTCAATAAATGTTTCAAACATGTTTGTTCCTAAAAACTCTTATCCTATTTTTAAAACCACTTTTATCATGGCTATTCAAAGTATCTCAGAGTAAAATAGGTAAAGCCTTTATCTTAACTGTGATTTTTCTTGACACAATCCTCGTAGTAGTAAAAGGTATTGTTTTAATAATGTGTGGTACAGTAATTGTTGTTAGAAAACCATGAATGTAGGATACTATCCATTTTCATAGTTATGTCAATGTATTAAAGTTAAAAATAATGGTTTGAATACAGTTCTGAGCAGAAAACCGCAAAAATACGGGTAGCCGCGTACCGTACCGATTTTGTACCGAGAACCGAGGTACAAAATATTGTACCGTACCGAACCGTACCGACCTTAAATTTTCTGTACCGCACACCCCTAATATGCATAGATGTTGATACCACATAATGAATCTCACTCACTTCTTTGCACACAGCAATGAGTCTTCCTTGCACTGCAGCCCAAGCGTTTCTTCTGTTCTCGTCTCCGGCCATCTTGAACAGAACTCTCAGCACACAAGCGAGACTCTGCACTTCTTGTTGTAGCAGATTAGGTTTGGCACTACCTTTAAAACCTGGATAAACGACACGTGTATAACCTTTGACCAGTTACAATTTTATACACAGGGTGTTTTTTAAAACAACCTAAATCATTAGAACCATGAGACACTGTAATAGGACAAAACAAGATCACAAGTTGGTACCGGTAGTCCTGTATACATTACTTCATTGCCGATCAGCTGATAGCCTATGTTTTGCTTTATTGTTGCCTACACAGTTTAAGTGTTAGAGGGAATGTATTTTAAATTAAACAAAATCTAATCTTGAAATTCAGAACTAAAATAATGTAACCCTATTTTTTGGGGGTCTTCCACACCAGTAATCAATATTTCAGGGTCGGCCCAAGAGCGTTAAAGCCAGAGATGAATTTAGGGTCAAACTCAGGGAGGGTCGTGCTTTTATTTTTGCAATTGGATTTTGACTAATTGATTGATGATTTACACTCTACGCAGAAGACCTCATTACATATTGACCTAGGAAGATGTTCATGATTTCCCTTTGCCCGCAGAATATGTTCTTGATTTTGCGCTGTAACCATAAAAGACGTTCACCTAGTCTGCAGAAGATGTCCACAAGTTTGCCGCTACCGCGGAAGTCGTTCATGAATTCGATATGGCCTCAAAAGATGTTCTAGATTTCTTTCACCTTAACCTTGGAATGTATTCACAATTTCACCAAGCCATAGAAGATGTTCTCAATTAAGTCATGACTGCGGAGACGTTCTTGATTTTGACATGTCAATTGAAGATGTTCTGATTTTGTTGTGACCGCAAAGTTTGTTCACAATTTCATCGCACTATGAAGGAGATCATGTAGAATAACATGTAAGCTGATCGTAGGATTTTAATTATTATTTGAAAACAAATCAATAGCATACTGTATTACTTTCCAAAGCACCGGATTTTGGTCTGAAACCTGAGAGCAAAATTGTTTAATCTTAACTTTCTTGTTACTTACAATAATATAATTGCAAAATCAGATGAAACTCACCAGCTTTCCACAGTATGTTTCGTTGTTCATGGTTGGAGTTGAACTCCTTGGCAAACCGATGACTCTGCATGAGACAGTCTGTTAGTTGCAGCAGATGAGTGGAGCTGAGGTTGCCATACATGCCTTGCTCTTCTCTCTGTTGCTCTGACAAGCTAGCGTCCTCCCAGTCTAGGACGTCAGCCTATACAACAACAAGCAAATCTGATACTTTGAAAGATGCTATGATCTTTAGTGGACCTTGATTAAAAACAGCCACACAAGAGGATCCAGAAACACCCTCTGTGGGAAGTTTATCTCAACTAAGTTGATCTTTATTCCAAATCTGGCAACAACTTTAATATAGGAAAGGAATGCCTGATATTATCCATAGTCAAATGTAATAATCACATTTTTTGGACACAATATGAGTTTATACCTGAGCCAAAGCCAGATTCTCCTGGTCCTCTTTCCTGGATGTGGCTGGGTAGAAGATGATGTTGTCTATGGTCTGTATCAGCTCCAACTGCACCACACACTTTATCAGCAGTCCGGTGAACATTGACCCCATCTGTCAACAAGAGTTTACTGATCTGAGGACTTCTCCATCATTGTTCTTGCATAAAATGCTGTGTTTTAAGGTCGATTCACACATATCAGTCTAGTTATAGTTCTGTTACAGTTTTTCAGCTAGTCTTCCATCACTAATATTTACGGAGATGTTACAGTCAAGAATTTTAAATTAAAACACAATATTCTATCAAATTAAATTTTCATAGTCAATCTTGTTGATTGTTACAAACAGTACTCAAAATATAAACACAATTATTTAAATAACAAAACCACTATTTTCTAACCTCAAACACAACCGCCAGGCGTCCGAACAATCCAAAAATATCGGTGGAAAGAAATCTGAAATCGACTGATGGACGCCGGCAGAGCAACTGACAGACCTGTGGCGGATGAGTGTAGATAGCACAATGGAGAACCCATTAAAGAATATTTTTGTTGACTGTGACATGACTGATGTGACTGACCTGTGACGTGCCGTAACTGATATGTGTGAATCAACCTTTTTAGTCTCATGAAACAAATTTACTCACACTTGATTGACCCAATTTGAGCTTCTAAGAGACCACTACAGTATAGTGATCCGCGGATGTATCAACAATTAGTTACAGCAGAAAATGCTAATTTAGACTTAGGCTATCAACATATTTATATATTAATATACTTCACTTTCAACATTTTTTGTGTTTTTATTTTTAGTAGTTGTATAGAAGTATTTCATATTATGTATCAATATCATATAACATCTCCAAAATATAAAGTCTTGAGTAGAGATGGGCCGATTCCTGAATTGGTCGATTCCGATACCGATTCCGATTCTACAACTTTGGTTTCGATTCTCGATTCCGCACTCGATACCGATACCTGTTAAAAATTCATTTAATAACACATATAACTTATGATATAACTTTATTTAATCTTTATACAATAAGATAGGCCTAACTGATTGTATTGATTAAGGTTACATAGATTAGGTTAGCCAATAAGGAAAATAAGATAGGGCTATTTCAAGAAGACATGAATTTTAACATCTATAATATTAAAACGAAACAGTGTTTTTTTATTTCACGATTCTGAATCAACCACTTGACGGATTTTCATGATTTTTGTGTTGAAAGAAAGATAATTTTGAGAACTAGGGAATGTCGAAGCCATAATTTTAGTTTAGGGTCCCAGTTTTTTAGAAATTAAGTTTTAATTTTTTTAAAGTCTAGCAGCCGACGCTAAGATTCTAAACTAGCTTTTGGCATAAAATAATTTGCTTAACATAACAGCTGTAAACATTCAGCTTTTGTGTCACAAATTCAGCATTTGGATAAAAATGTAAAGACATACTTAGGGTTAACTTATTTATACTATGTGTAATGCTAATCATTGAAACGTTCAATTCTTCTGTAAGAGGATGACAGATTAATTAAATTATACATAGTAAAATACTAGGATGTTCAAATTATTTTTTAAAGCAATCTTTGTAATCTTCGATTTGTTTTAGAGCAATATAATTTGTTTTAACTAACAGCTGGTTAAATATAAACTATGGAACTATGAGGTTATTTTTTACTCTTATTTTGTCAGTGATTATAGGAAATAAGTAAGATTAGTAGAGATAATTAGACCACAGTTTAAACCACAGTTTTAACCAAAATTAATTAAACCACAGTACAAATCGAGGCTCTGTACACGAGTCTTAATAAAAAAGGATAAATGCAAATTATTTGGTACTTTCCTGTTATCTGGTACCTGCGAAAAAGTTCTTTAACCACAAGTACAACTTCGTCGATCCAGAGTCCGGAGCACATACTACCGTTTAGGTTAGGTTTTACTGCTACACTTTTCAAGGAAAGATTAGAAAAATAACAATGTTTACGTGTTTTAATTCTTCATGGTAGCTTTTTGTTTACAATTACTGTTTGTCTGCTTTAACTTTGTTTGGATTAGGCCCGGAAATATTGATGTCATAAAAAGAAGATCAAGAATAATCAGGAATCACGATTTTAAATTACCACCACAACCTCAGCCGGGTTTTATAAAAAGATAAACAGATGGATGACATAGATTGAACACAACGTCAACATTGACTTAGGATACTGCAATTAGACAAACCATCCTTTTATGAAATCGTGTTCAGTTGTGGTTACGCTTGGCGCCCCCAAACGTGAAAATATCACTTTTATTTCAACTATGAATATATTGTAGTTTAAATTAACTAATATGGGAAATACATTTATTCAATGAGGGTGGGTAATTATCAAGGATGGAACTGATAACGGTATGGATAATAAACATTGACAATTACGTCATTAGATTTACTAGCGTGTTTACTTTTTATATTCCTGCTATATGTGACCAGTTCTTTTTTTCAAATGAATGTTGTTTGAACCAAACAGCTGTTTCAAAACAAACTGTTATTGTTTTTACTTTTCTTTGTTTACGCTTATTTATTTAGCAATTAATGCAGTGAAATTGATATAAAGGATAGGTGTGACGATTAGTTTTGATGTTAGGACACCAAAGTTATGTTATGTGTACTGTGAATTTTATTGGATATTATAGTTTTATTTTAGGTCGTTTCTATTCAGACCTACCGGAAATTGTGTATAGTATTTGTATTGTGGTGATAATAATTATGGGAGAGGCAGGTATGGTATGGAAGGTGGTATCGTTGACTAGGTCTATACACTTCTCAATTGACTATTACTCTCTCTACTGTAGGCTACTTATAATCAGTGTGCGTCTGTGCGAATCGGCTGCAAATCTCACTTCAACGCTTTTCGCATCGTAAAAATTGCAGAATTGCTGTTTTATTGTAAAATTATCGGATTTAAAATGCATATCGTATAGGCCTATGATGGAATAAAAACATATTTGATCACACAACATTTGTTTACAAGATGATTTTTCACATTAAAAAAGCAAGAAACTTTGTCTTTAAGTTATATGTGTAAACTAGCCGATCTGAATTGTACACGGTTTTTTAAAACTGACTACTGAATTCCCGTACGTTGGACGGGCTAACACCTCGTATTTTATTAAATTAAATCGAGCACAATCACCAATTTAGGTTGGCCTAAAATGTTCACAGAGTTTTTGTTTTTCATAAGAATTCATAATTCGTACATCTAGGCCTACAATGAATGTTCCATATTGCTTGAGTTATAAACTCAAAGTCATCTTCAATATTGTCATCATCAATATCACTTAAAGAATCATATAAAAAAGTCATGGAGTTCGTCACATCACTAGAACGGAATCATAATCCATTTTGAACAACTCACTATGCACGCACAGAAAACAAACAACAAAACCAAAACATAGGTTAAACAATTCATTTGCCATTTGCAAACAGCTGTTTCAGTTCAGTCAGAGAGAAACAACATACAATAACGATAAAAATACATCGCTAAATGGCTTTCTACAATAGTCACCATGAAGCCCTGAATTATCTGAACAGTTCGTGGAGTCTCATATCTTATAATGTCATAGCTTATAATCGTGAATTTGTTCCATTGCTTATAATCAGTCATAAGCTATGCCACACTTTCACAAAAAATTATAAGCTATGCCACAATTTGGAGTTAGAAAATGCGAGTTAAACAACTAGTACCATTGACTATATACACCTTATGTGTATTATATGTATATATTAAATGCTTGTACCATCTGGCAACATTGCCTTTGATCTGACAACATGGCGGCAACTAGAGTTCTGTTAATTGACATTGACACTGTTGTCATGTCAACTGAACACAGCTCGTTATACCATACCGTCATTGCTACTCGTGAAATGCAAAGGCAATCTATTTTGGATTATAAAACTATTATGAATGTGAGATAATGAACTTGGAACTATTTATGTTAGCTGACTTTAGATTATTCCAAATAAACTATGATTTGCCACTCTTTACAACCTTCAATGTCAGTTGAGTTTAGCATTATAATTAACCTCACTTTTCAGAATCGGTATCAGTACAATGAAGCGAAGTATCGAGTATCGGCAATTCTTCGATACCACTGGTATCGAAGGTATCGAGGTATCGAGAATCGGAATCGGCCCATCCCTAGTCTTGAGACAATGAACAATGTCCATAAAATACAATACACTATCTACTGGTGTAGATAAATTTATTCTCAGTATTCTCACTATAATTTACACTATATGAAATCTATTCTACGACTGGTAGGCCTAATTGATTCTCAAAACTGTTTACGACAGAATCACATTGTTGTGATCGTCTACTGCAGCCCTGACTACATCGTTATCTTTTCATGTGATATATATATCTTGAGATTCCAACCAAACTAATCAAAACTTTTGGAACTTAAATAACCTTAATTATATTACATATAAAGTTTGCCTAGAACAAATGTATAGGCTGTGTGCGTGATATGTAATAAATAATACCATAGATAAAACATACTCCCTTAGGAGATTTCCCATCCTTATGGAACAGCTGAAGCCAATTTTATTGTTAGTTCTGTCCGGTTTTCTGTAGAGGTCGTGTTTTGTTTACAATTTGTTTCCCGTTATTACAGCCATTTAAAACCTCCTTTAACCAAATAATACGATCTAATCATAAACAATAACTTGTCCCCTAGTTAAATAACCAAACAGTAAAGCACAAATCAAGAAATTAACCCTAAATAATAGAAACAAAGTTTCGTCGACACTAGTGCCTTTGTGTCACGTACATGAACTAGACACGAAAAACGTGCTTCAAAATTTACAATGGGATGAGAAGTCTACTTGTGTTGGTTAGTCTATGGTAATACCTGACCTCCTAATACAAATGTAGACACCCCGTGTACAAATTAATTAATGATTCCAAGAAGCAAACCAGTTGAATGAAAACCTTGAAATTTGAGACATACCTTTTGAAGAGCAATATCATCTGATGTGATGCTGTTGTTGCTGTGAACACTAAATGTGCTGTTGGATCTTTTGAGAATACCGGGCCGAACATTCTCTATCTGAAATCAAACATTGTAAAGCATTTAAAAATGAAAACAATGGAATATAGATAGTATCAACATATTACATGCAGTTTTTGCATTAAATTAAGCCGTTTAATCCAGCTACTGGTATTAAATCTTTATTTGGAAATTCAACATTTAATTTTAAATATTTGTGTAGGTAAAAAAGTTTCAGACAAGCGAGTCCTCTTCTACCAGGGCCATGATTTGTGTTTTTTGGGATACAAAATGTTCATTTCATATTTCAAAAGCAAACTTGAATGTTTGTATATAAACTTAAAAATTAAACTTGAACAGGGTGTCTACTACATTCTGGATAAAAAATTCATGGACAATTCCCGTACATTTAAGGACACTTTGCCATAACCTTTGTCGGTGTCATTAGGCCTACCGAATAATTTTCCTGATTTGTCAAACTGTATTAATCTTGTTATTCACTGTAGTTGTACCAGAGAGAAAAGTAAATAATAATAGATAAGAGTTAAAAATTACAAAATAGAAATTTATTGAAAGTAAACAAACATAAGCCTACCTATACTTTAGGTAAAGCTTTTATAGTGTAACAGAGAAACGCAATCATTGTCTCCTGCGATAGCGACAAATATCTCCATCCGTCACGTAAACTTCATAACATAGCTTATCCGATCCAGGCCGATTAATTTGGCATGATTCGCCCTGGCACAACGTTAGGTTCTTGATTACTTTTGAAAAAAATTTTTAATGCATATTGTTACTCAATTCTTAGTACAAAATCAAGGTATGGTAAGCGGCTATTAATAAGCAATAAGCACAGAGTAAGATTATTGTATTTTCATTTGCAAAGTTAATATCGACACATAGCAATCATTAGTTGTTTATCTTAGGCTCAATTACATTTTCTTAATATATTTTACAGCTCTTTCAAGAATCAAAATACCCAGGCCTAAACCTAATTATTTAGGAGGACCTATATAAACTGAGTAACAAACAATGAGGTTATAATAGCAGCAAAGTCACTATCATCATTCTAGTTCATAAGATTTTGATTGCTTAAAGAATACAACTCAATAAATAAATATATGGGAAACAAAAAACATTGAAACCTGAATAGCCAACAATATAAGACAAAGATACAGAAAATGCAATGACATAATTTGAAACCAAGCAGGCCTACATAGTGATAAAACATTAATGCAAACAACAATGCTTGTGGTTTTGTCAATTGAAAGATAAAATGTCCATAAAAAAGGGGTTAACTTACAAAATAAGACTGTAGATTATTTACATGTTTAATATGAAACCATAAACAGTTTTATGGCATTAGGCAATGGCCGCGGCAAATTGAATCTTCAAGCCGAAAGTACAAGTAAGAAGTGAAATTTAACAGCCATTATAAAGCTATTATTTTCACGATAAAATAGGTTTGGGATCTAATAATAATTACCCTAGTAATAAAAAAAGAAGTTGTAAAGGAATAAAAGTGATACAACTTTTATGAGCTAGCAGCTGAGTCAACAGTTCTTGGAAGTACTTGACTTGACACTAGATTGTCGTGATAACGAATTAATGGGTTTGAGATTGTTAATGGGATTTTATTGCATAATTACTCTAGTAATAAATTATGAAAATGTAAACAAACATCTGATAAACCTTTTATGTGCTCCTAACCAACTAGCGATCAATAAAATTATGGCCCATTAAAAATTTAAGGACATAGTCTGGCATTTAAGGACAATTCCCGTACATTTCATGGCCAGTAAAAATAGACACCCTTTTAAATTGCTTGAATAACATCCACTTGACCAATGTTAAAATGCTCAGACCATGTTGTAACCATGTTGGTTGAATAAAATAACAAGGTAAAAGTAAACAAAAGACTAGTAAGTTGTAACACGTGTTTATAACAAGCCATACTAGCAAATTACAAAGGGAAAAATATCAGTTGTTACTATTTTTATCTTATATAGGTGAACATAGTTCCTGTCAAATACTGATTACATTGGCTCTGTCCTACCAAAACTTAATCCCCAAAGTAATCAGCTGTTTAATTGAAACAAAATGTCAACAATGTTTGTGCAAGAAGGTATAGGCTATTATAAACAATCGATCTATCATCGACTGTAAAATAAATAAATGTGTTGTGGATTGCCAGGTTAAAATTGCCATCATAATAAATTGAAATTCCACTGAAACTTAAATAATAAAAGAGGAAACTAGTTGTAGGTAAGTAAAACATGAGTTTCCTTTACTTTAGGCCTATATTGCTTTTACAATAGAAATAAACTACACCGAGCCATGGCTCGGTCCCCAGGTACTTACATTATAAAATATATTGTGAAAACAAAACATATAAATACAACAACCGATGACACTTGATAATTTGACAATCACAGGACCTGGAGGGAGTCAGATTACAAAAAATAACATTACATTTAACCGATTTTAAGCTAAGAAAAGTTAACTTAGGACGCCTTATTATGACCTCAACTAAAACGCATTTAAATTATTAAGTTTAAATATATCATAAACAAATGTATTGGAAAATATTCAAATATAGTACAATGATAATTAAATATAGTACAATGTACTTATTCTGCTGGAAAATTACTACTAATCACTGTAAGAACCGTAAAATTAGGCTAAACAATGTAACTGGAAAATTGATAGAATCTTCTATTCACAACACAAAGTACCGAGTGTGATGAACTATCTTGTGTTATTGAAAATCAGCTGTAGGACAAAAACATTAAAAACAAACCAAAAAGACAGCCTATATTCTGTTTCAATTATTCACATACCTCAGTAGTGTGCGTCCACGTAAGCAGGTCTGCAGGAATTGTACACTTGAACATGTCCAACACGCACTGACATGTCTTGTCCCACGTGTCGTCTGTAAACTTGAGTCCGTTGCTGATCACCAGGTTCTCTAGACAGTTAGTGCCTGACCTGGCCAGCTGCTCGTTGGCTGCAAAATTATACAAGTAACAAATGAAACTTGACAATCACCTGTTTCTTACAATTTTACATCCTTTTACATCTTTGAGTTGATAGCAAAGCACTATAATCTCATTTCTGTTATGCGGTATTTCTGAAGGTGTACATATACTATCTATATATATTAATATTTATATTAATAGGCAAGCATGTTTCTTGAAGACCTTTTTTCTCAGCTCGTGTGCATCACAGGGTAAATCTACACATACTGTTAGACTGGTATTATCCTGTATATGTGCAGAATCCTTTTATAAATTAAAATAAGCTAAAAAATAAAAACAAAAAAAATACTTTAAATAAAAAAAATTAACATGGGCCTTATGGGTTGCCATGCTGGTCACGAAATAACAATGAAATACTGTATAAACAGAAAATCCAAACAAATGGAAGAAATTCAAATCACATGTTTTATTTACAGTGTGGGGTGAAAATAGAGAAGTCTGTATATTATACATATTTTTGTATTATATAAAACTGTATAAGGAAATAGAGCCAATGACAAGTATAATTAAAAAGAAAAGAATTTAATTCATTGGACATCTTTTAAGGACACCGGAAAATAGAATAAGCAAGAAAATAATTTACAGGTTGTGGAATAGCAAGAGTGACTTTAGGTGGATTACAGAGATTAAGGAGGACATGAGAAGGTTGAAAATATCATTAGAAGATTTGGAAAATAAGTCAGAGGCGCTTGCAGTACTCAAAGACAAAGATATCATCCTGCCAATAGGAGCAAACAATCAGAGACAAGGAAGAGTGGTTTCGGAAGAAGAAAGAAAACAACGGTCGGAAAGAATGAAGAAGTATTGGGCGGACAAGAAGAAGAGACAGAATTTAAAAAGAATCTAACCATTATATTGACTTAAGTGGTCCAATGCTGGCCATAAAATAATAATAATAATAATAATACATATTTTTGGTCGAGTTTTTGACCACTGGATGACCTCTAGTATTTATTAAGTTATGGCACCTTTTACGGCTATATTTTACACCATATTAAAAATTTTTATCATGAACTATAATTTACAATAATTCAATTGTAATTAGGAGTCTGCAGATCCTCGATATTTTTTAATTGGGTTGGGCCAACAGTTGAGCCAGTGGGATCAGTCCTGGATGGAAATCATTTCCACGCCAAGTTCAGGTTGGTTCAAGTATGTTAAAAGTGTGCAAACGGCTGAACTTTCAGCTTTTCATCTTTTATTTTCAGAGAAAGCGGCACGATCAAAATTGACAGTTTTGGCGCAACTGTGGGAGACGGTAATGAAATCTCCTTGACCGCAGAAGATGTTCACAATTTTATTGAGATCATAAAAGATTTTATTGATTCAATGTGTCACCATGGAAGATTTTCACCATTGCACCGTAATTCCGGGAGGTAATGCACAGGTTTGTATTAACCGATTGTAGTAGATTGATTCTTTTTTTAATCAATATTTTCCAAAGGAACAAAATTTTGGCACAAGATCTGAATGCCCAAATTGTTGACCCAACCCAAAATAAAAGTCTGGCCCTTAGACCCCTAATTAATAAATTATTACAATCATCCTGAATGTTTTATTTATATAAGAATATTTCTAATAGATTTATAACTCACCTTGTTGCACACACCAGTGTAGCTGAACATACAGATCAGCCAACAACAGAGGCCCGAGAATGTCAAAGTATTGCGTAAACACATCCACAATTGCATACAATGCATGATTGCACGTCGTTGTCATCCACTCAGCTTTCTGTAACAGAAAATAGTCACTACAGTTTGATGAATCCTTCTTAGAACTTCTTGATGTTTTCTAACATAACTTGATATTATATTATAACACAGTATGAAGCAGCAAGCAGTGATCTGATAACCGATTACAGCAAACCTGCAAATTAAGTGAATTTCCAGATGCTTGGTCAAATTTGAGAAAAATATGTTTTTACCTAAAGAAAATGTCTACTTGGACTTTAATGGAAATAAGTAACATTAGGAAAAGAGAACACAGGTTTGCTGTTGTGAAGAAAACAAAAATGTTGGCTATGTTTACATGTATTTAAAAACCTGTTAAAGGTAAGAAAAAATTCCTACAAAATTACGAAGTTTGCGAAATTTTATGAAACACTAGAAAAGAAGTAAAGTAACACAATATGTTTATTCTACATTTGTTAGGTTAGCCTTTGATGGAAAATAATCCACAAAACAAAAATATAATGTTTCACTCTCAGACATATGTCTTCCTATCTCAAATTTTCTTTGGTCGACAATGCGGTCTTTGTCAGTGAAGTATTCAAATTGTTTTGTGTATTGTAAAGTTTTTCAGTTTCTGAGGCCAAGATGAACTCTTATCCATTAAGCATGCTTTCAAACAAAAATCCTCAAAACCTCGGCCCTTGATTTTTATGTTACATCTTTTAGTTTACCTATGAAAGAAAACTTTGTCTCTTAGTCTTCTATGAAAGAATAAAATGGAAGACAATTAACTGCGCTTAGCAACTTTGATATTGCGATAACCATAACCATATTACAATAATGTTACATAATACATTGTTTGTATTTAAAGCTAAAGTCAATGGTAAAATATTAGTTTTAAAAATATTTGCAATGTTGTATAAAGGTCGATTTACACATATCAGTTACGGCAGGTCACAGTTCAGACATATCAGTCACCTCACAGTCAACCAAAATATTCTTTAATGGATTTTCTATTCCGTTATCTACAATCATCGGGCACAGGACCGTCAGTCGCTCTGTCGGCGTCTGTCAGTCAATTTCAGATTTCTTTCCAACGATATTTTTGGATTGTTCGGACACCTGACGGACGTGATTGAGATTAGAAAATAGTGTTTTTGTTATTTAAATGATTGTGTTTATATTTTAAGTGCTGTTTATAACAATCAACAAGATGGACAATGAAAATTAGATAGAATATATAATAGGGTTTTAATTTTAAAAATTTTTACTGTAACATCCCTGTAAATATTAGAGACGGAAGAATGACTGAAACCAACTGACGGAAAGTTGACTGAGGAATTATGAATGTAACTGAGACTAAAGTGTGACTGGACTGTAACGGAACTTTGACTGGACTGTAACGGAACTGTGACTGGACTGATTGCGTGAACCAACCTTAAAACCTCTCAAAAACCCTTGAATCAGATTGTATAAACTTATCCAATTACATATTATTCCAAATGAAGTACAATTTTGAATTTTTAGGAGTTTTTATGTTTACCTCTCTAATAACAATCATTATCCATATTTTTTGTATTATAGTGGTTTAAAACCTAGATATTACCATGAAGACAGACTATGGTAATAATATAACTAAATATCTGTAGAAAAAATCATTGAAAACAAGTAAGGATATAAGTACCTAATGATAGTTTTATGAAAATCAAAGCAGACAAACGACGATAACATAAAAGAAAAATTTGCTAAAACCTGACAATGAAATAACTATAGCAGAAGTGAAAACAGTAACAAATGGAAAAAGATACAGGCAGAAATAAAAAACATAAACATGAAGAATGAATTTAAAATCAAATTTTAAACTTTAACACGTTCGCTACTGCAATAGTACAAAATTTTTCATTCATATGGACTAGCGACGCACATTTGCGATACCTGGTTTCTACCCATAGACTGCCATTGGCTAGTCACATTAAAATAGACTGACGTCGCATATTTGCATCATGTTCCAATGTTATCAAAAAGCTTATATCTTTGTAACGGTCTATTTGAAGGCACTGAATTCTCTGCAGTGGTCTTCAGGGATGTCTGTCATACAACTGCGTCGCTTGGTCTGTGGATAAGATCATTGGTGACGTCATATGATAGTTGGAAAAACTGTTCTTTACTTTGCTGCATCACTGTATGTATTTATGCTGTATGTATGCTGCGTAGCTTTTATATTTGTTCAATTATAAACTGTTATTGAAATATCTGTTATTTTTACTTACATTCACCTAACATAAACAAAAATGAAGTGTCGCATATATGCGGCGTTTGGGCTATTTAAAGAAAAATATAATAATTTTCACTATCGTCTTCGCTGTAGACCGGGTGTTGCAAATATGCGACATTAGCAAAGGTTATAAAAAAAGAAAAAACAAGAATATATTATTTACAAGATTGCAGAGTATTACAAAGTAAATGATCACTGTTAAACAGGTTTTCGCCTGCGATCTGCATGTACTGTTAACCAAGTGACAGCCAGTCTATATGAAAGATTAAATTGTATACCTCGGTTTGTGGTAATGATCGCAGCGTCGGATATATGCGACGCTCGGTAGCGAACGTGTTAACCAGAAAAAATATGTTTATATCATTAAAACTATTAATGAAAAAATTAAAATTATTATTTCAAATCTTAAGCAATAGAATATTAAAGGGATTAAATCAAGTACTTAGTAAATCCACAGAGAATTAAATGTGGTGGGCAAAAAAGAATTAGTAAGGAACATATACAGGGTGGGAAAAATGCCATGGGGTAGTTAAATATTTCAACAAAATAATCAAGATAGAGCTACAAAACTTGGTATAATGTTACTGAGAAATATTATTTTACACATCATTCAGTGATACGCTACCCCCTCAGGGGAACAGTCCTCTAGGAATGAGAATAAAATCTTGTAAGCATAGGTTAATCCTATAATGTAAAACAAGCACATGTACGGGCAAGACAACCGAGTCAACAATGGTAGCCGTTCAAAGATTTATAGAATCTGCCATTTTGAATCTCTAAAGAGCTGCTATTTTTTACTCAGATGTTCTTTTGAACTCAAATCTGCGGCATTGTATTTTACTAATCATAATCAAGACCTTTCTTTGCTTACGTTTTTTAAATTTTCTTACAAATTCTAGCAGGCACCTCCGTGGAGGTAACGTATAATAGCATTGCAGATTCAAAGAATATTTGAACAGCTGTAATTTTCGACTTGGTTGTCCTTCTCTGTTTTAGTTTAGGTTTACGGCATTGTATTTTACTAACAAGGAATGCTATGCTTATATTTAAGATTTTCTTCTGACTTTTAATGGGCCGTCCTCCTAAAGAGGTAGTGTATCACTGAATAATGTGTTAAATGGTTTTAGTGATTAGTAACTGAACATTGAATTTTGAAGGGTTTGAAATATTTATGTGTCCTGGGACATTTTCCCATCTTTTAGAGACAACTAATGTTAATATCCAGCAAAAATGTGTGATCCAGCAAAAATATGTGATCTATGATCTATATTCCTAACAAAAAACCAGCATAGGATTTGTTTCTTTCTCTTTTAAATAATAACAGTAAAGTAGTGTTCTTACCAAATTAATGATGGTTTTTTATAAGCGAGTAAGTATGAGGAATCCCTCTTAATATAGATACCAAGCACAATCTAGCCAATTAACAGCCCAGACTGATAAAGAGAGTAGAGTGCATGCATTCATACAAACACACGTCACTCCAAAACCCGACAGAAACACTCACACTCTCAAAATTACTCCTCAAAGTCTCCTCCACGAGGGACAAACTGGGCTGGTGTTTCTGACCGAGAAACAAAACATTAACAGAAATGTAAGTAAAAAATTAAAATTAAAAACCAATCGGTTATAAACATTAGTTACAAACACCAGTAAAATGTATGACAATTTAATAGTCATACAAAATATTTAAAAAATTAAAAAGCTATTTACAAAACATGAATATGTTTTAAAAAATAGCAGTGATGAATAATACAAAAATACATTATAATCACAAATTTTTAGATTACATTTAGTAGAATGTAAGTAAACATTTAAAAAGTATGAATATGAATAGACCAATCCTCAAGGAGGACAGTACTGGTAAAATACGTATGAAACCTTGAACTGATAAAATAGAAACATTTAAGTAAAGATAATAACTAACTACAAAGACAAATTTAGAACCTTGCCTATAAATAGAAATACTTTTAAATACAAAGTATAATTATTATAAAAATAATAAAAATTACAATTGGCATCCTTTAATTTTGAACTATATATTTAAAAAATAAATACAATCAATCAATAGACAAATTGCTTGCAGCACATATTGAGTTTTAATACAATCCATCCCTTAAAGTAAAAAAAATAAAACAAAATAAACTTTGCAAAATAATATGCTGCAATAATACTAGTTTTTTGTATTAAGATTTCAATCATTCTTACCTCTGTGTGATGTTCAGGTAATTTCATGTTGTCAAATATTCTGAACAGAACCTGAAACATTTCAAAATATGAAAGTCAACAAATAAAATTATATTTTCTTTTATTACTTGGCCCAAAGAGGTTTTCTGTGTCATTTTGACAATACAATATTCCTGTAAAGTACAAACATCAAGTATAACCATAAAATCAAATTCTGGAACTTGGTTCAATGCAGAGCTTGCTGGTCTAGTGATGGAGCACAGGGCTTTGGTCCCTGAGGTACCGAGTTCAAATATTGCCAACCATCACCATCAATTGAGATGGGGACGCCACCTAGGTGCGTATTTTAACCCAAATAAGAGTGAAGGATGAGTGTAGAAAGGAGTGAGATAATAAGTGTAAGTGTAGCTTTCTTACTGACTAAGATTACCTGCTTCATTAGCCAGGATCATAACTTTTGCTTCATTATGCTAAGTGTGCAACATTTCCCCCTCCAAATCTGAACGGTGCTCGTTCAATCCAAAGCTGAGTCAAATACAGGTAAATCAACTGCATCGTTCTATGGCTTGAGATCGGTAAATAGGGAGTATACTGTACCAAGCAATTATGAATACGACAGTAAAATTTCAAAAAGTGTTTATGGAATTCATTTGGTGACTACAACTGTCTATATAGGGCAGCTATTCTTTTGTTCTTTGCAGACTGCTTACTGTCAGATGCTTCATGCAATCTGGAAGGCAAGTTTTCTCCTTGCAACTAGGGTAGTTCAGTTTTGCACCTTAAAGTTTCATTTTTTTTTTTTTTGTAATGTCTTCCTTAACTCTTTTGACACTTAAATTAAGAATTAAATTGTACTAATATTAGAAAAATTTCAGTAGTATGCTTCCAGATCAATCTCATGAGTTTTCAACAAATAAATAAGACAAAAATAAACATACCTGAAATAAATCTCTCCACCAGTGAGGTTTGAAAGCGTCACCGTGTGTTTTGACGATTTCAAAGAGCACGGTGAGTGCGCGAGTTCGGACGTCAAGTTTGCACCGGCTCACGATGCACGAGAGTTCAAACAGCAGTGGAAACCATCCTCTGACCCAAGCTCGGTCCTCTTCGCTAACATTACCGTCCTCCAGGCAATGCTCGTTGTATAACTGCAAGGTTGGGTTTCATCAAGTTGTTTTTTGAAGAAAATATTGATTTCTTTTATATTATCTTTATACTGTAAACACTTTGTTTTATGTATTTATCACTCAAGATCAGAGCAACGCTGGAGATGAGCACATCAACCCAGTATGTGGTATCTATTCTATTTAACTTTTCTATAAATAACCCATTTAATTAAAAAATGATAAATCATAGAATTAGTTCTCTTACCCAACCCTTTGTATTAGAATGTGTATAAATTTATTTGTGGGATTTTTATCTGCATTGTAGTTAGAGATGACAATAATCACATGCAGGCGGCAGCCTATAAGATTAGTTATGTAAACACTGTAAAGCTGTTTACACATTATATCAATACAAAATCATTTGATTGATTGATTCAACTAAGATTAAACACTAAATTTTTACCTGAGGTTTCTGATGCACACAGTCAGCGCAGGTTCTGATAAGTCGTATTGCCTCCATACTGGTGTCTGGAAAACTTGCGTTGCAAGCAAACTCCGATAAACACTTGACTGCGTCTTGGAATGAATCCACCATTATGGCAAAGTGTGCTGGGTAGAGGTTGTCTAAAAGTAAAGGGGAGAGTTGAGCTTTTTTATTGAGGAAATACACAACAAATGGCAGTTTGTATAGTTTTACCTGATACATTAGAAACCGCTTTGGATGACATAAAAAACAGACTCTGAAACTACGAAGTTAGCACTGTTACTAGACAGCTGACAGCTGACGCGACGATGTCAATTTTGCAAGTTATTTTACAAAGCAGCCAGTTGGGTTAAGGCATTAGAGACAGCCATCGGAAGAAAGTCTGAAATCTGACGTTTACGGAGATACCAATCTCAATCCAGTTTCGTGTACACTGGAACGGAGTGAAGTAGATTAAAAGACACTAGCAGCGGGCCGGGGTGTGGCAATCGACTTGCTCGAGTCGATCAGCAGCTGGAAGGTTAATGATTTATAAAAATTCAACTACGAATCACTAACACTTGATTCTTTACAAACACAAATAAACTTGATTCTCTTTAAATACAAACAAGCACTGTATATTCTTATAATCACAAAAAAACATAGGTAACTCACTGATAATGTGTCCTGTAGTCTGAAACGCCATTTCCACTATGGCCTCATCATGATCAGCCGCAGCTAGGTGGAACACACTAAAAATGTTCTTCCAACCAGACCGAACGTTCTTGGCTTGTGAGTTGACCATCTGCGCTATGCATCGGACCACCATGTCACGTATGGTCCGTGATCTGGAAAATAAAAGTAGCTAACAATTAAAATGAAAGTATCAGAGTTATTTTACAGATGTGAGCAAAACATTGGGTTTTAAGTTATGGTTGCCAAACAGAAATGCCCTATTGGTTCATAATTTCTCTGGCTTATTTCAGAATCCAAAAAATATCCTAAAATCTGCGGACTGACCTCTTTAAATTAAAGCATTATAACAACAGTTAATTAAGTTTGCTTTTCGGTCTCCAGGTTTAGTTGCCATAAGACTAAAACCAATATATTTTGTTTGATAGAAATAAAGCCTTGCAATATCATACAACACAGTTATTTAAACATTTAGCCTATCATTATTTCAAATTAATTAGAGTAAAGACTGACCTGTTCTTTTTCATGATGTGTTCAAAAGGCCTCAAGAAGTCTTTCTGGAATTTGAAATTAGCAAATTCTCCTTTCTCAATAAACTTCATGGATAGCTGACGGAGGGAGTCGAGAGCGAATATCGCAATGTCTTCATTAGGGTTGCAACCAACCTAAAAAAATCCAACGTTTGATTCCCAGCAATAACTACTTTGGTTACTACTTGTAACGGGACGGGTGGCGTCGTCCTGTAATAAAGCTACTAGGAGGTCCCGAATTGTGGGTATTTATAGGCATGCACTGTGGATGCGATACTCCCTGGTGTGGATTAACGTCCACACGAGTGAGTACTACGACTATCCGCAGTACTATCCTGATAATTATACCAATTCGTATATACCAAGGCAAAAATGTGGTTCGGAATCCACTATAAACTGTAGGTCCCTTAGTTGCCATTAGCTGTATGGGCTATTAATTAACAGCTGTGTCTAAAAAATGTCGGCCTTAGTCACTAACAAGACTAGAAGATCGCGCCACTCATCCTACACTCATCTCCAATGATACTTGGCTTAAAATACCTACTTTGTATGGTCGCCATTTAATAAGAAAGTATTAAAGAATTAAAGTATTTCTTACTATAGTTCGGCCGCTTAGAAAACGACCTCCTCCAGCATTGGTTTACCATTAGCGCGCAGGTCGTTTTCTAATCGGCCGAGCTATATTTAAGGTGATCACAGAAGATCATTGTGTCACCATGATCTCAGGAGATGACCACAATGTTGCCATAATCGAACAAGAGAGAATCATGATGTTACCGCAAACGCGGTAAATGATTTATGGTTTTGCCATTGGGAAAAGAAAATCAACAATTTCATATCCTAATGAGATCATCAGTTTTGACAAATCTAGAATGGCCCATCTCTCTAATTAACCGCTTTAGCTAGTCTGAGTGAACAGGACGTACTTTGTTGAAATGTTCCCCCAGGACTTGCCATATCCTGCTCCACTGAAGCCTGATACGACCCATGTTGTAGTAGGAGATCTCAACAATCTTCTGTAGACTGAACATCCGGTGCTGAGTTGGATGAGATAGTTCGTCCATGGAAACCTAAACAAAAATCTATTATAGAGACCTCTTATTCTTATAAATTTAAAAAATTACATTTTAGTTTCAGTAGCCCTAACACCTTATATTTCTAATTTCTATTACTTTTATTATAAACTAGGTGAACCCGTGCGAATTTGCACGAATAAATTAGGATATTTTGTAGCAACGTAGAAGTTACGTCGTTGTATCGACGTTGGTCTTGAGCTCGATCGTTGGCTATATACATTACATTCTTTTTGCTGATCAGTAGGAGTATTTTGAAGGACGGAGCTTATCATGCCGAAAACTTGCGCGAATGGATTAATATCAACCAAATGTTTAGTCAAAATGTGCATGAGTTCAATGCTGCAAAAGCCATTAGCTTTGTTTAGCATTCTTTCTTGAACAGCGGTCTCGACGTCGTAGATATACATTTGGGCATTAGTGGAATGCTCCCCTTCTGACAGTTGAAAGGTGCCAATAGAGTGATGAATTGTGTCGTGCACCTTATACATGAAAGGCCCTCCACCGTTATGTTCTTAAATTTTAGCTTGAGTGCTGACCATTGCGAGCGCAGAGTTGTACAATCTAATGTTCTCTTGGTAGTTTCTGCTCAAATGATTTGCTCCATTAAGTAGGCTCTGGATATAATAGCTTTCTCGGTATGGTGGTAGATTCACTTTTCCTTTATTGCAGCAGGATGAAAATCCTTCGCCTCGTCCGCCTCTTTGTTCTTCTTTAAAATGTAGCACACCACATTTCTGACATTTTAATGCCATCTCGCCGAGTGAATGCTGCTGAGTTCTTTTATTTGTCAGTGTAATTTTGTAAGTACACGTTGCCACTAACTGTTCCAGCTCCTCGTCTGGGCACATTACGTTTTGCATTGCTTGCCGTATTTTGACTCGCCGTTCCCGACCTGCAATATTTCTTTGTCGTCAGGTCCTTGGTATGTTTAAACTAAAATAAAATGTAAAACTTTTCTCCCGTCGTGTCCTATAGGTAATATTTCTTTGCCGGGTTTCTAATTATTTTTGAAAAACATGCAAACTGTTTACATTTCAAAACCAAACAAAACAGCTGGGATTTCTTTTACTTATGTATTGACATCTGTTTCAGAATATAATAACATTCAAATCAATCACAATGTTATCCTTATGGAAGGAACTTTGAGGGCAGCCCACGCCCTTCAAAAGATATATTTCGAAAATTTAAAGCCAGTTTGTACATCTACACACCTAGACGAACATTTTGGTGTATAATATGTGGGGTTACATCTCAAAACAAAAAAGCCTTATTGTTCACAAAGTTTCATGTCGCGTATTAAATATATAGATAATTAATTAAAGTTGTGGTGCCACTACACTGCCAATGACAATAATTTTCAACCATATGTTTTCTACATATTTTAATAATGTTTTTATTATTTTTGTTGTCCTATTAACCTAGGCTACAACCCTTTTACTGATTTACAATCTAGCGGATGACATTGAACCAGAATGATTCGTTTTAGTGTGTCAATCCGCTAGAAATTTAAGATTTTGAATCATTTTTAAAAGTAAACTATGATGACTTAAAAAAATCAGGGGTTTCATAATTAAATGTGTAGAATATCAAGGCCCACAACTTGCTTAGGGCAAGCCAGCGGTTTTCTCGTGAAAATTAAGTAAATTTAATGGGTTTTTTAAGGGATGAAGTTCAGCTAGACAATTTATCAAAAATTGAATCCAGCGACTTATTCAGAAAGTAGTTTTTACTCTGAAGCAGTCCTACTACACATCAACCAAACATCAGTACTATGTTACATTATTTTTTACTTTGTACCCATAAGTCCCTAGACTCCAACTTTCCTTAACTCAACTACCTCCTTTGAAAAAATCTTTCATGATCGACATAAAACTAAATCAACTAAGAAACTCTTTGTGTCAATAACTGTACCTGACACAGAGCTCGTACAAAGTCCACGATTGCGTCACCATCCAGCCTAATAGAGCCTGTGAATATTCTGTCCACTGCCACTACTACACTCTGCGAGCTCGTTTCACCAATAGACTCCTTTACGCTGGCTGCAATCATTGTACAATGTGAGTCATACAAAAACTATTGACAACACTCACAACTAGTATTTTACTGTATCAACACATGTCTATCAAAATGTTCAACTGAAGAGTTTAACTCGTGAATTGCATTTTCTGTTAAGGTAAAGATATTCTTTTCCTGAACATTTTCTGAAATTTCGAGACCCATCCTTACCTACCTATTTAATATAATCAAATATTCTTTTCAATGATGCAAAACATGTTTATAAGTAAGCAATTTATAAAGAACTTCTGGTCTTTACTTGCACATGATCAATTGCAATGGGAATATTCTGTGGCGTAATCAGGTTTGGAGCGCCCTGGGGCAGGGATGGCCCAAGCCGCCCCCAGTACCAGAATACACCCCCAGAAAAAATTTGAAAAATAATAACTGTAAACTAGCGTTTTTATGCAATCTACACATAATAATTTTTAAAACATAAATTGGTATTTTAATTGGGTTTTTTATTTAGCCTATTTATTTTGATTAGGGTGTTTAAAAATAAAAACATAAATTTAAATTTAGTTCATTGGACAGAACTTATCCTTAGAAATCTCCTCAAACAAAACAGGATGGCTTTACCAAGTGCACGCAAACAGTGGGAACTGAGCAAAGGACGTGAATTTACAAATGGCGGGTAGATGTCGATGACGTTTAAGCACTTGCCCGTTTGGGCATTATCTAAGGCATAATTGAACAGTACAAACATAAATCCTTTCCTACTTTTACAGGATTTTTGACATTGTGTAGTAACTAAATCGGGTTTTAGCGGGCCTAACAGCTTAAACTCAACTCTCTGTTCAAAACTTACCACCTCACACACCGCATACTTTGTAGAAATATTTTTAACCGAATTCAAAGTTCATTATTAGCACTGAACAAGACTTCTAAAGAAACAGTGGTATTTTATGAATTACCAACTTGAATACCGGCGCGCGCAGCACGATAAACATAACCCTCACGAATCACTACAGTATTCACTTATTTGACTGATCAGTGATCTCATAATAATTGTGTCGACAGATCACAGCACACAGCGCTCGTTGTTGCAATAGTTAAAACTACTGTTAGGACAGAGTCCTAAACGCCCTATATCTGTTGCATTAGAGCCTGATGCAGCGCTGTGATTGGTTGAATATTTCCATGCGGTTTATATGGGAGTTTGGACTCAAACCTACTGAGTCCCATCGTACTATCTGTTGCAAAAACATGTAGCGTCCACTACTACCTAAGTACCCAAGCCAGACACTGCGGCAAATCTCCTCGGGAGCATTCGGACACGGTTCGGCCATCATCACCCCTACCGCTCTTACCGCTCTTCTACCCCCACCACTTCCTTAGGTCACTAACACCAAGACACTGTGCAAAATCCTCTCGGGCCATACGCCCTCCCTCCCCATCACTTTCCTTCCGCCCTTACCACGCTTGACAACAACAGTAAAAAAAATCCTAGCCTGGCGCCGCCCTCGCCCCCTAGTGCTTGCCGCCCTGGAGTGACTGCTCCACTCACTCCACTGTCGCGACCTACTGGGAAAATTCCTTCTGGCAGCAAAATAAGTGGAAATTGCCCATCGCAAAGACTGATCTGTATGTCTTTGCAAAGACATTCCATGATGAAAGAAGTTTTTTTTTCATCATGGAAGTTTCTCCCGTTTCTCCATTCTGTACAGAAAGCCCAAATTTTAGCGATTTACTGTCACTCATGAGACCTCTAAATTTAATTATTATATTATATAAAAAAAAGTGTTCAATGGATACACAAACAGTAAGGATGAGCAAAAAATATCAAAATGCCTAGTTTTAAGTACAACTAAAAAATAACTCACCCATTCTGTCAATTCCCACAAAAGCTGTTCACAGTTAATTTAAAATAGGTCCCTCCCAACAATCTCTGCCTTAAGTATGTGAACTCCTTCACCTCGAGAGCTTCAAACCAGACCTGATCGAGATATGATTCAAACCCACAATCTACTGTGCTTTCTTACGTTCCAGAAGAACCAACGCCTTAGATTGTTCCATTTTGATCAAATGAAACAGTCTACCATACTTGTCAACCCAAATCCCATTTGTTATAGTTTAAGGCTGTAGCAAATACCAGGGATAGTTCTTGTTGAGTTATACTCACATTGATTATTGTTTGAGGGAATTTGATAATGACCTTATGTTACCTGTGTAACATAATGTGTAAGTCTTCTGTTATTGGCTGTTAGATCTCAAATGGTTGACAGTAAATTAAAAAAAAACAACAAAATCTGTTGCATGTAAACCATAAGTACTTACGATCAAGTGAGGTCATGTTGAACTTGAGTGAAGAGAGTGATAGAGAGTCAGAAGATGGGTAACTCTTGGTGACTGACAGTAGTTGAGGTCTCACTCCTGTGCCAACCATCTGAGCCATCTCTAAGTGAGAGATGCACTTGATGATGTCAAGCCATGAACTGCCTAGGTAGTTGCCTACAACAAACTCACTCATGTTAATATTCTGGAAAAAAACTACTATGTAGCAGGTTATATGGTTTGGGAGTAAATAGCTTTAAAATACTCTTTTCCTACAGTTACCTAACAATGTACATGTTCTCTCGCTGATTTGAGAAAGCAAAGTGGCCAATTCGCTCATCAGTGAGACAATGTTAACATTGTCCCACTCTAATTACTTTGTCTCACTCCAGATTTGCAACGAGAAGGCACGAAATAGTGAGCGCGTAACATGCAGGCAACGTCGTATGCGCGCGAAATACGTTGGCAGCACTGGCTGTAAATCAGCTGGTCAGCTGTTGTACTGTTGTATTTGTCACTTCACATTAAATGTTATATTAAAAGTTCACTTCTGTGTAAAAATAGGTTATGTTCCTTCACCAATTTATTTGTTTTATGGTAACTGTAGGAAAAGTATAATGTGCAACTCGAGTTCAAAGTACAATTGCCTCACTCGAGAAACCATTCCTCACTCGCCTACGGCTCGTGAGTAAGGATTTCTCTCGAGTGAGTCAATTGCTCACTTTTCTCACTAGTTGCACAAATAACTATTTAACTAATAAATAAACTAAATAGTGCCAAGAACACATTACACAAACCACTGATTTTTAGGTGATAAGGAGTAGGGGAATTATGCTTCCTGACGTCATCCCAAGTATCCTATTGGGTTGGTCACTAGCCTCAGGAGAAAGTGGTATGACTCCAAGAATGTAAAAAAAAATGTTCAACCATCACTTTGCATTTAGTTTTTAAAAGACATTACAATACATTATATTTTGTAAGGAACCACATTCTTTAACGCTGTAAGCCTCAGAAAACCTTTATTTTCTAGCTTTGATGAGTTATAGAATTTTCAATAGGTTTTCCTATCAATTTTGTATTATTATTTTAATAAATTTTACCAAGTCTCCGACCAAAGCTGAGACTTTATTTTGCATTTAGTTTTTAAAAGATATTACGATACATTTACATACAACAAATATATCGAGTCTCAAACGTGTGTATAACTAAGAGACTCACCATCAGTGTGTGCGACAGTGATGAGTGTCTTGATGGTGTCAATGTTCTTGGCCTTCATCTCTGTGATGGGAGAGTTAGCCGTCAGCAGAGTGAACCTTGCTAGAGCCTGGACATAGGCGTCTCTCTCCAACTGTCAACATTACACACACAGTGACTGTGAAGCCTAGCTAAACCATGTAACCGATTTACTAACTATTGAGTAGTTACTTAGACTTATCCTTGTGCGAGTTAGCAGCTCAACTGACTGTGAAACAGAGGTAGCCATGTCTCTTTAATGTAGTAGCCCTGGCCATGTCTTGGGTTCACATCCCAATGCTAACACAAAAATCTATTGTACAGTACATTCTTTTACTGAACCAGCTCACCTCTTGCGTTGCTCAACACGTCTTTGAGGGCTGTAGGAGGGCAGTTGAAATATTAAAAAAGCTGCTGATCTCTTTTTTTTGTCCCATTGATAATTTTGGCAGTTAGGATTTGAATATTGTTTTGTTTTAAAATAATTAATTGACCCTACATTCAGATTTTTGTTTTATATTCGTATGCTGAAAGTTTTACAAAAGAAAAAAAATGTTTTACAAATTACTTGTTTTCATTTAAAATTTTTTCTAAACTTTTTGGGGAGATATATTATGGTTTTGAGTAGCTAAAAATATGCAGGTCGACAATCCCCATTTCAAACTCCAATATTTACATCTAGATGGGTAACTCAACGTCAAAATTGTGAACACAACATCATATCCATGATACACAATTTTGATGATGAACCAAACCTCAACAAACAATAAAAATGGCTTAGATTCATATGCTATTTGTATGTGTCAGAGTTACTCACGGTCATGTGGAAGATGCAAGCTATCCGGACAGCACATCGGATACCATCCAGACATAGGGTGGCTATCTCCGGATCATCACAATCCTGCAGACCGACACTGAAGGCTGCCAGGAACGGGGTCCACGCCAGCCTGAACATGGGCTTGACATGCTCCAGATGCTTAGCGGAGGTGAATGGTGCCTACAGTCAACAAAGGACTATGATTGATGAGACGGATCTTCGTAATATTGCCAACATTACAACAAGCATAAGGTTTATCTCAAACCTAGTAATCATGTTTATTAATGCAAACTTGAAATTATTTTATTGTACTCGACTAAAAGGGGTTTTAGAAAAATTAGGAGTATGTGAGATGGAGTTTGTGAGGAAGAGTGAAATTAGACTTAGATGGTTTGGAGGAGTCAGAAAACATGTGAAAAGAGTTACGGGAGTACTGACATAGCTAAGGGCTTTTGATTTTTTTGATTCTTAATCCTAGTACAAGTTGGTTTCAAACAGAAGGATATCTACTAATATCTAATTAACTATTAAGAGGGGTGGGAAAAAATATAAACTGAAGGGAAAGAGACGCTATTATGAGTCAAACAAGGTGAAATAATAGGAGGGACTAAGATATCGCGAGAGATGTAGTTGAAACAGTTTCAGGGGGGGGAGTAGAAAAAGTGAACTAAAATTGATTGGGAAAGAGAGAAGTTTGTGATGAGAAGAGTTGGAGTTGAGGGTGATGAAAGGAGGCATAAAGAAGATCTAGAAGAAGGGGGATAAATGAAATGGAGGGGGATCTGGAGATTAGAAGAGTAAGATGGTTGGTAGTTTAGGAGAAACTGTGGGGAGATAGAGGATGAAGATGCCTGGTCATCATCCACACTCGGGAACGTTCACAGCACAACCAATGAGGATATGTAAGGACTATGATTGAAATGTGTGGAGGAGTTTACCTTTTAATAAGTGACAGACAACAGGCAAATTAATTATATTGTAAATAAATGAAAGACTTAACAAGGAAGTTGAAAGGAAAAAGTGTTGTCATAAGCACTGGGGTAACAGATAGCAAATAAACATCTAAGAAAGTTAATCTGAAATTATTTACATTATACTTGACAAATAAATACTAAATAGTTCAATTTTTTACCTGCACATGACTAACAGACTCCATCAGGTTTTTGGCTGCTGTAGAAATCACTTCCATTTCCATGTTCCAAAGAAGTCTTCTTTTCTTTTCACTAGATATCACTGGTAAAGATAAGATGATTTAGTTACAGAAACGTGTATTGTTTGATCAGGAATAATATAATTAAAGGTCATACTCCCAAGATTTAACTAAGATTAATCAAGGTAAATTATTTAGAGGGAAAAGGGCTTGGCTTATGAATACATAAAGGAAGAGGAAACATAGACTATTTCGGTATCTAACTTAACGTTAACAATTTGGATTTAGACCTCAGAACCATGCAAATTAGTGGTTAGTCTGGGAAAAAGACGAGGAGAATTGGGGTGTGATGTTTTTAGGAAGGCTAGCACCCTTGTAAATGCCCTTTTTAAATACATGGCTTATGAGTTCTTCGCACTGCACGGTGATAATAGAATAAGGTATACACGAGGTAAGGAAAAACACCCTTGAGGCTATGGCAAGGGACAAACACCTGCCTCAGACACAGCTAAAAGGCAGGATGCTGCTTCAACACGTTCTAAAAAAGCTTTTCTTCTTGTGTTAAGTAGGACTATTTTTTCATTAAGTTAAGCCTGCGATCCCAACAATTCCTTAAACACGGGTGCAAAAAAGACCACTATGTAGTCGAAATTTAGGATTTCTGTCTACACTCACCTTGCTTGCCAGGCTTGCTAGTAGCCTTCATTTTGATCTCATGTCCAGCTATCTCGTCGTATATCTGGGACAAATACTCCTCTGGAAGGTCCTGATTGTCAGATATACCTCGATTCAGGCGAATGTATTGCTCCTTGGTCATCTTGTTCTTTACCTGAGGAGAGTGCAAATCTGTGGTCAACATGATCACAGAGTACGCTAGCACGTAGGCAGTGTCAGCACTTGCAAACAGTCCATTGCTGAAAGAAAAATACATTATTGTACAATTTTATTACTCCTAGCTCAAATTATTGAGTAACATCATCATCATAATTTATTCAGCAAATACAGTCTCAACAGTGTGCTCATGACCCTCTTCTCCTACCTTAGTATATTATCAGTGTTTGCCATTAACATGAAACAAGTCTATATCTATCATAAAAGTTGGCTACTGGAATGGTGTTTAAAGCTTGATTTATTACTCAGTGCACATTGACAACAAATTTAGGTACTCGTGACTGTTACACAACATGTGACAGCAGGGGATATGTTGATGACAGG
The DNA here is from genome assembly GCF_028750875.1 of Macrosteles quadrilineatus. NCBI lineage: Eukaryota > Metazoa > Arthropoda > Insecta > Hemiptera > Cicadellidae > Macrosteles > Macrosteles quadrilineatus. The sequence continues at coordinate 114,979,557 of NW_026542602.1, read as the reverse complement.
AAATAGGTTCATGAAATCCTCTTAAATCCAATATCAATCTCTTAACGTTGTCTTAATAGTTGTCTTTCACATGCTGTAGTTTTTTTCATACATTGCTATGGCATGTATAGTAGGTATGTGAAAAGATTATGCTATGAAATGAGAGTTGTAAGGCTATAGTGGTTTGGTCAGGTAAAAAGGATGGATGAAGAAAGAGTAGCAAAACGCTTTATAAATAAAGGAATTGATTGAAACTATCACAAGTAACGAACGTGCATTTCCCATTATGTATGAGAAGGGAAATCTCGTCTCAAAATTTTATGAGAAATAAAAAATCCTGTCTCTTCTTGTCTCAAACTAAAAATCCAATCTCGTCCATCCTTACTACTAAATAGATTATGAAATTGACAATGCATGTCTCACAATGCACACAGTTCCATAATAATTAAACGCTTAAAAAATATGTTGGAAAAAGAAAAAATCACTAATTCATTACAACCTTAAAAACGAATGTATATATCGCAACTAAGATCTAACAAACAATTACAAAGATAATACACTCACTTTGGATTGCATTCACAATATCTGCTTGCAAATTTTTCCATCAGCCGATCAATTTTTTGTGCTTCCCCTGGCAGTCGAAACCCTTCTAAGAAATACCTCAGTGCCGACACCATGTCTTTGCCGGCAAACTGCAGTTGGTCAACGTAAGCATACATGACCTGCAATATTTACAATATAAAATTAATTTTACAGAAAATTTGGTTACTCCCATACTAAAGATGATCTTTTACTAATTTACTAATGATGTAAAATAGGGCACACGAGCCCGTGTTTAAGGAATTGTTGTAGGGATTGCAGGCTTGACTGAATGAAATAAATAGTTCTATTTGGCACAAGAAGCAATAGCTGTACAATATAAGGAATAATTAATATATTTCACCGTTGATGACAGCATTTTCAACCATTAAAAGTTTGAGTTTGAAAGAAAAATGTTTTCAAGTTAAATGGTCTTCTAAGCTTTTGTCACAGTGATAAACAAAATAAATTCATAAAAATGATAATAAAACAATATAGTTAATACTAATGATAATAATGATAAGGATAAGGATGATAAGATATAAATACTAATAAAAATAACTCTTGACAAACTATATCTACTTCATTCTGTTTTTAACAATGCGAATGCTTTTAAATTATTCAATCTATTTGGTAAATTAACAAGGTGACATCCCACAACCTGGACAATTTTAGTAAAACCTCTTGTTCTTTAAGGATATCTATTATTTACTCTAGGTAGAATAACAATATGTTTTCAGACCATTAACCATTTAATCTTTTCATTCTAAACTTATCTGTAAAAAAATAATCTATTATTGATAACTATATCACTTCATTTCCACAAGCATTTTAATATTTGTGTTAAAAAGGGTAAAATACATGAATCACAGTGAATGTCAGTATTTTACCTCTTTACTAAAATCTTCATTTTCGCCCAAAAAGTCGCCGATGCCAGTTTTATCTAATCTGTCGTCGATGTGCAGCCACTCAGCAACCTCAGAAGCTGTGGTTCCCAACAGACCTTGCTCCTGCAGAAAACTGATCCCCTTCTTGGGTTTCCGGTTGAACCTACAACACCAAGATGTAATGTCAACCCAATCTTTTACAAAAACAATCTTGGCATTTATAACAATTATTAGTTTTCAATGTTCACAGAGTCTATCAACTATAAAATAGGCTTTTTTAATTCTGTGGGTTTAAAGTCGAGTTATTTAGAAGAACTTGGATGGTTCAAATACTAAGTAATCGGTAATTTATTTCTAACATCCAAGCATTTGAAAAAATAGGTTTGGTAATAAAGGGCTTGAAAATTGTGTTAATTACATGGCATTACATGGACTTACATCAGTAAAATAAAAGGTTCATAACTCTGATAATTTTTAGCAAGAGTCATGAGGATTTCTATGTGGTTAACTCAAACAAACAATTTGAAAACAGCACTTGTACGGTATCGAGAAGTTAACTGTGAATGATCAACTGACGGATAGGCTGGAAGCTTCCAAGACTGGAAAGCGACTAACCAATATAATAGTGTGAAAAGGCGTTGCCAAGGATAGTGTCCCTCACCATCCTTGGCAACGCATTTCCTTGCCAGCCTATCCGTCAGTTGGTCATTCACAACTTCTTGATACTGTACAAGTGCAGTTTTCAAGTCCCTGTAAGGGGAGGAGAAGGCAAGGCAATGACCAGACACATTGTTACATATTATTAGGCCTCATGTCAACACCGCATGCTGTTACAATGCCAGTTTTCGGTGCATTGAATATATTGATTCTATGTCGTCGTACATTAATTTTAAGGCAAATTTAAATTTTCCAAATAAAAATTTGAATTAATAAATTATATTGAAAATAATTTATAAATAAAAATATTTTTTAAACATACCACAGTTTCAAACGCACTAAAAAGTAGAAAATAATTTATAAATATGTGGAGGGAATAAATACTTGTAAGATTTAAAACAAAAAACATGGGGCGCATGAAATAGCTAATTTACAAATACCCCCTCTGTATTATTATCTATTGCTTGCCCCCAAGGTTTTTTGTTTTAAATCTTACAATTATTTATTCTCTCCACATATTTATAAATTATTTTCTACTTTTTAGTGCATTTAAAAACGTGGTATTTTTAAAAAGTATTTTTATTTATAAATTATTTTCTACTTTTCAGTCTTTTGTGTAAATATGTTAAATCTATTTAATATGGCCTGTTAATACATGGGCCTACCTAACCAAAAACTTATCATCTGTAATCAGATGTTTAATCGTTACTTTGAAATGTTTGTTTTATTTAGAACTAGCTGTAACCCGCGGGCTTTGCCCCGTTTAACATCTTAATTTTCAAGATTATCTCGTTCGCATGGCTCAATCACGTCCTGGTTGAAGTTTGTTCGCTACGCTCACTCACCTTTAGGTTGGAGCTCGTTCGCTACGCTCACTCACCTTTAGGTTGGAACTCGTTCGCTACGCTCACTCACCTTTAGGTTGGAGCTCGTTCGCTGCGCTCACTTGCCTTCAGGTTAGCTCGTTCGCTACGCTAACTCGCCTCCAGGTTGAAGTTCGTTCGCTACGCTCACTCACCTTTTGGTTGCAAATTAGCTGTTGTCATAAATGTAAAAGAAATAATAGTGCTGCACCCTGTTGGTAATCCTTGTAACTTTAATGCTATTGAACATCATAGAACAGAACCAACTTGTTAAATTGAAACAGCTGTTAAGATTCAATAATTCCATTTCTCATAAGGTTAACATGGGAAACTCCAGAGCCACTGGGGCGGAGCCCAAAAGGATTTTTGAAATAAGAATATGCCTATATGTTAATCGGGAATGTGAGCTATCATCATGCCAAATTTCAGCCCAATCCGACCAGTATTTTTCGAGTTTACTTTTCCCATACACACATACACACATACAGCAACCACCTCTTTTTTATAATAGTATAGATCTCTTGGGAGCAGGACCTGTACCTCTTAACCACTGCTCTTCAAACTGTCGAATTTAAGTATTTACAGCTGACTTCAATAAATTGATATATTTGACTATTTAAATTCTTCCAAAATGTAAACATTGAAACTTTGGGAGCCCATGGGGCTTATCCCAAGGGAAATATGAAAATAAAATAATTTAATATTGCATTGTCATCCATTTGTGGGCTATGTTTCAAGTTTCAAGTCTCTAGCTCATCGGGAAGTTAGAGTAAAATCGATTGCGAAATTTGTACCGGACAAGAAAGTGAGCTGATAAAAATGTTTTAATAGACTTGTGGTTGAGGACTGAGACAAAGATTTGCACAAAATTCTTGAAATAAGGAAACTCTAAATAAAAACATTCAGCTGCATATTTTTACTACTTTGACCGCTTGACTACACTGTTGTGAATTATGTAAATTAAATATGTGAGTGGCACAAAAACTCTTCCCCAACCACTGTCGTTTTTGTTATTTTGTACAATAATCTTAAAACTAATTGTTGTTGTATTAATTTGGTATCACATGTGTCTAGTATTGTTGCCATCCCAATTCCAACAATGTTTACCACACTCACATGTCTATCCCAGTCTCCCAGACTTCCTTCTGGTGTTTCAACACCTGCAGCTGATGAGGCGTGTCTGGGGCCTCTTTGTTGCCGCTGCTAGCAGAGTTGAGAGAAGTGGCACTACCATACGACCGCAGCGACTCCTTGGGCGTCGACGGAGGAATCAATTCTGACGTCTCACTGTCCCTCACGTTACGTTCCGCTCCTGAAATGTAATAATCATTTAGACATTTGGAGCACACCAGATAGAATATCTTTTAAATTAAGACTGATGCGTAAAGAAGAGGTGGTGTGGTGAGAACATGAGGAAGATGGAGGTGGAAGAAGAAATTTTGCATTTGATGCAAATTGTTGGTGAGGCAAAAAAAAATTATAATTCGAGAGGCCACACAAGTAAGTATTATCTAAAGCACTCTTGCCACAGATAGATCTTTCAGAAAATTCACAGTGTCAGTGGTTTTAAAGGGAAATTAAAAATGTATTTGTTTAAAAGAAAAGCTTCACATAGAATTTCTAAGTGTATAGACAGCATATATTGTGCGCTTGTTTGAAACATGTTTATATTTTTATAATAGTGATAGGTTCTCTAGCATTTGCGTACAATACTAGATTTGTTTAACCATTGTATTCTAGAACAGTGAAGCTACAGTAAAACCATTGACTTAACCTGAATTATTTTGTGACGAGTCTTATTTCTCAGAATGGGTAATGAAAAGTAAGAATTTATTTGTAACACATGAGATTCTGTATAAAATTTTTTTAAATATATATATATATTTTACCAGATTTTTTTTACAAACAAAATTTATTTATTTAATATAAATTATTATAATAGAAATTTTACAAAAAAGAGTAGAGGACTGTAAAATTAGAAATTAACAATTAATTTTTAAACAAAAAAATTTGGAATCCCAGCTCCATCTTCAAATTCTCTCGCTGACCGCCATTTCTTTCTTGTTCTCCTCAAACACATACTGGTTGACAGTACGAAATAAGCAGTTTCCATCTTTTTCAACCTTGAAGATTGTAAAATATTGTGCAGGTATCATTCTTGGTTACTTCTGTTTATAGGTTAGGATAAAATATTTCTTTCATTTTTATCCATATTCTTCTTAAAGATAAAGTAATTTACATAATTCAAATTTAGGAATACTGTAGTATGTTTAGTAAAATAAAAACATACCATAGAGCTAATAACAAACTGATAATAAACACATTTCTTAAAATAATTTATAGTGAAAAAATTGCAATGTTTTGTTTATCACAGTACAGATGTATATATATTTGAGTTTTATGATTCTGGATTAGGTTTTCAAGGATTTGGATTTAGATTCGAGAACTCCTATATTTTACCACCCAAAATTGAATAAAATGGTTGAATGAGAAAAACTGGATGGTAGATAAAGATGAAAAAAGGTGAAAAGTGAAAAAAGTGTTACTGATTTAGTACTGGCAAAGACAAATTTTATTCACTAGTCACTAATCTATGTACTAACCAAGGTTAGTTTGAGAGTTAGGATTGACGTAGACGTCTCTGCTCCACTCCACCATACACTTGAGTATAGACACTAGACACTCTAGACCCTTGATCCTCATGGACTTCTCTTGGTTGGGAGTTGCGCCCAGCTCCAGGGCTTGACGACCCTGAGCTATCTTGGACAGGTCGTTCACCAATCTATCAACAGAGATACACCATCAATTTGAGTAAAGTCCTACTAGTGCGCTCACGAGCTCCAACCTAAATGTGAGTGAGCGTAGCAAACGAACTTCAACCAGGACGTGATTGAGCCATGCGAACGAGCTCATCTTGAAAATTAAGAAGTTAAACGGGGCAAAGCCCGCGGGTACAGCTAGTAAAGAACTAAAGCTAAAATTGAAAATTTGTCGAAGGGAGACAATAAATCAGATTACAAAAAAAGGGTTCTGCTAAACATTTTAAATCTATTTTTCAACGCCAGTGGCATTTTTTCAAGAGTGTACTTAACCTTTTTATATTTTGTGTGGATAAAACAAGAATTGGACGTTTTCTTCTGGTGGCAATCATTAATATGCTAACCACTAGCTTTGACTGTGGATGGAACTTAACATTCTATTACTATACTAAAGTAATTTTTGGAATTAAAATTACCATTAGATCGAACCACTGACAGATGCTGATGACTATTACTGATTTCTTTAGAAAACGCCAACTCAAAACTGCAAACTATACTAGGTGAAACCCGTCGATTTCGAGCAAAATCATTTAACTATCAATGGAGAGTGAATAACTCGATTTTTAGAGTATTTTGAGTTGTTCGTGATTCATCAGCGTGCTTTAAGCACGTACGATCTTAATAATCAATAACGCAAATGAAAGCTGGTACTGTATTTTACTGAAGGTTCTTGAAGGGTAATGTAATTAGAACTGGTGAAATACATCTCTAACTGAATTAAGAATTTGGAAAACAAATTGAATTTATGTGTTTTGGTTGAGCAGTACAGTAGATAAATCTATGATGATGCTTGATGGCAAATCTGTGCGTGCATACCTTTAATTTAAGACCAAAATTGTGAAAATTGGTAGAGTAGAAGAGCCAAACCGACTTGGAAAAGAATAACCAATAATTTTTAATTATCTTTTATGTTACTTCAACTATTAAAGTAGATAAAACTAAGTGATAGAATAGATTACCATGTAGAATACTCTGAGTAGCTCATCCAACTATATAATTTTTTTATAAAATATTTTCTACAGCTGGACCATATAGATGGAATGTTTACTTCAGCGTCCAAAACCAATGCCAATAGGTTAACAACACACAAAATAACTAGCCTATTATTTTAACCTGTACAAGTCTCTTTACCTTTCAAACAGATTGGCGGCGGCCAGGTCACAGTCGTAGTTGACGTACATGTCTACAACACTCTGTGCGTCTGCACAGATCCTAGTCAACGCTTGGATGACCATCCACTTGTGCTCAAATGAGGAACTAGATGTCTCCAAGATACTGAGGAAGATCTCCTTGAAGAACACCTGGAGATATGTGTGAGTCAAGAGCATTGTTGCATTTACACTTAGGCTTGGTTAGTAAATTACAAAAATTGTGTTTTTTTACTATTCATATTTGGAGTATACCTGATATGGTTACTAACCTGATAATTTATCGGATTCAAATTTAGATAACTAGAAAATGTAGCAGGGATACAGTATAATAAATCTTTATATTTACTAAACACACGTGTTTCCGGTAACAGTGATCCAATCATTACTTTCCTATTTTCAGGCTCCTTAATATCAAACATATAAAATTTTTTGATAGTTTTTTCACTGGTCTTTTGACGTTCAACATATCAAAGCTCCACTGTATAAAATTGAGTTCTGTTACTGCTGTAAACCAACCTCGATCTGCATCTTGAGGTGCATTTTGAAGCGCGACAGCAACGCCAAGAAGATGGCCAGAGACAGTTCAAACACCTCTGGCACGGAGGAGACTCCGTTCTTGCTGAGCGCCACACACAGATACTGCTTGATGGCCGTCACAAACATGATGTTGGCTCGGAACACTGGACCAGCTGACTGGAGGATCGATAACAACAAGTGGAGTGAGAGAATCTTGGAGCGCAACTCGTGCGACCTATCAACAACGGTTAGAACTGGAATATTGTTATCACTTTTATAGAACCAGGATTGTGTGACATGGCAAATAATGAGTAAAGCATATTTTGTCAGACTATCCTTGGCAAGTATAAGTTAATCTTGCTACGTATATGTTTCGGAGGTCATTTAGAACAACTCTGCATTAATCACGCTATAAAAGGGATCCACCTCTTAAAAGGTGATGTCAGAATAATAAGTTAAACATAAAAACAGTTTGCACATGACAAAAAAAAAGGAAAAACATCACTGATAGGTACATTGCCACGGGCAGTGATGGAAGACTGAAATATTTTACTGGCAAGAAACAATTCAAGGCAATTAACATTGCTATTGTGCCACAGAGAATTTAGTCAACCCAGATATTTTGAATCTTAAACTCGAACCCTAAGTATCCTTGCTCAAATTAAGAGTACAAGATAAATTTCTAGATGATAAACTTATAAGTCATTATTTGACTTTGAATCTGAACTAAATTATAAGTGATTTCCAAAGCTCCTAAGACCATAACCACATCAAAATTTGTACGATTGGCCAAGTCCAAAATCATCTCATGTGATGACATCAATGTCATATGTAGTCATTTTCCACCACTGCAATATTCCCATTCTAAAAAATGCCAATTAACTTATTGTTTCAAATTACCCTCCCTACTTAACAAATAAATGGGTTGTAAAAGTGTGGGAAAAAGTAACTACTTATCTACTTAAATATATGACTTGAGATTTGATTCTTGAATCCAACAGATCTTATTGGATTTAAATATTTCCTACAACAGATTACCGATTTTATAATCAGATTTCACTACTTAGCTAATCACATTAGTTACAGCCTCACACTGAAGGGAAAAAATGCCTCCACCCAGCAACAGTTTACATATTTGTCACACAATATTATATTCATCCATTTACTTTACATACTTATGTTTTTTTATTAGATTACCTACAACTTAATAAAAATACACTTAGTTTGAATTGATTGACAACTCTTTACAAATATTCAGAATTGTTTATCCATCATCATAAAAATGAATAATTAAGGGTTAATAAGTCTCTTTAGGTACTTAACAAACAAACGCAATAAACATTAGGGTTAGGGTTAAAAACATTTGTCATAAAACTAATTCAAGTTCCTAAAATGGCATATATAATTTGTGTGAAAAATAGTTTTGGTAACATAGGCTGTTTCAATCAAAATACAATTAACATTTTAGCTAGGCGTAACCAAACAGTGCAGTAGTGCAAAATGTAATCAGTTATCGTTATTGAGTTTAATGATAAATATGCAATCAACAAACACTGATAATGAAATAATCCAGCAACTAGATAGGCTACATCCCATCACACATGGGTACTTATGGTAAAACAAGCACTCACGTGTGTTAGTGAGTGACTGTACAACTATGCAAACATACCCCTGCTGCAGCAAACCTACAGACTAACCTAATTTCTATTTGCTTGATTGGATTCTTTCAAGTAAACGTTATAATGTTTTTTGAACCCAGTGACAAGACCTGTATTGGTTTTGACTTTGTATGCTGGTGTGTAGCCTACTTTATTAAAGATTTTTCCTATTTTTTCTGTTGTTTTATCGGTGTATTTGATTGCTAAGTATTTTTGATTTTGGTTTTCCGGGTTTGACTGATTTGAAGGTTCATTTTGTGTATTGGATTTAATTTTCTTTCGGGTTTTGCAGATCATAGTTTCTACGATTGTTGGATTGTAACCGTTTGATGCTATTGTTTTTATAATTTCCTTTTCTTTTTCATACTCTTTTTGGTCAAGATTGTAGTTGAGAAGTCTATATGTTAGTGATCTAAAAGCTGCCATTTTTTGGTTGTAAGGATGGTTGGATTCTGCTGGTATAACTAGATCTGTTTGTATTGGTTTCCTGAAAATTCCAATTTTAACTGTTTGGTTTTGGGTTTTAGTGACTGTTATGTCAAGAAAGCTTATAGAATGGTTTAGTTCAGTTTCCATTTTAAATTTGATGCTATTGTGTGTTTTGTTGACGTGTGTTAAGAAATTATTTGCCTGTCTTTGGTTAGCATTTAGTACGATGAAGGCATCATCAACATACCGAGCATAAAATTTGATTTTGTTGAAATAGGGGTTTTTATCTGATAATATATGTTGCTCCTCGAAATTTTGCATAAATAGCTCCGTCGGTATGTTGTCGGCTAAACAAACAGAACTTTCAGCAAAAGATTCAAAGAACACAACACTCAACATCATACCAACCCCAGCTCAATAATAGCTAAACACCTGAAAGAAAATCATGGCCACAAAATTATTTATCCTGAGTCATTACAGATCCTCCACAAAACCAACTCCAAATCTACTGCAATAGAAAGTTACGAAATTTATAAGCAAATTAACACTAACCCTGACACCCTCCTAAATAAGAAAGAGGACTACCATAATTCCATTTTGTTTAACCTCATTCAAAACATAGAGGAAACCCAACGATCTGACAACAGCGCACTAAAATGGCAACAGCGCAAAAGTGAAAGCGACCATCCCTTACAAACAATGACTACCCCTGATCATAACACTGTCACTGTCAACCACTCAGATCCAGTACAAGTCCATCACGTCAACAGTGCGGAACGAAATGTACCCCGCCGCTCGTGTCGCCGCCGGGCAACCGCGACCGCGAATGTGACCGATTAGTGATTGGAAAATATATTGTAAATATGTACATAGTAACAGTAGTGTTTAAGAAGATACTCTATGAAGATGCCGCACTGAGTGGCGAAATGCGCATCGAGTGTTAATCGAGTGTTAACTACAAGACCTTCAGGCAAAATATGTAAATAATTACTGTATAAACTTTATAACCAAACCAAACTGAAAATAATACTTCTTGTTGTAAACTATGGGACTTATGTTCTGTCAGATCAACTATCACAGTAACAGCATTTAAGGTAGAAAATAGGATGTTTAGCACACTCCGTGAGTTAATCATTCAAGTTCTATTTCAATGGAAAAATTGGCTACAGCTAGACCTTATAGATCGAATGACTACTTCACTATTCAACATTCAATGGCACTACTTAACAAGATTTAGCCTTCAAACGACTTACTTGGGGTCCGGCTGACCTTCCGAGAGTGGTTTCATGGAGAGTTTGCACAAAGCTCGGAACACGAGGAAAGCATCCTTCTGTAGAATATGAGTGAACTGAGGAGACGACTTGCTGTCTCCGTCATTGCTAACGTCTACACTCTCCTGCAAAACATTTGGGGGTGTCAATAAAATAAATATTGCAAATTAACAAATAATCACAAAACATAATTGTAAATTAATTAGGCCTACTCAAAATTTAAATAAAAAAAATAATAAATAGTTCATTTTTAAAACTTGTTAATCCAGACGTATTCAGGACTTTGGCAATGCCAGACTATTGAAAATGTAGGATTACTGAACGTCTCTAAAAATAGCTGTTATTGTGAGATTAACAGAAATATTGCTATGTATAAAGTGTTAAAAGGAAATTTCATATCTTTATTAATCATTAAATAACATGTTTTACTGAAGATTTTGTCAATTTATAATCATATCCATAGTTATAACTCAACACTACAACTAGACCTGCAGCATGGATGACATTAAACAATTATTATACATTAAACATGACATAAATTGCTGACCGATGGGCCATTATTCCGTTTTTTATAAAGCTATCTCTTATTTTAAAATATAAAATGGTAAAAAATTGAAAAAATAAAGCACTTTAATTTTTTTAAAGCAAAGTTATTTTCTAATGTAAGCGGAATCAACACAAAAACTCAAGGCTTTGGTACCAACCATAATAGTCAGTAGTAAGTACACAGGAGAAATCTATCATCTGCCGGACATCCATGTTTATTTCTCAGTATAGTTTTGTTGTCATGAACAAGTATCATTAATTTTTAAAACATAATGAGTGATTACTTGTGTGTTAACTAAAGATGATTCACTCAATAAATTCCAACAAAGGTGCAGTCCCAAGGTGTCCTAAGAAGAGGGAGCCTACCACAAAGTGATAACAAATTGTTACACATATGTTTATATACTTCCATCTCACATGGACCCACCTGTGAAGGCACTCTTGTTAGAGAAACACCGTTAGCTTCTTGGTTGGCAGAATCACCACTTTCTGATCCTGTTCTGGCTTTCTCCTCACAGCCTGCAAGAGAAACAGGAGATTAGGAATATTTCAACCTACTTCAGTCAAACCTTCCTATAATGAATCTGGAAAGGCAACAGAATAAATTTGTTTTATCAAGTGATAAGTTATATAACGAGACAAGTAAGTCTATGTACTTAAGAGAACAGATTGGGTGGTTTAGACATTGAAGTTCTTCACCCGGAAAGAAACAATGGGGTTGATCTTCTTCTCAGTTAATAAATATCACAATCTCAGGCTTGCTTGCAGAGCGAGATACCGTGATGGGTTGCATGACTTGGATCCGTTCTGGCTCTTAATGTGCTCAAGGTCTGACTGTGATGCTTTTTAAACAGCAACTAGTTTTAAGCACTAGATACCATGTAAGCTCGTGATGGTAACACACCTATGACTACAGCGTCGACCACACTGTTCAGTAGACTCTGTACAACCTCCTGACTGCTCGGCTCAGTGGTGGAGGGTAGTGGAGGAGTGGGGGTAACTGACGGCAACTCCAGCGATTCAACCACCTCTGGTGTGTCTTTCATTCGACTGACCTCGTCCGCCTGTCACAAAACAATAATTATTCAGCAATGTTTCAAATGATGATTGTGAGATCCAAGAATTTTTAATCTTTAAATTCTACGAACAGTTTTTAGAACATACAAAGGAAAATTGATTCACAATATTAGTTTTAAGATTGTATCTACTATCAAATTTAAGTGCCTACGCCAAAATTACAATAACTCTATATTGATTGATAATGAGAAATTTCAACCTCAAGAAAACAATCTTCTGAAATTGAACATTCCTTCTTGTCAACTTTAAGACTTTAATTGATTTTAAAAATGGTTTAAACGAGAATTGCAGCAATATTGTGGTACATTTTAGCCACTGCAGAAACACCCATGAGTGTTTTTTTTAATCTTTGCAACACTGTAATTCTATTGTCTCCAGCAAAGAAGGTGACATGGATGATTTCCTATGATTGTGATTTCTTACTACACACAACATTAAAATTAAATGCACTATAAGGGGATGCTGTTAGGGGACGAAGTACTCCTAGCCCTAGGGTATTGATGACTAATCCAAATTATCCGGTCATCGACATTCATGTAGTCAGCTGGACATTCTGATGTCCCTACAGAGCTACTCTAAGATATCGACTTTACAGAGCTATTCACTTTAGTTTTGGGAGGACAAACTATTTATTGTGTATACATATGTCCCACCTCAACAAACTGGGACACTAGGCTCCTACCCAGAACTGTTTTACACATTATAGTACTTCAGGCTTGATCTAGATGGTCGCCGCATTATGAATAAGATAAAATCCATTTGCGGGATTCAAACCCAGGACCTTGGGGAACAAAGTCATGTGCTCTCCAGCACAGCTCGCTCACACACTAAGACACTCACAGCTTGGCTCTCCATCCTAGCGAAGATGACGTTGAGCATCTGTGTGAGTGTGGCGCGTGCAGTCGTCTGGTTGATAAGGTTCTTGCTGGCTAGGTAGATGTTGTAGACGGTCCTCACTGCTAGCAGCACTGTGCCCTCGTGTACTTCCACATGCTGACTCGTCACTACGGTCAACAAGGCCTGTGACATACAAGCCATCAGTCAGTCATCTCATATACTTGATAATCCAACCTAAACCGGCCAATGCAACGTTGGATAGCATGGAAAATACCTAATTATTAAATTGGTAAATTTTACCCCGGTGTCAAACCTATTTGGCAACTAATGTTGTTATATGTTACTTCTAATGACCTAAGATATTTTTAGGTTTTTTTCATTGAAACAGCTACCATTTTCGGTTTCCAAGCCATCATCACGAATGACATAAAAATAACCAACAAAGAAAATAAAATAAATTCTAAATCTTGCCAACATACCTTGATGATCTGGAGTTGTACTCCCTCGTCAGTCTGAGGTCCTGAGAAGCAGTTACACACAGTCTCTACGATCCTGTCTATCAGCAACTTGCCAGGAGAGTTAGGGTCTGGCACATTCCCAGTCAGGTGTCCGTACGCTATCAGTTTCTGCAAACCATCATTACTTACTTTTAAATCACTTTTAACCTCTTTAAAATCCACGATCTTGTATACGTGGCGTAGGCCTAGTCCCGCTACCAGGTCACACGGACGGGATTTCAGACATTGTTCGGTTTTAGTGGTCCTTGACTTCGCAGACCAACTATAACTAAAATATTATAAAAAAAGGTACTTTCATTTTAAAGGGAACATTTATTATTATCAATGATTGTTTTTCGATATATCAATATTTTTATTTCGATCCAATATCAACAAATTGAAACAAATCAGCTGATAACCACGATAAATAAATATTGTTCAGTATCAACAAACAATTAAAAATATATATTTCAATTAACTGTTCTAAAATAACCTAACCTAACTAACCAAACTTGCTGTAACATTTCAAAATTTCGTTTGATAATTCCCCACATGCCTTTTCTGTTTTCAAATGGAATTTTGAAATGGTACAAGTTTGGTTAGTTATGTTAAGTTAGTTTAGAACAGTTTAGTTTCTTAATCCAAATAGGTAATAGCCTATTATTTTTGCCTAAACAAGATCAGTTGTCAATTTGTAATTTAAATGTGTTTGAATAAGTTATATTGAAACAGAAGTAATAGCCTATGAATCGTAAAGGGACAACAAAATATCTATATATAGAAAAAAAGTCATCAATAATAATTAATGTTCCCTTTAACAGGAAAGTACCAAACAAATTATATAGCCTAATAATAATAATAAAAAAAAATAAATATACTATAACTAAAATATATACAATTATACCTATGGCATTTTCAATTTATGACTTAATGTTACGATAATTAGCAATTACAATAAAATGTCTGAGCTTTCCACAGAGTTTTGAGCCTACTTTCAAACTGAGTTGATATAATTTTTGGCTACCGGTACCTAACAATAACATGTTAAATTTCAACTTCACTGACCTGAAGACAATCCAGAGCAGTAACGACAATCCTTGCCGTCTTGCTTTGACTTGCCAGTTCAAACGGCGTGAAATACTTCTCTGCTGTGATGTTACTGCTTGTTTCATCTTTAGGTAGTGGGAGAGCAGAGGACGAAGAAGTGTTGTTTACCTGCTCCTCTTTCAGCTCTGCATGTATTTCATCTGTAGGGAAATACTTGGTTAGTAACCCTGGTTGATTACTTAACCTTGTTGGATTTTTAGAAACCAGAGTAGAAAGTAGGGAACATTAAGGCATTTTTTTTTTTTTTTTTTTTTTTTTTTGTGATGAATATGTTGGCATATCCCTGGGTAGGCCTATTGCCTTCATTAGCATACCTAAGAAATAACCTTATCTCCTCCCTCGAGGTCGATGACTAGCTAGCTCTTGATGGATAGACAATGTCATAAAAACACTAAAATTTATAAATATACATCATTGCAACATTAAAGCGACAGGTTGGACGCATACTGGAAAAAATCATCTAGGGAGATGCTTTACCAGTCGCCACTCTTTCAGCTGGTTTTCCATCCCAGGGTCAAAGTTTTCTCCAGTCCAAAGGCAATAATTGTCTACAGTGTAGGCCTACATAGGCCTAGTGCAGTCCATAGGGCAAGACTATGGTACCATTAGATATATAGGCTACAGTATATTACTGTGGCAGTAAGTTAGTCACAAGGCCTACCTGACAAAAATCATGGAGTGAAATGGTTGGATAGCAAAGATATAAAAACATTAGAAAGTTTAAGCATATATAACTTAATTCTTTTAATACCATTCATGGATAATAACAATAAAACTTTATAAAAGGCATAGGCTTATATTATAGACTTACTGCACTTTTTTTTGTAAAAAAAATCTTTTGTTCTATCTCTAGGCCTGTACAAACTAAATTATAAATTAACTTATTTATAGGTTAGGACTACTACAAAATCAGACATTGGTAAATAAAAAACTTACTGCAGCTTCAAAAGTAAAAATTTAGTACCTAGCTTAACAGGACTGCCAGTACCATTATAGATTAGCGCCATACAAAGCCAACACACCAGTCATATTTCAAGATAAAGATGAGTAAAGAACAGTATTTGAATGATTGGGGTGACAGCTTTGGTACCGTACCACTTTTTATCATTGCACCCCCAATTGTACAGATTGTAATCATCGCTATGGATTTAAAAATCTAATATAATATACAGTAGGCTAATAAGTAAGTTAAGGAAATGTTTTGTGTGCTCCGAAACAAATATCAGGTAGCACTAAAATGCATCAGACGTACACAGAAATTAACGTACATTATTACCGTACAGACATTAACGTACATCAGACATCGCCCTACATTAAGTCAACCCTCTCTGCTGATGGTCTATCACGCCCTCTTCCACAGCCATGTGTCATACGGCCTTGTTCTATGGGGCCATTCTACAGCAGCCCATGAGATCCTACTGCTCCAGAAGAAAGCCATGAGGATAGTGTCATCTGCTGGCTACAAGGAGCACTGCCGCCCTATATTCATCCGTGATAGGGTGCTCACTGTATTCAGCCAGTATATCCTCGACATCCTTGTACTTCTCAAGGACAAGGTGGGACTCTTTGGCAGGAGGGAGGAGGTCCACACCCACAATACCCGCAGAGCCCTAGACCTCGACATGCCTCGGTGCCGACTTGCACAGACGATGAGGAGTTACCCGCGTTCGGCAATTAGGGTTTTCAACACCTTGCCCAAGCGAGTGCGTGACATGGACCTGCCAGACTCTAAGAGTGCGATTTGCGATGGACTGCTGAATAGGCCATTGTACGCCTTGCAAGAGTTGGACAACGAACCCCTTTTTGTAACGTGACACGTCCGCCACGAAAAGTATATATAGATATTTTTTATAGTGTTTAGTAAATATGTAAATAGAAATAAAACATGACGCAATCTATCCGACATGTCGGTCAACGATGTAGAAGACAAGTAGGTATCAAGTATCAAGTATCACAGTCAGAAGGAGTTGTTTAAATGCTTTTTATGCATAGTAATGTGGGTGTAAGTTAACAAAAGTAGACTATAATCATCTGTATTGTTCTTACTGTAACAGGACTTGGCAATAGATCGAGCACGAGTGTAACTGAATTTTAAACTAATTTAGGTACCGGTATCCTATACATGTGCGTTGTGCGCCTAAGTACTTCTTATAATTTTTTTTTGTACACTTCCGTATCTGTCAAAAACAACCAAATGAAAAATTATTTGATAACTTAGTACTTGCATACATAGGTACTTGTATACTTGAACATCTAGGTCTATCGATTAAGTATTTCATTCAATACACCAATTGCTATTTTAAATTCATTCGGTTGTTTTTGATAACAGATACGGAAGTCTACTAATTTTTTATTTAGGGGCCTATATAAAATGTAAAAAAGGGTAATTTTTATAAATAATGTAGCCTAGGCTACTATGAATAAGTTAAGTGCCTTGGATAAATTAAAACTTAGGCCAAAGTAACTTATTGACAACATAAATTTTAGTATATGAGAACATCTCTCTTACATTAGGGTTTCTTTCACCTGAAACTGTCAAAAGCAAAAAAAGTCGTAATATACTCAAAACAGCATCCACTGAATTGTAGAAGGCCTACGCCAATAGATTCTACCTAATAAGTTATAGCATTTGGGCTAGGCCTAGTCTCACACTTTTGTAACTTATATTTTTGTCATAATTTGATGGCAACTCTGGCATACCCTACTTATAGGGAAGGATCTACATGTTTTTTGCAGCAAAAGGGCTAGCATAAGGCCTAACTTACCGTACCTACCACATCTAGGCTAACTTGTCCGGCGACTAGACAGCCTAGATTTGATGTGATTTAGACCTTAATCTAAAATGGACCTAGAGTGTTATTTTAAATTTTATGTCTGGGACATGTTTTACTAACAGATTCACACACATAGCCAACCTAACTTACAATTACATAGACCCAAGTTTTGCTAAATACCTACTAGGCCTATGCCTTTGTAACACTGTGCAATTAAGAGCTAAGACAACGTTTAAAAGTATACCAGCAATTTGCTTGTGAAATACATATTAAAATAATTATTACCTAATGCCACCTCACAAGCCTTTTTAAGTTGGGAGTGGTATGACCGCTTAATTTCCTTATCACTTAAAATCTTCTCTAATGCACGAACTATGAACATTTCTTTAGTTTTTGAGTTTCTTTTCATTGTTAGCATATATAAAGCATAATTAAAATTACAATGAGTAATTTTCCACACGGTTTACACAGAATTTACGACTCATAACAAACAAAAGTCGATAAATTGGTATGGTATAATAATCCTTGACTGGAGTCGAGACACAGACCAGACACAAGACAGAAGACAGACAGACAGACAGGCAAGACGATGTAAGAAGAAGAAGAAGAACAAAAACAACTTCTACGTTGGAGAGGGCACACGAATAGGATTATGCATGCTGCGGTGAAGCCAGCTTTAACAGAACACTTGTAGATTGGCTAAAAGCCGCAGCTATAACATGGGAGAGAGGTTAGGGTTCACTTACACTACAAATCATAGACACTATGAGCCTTCAAATATGAGGTTCTTAAAACACATGGCTCACTTACTCTACAGATCATAGTCTATAAGAGCCTCGTAAATAATATTGAAGGTTCACTTACTCTACAGATCATAGTGCCTATGAGCCAAGCGGATGAATTATTTTTTAATTCAGGAATAAAGACGGTTCGCTTACAATGCAGTTCATTTAGCTACACGTCACGCGGTTTTCAGCATCAGCGCATCGTTGCAGGCGCTTATGGTCAACCAATACCACCGTTTTGCCGTTTTCTGCTTTCTCTATGTGTTTAATCTAAGTGAATTTGTCTATATTAAAAGAGATTTATATATATTTAATTAATAGTCATGAAGATTATAATTGAAAATAATCCTTAGTTGTATTTATGATTAGAAAGTTTTTATAATACAGCATGAACAGTCTTTTGGAACTTTTATTTTAAACAGAGCAGACAACAAAATGCATTATGCAGGTATGTAATAATTATTATACATATCTAATATATAAAATTCTCGTGTCACAGTGTTTGTCTGCAAACTCCTCCGGAACGACTTCACCGATCGTTATGAAATTTGGTGTGTAAATTCTGTAGGTATGCGAATCGAAAGTAAACTATTTCCCGTTTCGAAATTCTTAAAAGGGCTCCGCCCCAGTGGCTCTGGAGTTTCCCATGTTAACCTTATGAGAAATGGAATTAATGAATCTTAACAGCTGTTTCAATTAAACAAGTTGGTTCTGTTCTATGATGTCCAATAGCATTAAAGTTACAAGGATTACCAACAGGGTGCAGCACTATTATTTCTTTTACATTTATGACAACAGCTAATTTGCAACCAAAAGGTGAGTGAGCGTAGCGAACGAACTTCAACCTGGAGGCGAGTTAGCGTAGCGAACGAGCTAACCTGAAGGCAAGTGAGCGCAGCGAACGAGCTCCAACCTAAAGGTGAGTGAGCGTAGCGAACGAGCTCCAACCCAAAGGTGAGTGAAAGTAGCGAACGAACTTCAACCAGGACGTGATTGAGCGATCATCTTGAAAATTAAACGTAACGGTACTTTCTTTCCATCGGTCTGTCTTAGGGGAAACCTATAACTTAGGCGATACGAAGTTCGCCGGGTCAGCTAGTTATAATATACAAAAATGTTAAACGATAATTCAAGTTGACCCAATGGAGATCAACCTAATGGTTCAAGGTTCAACCCATGAGACAAAATATATATTATACATATATAGGGGCTATTGCCCCTAAAAGCCACTAGTGTTAATGTATTGTTGAATTTTTATCAAGTGTACTCGTTGCTCGAGCGCAAGCAATTGTCAAGTACCGGTATTACAGGGGCTATTTCAAGACTTATAACAGTCATAATTTTCAATTAATTAATAATACTCACCTTACGTAACCAATGGAATTACTTACTTTGTTAGGAAAAGTTCGGTATAAAAAAGTTTCTTTAAATATTTTAAATTTTTATCAGAGATGATGTTTGTCTCATCTGGATCATACAATTGTGTACTATATAACCTGATATTACTCAAAATGTGTTTATTCTATAAAGTTTCATTAAATTTAACATAAAAATCACGCTCCCTCCATTTTAAAAAGTATTCAGTCCAAAAAATGACGTAAATTTGCTTGCGCACATATTTATTTCGTGATGATAAATAATTGAGGTGATGCAATACACACCATAGATAAAACCATAAAACATAGTTCTTTAGTAGATTTCCCATCCTTATGGAACAGCTGAAGGCAATTTTATTGTTAGTTCTGTCCGGTTTTCTGTAGATGTCGTGTTTTGTTTACAATTTCTTTCTTGTTATTTCAGTAATTTAAAACCTCAACCAAATAAAACTATCTAATCATAAACAAAAACTCGTCCACTAGCTATATAACCAAACAGTGAGACACAAATAATGAGAAACTAAACCTAAAATAATATCAATCAATTATCAATTATTTAAGATGGGGACGCCACTATGTGCGTATTTTAACCCAAATATGAGTGAAGGATGAGTGTATGATGAGTGGCGCAAAAGTTGTTAGTAAAACTTATTTGATTTATTTTTATGCAAAAAATTATCAAATACTTACATTAACTTTATGATTTGAGTATAGGATTATGAATGGTATGGATTCTAACACAATATTAGCAGGGCAAAAAATAAAAACATTCATCCTTCAACCAAAATTATGTTTAATTAAAAACATATTAACTGGTCATCTTTGAACTTACTATTCGTTCATGAACACATTCTTCCTCTTTAGTTAGGTTTCTAATACCGGTATTGTGATTTAAATTTACGTTCGCATGATGTAGTCTTAAATACATATTTTAAATACTTAAGACTGCTATTTCAGTAGCTAAATCTCTAATATGAAATTGTAACGGTCCTAATTGATTGGTTGGTGGGTTCGGTTAGCCTTTAAAATGTTATTATGTATGTTACTGAACAAAATGCCTCCCCCTGACAACAGTACTACATATTGATTTTTCCCTAAAAAAAACTGCCGCCATTTTGAAACGGAAAAAGATAATTGATTTCTGTTTTTGCCAAAATGTCTGTCTAATAAATACCATTAGAATGATGACCTTCAAATGTAAACATGACATATGTTTACATTGAAAATTCCGAGATTCGAACTAGTGACCCTCTGTTTTTGGCACACCCTGTATTGGAAAAAAGTAAAAATAGTATATTTCATTACTAGGACCAAAAGTGGCATTTTCCGGCGCGCGCTCAAGTTTTTGTGTGAGGCAAAGCCGAGTATGTGAGAGCTATTTTCACTCATTTTGAATCATTATCTCGACATGCTGCTGGTCTAGTTGTGCACATGTGTACAGCCAACTCCTTAAGCCACATGTGCATTTCTTCATTCAAAAAACTTCTGCATCCACATCTGTCAACTGGCAACAGTAAGACTGGTGCCAGATTTAAGGTACTTGCCACCATAGACCAAATCAATTGAGTGGCCCCCACCCCTGTGGTGAAATTTTCTGCAATAGCGGTGAAATCATAAAAATCTCCCACAGATCATCATCATCATCGTCGTCACCAGTGATCACGGATGAAATCGTGAACATCTCTCGCAGGCTATAATCACGGGTAAATCATCAGTGTCATTGTCACCCATGATCACAGAATAATCGTGAACACTTGCCCTAAATCAAGGAGATGTCGTCACTGACACCCACGACTGCATCAAAATCATGAACATCTCCACCGGGCTGCAATCAAAAAGTCGTGGCAAACTGATGGTAAAAAGAAAAATTTGTTGTACTGAAAAAATATTTTGGCCAATCCTCTGCGGCCCCCTTTCGTCGCGGCCTAATCGGCCTAGTGGTACATCCGCTGAAGAGACTGATCTGCTTATGGGAGCGGGGGCAGCTAGAAGAGTAGTAAATGAAGTACGGAACATGAAGTTTTTGTCGCGGACTTGAACTAGCGCACTTGGCTGCGACAGGAGCCATAGATATTCACGTTTTAGAACAATTTGGAGCCTACTTTGATTCATCAACATGCCAAAACAGCTTGTTTTTTTTAGCCAAGAGAGCCTAAATTAACCATGTGCAATACATTTACTTTTGGTGGACCTATAAATGACATTAAGAGTGATCATTAAACTGCTACTTGCACCTCTTTGGTTTTATTACTACTATTTCATGATCATTTTCTTACTTTGTGTTTAACTATGTCATTTGCATTTTTTTGGTTTTTGAAAGGGGACCAAACCCTGGTCTTTTTGTTTTTATTGTTCTTTAGTGATTTTAAGCCGAAAAAATAAAATCTCATGCAGCAGACTTCAAATAATAGTAAACAAAAAACACAAGTCATGAAAACAGAAACAAATTGAAATTACTTAAAACTACCATAATAATTGAAAAGGTAAAATAAAACAAACCAAATAAACAACAATCATTTATTGAAAATGCTACATAATACTTTAATAAACACAAGACACGGTTGGCTAAACAAACCTGTGTCAAAAGCTCTCAAAGCAGTAACTTAATTTAGTAAACAAATCAAAACTCCTAACATAAATACTTACAACTCTAACAACATTTACAAAATCGAGTTACACTGGAATGCAAAAGTACATTATTCTTGGTTAAGTTTATATTATATAATTTACAGTGATTTGAAAATAAAATATCATAGATATAACTAAATGAAATATCCCAATATACTTATGCAGCTGCATTCGTTTACTTCTTCACTTCTCTTTCTTGGCTTCCCCGTTCATTTGGTATGGAGGAGGAGATTCCTGCAAAACAAACACAAATGTATAATTACTTGAGAATGTGTTGCTTTGGGATAATGAGAGGAAATCTATTAGGAACTTAAATTTAATAAAATAAAAGAAAATACTACACATACATGTTAAACAGTAATGAAATAAATGATCACTCTGAAAAATCTTAAGTTTATAATACAGACACTTTAAGACAATAAACAGGCCTGAACAAAACAAAACTCAAGTTTACCGGCTTGCTTTAAGTATGTAATTAAAACAAAAAGGTAAGAAATAAAAACCCTGTTCCAATGCAGAGGAAGACTGTGCCTAAAAAAGCAAATTGATAGGCATAAATACGGTTAACAAAAAACCAAGAGTAAATGAACCTGTAAAACAATTACTGGTATTTCAAGAGATAACCGGGGTTTCCAGTGTGCAGTTTAAAATCTAGGAATTAGGATTAATCATAAAAAAAGAATGGTTGCTTATTTGTTGACTGGTTTAAATTATTTGGCGCAACTCTAACCTACTGAGGTGAAGATGAGCGATGGACGAACATTTAATAAACAATATCATAGCTTTGCAACTGAATGAACGATAATAGTCAGACCTTTAGATGGATTCATTCATTAATGAAGTAATTCATCCAGATGATTACTGACAACTTGTGTTCAATCCATAAAGGACCATTTAGGTTTTGTATTGTGGAAGTAAAAACCAATTTTGGATGTAGCTTTTGAAAAATCTATCAAGGTTTGCCATGCGTAGGACATAAAAAAGATAAAAAACCAGAGGGTTGGGGAATATTCAAAGCACTGGTCGTATAAGACTTAGATTTGCCAATAAATGGTTTTACAGTGTGTTTTACTCACATAGTATGCGGGCGGGGGGACGTAGGCACATTGAGGCCGGTTTGGGTCGTAGTACGCACTCTGAGCAGCTTCTGCGGCTTTGGCATCAGCTGTTCAACAAACGACATCAGCTGATTGTTAACCATGTGGGAAGTAGATAGAGGATTGAGGTGGAAGGACAGGTGAAGAGGAGTGAACTGAGGTTAGAAACACGCAAATCCTAATCAACAATTGTGTCTAGTTGACACTTCACAAAGTTTAAAGGTTGTCAGTAGATGTACTAGTAGGGCATGCTCATGTTTACAATTAGAATTGGTAGGCGATACAAACTTGATAGGAGAACTAAATTTGTTAAGAATAGTTAACAGGGAACAACTCTATAGAAATGCACTACCACACAGAGCATGCATTTTGAAGAATACTAGCCTGAATATAATAAATTTAAGAAAATCTAGTAATGAAACCACTTTAAAAATTACAATACAACATAGAACTATTTGTTTTGTTTGGAAATTTAAAATCTGACTCATAAGTTGCTTACATTATTAAAACAGACAAAAAATGAACACAATAAAAAAACATGGAAACAGGGTGTCCACCAGGCCAACCACAAACAATTCATGAGTAAAAAAAAAATCCAGGTAGTTCAGGTCGTACTTTTCATACTAAAATTTCCAACGTGTTTTGCGCCAACTCCCGCAATGCTGTTTTAGCGCTAACACAGCTCCCTATTTTAGTTATCGGAAAGAGCATTCTCAGTTAAGGGAAAATAATTATGATTGCTGTAATATTGATTGCCTGACACAAGTATTCAATTTTTATATATTACTGATTAAATAATCCAAAAATTTCAAACTAATCTTTAAACCTGCAATTTATTAATTACTTCCTAAAAATAGTGATATGTCGATACCAAAATTTATCGAATCTCTGTACAGACACCTGAAAAATAGATTCTTAATACTATACTGATAATTTCAATTTTACCAAATTTTCTGAAGGATTACTACACCAACCCCTGGCTTTATGTACTTTCATAAGTATAATTATTTTGGAGTAATGGGTTGTTTTTCAAGGTTTTTAAGGTGGCCCACAGAAATAATAATGCAGAAATTACAAAAAATGCACGTAGCCAATTTATGTTTTAAACCCTTCTAACCATATTAAATAAATACCACGTTAACGGTAAATTAAGATATTACAAAAAAAAAATATAAAAAAAACTTTCATCGTTTTCTGCGATAACTGAAAAATCCTGAATATCTCACTCAGTAACAGAAACATCACCACTGTCTTCCGTGTTGTGAAAAAATCCTGATATGTTCAGCGGTAACGGAAACATTATAATCGTCTCCCCTGATCACAGTAAAGTTATCATAATCATCCTCGATCGTAGCTTAATTCAAATAATTTCCCGCGGTCATCATCGTCAAGCAATATTTTTGGACATCATCATCGTTTCCCGCAGTCACGGAAACGTCATCGTTTGCATGCGCAGTCACGGAAACGTCGTCATCGTCTCCCGCGGTCACGGAAACTTCATCGTCGTCTCCCGCGGTCACGGAAACTTCATCGTCGTCTCCAGCGGTCATGGAAACGTCATCGTCATCTTCCGCGATCACGGAAACATCGTCGTCGTCTCCCGCGGTCATGGGAACGTTATTGTCTTCACCCGCGATCACGTAAACGTCATCATCGTTTCCCGCGGTCACGGAAACGTCATCATCCGCATGCGCAATCGCGGCAAAATCACTAACATATCCCGTGGCCATCATCATCGTCTCGCGTGGTCACGCAAATGTCTGCATGCGCGATCACGGAAACGTCATCATTATCACACGCGATCACGAAAACGTCATCGTCGTCTCCCGCGTTCACGGATATGTCATCGTCATCGTCGTCTCCTGCGGTTACGGAAACGTCGTCGTCGTCTCCAGCAGTCACGGAAATGTCATTGTCATCTCCCGCGGTCACGAAAACGTCATCGTCGTCTCCAGCGGTCACGGAAATATCATCGTTGTCTCCCGCGGTCACGGATATGTCATCGTCATCGTCGTCTCCCGCGGTTACGGAAACGTCGTCGTCGTCTCCAGCGGTCACGGAAATGTCATTGTCATCTCCCGCGGTCACGAAAACGTCATCGTCGTCTCCAGCGGTCACGGAAATATCATCGTTGTCTCCCGCGGTCACGAAAACGTCATCGTCGTCTCCAGCGGTCACGGAAATATCATCGTTGTCTCCCGCGGTCACGGAAACGTCGTCATCTTCTCCCGCGGTCACGGAAACGTCATCGTCGTCTTCCGCGATCTCGGGAACGTCATCGTCGTCTCCTGCGGTCACAAAAACGTCATCGTCGTCTCCAGCGGTCACGGAAATATCATCGTTGTCTCCCGCGGTCACGAAAACGTCATCGTCGTCTCCAGCGGTCACGGAAATATCATCGTTGTCTCCCGCGGTCACGGAAACGTCGTCATCTTCTCCCGCGGTCACGGAAACGTCATCGTCGTCTCCTGCGGTCATGGAAACGTCATCGTCGTCATGCGCGATCGCGGCAAAACATTCCCGGTTAAATACAAAATTCACGCAGAATTCCCGGTTTTTTCCTGGTTCATAAATATCACGCATTATTCCCGGTTTTCCCAGTTGGTGGAAACCCTGTAAAACATACAAAAAACAACAACTTTTTTTAACATGGGGATAAGATGTTTACAACTCTTCTTATTCAATGAAGATATCTAACGTATTTATCACCTGGACAAGGGGGAGGTTGTGCAAACCCAGTGGCACCGGAGGGGGGAGCGGAGGCATACCCGTTGTACCCTGGCATGATACCCGGGTATGGTGGGGGGCTCTCTACCATGTATACTGTGTTGGCTGCAACAACACAAAAAAGTGAGATAACAACAGTTAGAGAAAAGTCAGCATATTCAAATTTGTAAACAATGTTTAACTTTAGATCAGTAAATACTGATTTACATACTAAAACCTTGGATATTATTCTATTTAAGGGATTTTTCTATTTTAATTTATTTGATACAAATGGTAGTGCAAGTCAACAATTTAATAACATTTGCAAAACCAGACAAACATCCAATGATGGGTTGTTGGCACCATTCTTCCTACTGAGGTTTTGACTCAATATTTTAAATTCTTATTTAGTTACCTACATATATAATATTTTCACCACAGCATTATGAAGACATTTCTCTTGTCCTTTGCAACGGGGCAAGAATTCTTATGAGAATAATGTGGGTCTCTAAATCTAAAAACAGTTAGGCTACTCAGTATTCACACTTACCAAGCAAATTATAAAGGCAAATCTCAATGTACTTATTGTTTATTTTATGAAAATCTCTAGGGAATTTGTGTTAAACAATCTGGCAGAATCAAAACTAGTAACTTTATCGTAATGTAAACATCTATATTGAGAATCAAAATATTAACTTATAGAAAAAGCAAACAAACTATGAATAAAAACAAATCTAACAGCTGATGCATTGTCAATATTTTTAAGGGGGTTAAATAGAGCCCTTTAATATTGAGGTTGTGCCCTAACTGATAATTGATAGAAGAGGGTTTATTGAAAAACTGATATTTTAAGGGGAAGTTTCACATCAAGACCTTTTATTCAAGTATGCGGTTGATAGGTGTGCGGCTTACGTTATGAACTTCATAAAATTTTTTTACTTTATGATGGTGTCGAGTCCAGAATAAACTCCAACTGGGTTTGCTTCTGGCCAAATCAGCTGATATTTATATTTCCGTAAAATGTACTGTTTTGTTTTAAAATGTGAGTGTTCAGGAATGATTAAATAAGATTTTCATGTGCATGTTGGTATAATTTCATAGCCAAAACTAGTTGCTGAATACAATGCAGGGGTTTGCCATAGGCAGTTGTTTAATCCATTTTTCACTGTTATAAGTAAATCTATTCAAACTAATAACTAGTCAAATTAAAAGTTTTAAAAATGTAACAAGTGACATTTCAACTTGCCCAATATCAAACTCATCAGGTTCTAACAGTTATCTTGTTCTTTCTTTGCATCAACTCAAATTTAACTTAATGAACCCTAAACAATACTTCCTAATACATTGTTGGCTACATACGTGGCGGGGGTGTGTTGAAACCAGTGACGTTGCTGTTCCACCCGTAGATACCCCCAGCAGGTGGGGCGTAGGCAGGGGGAGGGGCGTTGTACCAGGGTCCTGTCGGGGGCATGTATGGTGGCGGGGCGTCGGGCACTCCATTGCGAGTGGCTGTAACACCAAAATGGTCAACTACTTTGATCAATATTACAAAAGATTCACAATAATATGTAAGGTGGAGACACAAACGGGTCTATTTGAACCTACAGTATATATGAGTAGGCCTAAACTTTTTCTCAGGATTGAACATATAACCACTCACCTACCCGCTGAGTGTGCTGAAGCTACTTGGAACACATACACTTAAACAAGCCAGAAACTTCTTAGACAAAAAAAATTTTCATAGCATGTATAAACTAGCATAGGTGGTCAGAGGATACCTTTACCAAGATGAATAAAAATGTCTGTCTACAGAATAAACATGATATCTATGAATAATATTTTTTAACAGTAGTTAAGAATTATCAGCATTTGATAAAGGTTGACTCAACTAATTCAGTTTTCTGCATCCAATATTAACCAAGAAATAATTGTAAATACAAACTTAACTACAATTCATTCACAACAGTCAATAAATTATTTGGGAATAGAAAACGATTCACAACTAAATTGGCAAAAACACATTAAAAACCTATCAAAAAGACTACGCTCAGCAACATTTGTTCTCACAATAATTCGGGATACTACTAATCTAGAAACACAAATAGTAGTATATCACGCATATTTTTCATCGATTATGAATTATGGAATTACTGTATGGGGCTCATCAAGCCAGGCCAAAAAAATATTTATTCTCCAAAAAAGACCTGTAAGATTAATGGCCAGAGTCTCCCGTAGAACACATTGTAAAAATTTATTTATTAATTTTAAAATTTCAACTTTTTTTAGCTCTTATATTTACAAATTGGCATTAATGGTTAAAAGTGATTTCGACACATTCATGGACTGTCAACAATCTCATCCACATAACACAAGATTCAAAAATATTATAAAACCAGTTCAACATACGCTTAAAATCTTTCATTTATCCCCTCAGTATATGGGACCAAAAATTTACAATAAATTACCCGCTGGGATTAAAAACATTGCCTAATTCTCTAAATTTAAACTATCTTTAAAAAATTTCCTTTTGGAGAGGGCATTTTACTCGTTAGAGGAATATCTGGAAAATGAGTATATTTGAAAGATATTGCTTCTCCCATAGGTTTGTAGCTTATTATATGCTTTATTTCTTTTGTAAGCTATTTTATTTTAAAATGTAGTATAGTATTAGTATTAGACTTTGTGACAAATCACCTGTCAAGAGAATTGATGTAATGTGATGATGTTTAATAAATAAATAAATAAATAAAAGAGTGATGTCTTCAGGCCTTATGGTGGCCAGGAAGTAATGTTTAAAAAACTTGTTATTAACTAATAGAATAGTTTTAAAATGTTTTTTTTTTAAACAAATTAAAACTAGAAAGGTGTATCATTTGTGTTTTAAAGTAAGCTATTTAAATATTTAATGCTGAATAAACATCCAATGGATTAAAAATCAGTTGATAGTAAAGTACTGATAATGTGATTGTAAACAATGAGTCACATAACAATTATGATGACTCGAGTAATTTGTCTGACCTTGAACAAAGCAAAGAGGAGAGGAATAAACACCATGCTCTTCTTTTTACATCATATTCGAGAAATTAAGTTTTTTTAGGAAATAAGAAGCAAGTTCATAGAAAACAAAATGGAGAATACATAATCTAAAAACATAAATAAAAACAATCTGCTATCCCCAAAAATAATTAGACCAGGACCGTTTACACTTTACACAATAATTACTTTACCACTAGTCTCACCAACACAGTCTACATTTAACTTAGCTAAGGGAGGGGGAAAGGCTGGACACTTTTAACATTAAGCTAGTGAGCAACAAAATGTTTACATTTGCTTTTACCCATTTGAGCGGCTTTGAGCATAGCTTGACCGAAGTCTATGGCTCCTCCCTTCTTGAAGCTTAGTTTGAACTTGGCCTCACCGACCCAGTTGCCGTTGGGCTGTGCTCGGACCTTGCCTTTGATGTAGTTAGCCCCGAACACAGGCTGTTCCAACTCCACCTGTGGAACATTGCAGATTGTCAGGGTCAGTTCACATCACTTACTTAAAAACTGAGGTGATTAAAAAATGAAATGCATGACAACTAAAGAGCACAGTGACTAAGAGAATCTGGGTGGAAAATCAATCTCGCACAAGATAAAACAGTCCAAGTTGTTGTGAAGAATTCATTACATTTTAGAAGTGAATACTTTTAGAAATTGGCATCATCTTACATGTAAAACTCTTGTTTTAAAGGTCAGGCAATTTACAAGAATTTTTAAGGGCAGTACAATCTTTTTTGTGCAGTCAATTCTAGGAATATTTAGCAAAGTAAGGTCAAGTCTCCAATGTGTACATTACTCACCGAGAGATAAATTTTACTTTATGTAAAGAAAACAAAGATATACAAATAAACAAACAGAAACAAAGTATTCTGTTCTGAGGTCCTTAAAAATAGGACTACAATGTTCATCTTTCTCCACACTGTCAATAATGCACACCATGTTTGAGAATCAGTAGGATGTCATCAATATGCGGGGAGCAGCTCCATAGCACATGTATGAGAGAGGCGTTATGACGAGCAATGCTCAATCAAGCACTACCACCACTCAGTACAGTACCCCAGTACACCACAGTAAGTCCAGTTATCAGAGTGTTGCATTGTCAAATGACGGAGATGAAAAAAACAATAGCCTACTTTTTGGTAATGATAAGATGAAAATTGAGTGAAAGATGAAGTGAACGAATACAGAAATCCCACCAATCAATCATCAATAGCTTTTAGCAATATGACAATTGTATAATCTGGGTTGTAAGTTTAACAAATCTAGAAGCAAAATATGGAGAGTTCTCTCAAGTGATGAGAACTGTCTCTAAATAGGAGCACTCTCTACAAATCACTACAACATTTATAATTAGTTTGTTTTATAATCAAGTGCATAAGGTATTAACTATGGAATCGATTACAAGACCTAACAAATGCAATTAGACTAATTCCATACCAAATAACAACTACAAGCTTCTTTTTATAGTTGTATCATTAAAACATCAATTTCATAAACAGTTATAATAAAGTAAAGCTTATAAGAAGTTAAAGAACATTTCAATAAAGTAAACCAGAAAATAAGGCTCCCACAATATTTTTAGTCATGACCTAACATAATACTCAAGTAAACTCTTTGAACTTGTTTAGAGTAGGCCTATATGCTAATATTGACCTTGAAACCTGTCCGAGACTGGAACTTGATATATGCACTACTTATATAACATTCTACGGGGGATCTGCTTTATATAACTAAACTTCCCAACTCTACAATTAATAATGGACTAATTGATTTACTAAATAACAAAAAATGTACAACTAATTTTCATCCCTGATCCAATTTTTAAACAGTAAAGCTCTACATAATCTTCACGTTACATTGTTGAATAATATGAAGTTTCACAAAAATGGTTTGTAACTCAGTTTTTACACGGTAAAATGGTGATTTTGTAAATATGAATATAATATAAAATGGATAAAGATAATAAATGGTTTATATAAAAATTAGTTCTTCCCGTGTACAAATTAATTTATCTCAGTTACATCATACTACAAAAAAACTACATGGTTGATATCAATCACATAATATGCATATAGAGTTCCTTAAATAACTGTATAGTGAATAATAAAATGGCAATAATGAAAATCTCATGCTTTAAATTTTACATAAAACTGAATGTATCATGTATTTTACTAGGTTATAATATATTATAGAAAAGTGTAAGCTACCAATGTTATGCATTACCATTGTTTTGCAGTAACTGATATCAGATCCCTTATCAGGTACAGTACACTTATTTCACTGTCATGTTAGAAGTTATTACAACAGGTTACCAGTACTACGGTATTGAAATAATTATAATGATGATATGAACAGTTCTTTATGTGAAGTAATTAAAAAAAGACAAATTAAAGATGGTTTTCTCCCATAAACAGATGTATAATACAGAATATGTTTTCTTTTAAGGTTTTTTTTATCCCACATCCACATCCTAGAACGCTCTAGCCCAGAACAGTTTCCAACGTTGCAACGTTATAGCATAGGCATGGATAAAAAAGCAATTTGTGATTCCAGCTCACTTCCCAGTACCGAATAGGTGGCAGTTACAAAAACCCTACATTTATAGACCACAGACACAAAAGGTACCAGTATTTTTTTTTTCAGCACATATACAATGGATTTACAATACCAAACTGCATAAGCCTTAAAAAAAAAGGCTTGTCCGCAGCGTTTTTTTTAATACTAATTGTCTTTTCCATCTTTATCTTGGTCTTGAGTCAGTGTGAACTATTAAAACTGTAGTATACAAAACACACAATACAAAAGATTGAATAAAATACTAAAAATCGTTTTAAGAGTGTATGAATCCGCGCATAAGCCTACTACATTATATTGTACTACTATTGCCTACTATATCCTTTAATTTGTTTAACAGAAATAGTAATGCACTCTTTAATGTCAAAGTGTACACAAGCATTAACACGTTTGCTGCTAATCATGCAAATACACAAGGTGCTAACTTGCATTGTTCAGTGTGAGGTTAGCTTTTGTTTAGGGATGTTCTTGCGCCAACAGCACTATGGTCTTATACAACTGTAATATGCGATTCATTCAGGGTTTGCAACATTTTTGTTGACGTATCCAGGTCTTTTGTCCTAGATTTTCCTTGCATTTGGCACTACTAAAAACTTGTTAGCAACTGTTTCGTGCTTGCTGCTTCCTGTGTATTGTAGAACTACAACCATACAACCATGCCATAACAACCATACACTGGAACACAGTACATGACATACTGTGGAGATTCTATTTTTAACCCTTTCGACTCTCATTTTAGGGCTCCCCATGCCTTAGGTTTAATTTATCATGCAAATCATTTTAGCCTACCAGTATTTTAACTTCAAATTATAGCCTACTAATAATAAAAAACAAATTTTCCCCTAAATTTTTTTTTGAAGCCACCATCTACACAAATCAGAAATCACACAATGCTTCGTATCAGATTGTTTGATTCTATTAGAAAACTAATTCAATTGACAACTCACGTCACTGATTGTGCAGAAAGGGAAGCTAAATGAGACCATGGGGTCGCTGAGATTCTTGTTGTTGAAGATCATCCGATGAGTGGTCAAGTAGAGACGTCCCGTCTTGCTGCCCTTAAACGCAGCAGAGTCCTGGCCGTGGAACTCCATCTGCACATTGTCTGAGAAGAGCAGGATGCTGCACAAGAGAGCAATGAATTAAAACTGAGTCTACTTTTAGGATATACACAGGGTGTTAACACATTTTATTTAAAAATTCTGGTTAGATCCAATGTTTGGTCATTAACATTTAAGTCGGTGACACAAACCTGGTCGCGTATTTAAAACTAAACATGTACAGAGGACTCTCAGTAATCCTGCAGATATAGGACCGTGATACTGCCAAATTAGTGAAAATGCCGGATTACTGGAATGTTATCAATAAAATCACTTAAAACATGTCTCCTAATATCACGCAAAACCGCTATTGCCGCAATCGGGCATGACGACGATTACGTTTCCGTGACAGGCGATGATAATGTCCACATGACCGCAGAATATGTTCAAAATTTGCCGCGATCGCGCATAACAATTATGGCGTTTCCGTGTCCACGGGAGGCGATGATAATGTCCACATGACCGCAGAATATGTTCAAAATTTGCTGCGATCGTGCAAGAGGATGATGACGTTTCCGTGACCGCAGGAGGCGATACTAATGTCTAAACGGCTGCGGGAGATGTGCATGATTTTGCTGCTATTGTGAAAGACAACGATGACGTTTCTGTCACCGCGGGATTAGATGATGAAGCCTACACGGCTGCGGGAGATGATCAGAATTTTGCCAAGAACGCGTAAGATGTCACCTGTCAAAAGACGCCAGATGACTGGAGTGCCGGATTAGAGAGGGTCTACTGTGTACAAGGAATGTGTAAAATAGTATGAGATCTGTAGCTTTGTTACTGAATAGATCAGTAACAAACTTACTGTTTCTTAAGTCAGGTCAATTTATTAAATGGAGACAATCATATTGCTTAGGCCTATATCTTATCTTATCTTACTAATATTATGAATGTGAAAGTTTGTATGTTTGTTTATTTGTTTGTTTAAAGTTCAATCATGCATTAACTACTGGACAGATTGGGCTGAAATTAGGCATGATGATAGCTCACATTCCCGATTAACATATAGCCCTATTCTTATCTAAAAAATTCCTTTCGGGCTCTGCCCAAGTGGCTCTGTAGTTCCCACCTTATGAGTATTCATATTTAACCCTTTCGATGCTAGAATATTTTTTTTGTAATTTTCCAAAAAATGCTAGAGTTATTTACTTATTTTGTCCGAAAAGCGCTAGGCTTGCCACAGGGGCTAAGTCTAGTGTGCGAGAAAATAAATTGGTAAAAATAAAATTTGTTATCTCACGAGTGCTAAAGAACAATATATCGGGCCGAGATTGCATGAGGAATTAAAAGAAACCATCGATGTTTCAAAACAACAACCGAGTCAATCGATATGCCCATCTAATCTTACACAATCAAAAGTCGTGTCGGCACGATATATCATCGCTTTTCGGATGAAACGCGAACAACGATATATTGTTCCATGGCACTTTTCAGGAAAAAGACGCACAACGATATATCGTTGCATAGCACTGAAAGGGTTAAAAGGAATTGAAGAATTTAGTCAGCTGTTTCAACTATTTGAGTTGGTTCTATGATATGCAATATCATTAAAAAGCTATAAGGTTTACCAACGGGGTGCAGCACTTTTTTTTTCTTTTATTACAACAGCTAATTTGAACTAAGCAGCAACAAAAAGCTGTGATATGCAATTAGAACTGTCAAAGTAGGATTGTTTACAGTAATGTTTACGTTTTTAATTTAATGAATAAATTGTGATATCGTGCGCATCGTTTATAATTTACTGTTCTATTGTGAAGGTGTAGTGGTAGAATGTTATGGCTATGGTAGATTTGTTATTGCTTACCGTAAATTTAAAGAACCAAATTTTACCATACTGAGTCCTCTCCCATTGCAAACGCAAAGCTTGAGTATAACTGAATAAGCACTTTCTACTTATATGCCAATCCCGTATGGAGGACAGGTATTCTGCTAGTCACATATAATTATTGACAATAGGCAACAATAGAACCCAGTATGTAGACATACCATCTTTAAATGGACTGCTCAATTAAAAAAAAAAGCATAGCCTATTTCTGAGAGCCAGTCATAGATTGCACTATTGTCTAAAATTATATTTTCTTCCTCATTCTTTGTTACTGAGATAGTTGATGGGGCATAACAGATGCTATAGCTTACAATAGGTCCTCCAGTACAGTATGGAAAATATTTTATTCATTGAATGATCAACCATATTTGGTAACTAACGCAATTAATATCACTATTGTTTTTACACTTATTAATCTTTAAACAGTGCTAAATGCTCAAAATATGTATAATTTCACTCAATTTAGCGCAGTTAGATTAGGTAATTAGCGTAAGCCTTGAAAGTAACCGTCGATTTTGACGGGTTTCACCTAGTAATTTATAATAAACTGCCACTAAGTATACAAAAATCACCCTTTAAAAAACCCATTTAAAATCGTGGCTATTGGAGTATTTGAGAAGGCATTCTATTCTTTAGATTTTTTTTGAAAATCAGTAAATGTTTGTTTATGCCATTTTATAATTATTATGTTTTATATTATTTTTACTTGCTATTGTTCTTTATTTTCATATATCTAGGCCTAGATAAGCATTATTTGACTATTCACCTGTCAATTTTTTGATGTATTGTGATACTGTAAATAAATATTCATCAGAAATCAGGGTACTTTCGTATTAGCCGGAGGCCACTTATTTTTTAGATTTTTTTACGGGAGACCAAAAATAACTACATAATTGGAAAGAACATACTTTAATCGACTCACTGTCCAAATTTGACACGATTATGATTAGCGGCCTTTGAGTTCTGTCACCCAGAAGGCATCGATGTCGGCAGAGGATTGAGTTGGATTGAGTTAATGTTAATATTGATTTTTAATTTACAGCCCACTATTTTTATAGTTTTTGTTTTTATTTCTATTGACTATGTCTATTCCTTGTAAACGGTCAACGACAATAAAGCTCTTGATTCTTGAATAATGCGTCGCCGCCGCTAGCTGCCACACGTACTCCGCCAAGTAGGTATACAGCACGCTGCGGCGGTCATGTTAGGTTGGGTTATCAATATGTTTATAGGACTTTTCTCGTTTCATTATGAATCAAACAATACAACAAAAAGTCATCACTCAGGACACTGACCCAGGTACAAGGTGGTGACAGGTGATGCACGCACTCCGGTCAACGACCTGACCTTGGCCTACTTGGAGGGGATTTGGCGGGCCTCATCTGGTATCGTTTGATTCATAACAAAACGAGGATAGTCCTACAAACATATTTATGATAACCCAACCTAACATAACCACCGCAGAGCGCTATATAAGGGTGGCCTCCGGATATACCCAAAGTACCGAAATCAGTGATTTACAATCAGCACAATATGTCCGTGGCTCACGTCAACTACATCCATTTTTATTTGAAACCCGTTGACATGGGAATGAAATGTATACTGTAGTTCTATCAATTAGTTTATAAATTCTCAGATCTCAAGTCTTCCTACCCTTATTATTTATCCCTAAATAATGTAGGGGTAAAAAAAACTGGGAATAAACTTAAATTGTCAGCATAGGTTGGGATTTGTATTTTCATGATTTCCATTGCTAATCACATAAGCATAGGGGTGCCAATTATCAACATTCTATCATTCATTTAGGCCTATTCATTGGTTTTCTCCATTGAATGGTCCAAGTTTGTTTGGGATTTATTCACATTTTAGTAAGGTTATCAATGACTAAGATGAATATTATTTACTAGTAACTTTCAGCGAGCAGGACTCAGTTTCAACTAAATATTACTTGTGAGTTTATAACATTATTATGCAAAGTTTTTAGTATATAAAGGTATTGACCAATAATTTAAATAACCAATATTAGAGAGAAACATTGATAAAATACCATTTAATAACTTAATGAGTATTATATAATTAGTGATTAAACATAAGGGGATATCCCATCTATAAGAGCATTGCACTTTCATGAATGTTCACTTGTTGATAGCATGAGAGCCTTGCGTAGAGTCATATCTTTATTATCACTTAGATACTTCAAACAGAGACGTACTGTTCTTTTTAACGGGTGGAATATTTTATGATCAAATTACGTCAAGATTACACAACTTTCTGCTGATAAAATATAGGTGGTAATCCCATATATGATTCACTTGTTTTGAACTGTTTTATTACCTTATATGTTTAAGTTATACAACTTGCGTTTTTAAGAAAATAGCCTATTATGAAAATAAGCTGTAAGGGGAAAAGTATCTCAATTCAAAAACTGTTTATAAGCAAAACATAATTTAAAGTTTAATTCAAGCAGGGCTTAGAGGTTTTAATGGTTTTTGCAAATTTCACCAATAGGGATGAAGCTATTACCGTAAATGGCATTGAAAGACCTACCTACAACCGATATACTTTTTCATTTTGATGTCCCCTGCGGCCAAAATCGTTTTTATAGTTGACATTTTATTTATAGCCTATTTTAAATTTGTGTAATTTAGGCCTATATTAAATTTATTGTTGTATTTCCACTGTTTATAATTTTCTTTTTTAGCGAATTTCCCTATAGGGAAGTAGCTATTACCGTAGGTGGCACGGTAAGACCTAGACCCGGGACCGATTTACTTTTTCATTTTGATGTCCCCAGAGGCCAAAAACACCATTCGTTCAAATTTTTATATATATACGTCCGTGAACGCGATAACTTGAGTCATTTTTGTCCGATTTTTATGAAATTTGGTTTAAAGGTATAAAGCGGGATAAACTTGAATGAGTTCGCGAACCAGCACGATCGGACCATGGGAACGGGGCTTTACGGGGGGTTTTATGGGGTAAAAATTGGTTTTTCTCACTTTTGACCCTCAAAACACAAAATTTCCCGATTTCTCTTTAGACCTTTTTAAAGAGCTTAAAAAAACAAAAAATTTAGTATATAAAAGTATTTTTGTTTGATTATTAGTAACGGAGAAAATTAAAAAAATTGTAAATTTCAAAATTCCCATGTTATTCTTATGGAGAATATTGTCAAATGTTGTAGTTTGCTTGTTTATGGATATATTTTGATCAAACTTGGCAAATTTATTTATTTTGTACTAAGCTATCAATATTTTACTCAAAAACACACTTTATTAGTTTCCTTGTAGCAGCAAACCTAGGTACTCGTTAAACCTAATGTTATTAAAATATATTTAACTGAAAATCAATTCAGACAAATGGAAATTCGTTCAGTCGGCAGGTTTGCTGCGGCGGGGGTATTTATATAACTTTGGTTATTGATACAACTACTTTTCACTTTTTATCTTAGAATCAGTTTGCTACATAAAATCACAGAATATCAACAAATCACACTTACAACACCAATCCACACACACATGTACACATGCAGTCCAACACAAACTCATTGCATTTTAATACAAACCAGATTACATTGGAATGAAATTGTACCAGGCCCTAACAAAAAAATTACTTGAATTTTAGAACTTTAAATAGGCTAAAAAAATTCAAATATAGAATTGAAAAAAATACCTAGTGGAGTTAAGCTTCCACAACATAGACCTTAACGGTGACAAAAATTAGTTTAAGTTTGCTTACTCTTTGTATTAACCCTGACCTGTCCAACTCCTTTAAGGCAAAGGACTACGGACGGAGACATCACTTATCACGCACGTACATAAAAATTACATTTTGATTTTTTTGTTTTGTTTGACTAAAATGTTAA
Source organism: Macrosteles quadrilineatus (assembly GCF_028750875.1). Lineage (NCBI taxonomy): Eukaryota > Metazoa > Arthropoda > Insecta > Hemiptera > Cicadellidae > Macrosteles > Macrosteles quadrilineatus. The sequence goes on along the minus strand of NW_026542602.1, from coordinate 114,940,910 downwards.
ATTTAACATGGACCTCATTGATAACAAATAATGGGACACATTGTTATTCACCTTAAGGTTTACCAACCACGTAAAATAATAATAATACATTCACGTTTAATAACTTTCTACTTAAATAGGCTGAAATTAAAATTGCGAGATGTGGAAGGATTTAACAGATATTAATCAAGTAATTTAGATACCGTACCTTGATTATTAAGGGTTTTTATTAAAATTACATTCATGATGTAAAACCAAATATAAGAAATTTCTAGGAAGCTGAAACTTTCAATAAAACTGTAAGTTAAATCAAAAACACAAACCAAAAAGGGCAAGTAGGCCTACCGATAATTATAAGTGGTTTTCCTTATAAGGTAGCCTAACATAGCTTATTATTTACATCTTAAAAATTAGACAAGGACAATGAAACTTTTTGATGGTTCCAATTTTGACCCAGCTTTATTTGATCATTAAGCTATTCAAATGTCCAGACTTGCTAAACACAAAAAAACTTATTTTTGTCACACAGTTCTGCCATATTTAATTCACTTTACTTGACTCAACCTTCATTTTCACCTTAAAGTATGCACCTTGTTAGCCTATCTGAATGTTGTATAAACCTAAACCTAATTTAGTCTAAATCGTAGGTAATCTACAGAAGAGTGGGTGAACTCCACAAGAACTACACCCCAGAACTACCAACCTAAACAGAATTTAATCCCTCGATTTACAGTGCTGCCTCCAAAAAATTTCTACTATCAAAAATTCCTGAGAAATGTTTGTAAAGCACAACCCAACAAATGTTGTTTGCAGTGAATGCCACATTCAATAAAACTGAAAGTAAGCTACTGGTCAACACAGTGAATTCTCATCAGCTCCATATCATAACTATATACCGTACTTAGTGCTGAACGAGTGGATGGCAATGAGAGAAATGGAAATCACAAACTTGGGGCAGCAGTGACACCTAGAATAAGCGATAGCCTATTGAGAATAAAAGCATGGTTCGGCTTGATTTTCTGACTTGGTCAAATCAAGCTTATAGGCCAAGCTCGGTTCAAAATCGAGCCACTTGGAACACACTATTATACTTGACGCTGACTTAATTTATCACAAACTTTAACATGAAAACACAACTTCACTGCAGAACAATACAACTGAACAATTTAAAGACACAGAGATATAGAAATTGCTATAAATAGACTAAAAAGAGAGCTGTATGTAACGTGTTCACGTAGTGGCAGGTACGCCTAAATACTTATAATTATAGGCCTACACCTAATGAAAAAACCAAAAAAAAAAAACACTGTTAATCCACTGGCAATTAATTACGGTAAAATAAATATTTTTTTTGTTTTTGGTATAGGCTAGGCTTACATTTTTATAATTTATCGTTTTAAGGAACAAATTACCATTTAAAATAATAGTTGATAGCGCAGCAACGTGAGCTGGGTAACTGCTAGTCAATTATAAAACAACGAAACTATCATTTAACCTAACCTAAATAACAAAACTTGCTGAAGATGAAAAAATCGAATTGGAAGGTTTATCTTACTAATCAAATCGATAGTTTCAATTGATATTAGGTTAACTTAGACCAATTGCAATTAAGAAACTGTACCCAGCGCTGATTCACATTGTGGTTTGTAGAATTTGTCTTGTGTGACTAATGCTGTGTTGATATTCAGACAGGTAACTTAACTTATTCAATCATTCTCACACTAACTTATGCAGTTTGCAGTAGAGTAGAATCATCGAAGAGGAACTATCAACCCTGTAATTCACATTTATAATAGCCTAGTTACTTAGAAGCCCTTCCCTAAAAATGTGCAACTCGTCTCATTTACCGCCACAGCCTGGTAAAGTTTTGTGTGTACGTAAATAGTAGTGTTAATTTTTGTTAATGTAACTTGTTTATAATTGATTTTCCTTTATAATAATAGGAGTAAAATGACTACACAGTTATGGTTTCTTAAGTCCATAGTTGAAGTGATGTTTATTTACAACAAATTAATAAACATAGTAAGCACATGGCATATAATTAACACATGACAGCTGCTTCTAACTTAGTACCAAGAAGGCAATGAGGAACAAGATTATAAATCAATTCCAACACCCCTCCTTAATCTTGATCCTTCATTGGGGTAAGACCAAGGTCGGTCATGAAACCATCATGCTTGATTTTGCCAAGTGATTTTGTCAAAATGTCCGCTACCATCCTGGAAGTTGGAACATAATTCAGCACAACTAGTTTTCTCTTGATTATGTCTCTGACAAATAACTGTTTACGAATTATATGTTTGGTCTTGTCATTCACGGTTCTCTTCTGCAAAATCTTCATTGCTGGCATGTTGTCACAATGCAAATTTACATGCTCAAGAAATATTCCCAGCTCTTCCAACAAGTGCTTCAGAAACATTGCTTGCTTGCATGCCTGAACCATTGCTACAAACTCTGACTCTGTTGAGGAATCAGTCATGCATCTCTGTTTCTTACTTCCCCAAGACACAGGTCCTCCACACAGTTTAAAAACATATCCGGTAAAACTTTTCCCATCAAAGTTGTTTCCATGACTGGCATCAACAAAACCATGTAGAGGTTCCTCATCAGCAGTGAAAGTAATACAATAAGATTTAGTTCTCTTTAAGTATCTTAAAACACGTTTTGCATACTTAAAGTGCTCCTCTGAATGACAGGTGTTATACTGACTTAATTTTGTCACACTAAAAGTAATATCAGGTCTTGTACACACTGACAAATACATAAGACTGCCTATCAGTTCTTGATACTGCAAGTTGTTACTGCTTATCTCTGGCTTTTTAGGGTCTAGCCCTTCTTCCATAGGTGTGTTGGCAGGATTACAATCAATCATGTCAAATCGTGTCAAAATCTTCTCAATGTAAACTGTTTGATCAATTCTCAGGATATCATTTTCTTTAGTTATTCTCATGCCTAGTACATTTTTAGCATCACCAAGATCCTTGATTTCAAAATATCCTTTTAACTGTAGTTTTACATTTGATTTTAAGTCATCATCATTGCTGAACAGAAGAAAGTCATCTACATACAAAGCTATAATAGCAAGTTTGCCTTCTGTAAACAGTGAAAAGATACATGGTTCTAACTCTAGTTGTGTAAACCCCATCTCTTGCAACACTGTTTCACATTTTTCATTCCAGACTTTTGACGCCTGCTTTAAACCATATATGGCCTTGTTTAGTCTGCAAACTTTGGTTTCGGAGCCATTTTTTACAAAACCCTCTGGTTGACGCATGTATATTTCTTCTTTCAACTCTCCATTTAAAAAAGCGCATGTTACATCTAGGTGATCAATGGATAAGTCAAACCTAACAGCTAATGCAAACAAAACTCTCAAACTTTCAAATCTTACCACTGGCGAGAAAGTATCCTCATAGTCAACGCCATATTTTTGTGTAAAACCCTTTGCTACCAGTCTTGCCTTATGCTTCACAATCATTCCATTACAGTCTTTTTTAATTTTATACACCCACTTACATTTTACAACATTTTTACCTTGAGGTAGATCAACAAGAGTCCAGGTGTTGTTCTTAATCAACGAGGTATACTCCTCTTCCATAGCATGCTTCCACAAATTCTTGTTAGGATCTTTTATTGCCTCTTGATAACTACTTGGCTCTAGATCCTCACCGGAAACCATGTAGGTAACAAAATCAGGAAACATTTTAGGTTTTCTTACTCTTAGAGGGTACCTACTCCCAACATTGATTTCAACAACTTCCTCATCATTTCCCGAATCCCCTTCAGCGGATCCTCCAGTTCCAACATCGTCACCATCTTGCTCAATGTCGATATTATCAAGAATGAAGCTCTCCTCTTCAGCCTCAGGATTCCTGCAGGGTTCATCGAGTTTGGCGGTCTGGATGCTTACTATGGTCTCGACTGGTTGTATAGTTTCATCACCATTATTTTCTTCACGCCCATTATAAAATAAGTTTTCAAAAAACTTGACATCTCTAGAATAAATCAATCTACGGGGAGACTTAGGATCGACCAATTTGTAACCTTTGACATCCTCACTGTAACCTACAAAAATGTGAGGAACACTCTTATAGTCCAATTTGGTCCTTCTCTCCTTAGGCACATGTACATTGCCTATGCACCCAAAAACTCTAAGGTGACTGAGGTCCACTTTCGATCCAGTCCATTTCTCCTTTGGAGTGACTCCGAAAACAGCTTTTGTAGGACTTCGGTTCTTAAGATAAATAGCTGCCTCCACAGCATACTGCCAGTAACCCTTGCTCAAATTTGAGTCACTTAGCATGCTTCTAGCTTTTTCAATAATAGTTCTATTTGCACGCTCTGCTACCCCATTCTGCTCAGGACTATATCGAGTAGTAACCTGGTGCCTTATTCCAAATCTATTACACACTTCTTCTAGTCTCGCATTCATGTAATCCCCGCCTTCATCTGACCTAACAGTTTTTACATCCTTGTTAGTCTGATTTTCAACTAAAGTCTTAAACTTGAGAAAACAATCAACTACTTCATCCTTTGATTTCAAGAAATAACCAAAGGTCATTCTGGTGAAGTCATCAACAAATATTAGCATGAAGCGATTACCTTGAAGAGACTGAACATTCATAGGCCCACAGACATCCATATGGATTAACTCTAGTTTTGCCTCAGCTCTCTTACTTGGAGTGGTTGGGAAAGATTCTCTCGAGTGTTTCCCCTCCACACAGGGAATGCAAGATTCTGGCCTCTGATTAGGAAAATCGATACCCAAAGCCATCCCCTTTTTCAAAACACCCATACTAACATGATTCAAGTGACCCAACCTTCTGTGCCATAAATTGTGAAGGTCCACACTAACTGACTGGTCAACTTGAGTAGCCATAGCTAAATTTCCATCATTTGGATCAATGTTGCATTTACTCTCTGTATCCAACCGATACAATCCGTTTACATTTGTTCCAGTTCCACAAATTTCACCTCTTACTGAAAACCCATCTTTTATGTAAATATTACACCCTTTGTCATCAAAAACTAAAACTTGCCCTTTACTAGCTATTTTGCTCACAGATAGCAAATTTGAAGACAAATCTGGTACATACGTCACATTCGATATAACTCTCTCACCAAAGTTTTTAAGATTCACAGAAACTTTCCCAGAACCCGCAGAGTAAATTTTGGTATTATTAGCGACAGTGACCTCTTTAACTCCCTCATTCGAGTTAAACGTTTGAAAACTTTCTTTACTTTTAGAAAGATTGTCAGAACAACACGAGTCTAAGTACCAGCTTTCAGGTTCTACCTTTACAGTCAGAGCAGTTATCCAACTCACATTTTTATTTTTGTTTTGACCATCTGACTTACCAATTTTGGAAATTGACCCTATCTTTGAGCTATTACTAATATTAGCTTGGTTATTTTCAGGACAATCCCTTATCATATGGCCTGCCTTTCTACATTTGTAACAAGTAGGAATAAAAGGCTTCCTCATCTTTGAGCTTTTATTAGAATTAGCTTGATAAGTATTTGATTTTGATAGAAAAGGCTTCCCAGTACTGCTTTTAAAAGTTGAAAATACTACAGAGGACTCAGTGTTATCCTTTTCAGCCATGCTATTTAATTTGTCTAGTACTTTACTATATTCTACTTTATCTGTACTCTCGACTGCCATCCTAAATGCCCTGTAAGACTCAGGCAAACCTCTTAGAAGTAGACACGCCTTCATTTCATCGTCTACGGGTTTCTCTATGTCAGCAAGTTGAGCATTGAGGTCAAGAAATTTAGAAATATACTCACTCATGCTGTTGCATACTTCCAACTTCAAATCTAAAAGCTGGTCCAGCAGAAATATTCTCCTGTTTGTGCTCTTGACTTCATACTGCTTTGCTAAAATGTCCCATGCTTCCTTCGCTGATATGGCCGTCCTGATATGTAGTTTTGGAGCTGCCTCCAGGTGCATGGCAATCTTGGCATGTGCCCTCTCATCTTTGTCTAGATCAACAGTTAGTGGTGTCGTCTCTGTGTTAGTATTTCGTGGTTCAATGCAATTCCACAATCCCTCATACTTTAGAGCCATCTTCATGTCAAATTTCCAACTGGCATAGTTGGCTGACCCTTTCAACTTAGAAATTCCAGGGACTGATGTGGAGTGTATAGCCTAAGTTACATATTAACAAAGTCTATCCGAAATTGTCGGTCAACAACGTAGCACACAAGTATAAAGTATTTTGCAACCCCACAAAGATGAGTTTTCAGGCCTCAGGGACTGTGTTGCATAACAATGGAAATGGACCAATGACCTCAGTAACTTAACTCTTCTTCTTTTAAATCCTCTGATTTGAAAATTTATGAAAATTCTTTTGCAGTAGAGTACCCGGTAATGTATTTACTCAGTACCTAAATATAGTGTGTCTTCCAAATATGACCTTGTGTTACTTCACAGGCTTCAGTAGGCTATTATATTCAGTTTAAATAGCCTACTCTTTTGAATCTTAGTTTAACAAAGCACTATAATAATGCTAAGCCTACTTAGTTGGGCATGAATGGCATATGAAAGATTACAAGACAATTAGCCTAGGTCTACATCCAAGTAAAATGTAAACTCCAGGCTTATAGACCTAGGCTACCTTCTTTAAGCAATTTCTACAGAGTGGTATGAACTTATGGGCCTAAATGTTTTTATTGTTAAAATTTAAATGTTTGTAGCCTATATCTTTAATTAGAGGTATTTTATTGGTGTTAATGTGCCAACGTTAAAAGTGTAGCCTATTAGGCCTAAGAATTTGGTGGGTTCTTCTGGATCATTCTACTAGTTGTTTTATTAGGAAGAATCCTACTTACCACTCTCCTGCATGTATCAAAACACCCCCATTTGCATGTGCCGTATTCAAAGACATATTCGAATCACTGTCGTCACAGTTTAACAATAATAATATTAATATTGCACAACCAACACAGAGACAGAGAAACAGCAAGAATTGAAAGTATCACTCAAAATGTTGTGTGTAGTGCGAATGCGTGACAGAAGCATATGATAAATCCTGTTTCTTTGCTTTGACGATAGGCAGCGGTAGCGCTTGATGTTGATTCAACCTCAGCTGATAATAAGGTGACATAACTTACTGCCTTTTTAATACAGTTGTCGCATAACCTTAAACACTATAAACAGTTTAATAATTTAAAAAAGTTCATTATCTGTTTTGCAATTAGAAATTTCATGGCAGGCTAATTTATCTTATTATTATTTATATATTTTAAAGACACAGTGATATAGAAATTGCTATAAATAGTCTAAAAAGAGAGCTGTATGTAACGTGCTCACGTAGTGGCAGGTATGCCTAAATACTTCAAGACTGAGACGGGTGGCGTCGTCCTGTAATCCAACTACTAGGAGGTCACGAAATGTGAATATTTATAGGGATACACTGTGGATGCGATGCTCCCTGGTGTGGATTAACGTCCGCACTAGTGAGTACTACGACTATCCGCAGTACTATCCTGATAATTAGACCAATTTGTAAATTACAAGGAAAAAATGTGGTTCGGATTCCACTATAAACTGTAGGTCCCTTAGTTGCCACATAGACTAATGTTTTATCTATGGTTGCCATTAGCTGTATGGGCTGTTAATTAACAGCTGTGTCTAAGTAACATGTCGGCCTTAGTCACTAACAAGACTAAAAGATCGCGCCACTCATCTTACACTCATCCTTCACCATATTTGGGTTAAAATACGCACATCGTGGCGTCCCCATCTTAAATAATTGATAATTGATACATTATTTAAATTTTTTGTAACATCAAAGGGAGGCTGTCTTCCTTCTATGACGAACTACCTTAGGTACTGTCATATCCTTTAGTCTATCAACATATGATTTAGTTAATAATTCAAATAAGGTCAAGACAGATGATAATTGTTTTTCAATGTTTACATTTTACTTTATTATAGTTAATCATAACAATTTTCAATAAAAGAGTTTCTTCAAATGTGTACTTATTATGAACTCTAATTCAAAGTCACAACAATTATTTGGCGACGAAGGAAAAACAGAATTATTACATGTAAGATTACTAAATTTTTCAGAATTTGTGTTCAAATTATTTTGTATTCAAAATGAATGCAGATCAGTTCAATCAATTCCTTACTATCTTTCAAGAACAACAAAGACAACAGCAAGAAAACCAGAACAAGTTTATTAAAGAAGTATTAGAAACTGTCTTAAAACAGAATGATCAACAGACTGAGATACCTCGGGTCAACTACTCAAATGTGGCTCCTTTTGAAAACTATGATCCAAAGAAAGAAAAATTTACATGTTACCTAGAACGTTTTGAAAATTATTACACCATGAAAGGCCTAACAGACTCAACTAAGATTGGACAGCTACTGTGCATCTCTATCGGCAGTGATCATTATAACAATCTTAATTCTTTTCTAGGCCCCGAGAAACAATTGAAAAGTCTCAACTATGATGAGGTTATCACAGCATTCAAGCAGTTATTGATTCCTAAGAAGAACGTTGTAGTATCTCAACACTATTTTCTAAATGTATTTCAAAAAGAACACCAATCAATAACAGAATTCGTGGCTTCCCTACAACGTGATATTGCTGAGTGTGAATTTTCTGTCAAGTGTTCATGTGACCAGACAGTTTCAATTGCCGAAGTTTTCCTGAGAGCCCAGTTTATTCGAGGTTTGCGAGATGACTGGCTACGAGAACAAATTCTACAGTCAACTGAAACTACTTTTGAAGGAATCCTTACCAGAACAATCGCCCTCGAAGCATCAAAAATTGAATCCAGGGAACTGTCTAAACGTTCACATTCAAGTAATGCAAATTTCAATATATGTGACGATGTGAATAAAGTTTCACATAAAGCAAGGAAATCTCAATTCCAAACCGGTAATCGACCTTCCAGACAGCAACAGGGTCACTCCTCACACTCTCGAAAACGTCCAGATCTGAAATCTCTTGGAATTGGTAATCTTTGCTTCAGGTGTGGAAAAGACAATCACCAAGCATCCGAGTGCCGCACCGACAAATCTAAGCTCAAGTGCAACAAATGTAACAAGCAAGGACACATATCTAAAGTGTGCATTTCGACCCTTATCGCAGAACAGAAGAAAATCAATTCTCCCATTGCAGCCAACTACATCCAGTGCTGTTCTCCTACAGAGTCTACATCGAAATTTTCTGATTACGGACTAAATAAAGTAACTAATGTAAATTCAAGCCAAAAGTTACTAGATCTGTTTGAAGTAAATAACGATTCAGACAAATACATGATCACAGTTAATCTCAATGGTAAACCACAACAATTCGAAGTAGACACAGGAGCAAAATTCTCACTTCTAGCTAAAAATGATTTTGACAAACTCAAATTGGACATTCCATTGGAAACAACTAACATTGCTTTCAGAACTTACTCAGGTAATATTATCAAACCTGAAGGGAAAGTGAAAATAAATGTTACTTACTGTGGACGTTGCGTCAAAGAGGAACTCCACATTGTTCCAACAGGACACGAAGCACTCTTGGGACGTCAATGGATAAGAGCCCTAGGAATCGAACTGAACAAATTGAATGAAGACACAAATCAAAGCACTCAAATTTCCCAAATCAAAAGAATCCAGTCTCCTGAAGAAATCTTTCAGTCTTTTTCCAACATTTTTGAAGAGAAAATTGGATGCGTTTTAGACTTCAAAGTGTCATTACAGCTTCGAAATGGTGCAAAACCTATTTTTGTTAAGGAACGAAATGTCCCACATGCTTTAACCGACCGAGTGAACAAGGAATTGGACACACTGGAAAATGAAGGGATCATTTCACCCGTGGAGGCCAGCGATTGGGGATCGCCACTGGTTGTCATTCCTAAACCAGACGGTGGTGTCCGCCTCTGCGTCGATTACAAATGCGGTGTCAACGAGCGTCTAATTCAAGCAAATCATCCTATAAGGCGTATTGATGATGTTATTGACAGTTTGCGCAATTCAAAATACTTTTGCAAACTTGACCTCTACAAAGCCTATTTACATCTCCAGGTGGATGAAGAATCTAGCATGATACAGACAATGACGATTCACAGAGGTACTTATAGAGTACATAGACTCAGTTTTGGCGTCAAAACTGCACCATCAGAATTCAACCGCATACTCTCTCAGATCTTAAAGGGGTTACGTAAGACAGAAGCATATTTTGATGACATTATTGTGCATGGTTCGACCATTGAAGAATGCAGTAAAAATTTACAAGCCTGTCTACAGAGACTCTCTGATTACAATTTACATGTCAACAGAAACAAATGCTCATTTTTTCAAGAAAAAATTGAGTATTTAGGACGAGTCGTAGAGTTCAACAAAATTAGTAAATCTCCAACGAAAATTCAAGCAGTCCAACAGATGCCTCGCCCGTCCAATACTGAAGAGGCCAAACGTCTACTCGGACTTGTGTCGTACTACTCACGTTTCATCCCTGATGCTTCAACTATCACATATCCTCTGCGACGTCTGTTACAGAAAAATATGAAATGGGAATGGAATTCATCCTGTGAAGCAGCATTTTTACAAATCAAATCAGAGCTCTGCAGTGATCGAGTTCTCGTACCTTTCGATCCGGCTCTCCCTCTAGTACTAACTACAGACGCCAGCCCTACAGGACTTGCAGCCGTGCTTAGTCATGTCACAGAAGGAGAAGAAAAGCCCATTGCATATGCTTCTCGTTCTCTTACAGTTTCTGAAAGAAATTACAGTCAATTAGACCGTGAAAGCCTCGCTATTATTTTTGGCGTGTCACATTTCTACTATTACCTTTTTGGGGCTCACTTCACACTAGTAACTGACAATGCACCCATTTCACGGATTTTCCAGCACAACAAAGCACTCCCTCAAATGACATCAGGATGTTTACTCCGATATGCATCTTACTTATCCGGCTTCAACTACACATTAAAATTCAAGCCTGGCAAGGAAAATGAAAATGTTGACTGCCTCTCAAGAGCTCCACTTCAGCAAGTAAATTCGACTGTTGATGAAATCATTGCCAATGAAGTCAACCAAGTATACGAACAAATGATTTTCGAGATGTCAGATGAACACATAACCGCTTCAACAATAAGGAGTGAAACAGAAAAGGATCAAGACTTATCAAGAATTGTAAAAGATCTAAAAAACAAGTCTGATGAAACAGAATATACATTGGTTGACGGGATTTTATTTCGCCAAGATCGTGTAATTATTCCAAGAAGCTTACGACCATCAATCTTAAATGAACTTCATTATACCCACCTAGGTATAACAAAAATGAAACAGCTGGCCCGCCGCTACGTCTACTGGCCCAGTATCGACAAAGAAATAGAACGTATTGTCAAAGGATGTGAAAAATGTGCTCTCACACGTCACAGCCCTCCCAAAGTTCCAGTACATCCCTGGGATACACCACAAGAGAATTGGGAAAGGGTTCATATCGACTATGCAGGACCGCTTGATAATACATATTTTCTCATGTGTGTTGATGCAAAATCTAAATGGGCGGAGGTGAAAATCATCAAAGACTCACCTACTAGTGCGAACACAATTAATCTTTTAGAAGGAATTTTCTCATGTCATGGATATCCTCAAGTACTCGTTTCAGATAATGCTACCATTTTCAAAAGTGATATTTTTCAAAATTACTGCAAAACAAACGGTATTTTCCAGAAATTCATCGCTCCAGGGCATCCGGCAACAAACGGTTTAGCCGAGAGATCAATCCAAACACTAAAGAATCGCCTGAAAGCAGTTTCAACTGACCAAACTCCAATCCAAACCAAAATTCAAAATATTTTACAAAGGTACAGAGCAACACCGCTAGCTTGTGGTCAGTCCCCGGCGGAACTCTACCTGCACAGAAAAATAAGGATAAGACTAAATGCCATTTTCCCGTACAAACCTCAACCTTCAACTACACAGTCTTCACCTGCACGTTCACTATATGTGGGGGAGAGGGTACAGGTCAAACTTTTCATCAATAATAAAAACATATGGCAGTTTGGTCAAGTAAAGAAGAGGCTTGGGAAAAGACACTATCTCGTAGTTCTCGACTCATCTGATAGAATCCTGAAGAGGCACATCAATCAACTACGCCCAACGCTGGTACAGAGTCCAAAAACGAAAAATGTTACATTCGGACCAACGCAGTTGTTTGATGTTCCCAGAATTCCAAGACGACCAGAAATACATAGGAATCCAGATCCAGTTGCAGCTCCAGAACCAAGGCAACCAGAAGAACAATCTCCAGCAGAAAGAGCTCAAGCTGAGAATGTCATACCACATCGTGAGCAAGCTGATAATACCAACGCCAGACCACAGCGTAAGCGTCACATGCCCTCAAGATTTAGAGACTACCAGATTTGATTGAAAAAGATTGTTCTTAATTAGTGGGGAAGACTGTCATATCCTTTAGTCTATCAACATATGATTTAGTTAATAATTCAAATAAGGTCAAGACAGATGATAATTGTTTTTCAATGTTTACATTTTACTTTATTATAGTTAATCATAACAATTTTCAATAAAAGACTTTCTTCAAATGTGTGCTTATTATGAACTCTAATTCAAAGTCACAACAGGTACTGTAGCCGTAGCCTACTATGAAAATGTTGGCATACTTGCATATATTCATCCACGGCCACCTTTAACTTCAGGCCACGGCCTGGTGGAATTGGCAACGTCGCAAGTAGTGCTGTTTTGTGTCAGACGTCCCATAAGATAACTTGGCAGACAGGTAACATCAGCCATGGCCGCCTGCATCACCTCATTAATTCGCATTTTAATGATTCAAATTTAAATTTATGAACATGGTTTTATTAAAATAATGAAAATAAAACATACGAAATTGAAAACCAAAACAATATGGATTGAAAATCTATATCTGTACATTTAAAGCGGAGTCAGTATTTTCGGTATTTTCATAGTCCAGTAAACAAGCGTTCGTAACACAAAATACCATTTTTTTAGATGCTTCCGCTTTCAAACAAAACAACTGTTACAACCCCAAAAAAAACTGCGACGTTGCCACATCGAAGGCCTTGGCCTAAAGGCGGCCGTGATTCATCCCTATATAGTCAAGTATATAATAAGTCCATGGTAAAGTGCTACAGGGCAATTACAAGATTACCCAACAGTATTCTCGCAATCGCAATTTAAAAAAATAAAAATAATAGTAATAGTATTACCTTATTACCTCCTCTTCGTCTTTGACCAGCCAGGGCCGGATATACAGCGTCAATTATTTAAAAATAAAACTTTCTTTAATAAAACATATATTTACAATTAAAGCTTTAGATGGTGGTGGGCGGTCAAAGGTTGGGTGCTTCCTCAAAATTCCCCTCAACTGAGTATAACAGGTTTGCAGGAGGAGCTCCTTGATCCTTCCCTTTAGGCTCTAGCCCCGGCCACCTTTAACTACAGGCCGCGGCCTGGTAGAATTGGCAACGTCGCAAGTGGCGTTGTTTAGTGACAGACGTCCCATAAGATAACATGGCAGACAGGTGACATCAGCTCATTAATTCGCACTTTATTGGTTTAAATTTAAATTTGTGAACATAAATTTATTAAAATATTGAAAATAAAACATACATAATTGAAAACCGAAACAATATGAATTAAAAATCTAGATCTGTACATTTTAAGCGGAGTCAATATAGTCATAGTCCAGTAACCAATCTTTCGTAAATACACAAATACCATTATAGCTGCTTAAAAAAAAAAGCTGTTACAACACCACTTGTGACGTTGCCACGTCGAAGGCCGTGGCCTGGAGTTAAAGGCGGCCGTGCTCTAGCTCTCTGCAGGTGAAGTGGCAGGGCACATGTAGAGCAACTGCGGGGAAGCTATCTCTTGTCAGGGACAGTCTAAATCGCTGAGTATTTAGCTTCTGTGCTCCTCTAACGTTGTAAGAGTGGAGCATGGCCTCGGAGCTCAAAATTGCTCAGGTTTTTTTAATGTTCACAACACAGGCAGGGATATACTGATTATAGACTGTAAATATGTTTAACAGTTTAAAAAGGGATCTGCATGGCTTCCGCCTCCTACTATTTGTGATTATTCGTAGTGCCTGTTTCTGCAAGCGAAGCACACGACTGCTGTCAGCGGCATGTCCCCACAGTTGAATGCCGTAGGCTACATGGCTGTGAAAAAGCGAAAATAGACTGTCAGCAGGTACTGCACAGTTATCTGATGTTTCAGTTTTCTCATGAGGAAGATTACTCTGCTTAGTCTTACACAAACAGAATTTATATATGAGGGCCCAACTGTAACTTGGAGTCCAGGACGAAGCCAAGATGTTTGACAGGAGGGTCAGGAGATGGAGATGATCTGCTTAGGGTAAGCAAAAGCCTTCGTGCTTTATCTTCGTTGAGCTTCAAGTTATTTATGAGGAACCAGTCCTTAGCCTCTCGGGAAAGATGATCTGAACAGGCGACCGCAGCAGTAGGATCTTCCCCCTTCATCGTCCACAAAAAGTAGTGTATCTCTCTCCCAACCTAGGTCGTTCATCAGTATCAGGAAGAGAGAGGGGCCAACTATTGAGCCCTGCGGAGCTCCGAACATCACATTGGCTGGGGAGGACAGTGTGCCCTGCACTGCTACCATCTGACTTCTACCCTCTAAGTAGGATTTGAAGGTCTGGAGGGGAACTCCGCCAACTCCATAATAGGCGAGCTTCTCAAGCAATATGTCGTGGGAGACAATGTTGAAGGCTTTCGACAGGTCGCAAAGGACCAGTGCCATTGACTGTCTATTTTCAAAGGAGTCCAATACCACACTGATCAAGGAGACGAGGGCTGTTGTTGTTGACCTCGACTTCCGAAACCCGTGTTGGGAGGCTGTAAAATAGTGATTTTACTTCAAAATGGTCGACAATCTATCTCTGTACAATCTTCTCTACAATATTTCCTACAGTCGGGATTATTGAGATTGGTCGATAACTCGAGGTAAGGTTTGGGTCCTCCTTTTGAAAATAGGTATAGTCCTTGAGATTTTAAGGCAGTCTGGGAAAAGTCCCACCCGCAGACACCTGTTTATCACCTCAGACAGAGGCAGCGATATTTAATTTATTACGGACTTGAGGATCCAAGGTGAGATTATCTGGACTTATTGATTTAGAGAAAGATTTAACTATTTTAATTAATTCCTCTTTAGTAGTAGGATATTCCATTCCTCCAAAGGGGTCAGGGGCTGTACCTAGACTCTGATTTCTCCACTTCGGTTTCCAGCGGCTTGTCTGCTAGTTCTTAAGTTATGTCTTTAACTGAGTTGACAAAGAACTGGTTATAGTAATCTGGACTAGAAAGTTTGTTGACTACTCGATGACTACATTTTTATTCCTCGAGTAATTTATCACTGACCATGCTGCCTTACATTGGGGAACTCTGTATGTGTACTACGGTTGCCCTTTTTTTTGCCTCGTTTACCTGACATTTATAATTACGCTTTGTTTTCAGATACAGAGAGTAAAGTTTGTCCCTTTACATTAGGAGATTGCTCGGCCTTATATCTACCTAAGATCATAGTTTTATGTAAGCGCTGACCTGCCCAGTTCGGGTGTATAACAGTCCTTGGCAATGCATGCGTTACTAATTTGCCTTGGCTGTGATTTAGGCTTAGATTTATTTAAAAGCGGAAAAAAGAAATTGAACACTTCCATCAGTTTACTGTGAAAAGCTTGAAAAAAGGATGCTGGGTCGGGGTCGTCTAGGACCAGAGCCCAGTCTCTTTTACTCAAAGCTTCCTTAAACTGAGGCAGCAGTTGGTCACTCACAATTCTCTTATAAAATACATAATTGTCATGCCATGATATAGAGGATGAATTACTCGCCAAGCTTTCTTCTTTACAATCCATCAGCACTGGCAGATGGTCGGTAATCAGTGCTAAAGGTACCACCACACTGTAGTCCCAGACATCGAGGTTTGAAAGCAATCGAGTCTATTTCTATACATTTATCCCCTTTGGTGGTAGTATGTTTTATCTATGGTGGTACTGATGATAACAGTAGTTTGGTATCTTTTTTGGCTACACAATTTCATTCTATGTTAATTATTAAAAAGATTTATTATTGTTAGTCTACATTTGCTCAGGGTTTAGTTTGTTGTTCTTGTTGTCAAGTTTTTTCTGTTAAGTAATAATCATATGTCCCATTGCATGTTCGGCTTAGTTGACTCTTAGATATTAGTAGCATCGTAACATTGAATATTGATTGTAAACATTATTTTAACATGTTCGGCTTGACCCTTAGATATTAGTAACATCGTAACATTGAATATTTATTGTAAACATTATTGTAAATTGGTTTGTTTGGACCGTTGGAAGCAAAATAAAATAAAATAAAATAAATGGTGATTTTTGCCCTTGAGCAATAAGACCAAAACCAAAATCTTACTGGCTTGTTTTATAATAATATACATAATGTCTTATAAAAAGTATGTATTAGTTCTGTTGCCTTTGAGGATACCTCAGTCGCCATTCGCATCGGATGTTTTTTGTCCAAGTCAGATCTAGATCTATTTCCGATGCGGCGATAATAACCAGCAACCATGCAGCCGATTGCAATTCAACAGTCGAAGAGTCGAGTTGCGCGTCGGTTTGTGTGTGCGCAGAAATCAATGATAATTTTCCCAAGTCATGCGTGCTCCGGAAATGGAGACAGGTGTATTTGTAAGTCAATAAGATTTAAGAAATTTAATTTTCGCTTGGTGACAGTGTTTTTTATGTCTTCAGAGCAGTGATAAAAATAGTTGTTTTAAATTAGATCTTCACTTGCTGGTGTAAAAATGATCTTTAACCATAGTGCATTTATACAGTTATTTTGTGAAATCAGTAACAATTTACTACATATGCTACATATTGCTATTACTAATTTCCCCAGTAGGCTACTTTAATTGTTAACTAAAATTGCTTCCGAAACAGACACTGATTTAACACGAAAAATGGATGAAAATTTGAGCAGAGGTTATATACAGCTTGGGAAAGCTAGGGGTGCCAATGACTTCCGATTTACCAACGGGTTTAGTCATCTGTCCCCTCCAGTTGACAAATTTAATGGCATTTATTTGTCTTTGGTACTTGCCGGTGTTGGGTTTCTCTTACCATATAACAGGTAAGTCAAATAATCAATATCCCCCACTTCTACCATATTCAATAAATTTGAAATTATAGCAATGGATATGCAATAAAATTAGAGGTTGTATATATAATAGTTTTATACTATATGTACGTTAAACTATTGAAACAAACTTTCAATTTCTTATTATTTAGGTAACTTTTGGAACTATAAACTGTGAAACACCACACTTTCAATCACAAAATTTGTAGCCAAACAAAAAAACTTACCTATAATTATTTCATTTTGAAATAAACTAAGGAAACTATGTATATATACAATTATTGATCTGTCTCCTCTTCAATTTCAGTTTCATCATTGCAGTGGACTATTTCCAAGCACAATATCCAAACAGTACAATAGTTTTTGACATGTCCCTGGTGTACATTGTCATGGCGTTTTTTGCTGTCCTCGCCAACAACATTCTTGTTGAAACTCTGTCCCTCAATACTCGAATAACTTTTGGTAAGGATTTAAAAATTAAAATAAAATTTACCCAGTAAGTTAGTCTATCTGTGCAGGCAGGACACAATCTTATTTTTGTTATATTCACCTATGTTGAATAGTTTTTAACCCTTCACGGACGGGCTAAATCGGGACATAGGACGAGAAAAAATTAGAGGAAAAAATACAAATTATTTTTTTTTATTTGTGTTTTGTTATACAAGTATAACTTACATAAAATAAACACAATGGAACACTTCATACTGTCAAAATAGTTTTTTAATTGTTTTTAACTAGGCCTATGCGCTATCCGCTACCCGTCCGCGAATGAGTAGAAATGCAGCGGATATATCCGCCACCCATCTTTGAAGATATGACCATGACAACGTTAGGCAATGAATAAAAAACAATATGTAAACAATAAATAAAGACAACGTAATGTTGAGCGCGAAATGTCGAGAGAGGAGCCTAGGAATGGTGGTAGGTGCGCGGGAGGGGGGGTGACGCAGAAGAGGGGTTGGTGTGCGAGAGAAGAGAGAGTGCGGGGGAGAGCGCAGCCATGGAGAGAGCAGGAAAGTTGCACCTTGGTACCGCGAAACATTTGGTTACTGCTCAAGCACCTGCCAGTCTGTCTGAAGAGAAGGCGGATATAACCGCTTCCCATCCGGAACATCAAAAACCATAAGAGGATATATCCGTCACCCGTCCTTTATCGCCAAAGACTTAGGCGGATATATCCGTCACCCGTCCGCAAAGGGTTAACTTCGATGTTACTGACTTGTGAATGGGTCATCAATTTTTTTGTGTGTGCTTAAGACATATGTTAAATATATTTTTTAATTTTTTTAGTGTGGCCTTGGCTAGGCCTACCGGCACACAATATATCATGTTTCATGGAAATGTATGAAAACACAGTAAAGCCAACAACTTTGTAGTTCTGGAGGCAGAGCACTTGAACGATTATCATTATAGGCCTACATATTAAAATAAAAAGTATGTTTTCAAATATTCTCTGGAATATTTACTCTTACACTGCAATTACACTGCAAGTTACATTAAAGACTAGTATTCCTGGTTATTAATAGTTTGTTTCCTATTGAGAGGACTCACTCAATTTACACTAATTTAGGAGGAGGTTAGCTTGCTCCTTTTATTAACCCTTTCGCCTATCATTTTAAGGTTCCGTCACCTTGTCCTAGGTTTAATTTATTATGCAGATCATTAAACCTACCTGTATTTTAACTTCAAATTATTGACTACCAATGATAACAATAACAAATCAAATATAAAATAATACCCCTGCCGCAGCAAACCTGCAGACTAAGCTAATTTCCACTTGTCTGAATAATTTTTACTGAAATATTTCCATAAATAAGACATATTTATTCCCAATTTAAATCTAGACGGTAATGTGCAAAAACTCAAATTACCGAATTATTGGTCGGTCATAATTAAGCTCAATCGGAGACTGAGAGATTCAATATAGTACTCTTGCTTCGATGCTATTGCTGGTTGCCAGAAGTTTCAAAAACCAATTCCAATGAGTGTTCAAAACTACTATAATTTACTGACAGCCACATTTTATACATTTTTAGGGACTGGCAACAAAAACAGTGGTGTTTAATACAGTGGTGTTGCAGGTCTAAAGTATCTCTTTTTCCCCTGGAGAGGGAAACATTTCTTTTACTGGCTAGGGAGTAAAAATCAGCTGAAGTTAATAAAAATAGCAATACATTTTTCTCACTTTTTAACTTTGATTGTAAGCAATCAGTAGACATTCGATCCCCTTGTTAAAGTTGTCGCCAGTTTTGTAATCAAAATCGCTGTAGTTTATGTGAGCCACCAACGGATTGCGCTGATCTAAAATAGTAATTTCTGTCGACTACATGATGTTTTTTACCAAGTCAATCTGATGGAACGATTTATTACGAGCTACATCAACTATTATGACCCATCAACTATGTCAGCAACAAAAAATAAGCTAGAAAATATAATTTTCCTACAGTCGCCCGACAAAGTTGGCTTCCCTGTACTGTTTATAGTACAGAAAGCTGCTAATTGCTGCATATTTATACTTTGCCGTACGGTTTATACTTTGCCGTACGGTTTATACTTTGCCGCACATCAGGATTCCAACCAAACAACACAAAACAGCGTGGTTTTATTATGCACGTAATCCGTGTACGCTTGGAAATAGGTTGGCAACACTTAAAGATAATAATTCTATGAGCAGCTGATTGACTAATTATAACTACGATTTAACCTGTCATTTCGTGTTTATAGTTTCGGTATTCCTGAACTTTCTGGACTTTTCTTTTAAACGTTTTTAAAATATTCCTACGATCTTAATAAAAAAAAAAAATACCTTTTAAGCATTTTTTAAGGCGCGGAAACCACTTCAAATTACTAAAACATACGGAACTATATTCTCAAAACGCGTAGCAAATTTCTTGCCGAGGAAAAATAGCGGAGTGATACGGACCGCGGGTACTACATTCTCTAGGGCACCATTTTTGTTGCCAGCTGAACCTAAAAAAGCTTTGTATAGTGTTTGAAAGACTAATTATTTATATGCTTTATAGTGACTGTAAGAAAAATATAATGTGTAACACGAGTGAAAAAGGCCTTTGCTGCACTCGATATCATTCCGCACTCGCCTGCGGCTCGTGCGTAAACATTGCTCTCGTGTGCAGCAAAGTGCCACTTTCACCACTAGTTACACAAATAACTATTTAGACTAGCACATTCTTTGACTGGCTCACACAACTACATTCTTTTTTAGTAAAAAATTGGCAACAGCTGGTCAACAATATTTACCAACAGCATTTACCATTGGCAAAAACATATTGTAATTAGGGGCGTATATAAGGGGAGGAGGAACAGGGGGCCTGGGCCCCTTCCGAAATAATGGATATGAAGAAAAAATAGGTCCTATAATATAAATTATTTATCATGAATCATGATGAATTCATTGCCGTGGCAGACAGTGATAGTTTGTGCGAGTTTGGGTTGCTTCAGACTCGAGCTCCCACCCGCCGCCCGGCTATCTTTTGCTTGCAGCAGTGACTGCTAAAGACCACCATATCTACCGGCGACAGGGGAGGGAAGTAATGAAGAGTTCAGTCAGTTCAGTGGTAGCCATTGTTATTGTTTGTTATCTGTTCGACGTTGTACTGAAATGTTAAAGTTTTGAAGTTCGCGTTCGCACAAAAGAATACTTAAAACAGTAGGTAGAACCCCTTCGAATATGATAATAACAAATCGCATATTTAACTAGGTTTGGATAAGTGTTTACAGATGGAATGACACACTGTTAAACCTTGATCAATGCTTTTTGATTTAGTAATTGAGATATTTTCTTCCCTTGGCTTGAATAGATACATTTTTATAATTTAATGGACCAATTTAATGATACAGCGTGATCTTGGTAAAGTAAAGGTCAAATTTAGCGCAAATTACCGCAGCAAAACTGAGATAAAGTGTCTACTTGAAAATACTTAACCTGACCTTAAATTAATCTCGGCCCCCTCCAACAAAAAATTGTATATCCACTACTGATTGAAATCTATTTTCTTTGTAGCTTCTGGATACAAAGACAACCGTAAAAGACGAAATGATTCTATACCTACCTGCTGCTTACCTGCTCCTACCTAACAGCTGCTTACCCACAATAGCAAAATTGAAAACAAAATGGAAGTTATTTTGGGAGCTTATCTTAACATGAAAAGTAGCTTCCTTTTGTAACTTAGTTGGCTTTGGTGCAATATGACATATAATATAGATCATCACACAAGCAATAGTTAGCACACAGTGGGCGAAGTGGCACTTTGCTGCACACAAGAGAAATGTTTACGCGTCGAGCCGTAGGCCTGTGTGGAAAGTTTCAAGTGCAGCAAAGGCACTTTGCACTCGTGTTCCACATTATATTTTTCCTACAGTTTGTATAAATCATATAAAATAATTAGTCTTTCAAACATTATACAACACGTTTTTAGGTTAGGTTAAATTATCAATTATTATCAATTATCAATTATCAATTATTAAAGATGGGGACGCCACTATGTGCGTATTTTAACCCAAATATGAGGTGAAGGATGAGTGTAGGATGAGTGGCGCGATCTTGTAGTCTTGTTAGTGACTAAGGCCGACATGTTCCTTAGACACAGCTGTTAATTAATAGCCCATACAGCTAATGGCAACTAAGGGACCTACAGTTTATAGTGGAATCCGAACCACATTTTTTCTTTGTAATTTACGAATTGGTCTAGTTATCGGGATAGTACTGCGGATAGTCGTAGTACTCACTAGTGCGGACGTTAATCCACACCAGGTAGCATCACATCCACAGTGCATCCCTATAAATATCCACCTCCTAGTAGCTGGATTACAGGACGACGCCACCCGTCCCAGTAAATCCAAACATTGAACGAAATGGGAAGCGCTGCACCAGCTGATCGTAGTCGTAATATCTTTAAGTGTTGTTAACTTATTTTCAGGCGTACACGGATTACGTGCATAATAAGAGCATGCTGTTTTGTGTTGTTTGGTTGGAATACTGGTGTGCACCAAAGTAAAAACTGTGCACCAAAGTAAAAACTGTGCGCGAAAGTAAGAACTGTGCTCGAAAGTAAAAACTGTGCGTCAAAGTAAAAACTGTGCGCCAAATTAAGGCTTTCTGTACTATAGGCTAATCTATTCAAGGAAGCCCACTCTATTCGACTGTAGGAAAAAGTGTCTTTTCAACCCTCGCTCAGTTAAACTTGAGAGAGTCACTTTACGCCCTAGTGAAATACTATAAGATCCAATTTCAAAACATAGGTTTTTGAAATTTCTATTTTTATTACAATGTATCACAATTTTATCAAAATAAGTTAGTTCTTATCTTACTCCTACATCCCTTATGTATTTGTAAAATTTACTGAAAATATTTTGTCTTACTTTGCTTTACTATACCGTAATTTGATATTTCAAGGGGCTAACTTTGTCATACTTATTTTTCAGGATATGTGGTGTCTTTTTTTACATTGTTGTTTGTGGCAACTTGTGAGATTTGGTGGGAGATATTTGGATCAGGTACCTCATACACCATCAACTTGATAGCTGTGGCAGTTGTAGCTCTAGGATGCACTGGTGAGTTTTGAGATAGGTATTTCACCTATTGACAACAAGCTCTTGTACACGAACTACATCGAGTGGTTTGGGTTAGATGTCATAAAATGCAGAATAAGAGGATGGGATTTGTACAGTGAAATAAAAGTATTTCATTATTTCATGTTTTTTTTTAATCACCATAAAAATCATAATTAAAAAAATAGAAAAAACGCTTGGAGATACCATGGATTTTAGTACCTTCTTACCAAATTTCATCAAAATTGGACCACAGCTCTGTACACATCCACTAATAAGTTGATCTGTATCTCTGTACACATCCACACATACAGACAGACACACACACACACTCACACTCGGTCAGACATCACTTCAAAAACCACTTTTTTGGGTTCAGGGGGAGGGGTACCCCAAACGGATATATATCCAATCCAAACTCAATCTCAAAAATTTTGGCAAAAACAATACTTTCTCCATATATTATGTATAGGGGGACAAAGTAAAAAAAGTTATAAAACGTATGAAAGTGTCACTCCATCTACAGCACTGCAAATAAATATGGGCCAGGTCTCAAGTTTCTGTTTTGACTATTAAACTCTGGAAAGATCCCTGGAATTATTTTATTTAGTTATTATTTATTTGAAACAAATTGAACACACATTTTTTACATATCATTTTACACCATGCTGCAAAAGCCTGACATGGCTTGTCTGCAGCTCATTAAACTAAGGGAAATCAAGTCCAAACTCGTATCACTTCCATCAGTCAGTGTGTGTGTCCTCCTTATCTCTCTTTAAAAAATTAAAACTTAACTTTAAGAGAAAAGTTTGCTTTGCTTAAGTTAAGAGGCTGTACTTAATGGTGTTTTTCCAGACTTTAAGCTATGATTTTTTTCTCCACGAGGAAGATAATTATTGACTGGTAACTGGGAAGCGGATACAATCGGGTTATAATTCTTTATTGCCTCTTTGTGACAGGTGTTGGGTGGGGTTTATATTATACAAAGCTGGAAGAAAAAGAGTTGCTCTGGAGGGCTGCTTGTTATTAAGGCTCTTTTTGGGTGTCGTTCTAAGAAACAATTAGCACATAATAAAAAAAAAAAAATAAACCGGGGACAAAAAAATAGTTTACGCTATACAGAACTGTGAGTAACTCAATATGCATCCAGGATAAGTGTAGTATTATACTAGGTCTAATAAAATTACTTATTAGTAAAAATACACTTAAAATATTGGCTCTTGGCAATGTGAATTGTTATTTGGCATGTGTTTTCTAGTTCAGCAATCCAGTTTCTATGGGTACACAAGCATGCTACCCAGCCGATACACCCAGGCAGTCATGGCAGGGGAAAGTAAGTTTAACTATCCCTCAATAGTTTTTTAATTTATTGATTTAAAAAAGTGCTATCCTGAAAGAGTTTATTCGAAACCACAACCCCTCTGATATATATAGAAAAGATAATTATACCTTAAACCAAGGTTTTGGTTTTACTTAGGAGAACAAAACAAAATTTTTTGCCACACCCTGTACTTTTAGTTAAAAATATTTCTCCCATAAAATGAATGCCTTAATTTATCAACCATAAAATAATATCTTTCCTGCTAGGTGGTGCCGGGTTCCTGGTATCGGCAAACCGTATCCTCACCAAGATGGTGATGGACGATCAACGAGCCAACACTCTAATCTTCTTTGGGGTGTCTGTGATGATGGTTGCTCTGTGCTTCTGTCTACACCAGATGGTGAGACGGACAGACTTTGTCCAGTTTTACCTCACGCTGTGTCGTGAGTCACGTAGGATTACGCTGGAGCCTACAGAAGACGCAGGATTGGTGAGTGTTTCATTGCATGGTTGATTAACTGTGATTGAATATAATATAATATAAAACCAACTATATAAAGGGATAACATTACCCATAGCAATCAAGACTTTTTAGTTATGTCAAAGTTGAAATAAATTGTTTTCAAGATTAAAGAAACGATTCAAGATTTAATGAAGATCTTCTTTGTTTTGAATTCAAAACATATGTTAAAGATTTATTTCACACTTTTTTGTAAATTTACTAACATTTATATTTTAAGATTTATTGTAGTGTTTAATCAATATTTGTATGAAGTGGAATAACCTCAACGGTTACACTTAGAAAACAATTTGGGAATAAAGATGAAGATGTGGTACAGGTGTTTGTTCATCCAATACCTCGCTCCAATCAAAAAAGGTTAAAATAATATAGCCTAGCATGCATGGTAGTAAAGGGAGCACCTATACCAGGGTGATCAACTCAAGGAAGCCACCATTGGGATATCGGAAACTGTAAGAATTAGAGAAAACTTTAAATGGGGGACATTCCTTTATTTTTTGTGGAAATTAAAAATATGAATTTAGTTTTTCAGCTGCCATTTTCCAATATGGTGGCCAACTTTAAAATTTCTTATAGAACACACTATATTTGATTATGTTTTCGGATAGAACATGCAATTTAAAAACTTGTTTATTCTTGGTATTTTTTTCATAAACCCACTCGTTTAGGAGTTACAGCCTGTGGAAAAATGACTTCCGGTGTACATGTTGCATAATGTAGCTCCTAAACGAGTAGGTTTATAGCGAAAATGCAAATGTAAATAAGTCTTAAAATTGCATCTACGTTCCAAAAGGACCATAAAATGCCTTAAAATACACAGTTTCCCACTTTTCAAGTTTGCTGCCATTTTGGAAAATGGCTGCCATTTTGGAAATAATAGAATCAATATTTTTTACGTATTTTATCGTTTTTTTGGAATGTGATTGGACTACATCAGTGCTCTTTTAAGCAAGGCTCATTTTATTTTTACCTGTGCAACTCCTTTTTTGTTATTTGTTTATAACTATATGGCAACGGAAATTGACTTTGAAATCCGTGATTAATACAGGGCTATTAATAAATCGTATCGTCTTCTAAATCAAACTACAAAATTCGTTCATGGTCCAGCATTTCCTCTGTGATTATTCAATTCACTTTAATTGCTCTGCTGTTGTTAAACCAATTAATGAAATCATAGATGCTGGGTCAATATTTAAGCTCTGAATAACATGTTGTAGGTCAGGATGAAACACATAGTTTAACTGCGCCAAGATTTAATAAATAGCTAAGTATTGCTGTTTTATTACTAAAAATATTAATCTACTATACTAACTAATGTATCTACATCAACATATTTAGGCAATTTTCCTATTGATTTTACCTGAGTTTCTAGGATAAGATTTAGGCTTAAGATTATAGTCCTTTAGTTTAGCCCATAAAAAAAACATCTTGTACACAATCAATGTAAGAATTCTTCTGATCCATCTATAAATTACCAGAGTTTTTAAAAATCAGAATTTTGAGGGTTTGACAGCTAGCTCGCAGGAGGATGGGAAAGCTAGGGCTCAAGTTAAAGGTCCCAGGGTGTTGAAAAAAAAAAAAAAAACAGATCATGTCAAACCTACCAGAAAATTAGAAATAACATAAAATTCTTCCATTTAAAATGCATTGGGATTTTAAAACGTCAGCTTTGTTTACATTAAACATTCATTTTTATCCTACTTAGGGATGGACGAGATTGGATTTTTAGTTCGAGACGAGACGAGACAAGATTTTTTATTTCTCATAAAATTTCGAGACGAGATCGAGACGGGATTTCCCTTCTCATACACAACGGGAAATGCACGTTCAAATTGTTACCTGATTTTGTAACATTGTTAGATGACTGTTTAAATACAAAAGTAATGATAATAGCCAAGAATATTTACAATCTTTTATTAAAAAACATCAGCATAACATTTTTTTACTAATCACCCCTAACTTATTAAAAATGCCTACGATTAAGATATCAGTTAGGATAGAGTTCAACTTATCCTAAAATAAAATAAATCATAAAATAAAAGCAATATTAATTTTTATAAAATAGTTACTTGATTAGACTTTTTATAGTAATAAAACATTCCTCACACTACTTAC
Organism: Macrosteles quadrilineatus; assembly: GCF_028750875.1. NCBI lineage: Eukaryota > Metazoa > Arthropoda > Insecta > Hemiptera > Cicadellidae > Macrosteles > Macrosteles quadrilineatus. The sequence goes on along the minus strand of NW_026542602.1, from coordinate 114,914,274 downwards.
ACTTCACAAAACTTCTCAAATGTTATTAAAGTAATATTATTAAAATAATTAAAGTAATATTTAGATTTAAAGAATTAATTAAATACGAACGCCTTCGTAAAAGAAACGCAACTACAACACGCTCCTGTATTGCGGGTATTGCATTGACTTTCTGCAGGCGTTTTTAATTTTTTAAAATTTCCCGAAATTTCGAGACTTGACCATCCCTAAATCCTACTTTTAATTTTGTTGATAGAGTATGTGAAGTTTGTTTATTAATCAACAAATAATTAATTTAGATAAATTCAGCTTTCACTAAAGTAATCTAAAAATGATTAACTTAAGATTTTTGACAAATAATTATAATGTTCACCGCCTTTAACAGAATTAAACCTCTCTAGAATGATTCAAATGATTTATTGAAAATAACATCGACAAAAGCAAACAAAGAGACTGTTTTTCACACAAAAGTGATATCTATATCATGACACATAGAAAATTTGATTCTGAGTGTGTTTAAATATTGTAAAAATTTGTTTTGCAATTTGAGCTTTTTAGGGACTTATGTCTCTACAATAGCTTTGATTAAATTTTCTCAAAGTATTAACTGACATCTTTTTGAAATTAGTTTGCTAACCAGGCCTATCCGTCCATGAGTGAAGGGGATTTTGATTTCACAGAGTGTGGTGATAAAAACGATTAAACAGTAAATGTGCTTTTTTTTTATGAGAACTAAAAATACAGCCTCACAGCCTTGCTCACTCAATTTTCAAAGCTAATTTACACTGGATCTGTATAAAATCAGTTGCTTGAAGGATTTTGAATTGTAATAGTATATTACGTTACTAGTCCTGAAAATAAATGTTTACCGGACGAGTGTGGTCGTTCCCGTGCGAGACGAAGTCGAGTACGGGATTACCATACGAGTCCGGTAAACACATTTCGGACGAGTGACGTACGATAGTTTACGCCATACTACTTAATTCGTACAAATCCTTATATATTTCCACCAACTAAAGGACTAAACATCACCAGTCATGACCTCTAAGAGAGGTTATGTTTTTGTTTATAACCAATCATTGCCACGCAAATACAGTATAATCAGCTGATTGGTGTCCGGTAAAACTCATTGCAGAACAGTATTACGCAATGAAACCCCATTTGAATAAGCTGGCGGCAAACAGCTGTTTTCTGGACTAAATCCTTGCGTGGGAAGTTCGTCAAAATAATGTAGTGTGGCGTAATAGTAGTTTACGCAACAATTGCCTAAATATAGTGTTAACAACATGAGTAGAAGGCAAGGTACGAGCCTTGGCGAGTGCCTTAAAACTTCTACGAGTGTCGTTAACACTATTTACGCGAGTTGCGTAGGCCACTTTGCCTACGACAGTGTTTTAATTACTAAAAATTACTACTCGTAACCTCTTTATGTTTTCGTTTATAACCTCTCATTGCCACTGACAGTGATGCAACGAAACATTGTATCAAACACTAATGCACCAATCAACAATTAAATTGGCCTAAACAGCTGATTAGTTGAATTTCAAATCATTACAATTTGACTTCTCCTCTCTCAATCCTTGAACCTCATTGATCCGTTACCTGAGTTGATATGACTATGAGTAAAACTATGCTGTTATGAAAGTGAACAATGCTGTTATGAAAGTGAACAATGCTGTTATGAAAGTGAACAATGCTGTTATGAGATACTTTTCAATTCTAAGAACTGTACTGAAAAGGCTACTTTAAAAAACGGTTGTAGGTAAAATAATTTAAGTCTCTAGTCAATAAATGAGAGGAATTTTAAGTTAACTTCTTAATTGTTCATTTAATATCACAATGTTAAATTAGTTTATTTCCAGTATCCAAAAGTCAATATATACTGTATAAGAAAATAAAAAAGGAATTTGTTATATAATTAATTAAGTTTCAGTTTTGATTACTACCCTTTTCCCCAGAACGCACCATTTCTCAAACTTGGTCCCCTCCCAAGTTCCTGCATGGTTACACTATGCAGAGTTTATGGGTCTGTAATGTTAAAATTTTGATCAACATATTGATTTCTATAAATTATAACTCAATCTACAGATGGATCCATTGGATCAAGTGGAAGGCGCGTCTAAGAGTCAATACGGAGTGTTGAAACTTCAGCCGCAGAGTCCTATGGATGCTGCAAGTGGACAGCACTTCAGTTTTGCCAACCCGGTGTATGAGCCCAGTGGTACCAATCCCGTGGGGCCGTCGTACAAGGTGGAGGATGTGGTCGTCCGCATGAGAAGCACGACAGGCTCTGGTTCTTACAGGAGGACCAACTCTACCAGAGCTTGGGCGGCCATCAAAAGTAAGATTACGGTTTTATTTTGGCTTGGTATTACAGTAGAGTCTCGATTATCAGACCAAAACTGGCCGCATAAAGGACGTATAAGCTAAATGTCAGAAAACACAGAACTTAATAGAAATAAACAGTATCAGCAATCTGACACATACTTTCTCCTGTTTGCTTGTCTACAACCCTTTCAGGGCACATGGGTAATCGGTGAGATTAACTTTGATAATTTATTGGTAAAATCACAAACGTTGCAACAACTTTTAAACAGTAATTTTTACAGAAATAGGGGTTGTACCATTTTGTTTAGAGTTAAAAGGACTTTTTCATACACACAATTTGAATCAGTCTTTTTTTTAACCGATCTTCCATGAATGGCTTTTATGGGAAAAATCACAGAAGTTACAATAAACTTTTTACCCTTATTTTTTACAGCAATGGGGATTATACCACCTTGTTCAGGATAAAAAAGAGTATAACATACTAAATTATAATCAAAATCGTACTGGCCAATTTTGAGAAAACTTTATTTTTGTTATTTTATGGGTTTTTCTAAAAAAAATCACCATTAATAATCAAAGTTACAAAAAATAAAAAAATAAAAATACGTGGACATATAATGGATTGTACTCCACATAACAAATTTCATCAGAATCGGACGACAGGTTTGGTCTGTAGCTCTGTACAGATCCACACATTCTAACAGACACACAGTAAAACACTTTTATGGGGTTCAGGGGGACCCAATATGGATATATCCACAGAAAATTTAAATACAGTAATACTATGGTATTGGTATAGGGCGAGGCGAGAAAGTAAAAAATACATTGTTAACACGTCAAAATCATAAAGTTAATCAGTTTTTTTTTTTTAATCATCTTGTTAGTCAAGCCTATTTGATTTGAAGCTTCTATAAATAAAACTACCTTTTTCATTTTGAATACATCACCACAAATAACCTACAAGTCTTTTGTTTAAGTTAAGGTTAACAAGAACTTAAAACATGAAAATGCTTAGGCTACAGAATAAGTTTTTGATGCTGCAGAGGGATTGGTAGCAAGGTGGGAGGTTGCACGTAACGTGTGGCACTACATGCTGTCCATTGCACTGGCGTACTTCGTCACACTCTGTCTCTACCCGGGGATCGAGTCGGAGATTGTGAGCTGTAAGTTCGGCAACTGGATGCCTGTCATACTCATGGCTGGGTTCAACGCTGCAGACCTAATGGGGAAAGTGAGTAGAAATCTAAGTTACTCAAAAGTGGTTATAGAGTGTTACCGAAGTAATAGGTTGTATTGTATTGCTTATTGGTGAGTGGATAACTGAGTTACTTTAAAAACTTGTTATGTATTGGAGGATAGAAAACTATGAGGGTTGTCTGTAAGTTAAGATCTCCGATGCCCTCTAGCCACAGCCAAGCTAGATAATTTAAATCTGTCTCTGCAAGTAAAAACTTTCATGACTACTATTCTACTGGGCCCCACTCCTGTATGAAGATTAGTTTCATGATAATTTATAACAATGTGAAGTAAACACGATGCTTTAGATATGTATTGTGTTCTGTAATTATTTTTATCCTGTGGTCTTAGACGTTAACTTCCCATTGAATGCCTACAATAATCCCTCAGATAACATAAACCATCAAAAACTAATTTAGAATAAGTACTTTGATGCTTATACTTTGATCACATAGGTGGTGGCGTCAGTGCCGTATGAGTGGTCACGTTCCCAGCTGCTAGTGTTCGCCAGCCTGCGTGCCGTCCTCATTCCCCTGCTAGTGCTGTGCGCCACACCCCGCGGGTCACCCGTCATCCCAGGGGAGGGATATCCCCTCTTGTTCTCACTACTGCTTGGCCTCACCAACGGCCTCGTGGGGAGTGTGCCCATGATTCAAGCACCCAGCAGAGTCAGCGAGGAACATCGCGAACTTACTGGTACATTCTTTTGGCTTTGAGATCCTTACATTTTTGGAAATCGGAGAAGTAAAAGAAAGTGACCTTGGCATATGTACTACATGGACCATAGTCTGATACACTTTTCTGATTTTACTTTTCTGTGACTAATATAAATCCTAAGGAAGAAGTATTTGAATAAGCTATTATATCTTGCAAATGGTTGAACCAAAATAGCTACATCATATACTTTTCTTGTAGCAAATTTAATCTTCTTAAATTTGTTAATTTAGTATTGTATACAAAATTTTATTTACGAAAAACCTAAAAAAGGGACCTTTAGAGCCCCCTAGCCCCCTTAGCTCCCCTCCTGCTGGTCAGTACTTTTAGTACCTATGTTGTTTAGGGACCCTTCCCCTATAACTGTACCAAATTTGGCTTACACATGAATTTTTTCCGCTACAATCTCTTCTTAACCTGGACTTTTTCTCTTACCACAAATACCAAAAATTCTTTATGTTAAAAAATGCTTGAGTTTAAATAAAAGACATCAGTCAGAGAGGCTTAATTTAAATACAAAGTTTTTTTTACTGAAACTGGCTTTGACTATAACATGGGAATGCCATGTCTACTTCTTTCCACTGTCAAAGCTAATATCAGCTGCTTCTTGAGAAAAAAGTTTAGTACGTTCCTAATAATAGATTACTAGAAGAAAAAATACCAGGTACAAAATTACTTATATATCAATTTCACTCTGATGAATATTAAAAATGTGCGACTGCAGTATAGTGCTGTTAATTTTAGCAATACCTGATCAAAATTGTTATTAGAAGTAATCTACCAACAGCAAAATACACTCTGGCCATCAGAAGTGGCATGGTTCAGTTGTCTACCCAATTGTTTCAGCTTAGCCACTGAGGATGTCACTTTACAGCATCAGCCAAACATCTAGCAGTAGAATTACTTCTGACACAATTGACATAAAAACCATTTATTCTGACAACACGAGTGTTTTATTTGTGTTGATTTTCCTCAGGAAACATAATGACACTATCCTACAACGTTGGCTTGACTGGGGGCTCTTTAGTAGCGTATGTCCTGGACGCTATGTTGGGCCCTCCTCTGGTAGCTCCTTGCCGAGCTCCTCCCCGATACTTCACCCCCAACCCCCGCACCATGCTGGCCAACCTGACAACACCGTACACCACAGTGGCTGCCACCACAGCTGTTACAGTGGCTACAGTGTTGACCACTTCACCGACCACACTCACCAGTCTAGCCAACCCGACAACACTCAGCAACCTTACATTAGCTCTGTACAATGTCACTACCATGCATTAGGTCGTCTAAGATTTAACTTTAAGATATATTTTCTGTGATCTGAATGCTAAGTTTGATTTTACAGTACTTCTCATTTTTGATGTTTATTTATAGTGGGTTAGGAAGATTGAGAAATTGACTTTGGATACAGTTAGAATCATCTTCATGTATAGTCTGAAGCCTCTTTTGATATGTTTTGTTTCCGGTATTATTAAGGGTGTTGAGGTCAAATAAGTTTACTATGTAGAGTAAATTTTACACAACGTGCTTTACTAATAATTTTCCAATACAAAAATGCACGCTGCATTGTTTTTGGTTAATGTAGTTTTAAAGTTAATGAAATAATGAAAGTAAACAGTAACTAGACAGTAAACATGAAGGACTGGGACTTGGCCAGTACAGCTGGGCGTTCGACCGTCAGAACCGAGATAGTACGGATAGAATTCCGACTGGCTGCTGAGGCCACTCCGGCTGACCTTCCAATCGCAAAGGGTTAAATGTTGCTTTTAAAAATTCTCTGTCCGAAAATATCTGTACTAAACCACATTGGTTGTAACTGTTATTTTTTTTACGGTTTAGGAAGATACAATTTCTATATTTTCTCAAACAATTCCTATGGTTTTTCTGAATGTGTTTTATATACTTTTTCATAATTATTTTCACTTCTACATTAACTTATATATGAATTTTTATTATGGTAGAACCCCTCATATCCGACCTCGGAATAAGCGACTCCTCGGGATATCCAACCTAATGTTTGACCGCCTACTTGTTTCCTGACTGGGGCGATAATGCCGAGCGTGATCGGTTGGCCGAAAGGCCAAAGGATGTTGCCATAATTGGGGTAGACGATCACTACTGATACCGATAACGGGTGTTACCGCCGTCGTGAGAGACAATCACCGAAGTCGCTAAGACTGCAAGGTACGCTCACGGGTGTTGTAACGGTCGCCGGAGACGATTGCCAATGTTGCTGAGACTGCAAGTTATGCTCACGTCTGTTGCCACGGTCGGGGGAGACGATTACTGATGTCACGGAGACTGTAGGTTGTGCTCCTCCCGATATCTGACCTTTTTGCTGTTCCGTTCCGACCATGGCTTGATCCGTCATGGTCGTATATGAGGGGTTCTACTGTACGTCTAACTTCTTATATACAAATATAGCTTTAAGTAGAATAGGTAGTGAATAGCTGGCAATTAATTTATGTCAGTATAATTATAGCATCTGTTGATGTCAGTTGTTTTTATATAGGTGTATAACAAGCTTTGCGGCTTGAAGCGATTTTTGCTGTTTCGTTTAATGTAAATTCACTGTGATATAACCAAATTCTCATTTACTTCTTGGTATTAATGGATGTAGAGTTCCTTATTGCTGCATTATTGCGCCTTATAAAGGTACACCTTATACAGGGTTATCAGTTTGACATGCATAATTTTATTAACATTTTTTATTCCAACACGATTGTGAATTTCCTTTTAACTTTCTATATTAATCTGTATGGTAATCTGGATTTTTTAGATTAGTTTGTTTTGTTGGTATTATTATTAAATTGATGAGATAGATATTAAGTCATCCGAACTAGCTATAGATATATATTGAAGGCAGTTTTCCTGAGAAAAATCCAAGTTAGGGTGGTCCATAATAACTGCTAACATTTTGTTTTGTGACAGCTCAGCTAATTTATGGGTTAGAGGGATGATTTTTGCGTTGAATGGTTCCTTAATTAATAGCATTATTTGTAATTATAAGTTATTCAAACTATTCAATATGAAATATGAATAAAACTCAAACTCATGAATTTCTTTGATTACAGTAAACTGTAATTGTTATTTTACACATCGTTGTTTTATTTATTACCTCACATAAATTGCATAAATTTCACACATTATAGGCTATTTATTTTTTATGCCATCTCCATTAGAAAAGTTGAATAGTATGTACAACTTAGAATTACAAAAAATCTATACTTATTTAATACGCAAGCAGGTTTTTTGTGACAATTACTCCTCCGAAACTACTGAACCGATTGACATGTTTTTGGTGTCATTGGAAAGAGCGTAACGTGAAGCTGTGCAGGAAATTTTCTTTATAGGGAAATAATTAGAGAGTGAGGCCCTTTAAAGTTTCGTATTTCTCCATAAGATTAACATGGGAAACAAAAATTGTTATGCAGCTCCAGCTGTTGGCAGAAATTAAAAGTGAGAAGAAGAACATATGTTAATTTTTAACAGTCAATAAGTTTGCTAATTTAACAGTTTGCTATAAACATTTACTGACTTGGTTGAAATGAAATACAACTATTTAATTTGGGTTGGCGTAAATATTACAATGGAAAAAAGCGAGAGAACCTGGTGGATAAATTGATGTATTCTGTTACGTACATCTTCAACATTTCCATAACCTTTTGGTCGAATCTTTTAAAAATATCAGAAATTATGACCGGTATTCCTTTGTAAATAACGCCTCTAATACTTAGAAATTGCTCGAATTCGAGCAACAGGGACACTAGTTCTATTAATTAAGCCACAATTCAACCCAAAAAAACATCTTTTTAACCCATGAATTAGCTCAGCTGTCACAAAACAAAGTGTTAGTGGTTATTACGGACCACCCGGGTAGACATCCTGTTTGCGATGAGAACAAATTGTGTAAAAATGTTATTTTTTATTTATTACGATATAAACATTATAGTGATGATGTAAGAACCGTAATCATTTAACACCTAAAGAAGTAACCTTTACCAAATTGTATTGAAAACAGTTTTGATCCTATTTGCATGTAATATGAATGTACAGTAAAATAAAGTTTTATTAGCGCCATTAGCGGGTTTCTTTCATTTGAGTCTAACTACTATTTTTGAATGAAAGTTGTTTGAAGGTGTCGTCTTCTTTATGTTTTAAAATACATTCAAATATCTTTTGCTTTAAGTCCTCACAACAGTATTAACAACCTCAAAAGCTTGTTTTTGTTAAAGATTCAACCATGCACTAATGCCACCTTCAGATATCTATCTATAGCTCAATCATTTGTATGTACGATTTAATTGTTAGGTAATACATTTAACCTTTTATTTTAAAAACTCGCTTTTATTAAATTATTTAAAAAATTTTTTATTCGCATAAATAACAGTTGTTAGATTTGATCTTGTGCTTTATATATATTGTGAAGTGCAGGTAACATAAACGCTTTTTTTGGACACACCTTAAAAAAACCGTTTTGGATTCAACTTTAATTTAAATGTAACTTTACAAAACCACTAAGAATGTCCATGTGGTGTTGATAAAATGTAAAATAATAAATTGCACACTTTTTGTCCGAACACTGTATTTTAGCAATATTTTCTAACTAGGGTAGAATAGCGTATAACACTTTCTATGGGCGTTTCAGTTCTGTTAAGTTTTTAGAATAGTATTTGGCAGATGATCTCTTTGACATTTGTCTGTTATGCTTCCAATATATCTATTTCACAAACTTTGCTGCGATAGTGAATATTAGTGGATGAAATTTGGAATCCGCAATATATCAAATTACCTTAGATTACCAAATTTTGTTGCTTACCTTCACAGTTTTAGTGTTAAACTATTCGGTTACTGTAGTCTAATGAATTATACGATGTCATGTAAGATATTTTCTCAAATTGCGTATTTTTATTTATTTGTCGATAATGTTTGATTATTACATAATATATGTACACTGTTTGTATCTAATACTCATGTTTTAGTTTTTAAATATATGTAACATATCAAAACAATAAAAAAATTCTTTACGTTTTGTTTGAGATGTTTAAAACTCTGTGTATTTTAAGACATGTACAGGTGTAGTGGTTGTGTACCATAAATTATACAAAGTTTAATGTTTTAATGTTGATGTGTACATTAAATGTATATTCCCTTTATTGTTATACACAGTTGATTAATTGGAAACATGAAGGCTGGATAATTTGAGAAGAGAAATATAAGTTTGTTAAAAAAATGTCTAGGCTTTCTTATCCTTATTTCTATTTCTCTTAATTTTAGATGGTTTAGTTTCAAAACCTGAGCAGTCATTACATTTTAAAAGAATTTATTGGCCCCCCAGGTATTGGATGTAAGAAAATCTATAATTAATTGTTAGTAAGAATTCAAAAAAGTTGGACATTCTCCCATAAGGTATCCATTTATTTATTAATATAATATTATTATTGTAAATTGTAAAATTATTGTGTTTAAGTTTAATATCAGTAGCTGAACCCCAAATACAACTGGTGTGGTATATAGGCACCAGGGCCGCGTTAAGGGTCTGTGGAGCCCTGGGCAAACCCAAAAGCAGTGCCCCCTTTTTTCCTTGTGCAGGCAGGCGGTGGTTGAGGGGCAGGGATCAGTCTAGTAGAGATTCGAGTGGTTAGTTACATTGATATCACAATTGCATACAAACTGAACTACCTTAATGCTCTTTACTTATTTAACTATATGGCTTAAATTTGTTAAGGGAACGGCTAAAATTATTAGAAAGTCTTTTTTTTTTTCAGGCAACACTTGACTTGTAGAACTACTGCTTCAATAAGTTTCCAGTCTAAAAATTTAACAGATTGTAAAAGTATATTTATTTTTTTATAGTTTTTACTATAATTTAACCTAGAGGTCATCCAGTGGTCGAAAACTCGACCAAAAGTATGTAATGAACATAATTGTAATGGTTCTTTATTTTCACCCCACGCTGTAAACAAAACATGTGATTGGAATTTTTCCATTTGTTTTGATTTTCAGTGAGTTCGTCGTTGTTAAACAACTTCTTGATCAGCATTGTAACGTGAGGTGTTATTAAATATTTACGGAAAGTAAATAAAAGAAACGTGTTATAACACTTAAAACATATAGTAGGAATCAATCCTGCTTATCAAAACAACGCTATTGTTGGGAGCTCAGCGATGCAGGCGGACCGGGAATACCGCCCTCCCCTCGCTGTTCCTAGAAATTCCGTGTCCTACTACAATTTGCATAAATTGAACCATAAGACTTGGATCATCATGCGAAGGCTCATTTTGTTCGTCTGAGAAAGAGGAATAAAAACATCTTTGAGTAAACGCTCTAGGATTTACCGTTAGCGAGTTATCCAAATCAGGCCATTATGTTGTATAAGAGACTCTTTGAAATGATAACTCGGTAACGGGAAATCGTAGAGCGTTCACTCAAAGTTGTTTTTATTCCTCTTTCTAGGAATTTCTAGGAACAGCTTTCTAGGAATGTCTTTCTATTCTAACAGTAGGCCTATGCATAGATTTTACCTGTGATTCACACGAGCTGAGAAAAAAGGTTTTAAATAAACATGCTTGTCTATTAATATATAGATAAAGGTTTTAGCAAAGTATATTTTTCAGAGTTGGGTATAATAAAAGGATTATAAATGAAAATTTGAACTACCATATGGCAATTAAACAATAGCCTGAATTATATATGTTGTTCGTACGTTTTTTGTATTTACTAAACAGTATCTCTAAGAGTAGTTCTGAGATGAAGAGTCACATTAAATCACTCCTGCTAGTCACCCCATCTGCAAGGATTTTCTGAATAAAATAAACTGGTTTTCGTCATGCTGGTGCATACCGCTATCAATATTGTAATGTTTTTACTTATTTCCATCAACCTTAAGAGTATTCTCATGTATTTAAAAAACATTATATCAAACAACACTTTTATTTCACAGTTAATAAACAATTACATAATGGGTAACAAACATCGGTATGCTATGATGCCATCTTGAGACCAATTCTGAAGATACGAATTATTGAGACAACAGGTCTGAAGAGACACCATAAAAGAGGACCAAAATAAATTACGTTAAATAATTTGTACATTTTTGGAAAATGAGAGAGTTGTTTGATGTAAAAAGTGGTGTTTTAAGAACCGGTACATATTAATAACAAATGTGCAAAGATCATTATGATGATAATTATGGTGAACTTATGGGTCATGTTCAACGTTTGGGAGAGGGAATTTCAGTCATTTCCAGGGCCGTCCAAACCTGGCTACACCACTGTATTCAATATTGATAATATCCATGGCTTGGCCTGTAGGGTTTCTTAGGCCGCAGGACAGGTTTCATTGCCGGTTTTGGCAGGAATTTGGTTGGCAGTTCTCTTTCCAGGATTTCTAATATTTTTTCAGCCATAGCTTCTGGCATTCCTGGGGGATAGATCTCAATCAACGCCGGATCACGCATTCTTCTATATACTTCCACCATTCTAAAAGCATAAACGAGAAGGTTTAATGACTAATCTCTATCATTGGTAGGCCAAAGCATAGATAAAACATACTCCCTTAGTAGATTTTCCATCCTTATGGAACAGCTGGAGCCAATTTTATTGTTAGTTCTGTCCAACACACTGTAGAGGTTGTGTTTTGTTTACAGTTTCTTGTTATATTTGTCATTAAAACCTTGTTAAACCAAATAAAACGATCTAATAATCATAGGCAATAACTTGGCCCCTAGTTATATAACCAAACAGTAAAACACAAATTATGAAATTAACCCTCAAATTATAGAAACAAGATTTCGTCTACACTAGCGATCAGTGTCACCGGACATGAGCTAGACACGAAAAAAGGGCTTCAAAATTTACAATGGGATGAGAAGTCCCCTAGTTGGTTTAAAATACCTAACTTCGTATGGTCGCCATTTCAATGAAAAGTATTTAAGTATTAGTCTATGGCCAAAACATACATTAAAAGAAGATAAAAAGGTTTAATCAATATCATCAGCACATTTAAGAATACAAGCAGGCTCCAGATTTTGAGATGAGAAGTGTAGTAAGTCAATAGCACAAGTTAACTATAAAACAGCAAACTTCTGCAGAATTCTTGCATGTATACAGACTCGGGTAACATTTAGGGTGTAAGAAGATGCTATCTAAATAGCTATAATCATCAATCTTCTTCCATCTCAAAAAATAAGTAGACGGCATTCAACAAATCAGAACTGAAATAGTTAAGTGACTCTGATCTTTCACTAATACTTACTTCAAGGTTAAAGGGTTATGGATGTGCTCTTTTGTTGTACTTTCGTTGTGAACTCCTGGATTTAGAGCCCCATTGAGGAAAAATATGTAGTCCGGTCTTAAAAGATCTTTGGGGAATTCATAAACTACAGATTTTGCTGGAACTATTCCTTCAAAACTTCTCGCCATCACGTAAACTGCTTGGTCATGCCAGTATCTAGAACCACATTCCAAATCAAATAAAGTAACTTCATTGAGGTAAAATAAAATCCTTTTACTAAATGAGTTAAGATCAAGTGGTAAGTGTACAAATTTAATTTCTGTTTTTTTTACCTGCGACACTTGATAGTACTGCAGTATTGCAGTTCGGAGATGTTTGTGGTTAATAATCAGCCCCTATTTAAAATAATTCTCTATACAGTAATTGGATAACAGGTACAGTTATGTAATGTAAATTACAACCTTATACACAACGGTACTACCCCCAAAGCTGTAAAAATTACGGTTAAAATATTATTGGAATTTTTGTGATTTTATAAAATATCAGCAATGCCCACCGTTTACCCGTTTATAAAATGAGGGTTGTTGGTAAGCTAATGGAGAAAAGAATGGGCCAGTTTTGGATTTTATTTTATTTGTTAAGAAAAAGATCAAGGTTAATTACTAGAAGGATCCGGAATATCGAAGTCTGAATTGTTGAGGTTTTACGTTTTACTGTAATTCCAGGACTTTTTGTAGCAGCTGTGAAAGACTTACTTTGAAAGAAACAACTAACTTTATTCATAGACCGTACATGTTTGTAATTACAGAATGGATGAAACAAAATTTACCTTTCTATTATAACTGGTGCAGTCATGCAATAATACATCGCTGTGTAAGCTCCGATGTATTTGGAGAGTGAGTAGAAGTTCTTCTTCAAGACATCACTGTTCAAATATTTTCTCAGTTTGTTTATGTTTCGGTTTGGGAGCTGAAACCTCCTCCCGTGCAAAGCATCAGCCACAATCTTTGTGACTTTTGTTTTGCCTGTAAAATTAGGTTTATCAGATTAATTACCTACTTATTTAAAACACTTGTTAATTAAAGAAAGGATATGGTTTTTTTGTGAATGCAAACAGATAGGATTGAATATTTAATTTCCAACAAGAATTTCAGAGAAGAATTTGCCAAAGCAAACTATTCAATAGAATTTGAACTATTCTCTCTTTTTATGAGGTGTTGTGTCTGCATCATACTTTTAGTCTAGGTAGTAAAAGCAGTACAAAAGTTCTCTGATGGGGCATGATGATGACTTGTGTGACTGGTCAAAATTAGTCGTCAATGTAACATTTTTTATTTATAAATATTAAAAAGATTTTGGTCATTAGATATGGCAATATTTCATCCTATATCCATACAAAATTTAGAAATTTTGGAATAAGATACTTTATACTATTTTGTCGTTTTCCTTGGACTTTTTAAAATCTACCTAAAAATAGAACCATTAAATAACTTATTCACGTTAAGAACTTTGTTTATAAATAGATATAACATATAAACAAGAGCAATACAGTTAAACTAACCCATATTTAGTTACCATGATTGAAAAAGCCTTCTATAACAATAATTGGATGTCTTATTGGCGCTTCTGGAAGAAACTGGGGCGCAATTTGTTTTACTTCTTGAAATTTTGTCAGAAGAATTTGTACGGGTTCATTGTTGTAATACTGTAAGCAAATGAACAAAAAAAGCTACAATTCATATAAATTATTCATTTAAATTAGCAGGTTAAAATATAAAATTATATGAAAATAAGTACCGTATTTAAAGAGCCAAATCTAAAGAAATTTGATTTTTGTTCTTATAAAACTTACTAAGAGAATTTTAATAAAAATCGGCATACCATGGGATCTTGCAGTACTTTAAGCACCGCTTGGACATCATAGTGGACTCCAAATTCATATAGACGTTTCCTCAACTCATCTGAAATTGGATTAAAAGGATTTAATAGACTTCTCTGTTGGATCTGAAAATCCCATAAATGATTCTTTCAAAAATATAATTTTCACCACATATCATAGCTGAGTGATCATGTAACGATAGCTTGACAATCAAAAGATCTTTTGATGATCCTATGAGTAAAGTCAGTAGCTTTTTGATGATTTGAAAATGAGCCCAGCTCTCCTTAATCAATGGGTTCTTAATACATAAGCCAAAGAAACGGTTGATCTAACGCTCCTTATACTAAACGGTTTTACCGGTGTCTATGTTTCTTTCACATTATACAGTTTCCGACACAAGTAATATACAGTGTCCAATTGACAAGCCAGATTGTGAACATAAAACCGTGCAACAGCTGATCTCACTCATCAACAACTGATTTGCACTGGTTGGTAATCTCCCATTCGACAAAAATTGTGCAGTGGAAGGTTGCATTTAACTACATGCACTAGTGAACCACGGTCACAGAGCTACAACCGTCCGATTCAGTGCCAGTGGACGGCTGCAAGACAATACGGTTTTCTGCAATTGCCCTAACCTTGTAGTCTGAAAGCTCTCATGCTGTTCTTAACACTACAAAAATAATTTACTCGTCCTGTTTTTTAACCGTACGGCAAAAACCGTATACTTTAGTGTGAAAGGAACTTACGACAAAGCTACCTAAGACATGCCAGCTTTAATACAGATTTGTGTTAAAATATGTCAAGTGGTGTCCAAATCATGATTATGATTTCTTAACAGCACTGTATTTTAGCTTTGACTATCAATGCAGTTTCATAATCTGACAACTTAAGTTAATTATATTCTTGAATATTTGTAAGAGTAAATTTGCAATCTTCTTTACATAAGCAATAAACTGAATTGGTCCAAATGTTAACCGGTCAAAAAGGATATAAGTCACTAACCATCCGAAATATGCAGAAGTTGGGTTGAAGTACAGTTGTCAAATGGAACTAAATCTGGCAATCCATCCAAACATGACACAACATTAGCTTGAAGAATACCAAGGACTAAAGTGAAGGTTAAAAGATACTTTTTAAATGGACCATTAAAATAAATCTTACATCCAACACAAAATCCGTCAGAGAAATAAACACCCATTATGTTATGTTGATAAGCATCAGTGATTAAATATTGTGGCAATATTTTTACTGTTGAACGATTATATTGATTGAATTCATTGATAATTATTTTAAGTAGTTTATTGCATCCAAAATTTAATAAGACTTAAATCTTTGCAACATTTTAAATTATTTGTGGGGTAATGATTTAACTACTACAAATACACATTTTACAAACCCAATTTACAATTCATGGGGGCAACCTTACAGTCACAAGCACAGAGTTTACTGCAGTTTTTATTTAAGTTACAAATTAATTCTTGTTACTTTATACAATCCACAGGGCTGATAAAATCTATTAAGCCCATAAATATATTTATATTATTTAACAGTGTTGGAGCCTCTTTTTAACTGTTGAATGGATAATGTTAGGTAGGTATTAGAAACATTACCCTTTCTCAAAATAAAAAATAAATTATTGAAAAATAGCAACTTATTTATCCACAACTTAACATTTAAAAAAGTTAATTTACATTAAAAGATACCGTAAATAATTTATGAACACATTTACAGAAGTTGGAAAACATAAAAAACTGGAGGTTTTCATCCCAACAAATGGCTTTATTTAAACTTTCTTCTGCCAAAAAATTTAAGTTAATTCAGTTAAAAATAGTTTAGGTTAAGTTAATTTAAATTAAGTAAAATTTAAGATAATTCATCCTCATTTCTATAGAAGAAAATTATTAACATAATGCAACAAGTACGAAGTACATTCGAATGTACCTATCCATAAATAAGTGTCCATCATATAATTATTGTATATGCTATTTTTGGTTTACATAATGAACTGCTCTTATAAAGATTAGTTACTAAATGAATATGATTTATCAGTCATTATGTTTCGAGACTTCATTCGAATATACAGGGGCATAGGTGTCTATAGAATTGTTCTCTTT
Organism: Macrosteles quadrilineatus; assembly: GCF_028750875.1. Taxonomy (NCBI): domain Eukaryota; kingdom Metazoa; phylum Arthropoda; class Insecta; order Hemiptera; family Cicadellidae; genus Macrosteles; species Macrosteles quadrilineatus. The sequence goes on along the minus strand of NW_026542602.1, from coordinate 114,897,786 downwards.
TTAGTTTTAACAAACTCTCTGTTGAATTCATGGTTCATTTTGGGAGAAGGAATGCCAAAATTTATAGGACCTGATTTTGATTATGAATTGGCTTCAGATGGTAAGAGACATTAGTAGTGTACAATAATTGAGCTATAGAACTGTAGTAGGAATAGTTATCAAGTATTTTTTTTTTAATAAAAATAAAGTATTTGAAAAGGTAAATTATTTAACATTTGCTGTAAAATAAAACTGAATTATTGAAGAAGGGTTAAAATAGTTAGGACTAAACAATATTGAAATACAAAATTGTAAGAATTTAATACAAACTGTGTAATATTACTGTGTGACATATGGGTATCTGAAAATAATTATACTAATATTATAAATGTGAAGGTGTGTGTTTGTTTGTTTCAAGTTCAACCACACATTAACTACTGGTCGGATTGAGCTGAAATTTGGTATGATGATAGCTTAGTTCCGATTAACATACAGACATACACTCTCATCTCATAATCTCTCTCACACTCTCGTCCTTTTGGGCTTCGCCCCAGTGGCTCTGGAGATTCCCATGTTAACCAGTATTATTACAGTTTGATTACAAGTTGTGAATTAATTGCTCTTTGTGAATTTGTGATACTGTTGTGTAATTACAAATTTTGTAATTTACTTTTTCCTATTGTTTAGGTTTAGTGGTAGAACATTAATATGGCTATGGTAGATGTTTTATACCATATCAAACCGTAAATTAACAGAACCTAATTTTCTCAAACCATGTCCTCTCCTATTGCAAACGCAAAATAAGATTATAATTGCAATAATAATTTTATACCTACGCCAACCCCGTACGAAGGACGGGTACTCTGCTAGTATTGTTAATTTAGGCCTCATTATAGAGACACAGGAAAAAAGGTAAAAAATATTTGTTCAAGTTTTATCTTTGGATTTATAATAGAGAGTCTATTGATGAATACAATTGTATCAATATAAATAGGTACAGTATTTTTACAAAAATATGAAACTATAAATTCTCTTCCAGTAAAACAATTAATTAACAGGGCAACATTTGATAATAAATGTTCAAAATAAAAATTTTTTAAAGGTTGAAAAAAGTAATAGTTTAGTGGTTTCAAAGATTATAATGTAGTTTTAATAATCTCTATCAATTGTAATTCTATGAATTACAGTACTTTTGTCAAACCCATGAAATATCGGCAGTGTTTATAAATTATTATTTGTATTTACTGGTGTGAGTGCTAAATTGTAATAGTTTTTACCGCTTTATGCACAGCAGTTTATTGATTCCTTTTTTTATTGCAGATGAACTCAAGCAGTATTTACAACGGTATGGTGTCCATTACAGCCTTAACACAATTCTAAACATGCTGGAGCCAGAGGTTAGTATGGTTAACAGGTTACAATACAAAGCATTTAGTTATTAAAAGGGCAATGAACAAATACATACCATAAACTGAAATCTCATTATGTGAAAACAGCTGAAATATTCATCCTGTACAGCATAAACAATGTTATTGTTTGAGTAATAAAAGGGTCTATAAACAAAAACAATACATAAACTGACATCTCAATCAGTGAAAACAGCTGAAATATTTATCCTGTGCAGCAATGTTTGATTATAGTCGGGACCACGTAAGTTTGCAGTTGAGGGAGGAGCCTATTTACCATATGGGTTTGAATGAACCAATGAGAACCGTGCGGTGTTGCCAAATCTGTTAATACCAGCTGATTTTAATATATTGCTTAGTATATTTTAATTAGTGTTGTCAACGGGCGATGTGGCAACGTCGCACTAGCCTTGTCTTGTGATTGGCTGCCACCAACTGCAAACTTACGTGGTCCCGACAACTGGCCACAGCTGTTTCTGAGTCAGCTTGTCATTGTTCGCGCACCACTGTGCCTCTCAGGTCGTACGGCCAGCACTGCTGGCCATTGTGGTTTCTCTGTTAGGTTGGTCACCATTCTGCTAACCCAGCTACACCACCTTGTATCAAGTATTTTGTTTTTGTCAATAATAGTAAGGGATAAGGTTTTACACATTGAAACTAAAAACAATTTCAAATAAGAATTAATTTGAACTTGAACTCACAGACACAGCTGTTAATAATTAACACAGCTGTTATATAATTATTATATATATATATGAATTTGAACGGATGGTGTTTTCGGTCTAGGTACCTCAAAACGAAAAAGTAAATCGGTCCCGGGTTCAGGTCTCATCATGAGTACTACGGTAATAGCTTATTCCCTATATGGGAAATTCGCTAATATGAAAAACAAATTTAAAGTAGATCCCAACATGGATATTCAGTAGTTTTAAATCTTATTAGCAAATAAGCTGTGAAGTTTCTCCTGTAAAAAGAAGAAAATAACCAAAGTAGGGACTATTTTTGTTTCAAAATATTTTACTTCTGTTAGAGTACAAAAGATAAGACGATCCAAATTCTACTGGGAAAGTTCTACCAGGACAAACTCAAGGCTCCCAGCTCCATTCCTCCTCCACTCTTCAGACACCCTATCATATCCATAGATGGATTCTTCACACACGGTAACTACAAATTGGTTAGTGTATTGTGATCTTCTTGTAATTTAGGTATCATCAATAATAATACAGGGTGAGTTTCAGAGTTTCTACTGACGCCCATAACTTCGCCAGTGGATTCTAGTGATCAAAAGGATAAAAAAGTTAAGATAAACCCTAGTCCCACTCCGAACCATTTGGTCGTAATTGAGAAATTTGTGTTTTCAAAAAAATATTCGACTTTGTCTCACAATTTACTATATAAAAATAAAACCAATTAACATAGTGATTTATATTTAAAAATTATTCGAAAGGGCATTAAATTTGCTATAAAACAAAGTTTACATGTAAAAATATTTCATTTCATACATCGGTTCCTAACCGAATTAAAATAGAAAATATGGTATATAATTATTTAGGTTAAGTTTAAAGACCCTTTTTCTTACTTTATTCTGGTGCCACGCAATGTCCAACTAGATAAAAAACTTCCTCATTGAATAAGCTTTAAATTGATATGCAATTTTTAATTGTTGTAGGTAGAAATGACAGAAATCTACATAAAGATCCAATATTCAATTTAAAAAAATATTATGGAAATCCAATATTGGATAGAAGGTTTTTTTGTCATAGAATGCTAGGCACGAGCCCGGAATTGTTTTTCACATTACTTCGCTTCAGGTTAGACCTAGGGGTTACGGCATTATCACTTAGATAAAAGCCATTGGTGATTTGGCGGGATTTGAACCCGGGACGCTCTAACCACTAGACCAGCTCACCAACTTTAGCTTAAGAAGATAAATCCCACACAATCAAGCATTTCAAATAGCTACTCTGGCTATTGGAGTGGTTGACAGTGAAATGTGATATGGTAAATTTTCTCTATATTATATTTCAATGTGTGTTCCCAAAAACATCTGATTCCAAAACTTAACTTCCATATTCAACCATAATCTTTTCCTCACATTTATTTTGGCAACAATGTCGCCTTTTTCATATCATTGTCAAGAATGTGTGAAGCTTGTTATTCTTGTCAAAGATCTAAAGAAGGCAACAAGTTGGCCAAAACAATTAATTGTCATCCACTCATAGAGAAGGTTCGTCATAAATCACTAGACAGAATCAGGTGAAACTACCTTTTATTTATGTATCTTCTTTGAGTTCTACGTCAATTGTATCCATTCGTACAACAACATTCGTGCAACTTAACCATACAAAATATATTTATTTTAATGTTGGTGTTTGTAGGCAACACTGGGACACCAACCCAAAATCACTGCCTTGGGTTAACAGTTCGTCAGGGTACCGATTGAGCTACTAAATCACCAACATAAATTGAGTGTTGTTTTGATTGTTTAAATGGCTATTTTAATAAAATTATTGTAGCTAGGTATCTGGGAAAAGTCAGAGGCTTTTATAGTTCAAAATTGGACCCACCTTTCCTTGATCTGGATGTTATTGAATAGTCCTGACCAAAGAGCCAGCAAATCTTTGTCATTATAGATTCTTCAACTCATTCAAAACTCATCTACTGGTATGTCAGTGTCATATACATCTAATCTAATCTAATTATGAAGGGAGAACCAAGGTGGCCAAGATGGTAGCATCTGCGCTGAACGGGCGTAGAATGCTGATGCCAACACGACACATTGCCAGGCTGAGGGGGTACATCACTGATGAGACACTGCGGAAACAATACTACGCTCTGGCCAAGTACATGGGGGCCAACATGGCAACACTGTACTGCCGTACTGCCCCTGTCATACTGGAGCGGTGAGTAAATACAGTGCCACAACTGTGTAGCTGAGTAGTTATATTACTCACCCTCAAATATGAAGTTTGCTGGTTTGATCCAGAGCGTATCAATTTTGACACCTTGTTCTTTGGCTTTGGGCTATCAGCTAACGGATGCATCCAACAAAAGGTCAGCGTGCAGCGGAATCAAGAGCTTAATTTTAATTATCTCTGAAAAAATGTAAAATGCCAATTCAGAAATGCACAAACACCAATAAAATGAAACTAGCCGTCAACACACGCTGAAAGAGTGTGCTGACAATCTTTCTTTAATTTAAAAAGTAGCTGGTGTTCCACTTTAGATTAGCTCCACACAAATGTCACCTATACCTACTGTATTTTACAACTTAGCTACTGTATTAAGTCTTTGTGATTTGATTGTGTGTGTGTGTGTGTGTTTAGAAGTATGATATTTCTATCTTAATTTGTAGGTACTGGCATGATCAAGTTGCATATGTGATAGCTAAAAGCTTTGAAAGCAAAATTTCAAGTAACTCTAGTATATATGACTTCCCTAAGGATCTGCTTGTTCCCGATTTGATGTTTTTTGTGACTGGAGCTCTTGATCCGAAAGAGTACAACGAGTCAACAGTAGTGAATCATATCAATAATGAGATGGCTTTAAGGTAAGTTTTCAAAAACCACTTTTTTATAATATTTGTCTTATCTTATATACTAAAAAACTTTTGCAAAACTTACGACAGCTAGCCTGGCCATACTACTGGACCAAATTACACGTGGTTGGTGCCAAATGAAAGATATATATCCTGTAGATGTGCAGAATCCCTTTATAAATATTAAAATAGGCAAAATAGCACAAAAAATTAATTTTAAATTAAAAAAAAAGTTTACATAGGGCCATGGTGTCATGTTGGTGACAAAATAACAAAAAAAATACAAACAGAAAATAAAAAAAAATTGAAGAAATTCCAATCACATGTTTTATTTACAGTGTGGGGTGAAAATAGAGAAGTTTGCACAATACGTACTTTTGGTTGAGTTTTTGACCACGGGGCTTGCACTAGTATAGATCTATAAAACATTTGAATTTTATATATTTTATTGATTATCAAAAGAAATTGTCATAAATAAGACTAAAGTGTACAGTATAGTTTCAAAAACAATGTTAAATAACATTTTTTAATGAAAAAAAGAATTATCTGGACCGGTTTCAACTAACTTTCAAACACCCATGCAAACCCATTTTGGTTCATTCTGGCTTATTTGATATGTTACACTAGAATGTAATAATGACTTCTATTTAAATTAAGAAGTTTTAATTTTGAATTTAAAAAACAATGGCACTGCAGACTGTTGTCCCTTCTAACACAATGTCGTGCCGAGACAAAAGTGGTACCACCACCACCACTGTTGGCTAACCGAAACAGCTGTTGCACTAATTTATAATGGACAGTATAGGCTATTTTTACGTTTATACTTTTGTTCTGTTTAACCTGGGGCCCATTTCATAATAAAGTACAAACTAATATTATTAGTAAATCAGCTGATTGCCCAATGCAAATCTAATGGAAATTACAAGTTGTAACTTGTAACCTGTAGTTTATTATGAAATGGGCCCCTGGTCTGCAATTACCGGCTATTGCCTGTACCTGGCAACATTAGCCTGTTGCAATAGGCATGCCATTGTGAAGCTGCCACAGAACCAACACCGCCTTGTATCGGAGGAGAATGTGCTGTTATGGACTAAGATATCAAGATCAAGTCCACCGTCTTATAAAGAAGAAGAAAATGTATTATTACATACCGGTAGCTATTTTAAAATAAATATTTTGGTTGATTATTGTTTTGTTATAATTTTATGTTTAATGAATTAGTAATATAAATCAAATAGATTGTGTGTGGTTTTCAGGATTGCCGAAGCTTCAAGGAAAATCAGACCAAAACCAATAGAAATCGGTCCACCGAGCCTTCCTTCAACAATGGTTAAAAAAATATTGGCTGTAGTGGATCAGTTCAGACACAGATTCTTGTCCAAGCCTCTACATAGACCTAACTGGCGAAACAACTGACAGCTGTTCCATTTTTTTATTTCACTACTAAACATATGGTACCTCATGGCATTGAATTCAAATATTGAAGCAGACATCTCAGCTTCATGACACGCTGTAGCCAGTCTTATTATAATACAATTTAACATGGATAGTTAAGCCACTCATTGAGTATGCTACAGTGGAAATTCTGGTTTCTCCCTTAGTTTTGGGTTTACGGTATTGGATACGGCATAAAAGATGCTTTAGTTTGCAATATGTTACAACATATTGACTCAGAATATGACTCCGAATATTGTACAAGCTCTCCTTTAGTCTTGGTTAAAAAGACTGTATATTTGACAGAAAACCGAAATTTTCATCAGACTTATGGACAACACTGCTAAATATCTCATAAATTAAAAATAAATATAGAAAGCCATAACGCCCGTAACTAATTTTATGTTTGAAAACTGTATGTTACTATAAGTTTTGTATTCTGTAATAAAAAATATTCAAAATGAGTCATAGGTGTTGTTTTATTTCTTTTACATGGGCTCCTAATAGTCAATGCTACTGCTAAATAAATATTTTTAATTACTTTGTATACAAACTTTGTACAACTGAGCTCTCAGAAAATCGTCAATTTCCAATTTAGCTAAACTTATGATTTTGCCTGTCCTAAAAATTAACTTACATCCCTTAAGCCGGGTTTTACACTATGTAGCAAAATCTATATAGCACATTTGTGTAACATCTAGCAATGTTATATGACATTTGATAGAAGTATAAAAAGTAACTTCACAAAAGTGCTATATAACACTGCTATATATAGCAGATTCTGCTATATATAGCAAAAATTGTGCTCTCCATTGGGATTTGGTAAAGATCAAAAGAAACAACACACAACAATAAACACAAACAAACAAATGAAGATTCTGTTTAGCTCAGCTTTACGGTTTGGTTTTGTCTCAATCATGAATGTTGTGGGTGAACTGGAAAATGCCACTTTTGGTACTTGTAGTGGAATACTTGGTGTTTTTAGATGCCAAGCAGAAAAGAGCAATTAGATGCCTACCAAGGACCAAGAAAGCTGTTGAGGGTCTTCAGACGTTAAAATTCTCTCTGCAATCTTATTATACATGTGAATTAATCCTATTTCTGCAATCACAGCACACCAGCCAAGACATCAGAGGACACACCAGCACAACACGTGGCAAACTTCAAATTTTGCCTGCCCCTGCTCCTCCAACACAATCTGTTTTAAAAGAAACCAGCATTCAATGGAGCTTTTTACAACCATTTGCCTGGACAGCTTAAAGACACAACCACTAACACACCTCAAGAACCAACTACAATTATAGCTTCAGCACAGACCATACTATCGGAATCTGAATTCCTGAACAACAGCGCCAAAGGAGCTACAAAAAATTCAAACTAAAGAAAAAATCTATAATACTGTACTTGTGTAATTGTAAGGTGCAATTATTATTATTGTTGATGCCTCTATTATTGTCAAGGAATATTATAATAAATCTTAATAATAATAATAATATCATGATCATCATCATTATCAAGCCCTGTTTTAGGCAAGTGGTCGTGGAAGAGCAACATGGATTTACATTGGGCAGATCTACAATCTCTAATTTACTGGTTTTCCAGGACTACATTTTGGAAGCATTTAGCATTGGAAATCAGGTGGATGCTATATACGTTGATTTCGCTAAAGCCTTTGACAAGGTCAGCCATAGCTACCTTCTTGCCAAGTTGCAGGGTTATGGAATTGTTGGGAATCTGTGGCAGTGGTTCGGTAGTTACTTACAGAATCGGACTTTAGCTGTAAAATATGGCTCTAACGTGTCAGCTTCCTTTATTGCCACGTCAGGTGTTCCTCAAGGCTCACTGCTAGGACCACTCTTATTTGTGCTGTTCATCAACGACATTGGTAAAAACTTGAGCGTTAGATATTCATTGTTTGCTGATGATGTCAAGCTATACCAGACAATAAGAACAGATGATGACTTTCGTTTGCTGCAGGCTTCGCTCCACCAACTCTCCAATTGGTGTGATTCAAACCTGATGGAAATAAATCCTTCCAAGTCCAAGCACATTACTTTTCATAGAACAAAATCTCCAATTGCTAAGGACCTGTACTTGGGTGGTGATCTCATTGAAAGGTGCAATATTGTGAGAGATCTTGGTGTGTATATGGATTCCTCTCTGAACTTCAGTACTCACATTGATGGTATTTGTTTAAGAGCATCAAGGATGATGGGTTTGGTCTTTAGGCTGGGAAAATTCGGTCTCAACACCCGGACTATGACATTGTTATACAAGTCATTAGTTAGACCGATCCTGGAATATGCTTCCTCGATATGGTCTCCATATCAGCTGGGACAAATTGATAAGCTTCAGTCAATACAGAGAAGATTCATAAGAATACTGGGAGTGAAGAATGGCTATGCCTACAGAGAGGTTCCTATTGCCGAGCTCGAAATCAACCTAAGTTTACCGTCTCTGTCTTCTAGACGCCTGATTGCTGATTTGGTATTTCTCTATAAGCTGATAAATGGAGTTACTGATTGCCCCTACCTGCTTCATCTGGTCAACTTCAGGACCCCTTCACCTACCAGAGCACAATGCCTTTTTGAGCTGAAACTCAGAAGCACTAACTACCTTCGTCATAGTCCTATTCCTAGAATGCTGAGAGCTGGTAACGAGGTCTGCAATCTGGTGGATTTCTTCTCGGACTCCTTGGGTACGTTTAGACGCTCAGTCCTCTACTTGGAGCAGTGATAGATGGAAAGTCTTCTTCAAGTACAGTACGAAGTGGCTGGGTCCGTTGGTGGTGGAATTGAGCTTCTGTGTAGTGCTGGGTGTTTGGTGGCTGAGTTAAAGGGCCACATCTAAGTGTTTGTGTTTTTTTTTAGTGGGGGCATGGTCTCCTCACTTTTCATAGTTTTCTTTTAATATAATGTAGTGTGTTTGTTATCTTTTGGTACCTGCGTTAAAGGGCTACACCAGTGTCTGTGAGGGCATGGTCTCCTCACTTTTCCTCCAAACACACTTCTCCTACTTATTATTGGTGCCATCTGTTCTGCTACTGTATTTTTAATCATGTAATATAATGCTGTAAATAATTATGTTATCTTTGAGTATCCTCTTTATTATCTGTTGCTATTGTATTGAATAATTGTCAATTTTTTTTGTAGTGCTTGCTTATTAAACTTGTAAATTACCTGTAAATACTTGTAAATAATGATTGATTCACAACCAAAAGTTACAAGTGCTGATACAGTCATGTTATTGTTATGTAATTTCCAATTTTCTATTTATATTTGTTGCTACTGCATTGAATATTATATTGTTATGGTTGTTTTGCTATGCATTTTAGAATTGTAAATTGTTATTCTTGTTATTGTTATTGTTTATTATTGTTATTGTTATTGTATTATCATCTTGATGTAGACAAATTTGTAAAATTGGTTTAACCGTGGGAAATAAATGAAATGAAATTATGACATTTGAACGCCACCTAGGTGTGTATTTTAACCCAAATATGAGTGAAGGATGAATGTAGATTGTTGTGAGATGTGTAACTTTATTACTGACTAAGATCAGCTGTCTCATAAGCCATCAGGACCATTTATTTAAAGCCTATTTATTTATTTATTATTTATAGTTTTTTTTATTTATCAGGGACAGCTGGGTCCAGTTTTAAACCATCAAAAAGCTACTGACTTTTCTTAGGATCGAACCAGCAACCTTTTGATCAATAGTAGTAAATAAAGAAATATTGTTTTATAGCAGAGTACCTGTCCTTCATACGGGGTTGGTATATAAATATAAAATGCTTATTGCAGTTATACTGAAGCTTTGCGTTTGCAATGGGGGGAACAAATTTTGATCAAATTCGCTTCTTAAAATTTACGGTATACTTTAGTATTACACATCTACCATAGCCATAATGTTCTACCACTTCACCTAAACAACAGAGAAAAAAATTATTAAAAATTTGCAAAATATCAAAAATTGTTCATGAAATTAAAAACATAAACATAGCTGTAAAGAGTCCAACTTTGGCAGTTCTCATTGCATATATCACAGTTTTTTGTTGTGGCTTAGTTCAAATAGTCAGTGGCTCAAATTAGCTGTTTTCATAAATGCAGAAAGAATTGTAGTGCTGCACCCTGTTGGTAAATCTTATTACTTTTAATGCTTTTGCAAACCATAGAACCAATTTTTTTAGTTGAAACAGCTGACTAAATCCTTTAATTCCCTTTAAATACGAGGCATGTTTTTTTAAGTAAGTACCATTTTAAAATTTCTCCGTTGCAGCGCTGCGATTGTCATTTTGGACACTTTCGCTGTATATGTGCATCTATTGGCAAGCCATAGCCGGAAATTCGACAACAATCGGCCGTGTTTACATCCGGTATCGAGCATTCAAAATGGTGCCGCCAATTGAGACTGCCGCCGACTGTGAAGTGCGCGCTTTAATTAGATTTTTAAGTGCTAAAGGTGTGAAAGCCATTGAAATGTATCGACAGATTAATGAGGTGTATGGCGAGAACATTTATGAGTGACGGAATGGAACGAAAGTGGGTAAGGGCCAGCGAACACAGAAGGGCATCTAAAGACGGCCCCACTAACGTCCATCATGAGCAACGCACTGGGCAGCGTCACTGTCCCCAGTACCCAGTGCGTTGCTCATCATGAACGTTAGTGGGGCCGTCTTTAGATGCCCTTACCCACTTGTGTCCCATTCCATCACTCATAAATGTTCTCGCAATACACCTCACTAATCTGTTGATAAATTTTTAATGGCTTTCACACCTTTAGCACTTAAAAATCTAATTACAGCGCGCACTTCACAGTCGGCGGCAGTCTCAATTGGCGGCACCATTTTTAATGCTCGATACTGGATGTAAACACGGCCGATTTTTGTCGAATTTCCGGCTAGGGCTTGCCAATAGATGCACATATACATTCGCAAATGTCCAAAATGTCAGTCGTAGCGCTGGAACGGAGAACTTTAAAAACGGTACTTACTTAAAAAACATGCCTCGTATGAATACTCATAAGGTTAACACGGGGAACTACAGATCCACTTGGGCGGAGCCCGAAAGGATTTTTGAGGTAAAAATATGCCTAAATGTTAATCGGGAATGTGAGCTATCATCATGCCAAATTTCAGTCCAATCCGTCCAGTAGTTTATGTGTGATTGAGCAACACACACACAAACTCACAAACTTTCAGATTTGCAATATTAGTAAGATTGTCTATTGTACTATTAAGTACACATCCATTCAAGAAGTGATTCTAAGTCTAATGGCACAACTAAACTGATAAAGTTGTAAGTAGTTTACAGTAAATGATTAAAGATTACAAGTGATACAGAACTACTGAAATATCAGAAATTCATATTACGCTTAAATACTCTTTGTAAATATACAGAAATTAGGATATCTTCTTAACTTTTTTATCTTTAGCCAATAATGTGTTGCCACGAATTTGTTTTAACAACTTTTGTTATTTATAATCATATTGTATACCGCTCTCAAGCTCAAAGTTTAGAGGGTTTCAAAGATGAAAATAATTCGACTCAAGAAAAATCAGAAGCAGAACCTCTACAATTGGATGTATTTTCAGAAGAACAGAACCAACTGGATTCATCTGAAAATTTAAGTGAGTAAAATAACCTTAAAAAGATAAGTTAGAAATTTTATCATGGATCTATCAAAATATATTATTTAAATCTACATACCAATCAATTTGCAAGTAGATGTTGTTTCATTAAGTACACAAAAAGCAAACTATTGTAATTAATGCTTTGCTATAGTTCTAGATATTGTGCTATTGATATTTTATTTTCCTTTATATTAGAACTTTAAAAATAAGAAATTCACATTGTCCTACACCGTTTGATTTTTCGTCTCACGTCTCACAGCAAACATTTGCTTACTTTTTAAATATTAGTCTTTTTGAAATGGAATTTAAAGTAAAATGTCATAAAATCCAGAGAACAGAGTTTAAAGTACACATAGGCACAGGCTGTCATACTTAAACAGCTGTATTTTAAGTTTAGAGAAATATTAATTTTATCTAAAGAAAAAAATAATATATTTCATAGTACCTTTAACTATTGATATTCAGTTTCCAATAGTCTATGATAGTACTTAATAGTTAGCCAAATATGCATAAATTAATTTTAAAACTAATTCAAGTGTCAACTTTACATGCTGGAAATATAGTTGCCTTTATAATTTTTAAAAATTAATTCAATATTGTACTGTACTTGTGTTTTCTGTTGACAGCACAATCAACAGAAAGTTTGTTTGGAGAGTTAAGAGCAAAGGGCTTATATTACAACTTTCAAAATATTTTACACGATATAAATATTAATAAGGTATGCCTAACTAAGATTGTTCATTTTATAAGATAGACGTTTGGTCATATTGTTGCTAAGTTTTAAATTTTGTATAAAAAACTGAAATAAGTACTTAAGGTATTTATAAACTGTAAAAACAAAAGAAAATAATATTCCTGTGGTGACAAACTTTTAAGAATAAAACCATAGCCTCCTCTAGTAAATAACCGCAGCGTTGATATGTGGCAACATTTGAACCCGAGTTTAAATCCCACCAAATTACCAGTATAAAACATTTTTATTATTGTCCTAATACGATAGGCACAAGCCCGGATTTGTTTTCCACATTACTTAGGGGTTGCAGCAATATCAATTAGATAAAATCCATTGTTCATTTGGCGTGATTTGAACCCGGGACCTCAGGGACTGAAGTTCCGCGCTCTATCCACTAGACCAGCTCGCTCCCCAAATTGGACCCCTTGCCCGCAAAATTCCAGTGGATTTGATCTAAGTGATAATGCCCCTAGGTCTTGCTTGAAGTAATGTAAAAAGCTATCCTAGGCTAGTGCCTCACGACCTAAGACAAAATAAAACGTCGCACCGGATAGTCTGTTTCTATGGTAATAACGGTAATAAAAAACATGTAAATATTAACATTGCACATATGCTTAATTATAAATTAAGCAACAGCTGTTTCAGTTTACCGGGACACCAATGTTGCCACTTTTGTTTCTCCGCGACCTTGTAAGAGGATAGAGGCTATGGTGAAATGCTTCATTAAAGGACTAGGTACCTAATGTATCCTGCGATTGATATTTTTACCTGTAGAGAACATTTAGTTGAAAAAGACCTAAGTTAGTTAGTTTAAGTTTGCTCCTATTAGCAACCTTTTTAGTTTGTATACAGTACCTTGATACTCGATGGGGGCTTAAAAGATATTGCTTACAGTAACGATTCTTGAGTGTAACAGACTACCATAAAATTATATATAAAAATATGTATTTAATCCTTACCGTCTTCGCAATCAGAAATGATACTGCACTGTGGCCGTTTAGGGTATTACTCCATTTCCGGGTGCATAGAAATTTGTCTTTCAGTTTGGCATGCTTAAACATTTAGTGTAAAATAAAACAGAACTCATATGAACACACTCAGTCTCTAGCACTGTTGGTGAAACACCAAAGGTGAACAGTTTGCTGTTTGCAAACAATCCAAGTTGAAAGACATAAATTTATATTCATTCGAGTACCGTTAACGGAACCATTGTTCTTTTGTAAATACGGTTATACAAATCAGACAATACAAGATGAATTCCATGGTGGAATGGCCTCTGGATCGTCTGAATTAACTATATAGTGGTTTAAATTACCTTGTTACTGTCAAAACGATCCTTTGTAGTTAGTAGACTACAGCTGTTTCATGCTACGAATGGAGCACATCATCAGGTCAGAAGAATGTCAAGTAGTCTTCATATTCCTCGCAGTGGAGTTCGTCAAAAGTTTAATAATAAATAGAGGACAAAACACATGACACACGGAAACACGAAACATTTAATATTGGTCGACCAGACGACGGTAACAACACACGTGATACGGATATTCACGCGACTCACCCTCTACCGGCGCCGTATCACGTGTGTTGTTACCGTCGTCTGGTCGACCAATATTAAATGTTTCGTGTTTCCGTGTGTCATGTGTTTTGTCCTCTATTTATTATTAAACTTTTGACGAACTCCACTGCGAGGAATATGAAGACTACTTGACATTCTTCTGACCTGATGATGTGCTCCATTCGTAGCATGAAACAGCTGTAGTCTACTAACTACAAAGGATCGTTTTGACAGTAACAAGGTAATTTAAACCACTATATAGTACAAGATGAATATGATAAACAATTTATTTTAATAAAATAAGACATCCATGACAGATAGCATCCTCCAAAATCTAAAGCTGTAGTTTACATTTGATCTTTTACTGGTGATATTGAAGTACACCTCTAATGTATCTGTTTTAGTTGAAAACAGGGTTGGTAGACCTGATGCATGTGCATAACAGGTCAGAATGGATTTACAATACAAGAAAAGAGTATCAAGCGAGAGATCGAATACAAAAGAAGAAGAGGATGATATTCATCAATGTAGAATCTGTGTACAACTCAAGTGAGTAGAATGCTTAAATATTTCTAAGAAAAAAAATTATAAACTATGCAGTATGAAAAACATTAAGTGATATGTTATATAGAATATGCAATATGATTTGTGGTTACATAATTTTGTTATTTTGTTCTGCTTTGCCAATAGCATGTAAGCAAACAAGTCAAGTGTTTAGCGATGTTTGGGGCAAATAACTGTTGTATTCCTCCGTTGTACCATACTGTAGTTCACTGAACTTGTCCACATTATATCAGATTTTAGATAATACCATTGACTATTGGATACAGAAGTTGTATTAATAGTCAAAGATAATACCCATTCATTTTGGTATTAACATCTGACGGATAGGATATTGTTCAGCTTAGGCAGGGGTGGAGTCACCAAAAGTACAAGAGGACGAGAGAGATAATGTTATCTTTGCTCAAATTATAATCCAAAAATTTTGTCAACTAACCATACAACAACAAAGCTATTTAATTTATATTCTTGTTTTACTGTGTCTTACTGTATTACTTTTTTATTGATTAATTTACTATTAATGTTATTGTTAATTTATCTTAAATCTTTTATGATTTGCTCTGTTTTCATCTAATGATTAAACTTAAAAATTCATCTATATCATCCATCACTAACTTAGCATATAACTCATGACTTTGCAGAAAGAGAGATGATTACGAAGGCGGTGGCAAGGCGATTGAGAGGTCGACATATGACAACGCCCCCGAAGTTCATGAGGGATATCCGCCTCATCATAGGCACTGGCGCGGCGAGGCGATTGTACTACTCTCTGACTAAATACTCAACGGCCAACCATGTCAGGCAGGTGCTGAGTACTCATGCTGTGGTGCTTGAGAGGTAATGCAAATTCCTTATCTAACAAGAGTTAACAGGTTAGATTCCCAGCATTCCCCAAAATTTAAGGAGTTTAGACTGCTTTCTCTTCTAAGCATTAAAGGTTCTAAGGTTAACAACTAAAGATACCCACCTTTACCTACCATTTAGTAAAAAGTACCTAAGGCAGCAAGGCCAGTTAACTGGTCATCAGATATCCAACACTCTAGTTTTTTTAATGTACAGTTTGGGATTTTTCTTAGAATAAATCTTACTATAGTTGGAAACAGCACACTAAATGCTGCTGTTTTTCATTTATGGCCCCACAGATTTGCATGTAATGCGCTATGAGCCTGAGGGATAATTGCGCTCCTCTCCACCTACCTTGTGGGGGAATTTTTCTCTTCCTTGTGCCTCCAACAAACTTAAACCCTCATGTGCCCCTGGGCCCGGGCCCACTATTTATTAAAGCAACACTACCACCACTAGCACTACTACTACCACTAAACTACTTGTAGCCCTTTACACAAATCTACAGTATTTTTACTTAAGTTATCTTACAAAACCTGATGCTTTAGAGTCTAGTAACTCCTACAGTTAATCCACATATTTCGTTTGGAATTTACTGGTATTGTTTTGAAAGCATTCTGCATTTTTTGAAAAAGTGAAAGATATTTGATATGTAGTCTTTGTTGTTTCAGATACTGGCTTCATCACGCTGCTTTCTCAATCGGCAAACATTTCAACACTACGGAAGAACTCCCACCTCTAGGCCATCCAATTTACAAATGGCCCTCGGACCTTTTAGTCCCAGATGTCCTATTCTTCATAAACGCAACCAAAACTCCTTATGCTCTAGGATTCAACCAACCTTACACTGATTTCACAGACAGGTTGAGTACCAATTATTGACATAGTAATAACCTTTTTATTTCAAATTGTCTATGTAGCAACACCGTAACAACTTACTTTTGTATCGTGAGTACAACAGTGATTTTTTTGTGTACATGGATAGGTTATCCTGTAAGAAATCCTAATGTGGACAAAGTCTCATAGCCACTCTTGAGGTTCACCTATAATTAATTTTAAAGCCATAGCCCAGGAAAACTCAGATGATATATTGAGCTTGAAAACTGTATCCTCAACCAAATGTGTAGCAAAGAATACGACAAGAATAGTAATAATAAACCAAAAGGTAGAGCAGTAAAAAATCTTAATAACTAGGTACTTTGATAAAAGTTCAATGGAAAAATAACATTACTTTGGCCTTATTGGCTATGGTACCTCCAATGAGACTTTCTTTCCCAAACAAGCAACTAATCACAAAACAAACTCTGTATTTTACTAGTATTCTGCATAAAATACGCATCTGAGTGTGTGGCACCTTCTTAAAGTAATAAATAATAATACTAGCCTTGTTTACTCACCTTCCTAAAAGTATTCAAAGCATTATTTTAACATTATTTACTGTAATATAATTTTCCCTTTTCAGGTTAATCGAAGTATACAGAAGGGCCGAGGGAGTCAAAGTGGTTGAATTAAACCCAAACAGGAACTACCCGAACATTGTAAGACAGATAATAAACTATGTGGTGGAAAATTACAGACATCATCCAGACATACATGTACCAGATTTTGATGTTCAGCTCAACGTACAAGCAGTTGATATGTTGAACAATAGATAACATTGCCATAACAATGTATTCTTTAATTTACCTTATATGTTTGAGCGTAGTATAATTCACTAGCCAAAGTATTATGTAAGCTCTTTGACACCCTCTCCAGTTCCAGCTTATTGGTATATGTTATGGACACAGTACCAGTTACCAGAGATATGTAATTTAAAATATCTAAGGTCAAGTGAACTCTGTGAGAGTTAACTTTAAAAAAAAAATGAAAAATTGCAGATCTTTAATTTAAAATAAGCATTGCTTTGCCTTATAATGGTCAGTGTGAGATTCATAGTCTGAGTTTCACCCCCACTTGAATTTTTAGCAGTTGAACCTAGTTATAAAGTTAAAACAGGTGGGAATCCTGTTAAGAAAGCCCAGTAAGCGTACTGATATGTGGCTCTTCAGGTGGGAGGGCCCACCTGTATGGGTGGGGGAAAGTTAACAGGATCAGTGAGCTAAGGAAATAAAGCTCACGACACATATTTTGCTTCTTTTTACACTTGTGTGTAAAAAAAAACACAGAATTTTTTTTGCCGTTATTTTGATTGAATATGAAAATAAAACTAAACAACATTAAGAAAATTATATTGATAAACAAATCATAAAAAACCCTGCCTCAATGGATTATACGATAAACTCTATGTTAAGGAATTGTTTAACTTGAAGGATTTTAATAGCAGTGATAGTTAAGACAGAACTGATAGAAATATAATTATCTTATTGGTCTGAGCTTACAATACAGTTACCATTACCAGTTTGAATGATTAGGTCTTTATCAAATTTACAAATAAAAACACTTACAGTATAAGCTTTTATTTCATTAAAATGTAAATAAAAAGCTACATAAAGACTATTTTTTTTTTGCCAAGCTGCAAAGAGCTCATATACATTGGTGAAAGGCTTCTTTTTAATCTTTATTGTTACAGTCCAATAATACATTTTTCATCATACTGTCCGGAATACAGCCATTTTTAGTTCTCTAAATCATCCACAAACCTTTTTTTGGGTAACTTCAAATAGGGAACAGAAAAAACATATGGTAAATCTTTTAGTTCGCTAATCTAAAAGTTTGTTTATGGCACACTAACACTATAATTTTGTTTACTATTTGAAACACACATTATGAAAACAATAAATCACAGGATATTTTTAGCTATGTTTGTAAACAACAAAATGTGAACATTGATGACAACTTTGTATAATCTCAAGTTATGTAATCTAATTTTGTAACAATTTAGAAGGAATTTCTACAGGATCATGAAAATAGTTGTTCATCACATGGAGCAAAAATATCTTTTTGTACTTAGGTTATTCCTTGCGTACCAAAAAGAGCCACTTTCACTCCTAGTGATGAAATATACTATTTGAACAAGCATTAGACAAAGTGAAACATCTCAACATATGGTTAAACTAGCAGAGTACCCGTCCTTCGTACGGGGTTGGCATATAAGTTTAAAATGCTTATTGCAGTTATACTCAAGCTTTGCGTTTGCAATGGGGGACACAGTTAGATAAAATTTGCTTCTTTAAATTAACGGTAGGGTATACTATAGTATTACACATCTACCAAAGCCATAATGTTCTACTACTTCCCCTAAACAATAAAGACAAATAATAAATTATTAAAAATTCACAAAAAAAAATCACAAACTATTCATGACATTAAAAACATAAACATAACTGTAAACAATCCTACTTTGACAGTTCTCTTTGCGCATCACAGTTTTTTGTTGCTGCTTAGTTCAAATTAGCTGTTTACATAAATGCAAAAAAATATACTGCTGCACCCTATTGGTAATTCTATTCTTATATTCTGAATGTTATGTATAAATTTCCTTAGATGACAATACGTGAACAAGTTTTTGCATTTTAAAGAGTCAAATTCACTCAAATATAAATAAAACACAAAAAAGTACAGCACAAAGGCTAGGAATGACATTGTTTTATAGACTACTCTTTGTAAACAATTTAAATGTATCAATTGTACTAAAAACTATTAGTCAGTATAAATTCATTTAGAAAGATCTAGTGATTGTCTTTCCCACATTAACAACATGCTTAATACGATTCAGATGGTTTGAATGATAATACATATTTTATTGGTGAGCAGAGTTCTAACACTCTTCTACATAGTCTGTGTACAAAATGGAGCTGAAATGGGTTTTAGAAAGTTTGTAAATTATGACATTATTTAAAATCGTGAAAGAACTTACTCTAGTAAAATGTATAACAATGATATTCTTCTTGATTGTGAACTTTTTCGCGCCTTCCCACCCTGATGAATTGAAAGGTAGTTAGTTAATAATTTACATTAGTACCATTAATTAATTAAAGTACTGTACTCAGGTAGAGTGAGTTCAAAAATGATTTTTTTAAATTCCAATTCGTTGTTATATTTTTTTCAATGGAGTCAGATTGGTTTGAAAAACACATTTGCAAACACTACAGACAATAACCCCTAACAAAGAATAAAAGTATTCACCTTCTCCTAAAGATTTACCTTTACTATTCATCATGAATTTCATCTAATCCTCCCATTCAACCCAAGGGGCAATTCATTAATTTGTCATTTCTAGCATGTTTGTACTTATATTCTGATTTATGAACATACAAATATAAAATTCCTAGAAAACAAGTTTTTAGTGAAATTGTAACATAAAGTAGTAAAATGCCTGCTGAGAGGGACAATTAACATCAAATCCCATCCAACACATACACTTTTACAATTGACTTCTGTATTAGTCAATGCTTGTACTGTGCAAGCTAAATTGTTCACGGAAATGTTTTTTTTACAGAGTTAGGATTCAAAAAAAGTGTTAAGTTTGGAGTTTTCTATTCATTACAAACGATTCTGGATACGCTTGATGAAAAACGAGTAAGTAAACCACACTTTTCTAAGTGATCCTAACTACAAGTTAACATGTTTTTGAGGCCTAATTATTAATATAACTTATAGTATATATTTGAACATTTATCACCAGGGTTTTGCTACAAATTATTGTTAAAAAACTGTATTAAGTATATTTAGAATATTTTTAGGAATATAGATATTATGAGGCTTTTATTGTAAATGCATGAGACTAATGACAGCAGAGGCATTTATGATAAATAATAATAAGCTTTAGTGATTCAACATTCCAAATTTCTTAAAACAACAATCTTATATACTAAAAAACCTTTGCAAAACTTATGACAGCTAGCCTGACCATAGAATACTATTGGACCAAATTACACGCAGTTGGTACCAAATGAAAGATATTTTCCTGTAGATGTGCAGAATCCCTTTATAAATTAAAATAGGCTCAAAAAAAAGCATACAAATTTAATTTTAAATAAAAAAAAATTACATGGCCCATATATGGGTTGCCATATGTTGATGACGAAATAATAACACAAACATATAAGCAGAAAATCAAAACAAATTAAAGAAATTCCAATCAAATTTTTTATTTACAGCGTGGGTTGAAAATAGAGAAGTTTGCTCAATATATTATTTTGGTCTAGTTTTCGACCACGGGGCGAGCTCTCGTATACACTTAAATATTTTTTTTAAATAATATCATACTACAGACTACTGTATGATAACGATCTGTCTCACAATGAAGGTTAACATTGAAGATTCAAATTTCTTAAAAATTCTTTCTTATTATGATTATTGATTACAAATAAGTTAATACAGTAGACTACCACTAGGAAGGGGGAAATAATAAAATCTACTTGCATTGACCATTGATAATATTGATTTTAACTCTGTTTGCAGTTTAACTCACACATTAGACTACAGTCTGAATGATATATATATTGCCATAATATGACAACATTTCCCTAATCTTAATTGAATTGAGTTTCAATTTCTTTGGATTTGAAAAAAATTACATTTTTTTATTATTTATTTATTATTTTTTAATCTATGTGTGCTTTATAAGTCAGTGTTGATACTTTTTTAAACTGAATTCATTTATAGTTCCAAGCCAAGCCGAGAGTACACCAGTTGTTGACGACGTTTGAGCGCCACTGCCGTCCTCAAAGTGACAAACCCCTCACACCGCGGCGGCCCTACCCCTTCATTGTCATTGAAGGAGCCCAAAGAACTGGTGAGGATGTATCACATATTGTGTACAGAGCAGCTGGTTGGAGGTAGCTTATAACAGGATTGGAATGTAACTTAGATTTTGTGTCCCTAAAAATTTATTGCAAATATAAAATTAAATATTCAGATGAGTTAGATAAAAAGATCTTAGTCTGATTGTTTGAAAGATATCATGAAGAAGAAAGATTTCCTCTCGTCTGGTTGATAACAATCTTATCGACATTGAGAGTGATATACTCTAATGTTTTGTCACTTTTTTGAGTATAGAGTAAATTGGTGTTCCTTATTTTGCTAGATTGGTTGTTTTCCCATTCAGGAAAGCTTACTGTTCTCAGAAAAATACGTCTTAAAGCAGAATTTCATGACATTATTAAGGTATTACAACTGTACTGGCTTAGGCTCAAATATACTCAGATTTGGGGACTTGTTGGTCTAATATTGTTGGGTACAGAATTCTTTTCAGAAGACTTGGGATAAAAAAATCCCACCAATAACCAATAACTTTTAGCTATTGTGATGATTCTGTGTGAATAGTTGTATTCAGTAAAACACTTTTTTCTATATATCTAATGATGTTATCAAGTGGTTATAAGCCCACCTCTTGCTCTAGGTCCACATGTCAAGTAAAATATGGATCATAAGACCCTATAGAGGTAATTTTTATTAAATTTTTCTAATTTTTATAGAGGTGCTGGTTAGTTAGTTTGATTTAATTTAGTCCATTTAGTGCTGATGTTTAAAACCATTCTGTAACTTAAGTTCTTTTCTATATTTTAAGAATTTGTACTATTAATTTTATTTTATTACATATTTAATTTTAGGGCCCATGTTACAAATATTTTAAATGTAATATAGGCTACTCATTGACACTATTCAATGTACCAAGCATGTACAGATGACGAATAAAGATATTTTGATTTGATTGATTTGATTTGATATAGGGGCGTTTACATTAATTCGAGCTCGCATACGAGTACAGCTCGCACTCCTCCTCGAATAAGTGTCAACCACAAATTTACTCGCATGCTAGTAGTGGAATGCGAGCACGAATGATATTTTGTTGTTCAAGTTACTTTCCAACATGTCGGGGAAATGCTCGCACGCTTGCATACGATATAGGTATTTGACATTTGTGAAGCCCAGTTTGTGAAAACGTAGGTGTGGTGGTAAAAAGATGTTTCTGTTTGTTTAAAGGTTTTGTGTTTAGCAATGGCTAAGTGTAGTGAAAATGTACCTATGTTAAATTTTTTTTATTAAATTATTTTTTTTATATTTCCACAGACCACCTTAAGTAATAATTTCACTCATACTACTTTAGGCCTATACATAATATGCATACTGATGCAAACATAATATTATACATTCCTACTTAGTTCTTAAATAAGTATACTCATTATGGATTAAAGGCCTTTAATCTATAATTATACATACTAAACATAAACATATTAAGCAATCATGTAAGACCAATGTGATCGCTGATTATGAATACTTATGAACTTTCGCCTTGCAACTGCACCACTCGCGAATGCTACTATTATTCCAGTAACAACAACAATGTAAACCAGCTGCTGGCGTTCCGTTAACTCAAATGCGAGCTCGAATTAATGTAAACCTCCTTTAAAACTATTTTTAAATTGGAGGTCTTCTTCCACAAAAACCAAAAAGATAACCATACTTGATAACTATTAATTGATAACTATAAACCTTTGCAAATAAAATGGTTTAAAAAATGTTAACTGCAAAGTAGAGGATATATTTTTTAATTTTTTATCAATATTTGTTAATAGTATATTTCATAACAAGAGTAGAAAGTGAGTCAGTCCCATGCTTGATGTGCGAGATTTATCGAGCACTTTATTTGGTCGAGAATATGTATAGACCCACTATCACTCATGTTTTGAAAGTTGCTTTTCACTACACTACAAAGACTAATATTATTTTCTTAATTAAAACAGACATTGGATATTTCTTTATTTTACGTTATGCTTTCAGTTTAAAGTTACCGTAATATTTACTTTGGTTGTATAGTTTTGGTTGTTGAAAATTGAAACAGTTGACAAAACAATAACAAATCTTTGTTTGTTTACGTTGAAAAAATCCAAAAAAGATAGTAAAAATTACTTTCACATAGTAAACATTTTTTTTGCGTAACTGGAAATGTAGGCCTACTCACTCCCTGTAAAACAACAGTTCATGTTATAATTTTAGTTATGATGTTAATACATTGTACCAAAACACTTTAATTTCCAGGTAGACGGATCCTAGGCAAAACACTTGCCAAAAGTATCGGTGCCAAAGTCGTAGGAGGAGTTCCTAGATGTATGATAAAACTGAGGCATGAGTTTGAAGACGAGAGTGATTTAAAAAGATTATTCTTCGGGCTTTGCAACTACGTTACGGCGTTCAATGTACGACACATGTTAGAACATATGCCCGTAGTGCTGATTGGGTGAGTAGCTTTGGTGTAAGAAAATTATTGTTAGCTTAAGTCAGTAGTTTGTTTACTATTCAAAACTGGGCCCAGCTCTCCTTCATAGTTGAATTTCTAACAAATTGTCCTGGCTACAGAAATAGCTGTCCTTGGTCATTAAAAACTACTCGTGTCCTACTTTATCCTACACATACAATTAGGTGCAAAAATTCCTAGAAGCGTCTACATCTTAATTGGCATTACATTTCTATTTTGTTATAAATGGTTCACTCTACAACTGGTAATCCTTCCACAGATACTGGATGGACCAAGCAACCTTCAACATAGCGAAAGAGTGTGCTGAAGAGCTTCCTCCTTCGTCCTCCTTCATCTACCAGTTCCCAGCTGATCTGCTCAAACCCGATCTGGTGTTCTACTTGAACACCGCCAGGGAGGAAACAGCTAACTTTGCAGATCTGGAGTTCAACAAAAGGTGAAACAAAACGTCTTGTTTTGATTGAAATCCATAACAGAGTATATGTGTACAGTAGTCTTTGTTATTTTGCTTTTGTTACTTTTATGAGATGGCAACACAACCAAGACGAGTTTTAACTCAAATATCAGGCGTATAGGATGAGTGATATTTGATTTGTAGCTCGTAGCTGTGTTGCTAAGATCAGCTTTTTTTTCTTTTTTTTTAATTGCTTAATGAACTTCAATGAACTGGGGCAGCTGGGTCTAGTTTTCCACCAAAATAGCTTCTTACATCAGGATCAAACCTTCTGATAGCTTAGATTGAGGATAGACTACCCACTCAACTACCCAACCATATAACCAATGCTGTGACTCAACAAATTATTTTACTGGCTGGGTATAGCAAAGGAGATTACAGTATATCTGAATATTACCAGTTCAACCCTAGAGAAGATTAGTTCTAGACACAATTTCCATTTTCCATTTAGATATTTATTAATTAACTTATAATCAAGCCCGGGTTCAGCAATAGCACCCTGAGCATTAAACAGCTTTTGCTCCCCAGAAAGGGAGGTCCTTTTCCTATCCCCCCCCCCCAAGAAGGAAGGTCAGCGGCCCTTCCCTAAAAACTTTTGAAATGATAGTAACTGAACTCGAGTTTGCACACTATAGTTTTAATATACAGTTTATTATTATTTTTTTTTATTTAGGGCCCGTACAAATTTGACGCTATTGGCTATAGAATCAGATTCAAAATAATCATGTTTGGCCAAAAACAAAAAATAGCCGGTAACTCTTATTGAAATATATATGGGTGGTTCATGGTTCCCACACAGGTGATCCATGAGTGTGGGGAACAAATTACCATCAGCCACTAAAAGATAGTCTGATCACCTATGTAGCTATACTCAGTTCACAAAATTTAGGCGGTTTGAGGGGAAGCGATTCTATCCCATCCACCTCATCCCAACTTTGAAACAACAGCCTACAGCTGATCAGCTCATGTATAGATTAAGCTAAACAAGTGGTAGGGGAACAAAGGCAACCTTCCCCTTAAAGCTCCTTATTTTTTGTGAACGTACTATATAACATAATACAACTATTCAACTTACTTAGATTACTAAAAAACAGAAAAATCTCATCAGGGAGCAACAATAGAATAGTTTAATAATTCAAAAAATGAAAAAAGGAAATATTTAAAAAATTCATACCTAAAAATTTTCAGCAATTTCACAAATTAACCAAAAGATTCCAATGATACATGAATCCATTCATACAACCATTACACATTAGTCTACAGAGACAAACTTATTCTCCAAACATACATAATTAGCCCCACAGTAGTTGACTTGCTACAAAAATAAACTGAAGGTCCAAAAAATATGTGAACGCAAAAGTATCATGGTAATCGGATCGCCTTTAAAATGAAAATATAGGTAGTATTTGTCACCTATTTAAATATTTATATACATATACAGTAATGGATTTATGCTGCTGTTCCAGGATAATGGAGGTGTACCGGATGCTGCGAGAACCCAGTGTTGTTGAAGTCCAGAGTAAATATGTCACTGATGAATTTATCAACGAACTTAGAACTATTATTAGAGATAAGTTACAAAATAAGTTTCCTCATTTGATTTTGTGATGTTTGAAATTTTGAAGACTGTGTAAATCCATCATGTATTGCATATATTATAAGGTATATAAATACTTAAGTTTTTGGTATGTCTTTGATTTTACCTTGCACAATGATCCAAATTTTGTTGGTTTTTAAAACGTTTTATTAGCTTGCTTTCTTGTCTGTTCAATACAAATTTTGCAATCAATTTTAACTAACTTCCCGATGAGCTAGAGACTTGAAACTTGAAACATAGCTCACAAATTGATGACAATGCAATATCAAATCATTTTATTTTCATATTTCCCTTTGGCCACGCCCCATGGGCTTCCAAATTTTCAATGTTTACATTTTGGAGGAATGTAAATAGTCAATTATATCAATTGAAGTCAGCTGTAAACACTTTAACTGTCAAAACCTGGTACTGTATTAAAAAAAGTTTTGTTTCATTTATAAATTATTTTCTTTTCTTATTTATATTACTGGTTAGTACAGGGTGGCCCAAAAAAAGGTACTCAT
Source organism: Macrosteles quadrilineatus (assembly GCF_028750875.1). Taxonomy (NCBI): domain Eukaryota; kingdom Metazoa; phylum Arthropoda; class Insecta; order Hemiptera; family Cicadellidae; genus Macrosteles; species Macrosteles quadrilineatus. Next base: position 114,871,351 of record NW_026542602.1, on the reverse strand, counting down.
CATTTCACAGCAATTAATTATTATTTATTAGCTGAACAAACTTACTCTATAAACTAAGTACTCTACATGTTTCTGTCATTGTTTATTTATTACATATTCCATTCATCTTTGATGTTTTCAACCATTCCTGAACATTGTTGTGGAGTGATGTCCATCAAAACAGAAGTTAAGTTAAAGCTGCACTTTAAATAAGTACCTTTTTTAGGCCACCCTGTATTTAGATTTGCAATTAGTATTTGAATTTTTAACAATATTCAATCAGCAGTTCAAGGAAGCAGCAATAACTAAAAACTATCTTTTAGTAAAATATTAATAAAAGTTACCTATTTGGCTAAACCTTAGGTTTGCAATCTCAGGTTAATACTTTGAACAAATCAATATCATCATGATTTTCCTTAATTTAAATGCATGTTATGACACCTATTTAAAACACTAATGGATTTTATTCCATTAAACGTTGTTAACTGGGTTTGAAAATATTTTCCCCCTTTTGATGAATGGAATTTCACTTGCAGTTTCTAATTATTTTTGATAATTTCAGCAAAGTGGTTTGGGATTTCTGTAAAAGATTTTAGAAAGTTGTGTTTAAGAATAGGAGAGCTCATCTCCTAATTGCTAATCTCTTAAAAATCCTATCAGTAAACAGAGTTGATTATTGAATTATGCCTTTTTCACGACTATAATAATTGCGGTGGTATTGTATTCAAAATTAAATAATTGGTAGCACTTTAATATTATATAAAGTTATTTTATTTCTCAATAAAATATTTTACCTACCTGAAGTGTGTAATTAAATCATTTTATGAAAGAAATTTTCAAAATTTCATAAAAAAACAAACTGGTAATATTAAGTTTTGAAAATAAACCTAGTACTAATCTCACAAAATATTTTCTATGTTTCTTCGTGTCATAATAATGTATAGAGAACAAATTCCAATACAACAAAAATATAATTGTAACTTTCAATCACCAAATTAGTTTTTTTACATACATTTTTGTAACAGTAAAACACTTACATATAACCACAACACAAAAAACAAATAGCTCTATTGGGACACACGACTAAAGAATAATTTTAAAAGATTTTAATAAGCTTAGCAATGTATAAATAATGTCAACACTTGAACTGAGAGAGTGCTTCATCTGATCCACAAGATAACGATTAAAAAGATACCAGTCATTGTATGTATTTTATTTCTTTGAACAAAACAAAAAATGTGATTCCTGAAGATAAGAAATAAAACATTGAGATTTATCTGTCTAATCTCTTTTAAAAATATTTCTGAAATGTTTAGTGAAAAATTATTATCAAAATGTGTTGATGTGCATTGTGGCTTATTCAGTGTGTGTTTTCTAATTTATTACTTTCTTGTTACTCCCACATATCAGAATTTTACAGACAGTATCTATGATGACATCATTTTCTATACCAACCAGTCTACTTGGAGTAAGATTTTCTGTACTTTTATCCTAAGTGTAAGATGTTGCTGGAACATTTCTCAAAAATTAATTGTTGTTGTTGTATTTTATTTGAAATGTCAAATTTTATTTTACCTTCTGAAACATTAAACTCTACAGAGTTCCAAATAAAACATCTAACATTTTTTTTTAGTTCACTGTATCTACTTAGGCTAGTTTTAAGGGACTATACCGTATTTCTGCTGCCACTGAATGGGGCAAGTTTGTTGTTTTGATCATACAGGAGAGGAAAGCTACTGATTTTGGATTCTAAATGTCAACTATTCTTATTCTGTTCTAAAATCTGAAGCACATTTTGTAAAAGTGTTTCAATTCTGGTTTCATATGAATTGGCATTGTGCTTTTTCCTTGTAATTTTAGGGTAAATTACACAGTAAAAAAACTATTTTTTTGTTATATGCTAGAGTAAAAGCACACACTTTACACGTAGATGGTTCCATTTTGTGTTTCCATCAATAAATTACATAAAAAAGGTGAAGCAAAGACACTCAAACACTAGTGTACAAACAAGAGCTTACATTTGATCACAATAACAATTACCTAAGTAAAACAACAAAATAAATAATAAACATCTACAATATCTACATACACTAAACTGAAACATATCTCAAAGTTGTTCCAGCTGATCCATAGCAATGCCAAATCAATTTTTAGCTAAGTATGTTTAATGGTTTAATCCATGGCAAAGTGAAATTCAGTGTTTTGATTAGCTGCACAGTGCACACATCCCCCCCCCCATGTTTCTCCGACATAGGGAGATATGGAAAATTATCAGCTGATGAGTATTACTCTAATTCAAAAGTTGTTTATTTATTTATTTCAACTGATCATTATTGTTATTCTAGATAGAAAGGTGTCATTTGTTTCCAATCAGCTGACTGAATGAATGTCAAATAGTTAAATGCATGGAACCACGATTACTAGAAAAAACCCGGTATGGATCATAAACATAAACAAAATGACGTTGTTGGCCCGAATCCTATACTAATAGCACTGAACATATGTTTTAGCAGTTCCATTTAACCAATGTTAAATCATGTTTATTTTCGGGCCAAAAACGTCATTTGTTGATGTTTATGATCCATACCGGGGTTTTTCTAGTAATCGTGCATGGAACTGTGTTAACAAAAGATATTTTTTACAGAAAAGACGCCTAAGCCAACACCTTACATGTATCACAACTTCAAGATTATCAGTGATAAGAAAATCAACCCACACAATGCAGAACTCTTCAGGATATATTGGACTTTGAATGAGACGTTGGATGTCCTCTTTGATCCTAAGGTAGGTTTGCTTTCACTTGGCACATAGTTTGAATCAAGGATTGTTGAAACTATGATGAACCTCTAGTTCAGGCCAAAGATGTATTTTGAAATGTGGGATTTTCTTCTGTGCACAACCCTAAAAATTCAGAAGTGTGTACTACTGACCATAGTATCACTCCACATTCTTCCAAATATTCTTCACTCAATTTGCTTGAAAAAAAAACATACCCCCCTGTATGGAAAAAAATTATGGAAAAGGGGGGTACATCAATACAAAAAGACACACATCAGATTCCACTCCTTCCAATCCACATGATAACCCAACATTTCTCAAATTTTTAACCCTTTCATTTCTTATTACGGTGAGTTTGTAGGACTGTATATCAGTGTTGGAACCATTTCTTTTCCCAGTATGAGAAAGAAGAGGGTGCAATTGCTTTAAAACGAATCTGGCATGATGCAATCACTCCAAAGAAGACCTACTACAGGAGTACCAGGAAACCAAAGACAACAACTGAGCCGTTCTGGTACTGGGAGCAACCTACCAAGAAACAACCTGGTAGACAGAACCCGTTCATACTGGTGGAGGGGACTGATCGTAGATGTGAGTAGCTGTAATATTACAAATACATTTAAGAAAATCAAACAAGAAAAATATGATAAAGAATAACTGTTAAGTGTTGACAATGTTTCATACTATAATAATAAGAATGGTCTTACACTTTGTGAGTTGGTGATGATTTGAGCCAAGGCACAGTTTTTCTACATCAAAAGTGTGTCTTTGTTTGGAGTTATTTTTTTGTTATTTAAAAGATTTGATTGCTGACATTTTCAATATTAAAAATAGTTAAAAACAAGTTTTCACAATCTTTTGGGATTTGGAATCTAATTCTATCCTCAACTGAGAAAATATTTAAAATACAACAAGATTAGTACACAGAAGCATGAAAAACAAGCTTGAAAATCACTTAAGAAACACCACAACGATAACTGCATAAAAGAGAGTTAGGACAAGTCTGCACAAGATGGTGGCTCAAGCGAGACTGAGGAGATGCGATCTGTCTGTTTGGGAAATGGGGGAGGTAATCGTGACAAGAAACGGGAATGTGAAGATTGAAGGAAAGAAAATGAAGAAGAGTTGTTCAAAGCCCCAAAAAAGACAATTTTGACTGGACAACTGCCCATTTGTGATGGAAATGTCCCCAAAACCTCACATTTAACATCCATTGATGATTAAATAGTCCACTAAATAATTAAATAGTCACTTTTATACTTAGAATCTTTAGCAAGTCATAGTTATTTGCAATGACAATATACAATAATATGATTAATATGTTCACAGTAAAACGATATCTTATGAAGAGGATAATGAAAAACACTGGGTGTACAAGAATCAGGACAATACCCAAAACTACCTACAAACTGCGGAAGAAGTTTGAGGGAGCGGCACTGTTGCCACTCAAACGAGCGTTTGTCACACTTCAACTCTACCTGGCCGCACTCGATGTGAATCGAGTGATAGAGACAGAACCAGTAATTATGTCAGGGTGAGATAATGACAGCTTGTGTTGCACTCAATCATTTTAATTTATTTTTTACTTAAATTGTATTTTACATTAGTTTTCCAAACTCCAAAAAATTAAAGTTTGAAGTCATTCGAATTAATACAATTTTAAAATGAAGAAAGGTATTATTCCATTCTAGTATCTTTATAACTTTACTTTATTACTGAATGGATAGAACTATAAAAAAAATTAAATAAAAACCATAAAGTTTTAAAATAAAAAAGTTGTTGTTTGAACCCCTGAAAAACTGTTAATAAACACATTGACACAAAGGATTATAATTGATTATGTTCTTTTACCAGCTTCTGGCTAAACCACGCTGCTGAGTACATGGCAAGGAAGTACGACAACGAGACTCTTCCTCCTCTCGGCTCCGAGTGCTACAACTGGCCTCAGGACTTGGTGAAGCCGGACTTAACTTTCTACCTCAATACCCCTCGGGAGGTGAAGAAGGGAGGGAAGGAGGAGGCGCACAGATATATGAGGCAAGCTGTAGTTACGTTGATGTTAGAGAATTGTAATAGTATTGCTTCTTTAAGAGAGGACAAGAGAGCCCATGCAGAAAATGCACATTTTCTTTCAATGCGGCTGCGCAATGGCCAGCCGTGGCACAAACACCTAAATATGTATGGTCGCCATTTCATTGAACAGTATTAAACATCCAATGCGCTGCGTGGACGAGTGGGTGAAAACTTTTAAATTTAGTTTCATCCAAATGAGTGGCATATACTGCGTCCTAGTCGTTGTGGACGTAGTTTTACAAGATCCCAACAGATAGCAGAACTAAAAAATACTGCTAGCCGTCCCTCAGTATTGTCTAATGGAGGGAAAAAGCAGGGGTAAATTACCCGGATACACTATAAAAAAATAAATATATTATATTACAGTTCCGGGGCTACAACAATGAATTTTATAAAAAAATACCGCAAAAAAGCGGTCAAGCACAATTTTGAGGTTAGGTTCCTTGCACAATGCTACAGTATTCATTAAAGTCAATGACGTTATTCTATTGCATGTCATTAGATCCTAGGCTTAACCAACACTAGAATAAATTTGTAATCGTCCCTACTACCAATAAAATAGTCGGATCAGAAAACGAACCATACCAGATTGAAGTATAACACTGGCATAATAAGCGGCAAGTGAAACAGCGTCTCTGGCTAACCTCGCATTGGAACAATAGTTTGTAAATGGCGCTTTGACGAGTATACTCGTTGAGCGCCACTGGAAAGCGCTAGCGGTGACGAGAATACTCATCATGTGCAGTGAACGTGTTAATAGGGTTCAAAACTAGTTTCCAAGGCAAATTGAATGATGCACTCTTGAGTGATTACTCTTTTACCCTTCAAAGATTATCTTTATTATGTTTATGTAATTAGGCGAATAAAACTACTAATTTACAATTAAATAAACCCAATCCCACACACAATAGTTACATTTGTTGATTGTATATCCATACCATAAAGAGTGATTTACCTACCAAAATTGTCCATTCAAGTGGCCTATTTCATATCAATTTTAATAAAGTGTTACAACACTGTTTCTTGTTTTACAATCTGAGAGAGATATTGGAGTATTGGAGAGAGTGGGACAGTGTACAGTGGGAGAGTATATAAGTGAGTATGGGCAGAGTATGGGAGTATTGGATTCACATTTTACTGAAGAATCAAATGGTGTTTCATTAAGTACTACTGTACTGTGATGAGATTTTTCCGTACGCCAACCATCAGCTGATTATATTTGGCAATGAGTGGTTATAAACAAAAACATAGCCTCTTTTTAAAGGTTATGAGTAGTGATTGCTAGTCCTTTAGTCAGTGGGAATATTTATATATTCCAAGCACATTGGATTTGTACAGATTTTTTATTGGCAAGTTAATTAGCTTAGAGTAGTATGGCGTAAAATATCGTACCTAATATGTGTTTACCGTACTCGTATATTAATCCCGCATTCAACTTCGTCTCACACGGTAACGAGCACACTTGTCCGGTAAACACCTATTTCCACTCCAGGAGTAGTATACTACATAATACATAATATACTATTATGAATAACATGGTTTTTACCCTTATTGTGTCACTAGGGTTGTGGAGGTGGTGAAAAGAATGCAGCCTCCTGTGATAATGTTGAACGAGACATACAGCAACGCAACACTCGGAAATGTAATCCATTTGAGGTACATGATGAAGGATATGATTGGCTCACAGTATCCACATATCAGGTTCATCAAACCAGAGTGGACACCACCTCCGAAATAACCTTGTAAATAAACATTGATAAACATATTGTAGTTTGATTTCACCATATAGGATATTCGGGATATTCTAAACAATGATTGGTCGAGAAATAATTGGACTGATGGTGCCTAGCATTGAATACCAAAAATATTTACAGTAGACACCATCTTGTTTCTACTATGCAGAACACAAAGAGAAAATAGTATGTTCCTTTTAGTACGACAAGCCAATTTTCAGGATATATGTTTGTTAGGTAGGTAGTGAGTAAGAGAAATTGAATGCTCTCTCTTTTTAAGTTTAAGAGCTTTTTAAAGTAATAAATAAATTGGTGACTCAAATACATCATGCTGGACAAAAAGTGAACTATATGCAGAAAGATTGAGAAGAGCTAACTACAAAATAGACTCATACTCATTTGGACAATTCATGAACGAGATCTTGTCTGAATCTAAAAAAGGTTAACTCATCAATCAGACAAATGTTTTTAATTTACATATGCTGGCTGATAAACATTTACAAAAAAGCAAATAGGTACAGTATCTCTGTAGAATCTGTGGCTAAAACCTTTTTTCTTCATACTCCAGCAAAAGTATATATAAATTTTGTTCCCTTCTTGTTCTTATTATTTTTATTTCTTAGAAATAAGATCTGACACCATTCATTGTACATAACTATGTACCTATATATTATAATTAAAGAAATATTTGATTTGATTTGTCTATAGTTTGACATATCGATAGTATAACGTATACTAACACAATCGTAATAGACGATATAATTGAATCATTTACTAAACAGCTGCTAGTTTGCATTAGCAAAATTAACAAGTTGGAAGGAGTTTTGATAGAAGTTATCTTGTACTGTATCTTGATCTACTTATACTGTATTTTGCTTGGCACAATATGACAAAACATATAGTTCATCACAAGGGCGAAAAGTTTCCTTTCAACCCTCACCCATTTACTGAAATCGCCTTAATCGTAAAACTTGAGCTTGAATCAAAATAATATTATCCTTATTAGTTTATTAAAACTTATAATTTTATGAGAACTTGTAATTCTATGTTTAAGCTATGGCTTAACCATAAAGGTATTCTATATTTAATTCACTTATGTCCGTGGTCCCACCATCATCTTTAGTTTGTATTGTAGTATAACACTTTACTTTGTTAATAATCTCCGACAATGGTGTAGTCGGATGGATATCACCAAAATCTAATCTTTCTGATGATTTTGATTGTGTACAAGATAGCCGCAAGACAACTAAGTGTAAAAAATAGTTTCTTAAGACTATTTTAATACAACAAAAATACACGTTACTATTAAGCATGTGGAACAGTGTGGTGTTTGGATTTTTCAGTGATTGATACACACCTTTTAAAGGTGTGTGTTTAGTATGATTAAATATCTCACGTTGTCCAGCTCTGTAAGCTATAAAGGGCCAAACCTGAGACAATTATGCTCGAGTGTGTTTTTTCTACTTACCTTTTTACATTCAGGAACTCTAGATAATATTACAGGTAAATTATTTCTTCATCAATATTTTCAAAATGAAAACCTTTTGTTTTATTTATAAAAAAAAAACATAAAAAACAAGAGTTTGTGACTCTTTGTACTATTTATTTAGTTTTAAGTAAAAGTATATTCTAGACAAGAAACTACCCTTTCATAATATTTTTAGAATCCTCATATGACACTTCATCAAGTGATGATTTTCATAAAATAGAGCTGAACTATGCTTTGAAACCTGAAGAAATGTATAAGAAGTATGAAATTTACCCTTCATTCGACACAACATGGGACATCATTACAGGCCCTGAGGTAAGGAAAGATGTTTAAATTTAGTTTATGTTTTAAAGGAAAAGTAAATGTAGAATAGAAAGAATGGCCATTGTAGAACCTAACCCTCAGAAAAGGGATCTTTGAAATTAAGCCTGTAAATAAAAATATATCTTGTCCTTACTGTCTTCAGCAATCAGAAGTGATATTGCACTACGACTGTTTTGGAGATTACTCCATCATGGAGTGTGTAGTTTACTTTTAATTGTTTTTTATACACTGAACACAAAATGTCTTCATTTGCATTGCGTCAGTGGTTGAATAAAAGTTATGCATATAAAGACAGGACGGACACATGATACGACACAAAAACATTTAGCGAACATGCATGGCTTAAAAACTGGTGACCGATGTCAGGCTTTGTACTTCATTACAATGTAAAAGGGCACATCCAGCTAGTTTTTAAAGAAATGTTTAAATATGTAGGGTTATAGAACCATAATGATAATTATTGTACTGTAAACTAAAACATAAACCCCATTATAGGAACGGACTGTTGCATTTGTTATTCAAGTTTTGCAATGTAGAAAGTAGGTACTTTTCTTTTGAACCACTCAGTGGAGATGTGATTTTAGCAGAAATAAGTTTTTTTTTTACAAGAACAATCCAGATAACATTGAAATTTCATACCAGCTCAGTAAAGTGCAATTAATTAATAATTTCAACATTTAATTTTGTTGTAAAATAAAACCCATCAACATAATTGTATTGATATTTGGTAGTCTATTGTGTACCTTTGATTAAGTTCCTTTCTTTTTCAATAATTTAGAACAAAAATCCAAAGAGCAATATTATTTTATTACAGTTTGCCAATGTCCCGTTCTTGAAAAAAATTGTAAGATTGTGGAACACCACTCGGCGTCCAAAGATAGTGCAGAAGAAACCTAGGAAAAGAAGGCAGAACACAACTACGACTATAGCACCAACAATGTCAGGGGAAGATGTTAACATTACAGTACTGTCAACTACAACAGTAAAATATGAGACAACGCCTCGTGTTTTGCAGCCTGGGCAGCGACACCCGTTTGTTCTCATTGAGGGAACTTTGACTACAGGTTTGTGATTATTTGACAAATCCAACCATTATCTATATTATCTATGTATTTCAATCCGTAAGTGAATCGGTCCTCCCAAAATATTCAAGCTAGGAAATTAAGTAGCATGGCTGTTGAGGATTCATTTTAAAGCTTAAGGTCCAAGGACGGTGGGGAAAATATCAGAAGTGTCAAAAATTACCCCTGCTCTGTCCCGCAGGCTGTCAAAGATCCAGTCATTTTCTAATGGATGTACTGCTACAGTGTTTCTATATTAAGCTGTTTTAAATGTGCCAGCTGATGTAAACATTGTGTATTTGTTTGTTTATCGATTTTAGTGTTCACGAAGGAGAGTATTTAGGAATGGTGCACAGCATAGGGAATGGTTACGGACAGGGCGGAAAAATAATATTGTTTGGGGGAAATTTTAACCAGATACTGCCTGTTGTTCCAAGCAAAAAAAGGTTCAAAGAATATAACATAGCTTGCATGTATAGTAAAGGGAGCATACATAACAGTAAAATCTGGAGGTAATTTCCGTTTCTTTACGTTTCTTAAATTAACTAAAATATGCGTGTTCCGATGAAAAGGAATTTGGTGATTCGCTTTGACAACTGGGAAACGGGACCCTAACCAGTATCAAAGTATTTAAAAATCAATCAATGATTAGTTTTTTTTAACAGTATTTAAACAGTAAACAGTATTTACTCACAAACAATTCTATTCGTTGCCTTTAGCAAACTTAAAACTCTGGAAGGAATTTAATTATTTATTGAAAATTAATAACAAAATACCAAGGTAATCAAAGAGAATGTTTTCAAATGCCTTCTTACTTTGTTTAAATATTACAATAATGTGTTTTACAGTTGAGATTTTTGGGGACTTCTGTCCCTACAAGCCTTTACGCTTATATTTTGTCTGTTACTATGTTTTTTTTGTGTTTGTTTTGGGATTTTTAATACCATCCTAATTTTTTAAGGTTTTTTGTAAAGGGAACTGTCCACACCCTACCATCAACTATCTAACATCGACCTTTTGTTAGATAGCATCATTAACTAATACCCAATTAATTATGGTTCAATTTGAATAATGTGTTTCCTTCTTTCAAATACCTTCAGAAAAATATTCCTACATTTTGCACCAATTATTTTCATTTCCAATCACAAGGGCAGAAAGAAATGGTGCAGCGTTTAATTGGAGACATCAAAGAATAAATTGTAATAGTTTTATGCAAATGGCTTCTGTTAAAAAGTGGAAATTATCTTTACAAAATTTAGTATTAACAGTATCACTAATATGTCAAAAGGAAAACAACTATATGGTGGTTGTGCATGAATTTTAGCTCTTAAATGAGCTCCAGAAGGTAGGTAGTTCAAACCCAGTTCATAGACATCCACATACATTTAAACTTGTATTAATACACATCCATCAACTCCAACTGACAAATCATTGATTTCAATAGGGGTGGTCCCCCTTTCTCAGAAACTGTATTATAGAATGTGATTAATACTTAGCGAGTGTCAAATTTACTTTGAAACATTACTGCTAGCTACACAAGACCAGTAGAGCAGACAGGTTACTTGCCTAGAGTGTATTTCAAGTAACCAGCCGCCAACTGACTTTGTTTAAACGCGGCTTTATAATTACATGGGTGTGGGCCTTGGCTTGAATATTAGTGGGGGAAGTAAAAAAAGAATGTGCTGGTGTCAAATTTGAATTATCTTTCTTGGCTAGACTGGATCTCTTTGTAGACCCTAATTTACAAACACATTTTGGAAAAAAATCATTCCTCAAAATTGAGCAAACTTTTTACATTTCTTACAACAATTCCCATTATTTAAGCTTTTTTTTCATAGAGAAATAAACATTAACCAAATTGACTTTTTCAGCAAGGCGAAGACTGTTGAGAGGTGTCATGAAACACACAACCTTTGTTTATGTCAGGAATTTTCGACAACATCCTTTCAAGTACAGAGACAAGTTTTCTAGCTACTCACTTCTGAAATTAAAAAGAGCCTACGTAACTTTACAATTCTACTTGACAGGGAGAGATGTAGAGAGAATACTACAGGAAAGGCCTGTAATAATGACAGGGTAAGATAATAATTATTTTTTTATTAGTATTTTCATTTACAATATATCCTAAATGATTGATTTCGTTGAGTTTCAAAAGACAAGGCCGAAAGATGCTTTTGTTACTTCTACATCCACAACTATAAAACAAACAATTTAATCATTTTTTTACCCTCCATGCTTTACAGATAACATATACTTTCAGGTGATACGAGTTTTTCCCTAATATTCGACCTCTGGTTTCGAGCCCAAATAAAGTAAATTTTCAAGTTTAACACAAAGTTGTTAAAAATCCTCATTGTACCTGGGAAGTGAAAAGTTGTAATTAATCCATACACACACAAAACACTGACATGAAGATTGATAAAAAAATGTTTATACCAAATAATAGTAGTCCAAGTGATTTAATATTCACCCTTATTTACAGAAAACTAGTTACTTTAGATTTAAATCCAGTAATTGTAAAAAAAACAAAAACACAAAAAACAGAATAACCTGACAGTATTCTAATAATACCTCTTGGCAATTGGTTAAAAGACAATTCTGTAATGTTTAAATTGGGTTAAAACTGGATTGAAATCAAAATACCTATGGAACTCCGAACTGTCGCTGGACAGTAACTTAGGAACCAATTTTGAACGGTTCAACAACACAATTTAACAACACATACAACAACAACAACACACTTACGATTCTTTGCCACCACTCATTTTTGCCTATTGAATATCTCCTTATGTTGACCTCAACTAAACAACTACTTAATCCTCGGGGTAGTGGTTAAAAAGGTCAGATTACTTTGGGACAGTCCTTTATGTATTGTAGTACAACAAATTAGATTGAGGCGAAAGCAAATAAACCTGTAACTTCTGAACTTTGTTTAATAATACCTTTCCTTGAATCATCCACTATGCTACATCAACTCTGCTTGAAATAAAAAGAATCCAAAATAAAAGATTCCAAAAACTATTTTTGCATTTTTGGAATATGTTTAGGTTCTGGATGAGACAAATGGCAGAGTTCCTAGCCAGGAGGTACAAAACTATCAAGAGTCTTCCTCCACCTGGTGATAAGGTTTATCAGTGGCCGAGTGACCTTGTACGACCTGACCTGGTGTTCTTCCTACACAGTCCACGGACAGGGACGCACATCAAGGAAGACACTGTAGCAAGGCTTGAGAGGTTAGCTTAGTATAATCTGGATAATTGAAATACTGTATGTTATTTGAGGGATTATTGAAAAACCTTTATTATCATGATTTGTAAAAAAGTTTCATAATGGTTTGGGTATGTGGAATCTGATCCTGTCCTCAGGTGAGAAAGGACCTAAAACTAACAAGATTTTTACACAAACTCTGCCAAAGCTGGAAAACACAAACAATAAGCCACACAAAGTATGTAGTAGCCAAATATAATAGACTACTAGATAGATAGACACTAGATGGTAGCTTGTGCAAGAATTCTTCCCGTAAAACACTTTAAAATGACAATGTAGTAGCAAAACCACAAATTAAAAAAAAAATGTTGGATGGTTTATAAATAAATAGTTTTACCACATAAATAGCTATGAGAATTTTCAATGAAAACCAATAAAAATGTTCACTTAAGATGTATGTTTTCAGGATAATTGAGATATATCACCGGATGAATCCTCAAGTAATAGACATCGACCAATCGTACAACAATGCGACTGAGAAGCAGTACAGCCAACTGAGAAAGACTATGATTGACAAACTAACTCCAACTTATCCTTGGGCACATGAGTACATCAAGTGTAAACTTCCATCTGACAAACTAAGACGCAAGGGTTTTGGAAAAAATAAAACAAGAGCAGGAACAGAAGGCGACCAATTCAATGTGACGGATGAAACCACCGCCAGTGCAGATTAAGTAAATATGTGTGATATGTTTTTGTACCATAAAATGTATTTTCGTAAATAATTTATTTACTTTCTCCCTAAGATAAATAATTTATTATCTTTCACTCATAAAACACTATAAAATCAACGCAGGCGCGAGCGAGCACTTTTGAAGAAAAGAGAAACAAAAACTTAATTGGCTAAAATTACACACAAAAAGTCATAGAAAATATTCACCTGAGATGAATAAAAAATATGCTCAATTATTTCCTGTGTATTAGAAGTGCTTCATACGTACATTGGAACGGTTGCCTTATCTAAAGTATGAAAAGATGTTTCAGCTTAAAACACAACCTTTGAAATAGTCTATTTCTACTGAAAGTATGGAACGAGTTTGAGTATTTGGGTTGATACCGCTTGAGCGTCAGAAGGGAGGCATTGAACATTTGTGAACTTGTTTATGTGATAAAAACAGTTTTCTTTATGACCAATTTTCTTTATAATCATGTATAACAAGAGAGATAATGCTGTATTATGTTTCTTTGATTAAATACAGAATTTTAAAAGTCGGCTTTTTTTAAGTAGCCTATATATTTTTTGCCTATTAAGATGATTGAAATATGAATTCTACAAACTTACATTCAACATTACATACAGTCACCAAGAGCTATATCAATAACTGATTCTTGTTGAATGTGCAGCATTTTTAACCAAACCAAACTGGAAGGACAACAAATTAAAGGAACTAGCATCTTTTATGCCGCAAACTACCATCGTGGTACCACATCATAAAGTACCGTGAGAGAGAAAATATTATTGTGACTGAAGCATAGGAACTCTGTGAAATACTCATTCAACTACTGTATGTCTAATGTGAATGAAATCGGTTACATCTGGTCCATTAAGGTGATTTGTTAAGGATGTACCAACAATTTTCTGATCAGTAGAAACACTAAGCTATCCAAGTCTTCTGCTAGAAGAAGCTAAAAATAAATACTAATCATTACAATAATTGAATAAATGTAATTGTTGACTGCTGTGTGTTCAATTCGATCTCCAAATCAAAGGCCAATCGCTTCACACCCTCATCTGCAATTGCTGTAAATTAGCTGATAACATTGTTCCTACAATGTATTACTTTCAAGACAAGAGTACATTACATAATCATAAAGAAATATTAATTTACGTCCAGTATCTTTTGGATCGCTAATTGTAGTTTCTTATCTGATCTAAGTGTTTAACCCATATTCTTTCTTAAAAAAGTCTTCAATGACCTGAATACTGACAAAATTAAATTTGACAAAGTTTTTTTTTTCTAACTGAAACAATGGAGGTGACAACAAGTATGTTTAACGTTGTTTATATCTCAGTCGTTAGTGCTTTTATGTTTTTCATGTTATGTAAAAGTGAGGACACAGGTAAGGTATTATTCATTACCTACATTTTTACTAGTAAATTTTCTGGTTATTAGTAAATTATTTTTTGTCATGCTAGAATTATAATTTACCTTGAAGCTTTATCATTTTTTAAATCCATGGTTGACTGTATTTTTGAGTTGGTTACATCGTAGCTTTGACAATAGATAGAACTAGGACATGTTAAAGTTTCTATTGTCAGTTTTAGAATAAAAATAAACATTGTTGAGCTGAACCTACAGCAGAGTGCTTATTTTAACCAAGTCAAAGTGAAAGGACAGATTATTGTACATTTTGTCATATTAACCTCCACAGAAACAAAAATCTAGGTCGAAAGTAGAATTTCAGACAATAACATATTCTGTGAGTGGCTTACTCAACTTATTATTTTCATATAAAATTGGCTAGAACTGGTCCTTATAGATGGGATGTTTATTTCAGTATTGAAAAGTCAACGATAGGAGTCATTGTAATTACGAGAAATAGTGAGATAATTTGTTTACAAATACATTTTACTGGGTGAAAATGACCCAACTTTTATAATAAGTCTTGGTTGTACAGTATTGAGTATGGTTAACACTAATTACAATAAAATACACTTTGATCTTATCCTAACCAATAGGTTTTTGAATGGTAAAATGGGTTTTAAGGAACTTTGATATATAATTCATAATTTTGTGGTTAAAAGTTATTCAAATTTTTAGTTAGGGATGTCTCTTTATATAGGTACTTATAAAATGGCTTGACATTAATTTTAATTCAAACTGATACTGATGTCTTTCAATTGTTAAAAACTGTACATGCTTTGTAGAATGTTTAAAGAACATTTTAAGATCAAACTAAAATTGCCAAAAGGAAAGGAAGTTTACACAGTAGAAACTTCTTAAATTTGTTTCAACATAAACAAGTTTTCATTTAAATGGGAAATTTATTTTTTGCAGGTTATGGTGAACCAGCTGATAATCGAGTTCGGTATTCAGGTATGGTAAATTTTTTTTCTATTTCATACACCATATCATATATTTGACAACTAATTTACTATAATCCTATAATACAGAAACTTATTTGAGCTTTACTTTCCTCAAACGCACAGAGCTGCTGGTTTAGTGGCTAGGTAGAACTTTTAATCCTGGTGGCCCAAGTTCATTATGTTCAAATCACCAATTAATTTTAGCCATACGACAACACGGTTAATTGCTCTCATACTCACATTTGTTAAGTCATCTAATGTGAACTAATTCTTTGTTACAGAGTCAATTGAGACGAGTCAAGATTTTGGTGTGTTTTATTCATTTGATTCAGTAATGCAAGTCTTCAATGATCCAAAGGTAAATGAGGTTTGGTAAAAAGAAGGGTTTATTTGTAAAGAAGAAATCTTTAGCAATGTTGTGAGAGTAGGCTGAAAGTGTCGATGAATATTCATTTGTTGTGCTGATATACAGAAAACTGTTGCTTATTTAATTTGTTCTGGCTTATTAAACTTGCCAGTAATTTTATAAAGGGGTCATATTGGTGAGAGATGGTAGTGTGAATGTCCAATTTGGAAAGTCGGAGCCCAAGGTTCAGCCTTGGGTCCAGGAAAAAATTATATTTAGATTTGGGTTAAAGTTGGTGTAGTGAGGGTTTGAGTTTATGGTTAAGTTTCCGAAATAATTTAGGATTAACCTCCATACTCTGTCTCAGAGTAAATTGAGAAGGCTATCTAGCCAGAGTGTAGAATGGGACAATGGCTGGGCCGACCCTTTGGATGGATCCCAATAGGAACGTCTTACTGAATACACCACTTAAATGTGTAAATTGTCACCATCAACAGGCATGTGCATTTTTAAAGATCCTTTGTCTATTGTTTTCAGTATTACAACACGACAGAAGTTCGGCAACTAATGAGGACTTACCAGGAGACTTATCCTTATGATCCTCGCAGGAAGTATGGCAAGCGGAAACCTTTCATTGTTGTTGAGAGCACTCGTAGAGACAGTGAGTTTAGTAAAACTACAATAGATTAATTGCTGGTTTATGAGCTTTCTCCTGATATTTGCAGGAGTTGCATTCAATTTTAAAAATTCATCGCTATCAAAGTCCGTCAACAGTTGATGAAGGTGAATGGAGTAAGTGTTTACTTACTCTTACTTTTACTCCCATGGTCATCGATACCCTAGGTGGTATTTGGCCTCGCCAACTACATCGAAAGTGGAGTAAGTGTTTGGATAAAGAAAATATGGGTAAGGAGTTGAGGGAGGACAGAGGTGGTCGTCAACATTATACAATGTGTTGCATGGTGTAGGCTGGCTGCAATCATATGTCAGCCTCGTTTGAGGCAGTGACCAATGTTTGTGGAATTTTGCTTGCAGATCGTGGTGTGACTGAACGAGGGATCACCAAACTGTTGACTTCTCTCTATAAGTCTATCAAGGACAACAGTAAGCCCTGAAAGTCTTAAACACAACAATCAGCAAGCAGTTTCCCCAACAATAATTGATAGAAACTGATGACACCTTGCCTCATTGTGCAAACACGAATGGCCTTATGCAAACTACCACTTACACATATTTTCTACGTTTAATCACTTTTCTGCATACCCATCTGTCAACTGGCAACGGATTCTATGGGGTTGATCTTTTCCCCAAAGTAACGTAATCACAGAACTTGATTCATACTTGGAAGGAGTGTAGACTTTTTTCTCTTATGGTTTTTGGCTACTGAGACCAATTAGCCATTGGGGTGGGAACCGGCTAGACTAAATAACCGGGGTGAGGAAAGTAATAAACACGGCACTTTGCCAGGACGGGAGCACTTTGGAGACCTTGGAATTTACTGACAGCCCTTGTAAGTGGAAGTTTGGTCAAGTTGGTCTTGCAACCGATACCTTGACCGTTAGAGCTGAAAGGATTAAGTCCATCCACCATATGGCCACTACATAACCTCAACAATCAACATATTTACAGGTCGGCGCACTACAGGGTGGATGTTAGCTCGCAGTACAGGGTCACGTTACATGAGCAACCCCCCACGTAGTCTGGTGCCTCTACGTGACCTGTACGACAATCGTGGTGGTCTTCTACGTAGAGCCTACTTTAGCATTAGCATGTATGCTGCTGCTCACGATGTGCTCGAAGTTATGTATCGCTATCCTGTTGTCATGGTAGGGTAAGTATTTTACTTATAGATGAAACAGCGATATTAAAAAAATATTTAATTAAAATTATTATTATTTAAACAGTCAAATCAAGTAAAATCAAAATTTATGTCACAAAACGTTTGTACATAGCATAGCTACAAAACAGGTGACATTGTCAAATTATAATAAATACATAGTTTGTCATCTTACATTCTATAGTTAAAAAAAAAATAAAATACTGACTTTATAAAATAGTTCACAACAAATACTCATAAATATGGTAGTAGTTTTTTTCTAATAAAAATGTTGATAAATTATTTTTAAATACCAATGTATTGGTTATATTTTTTTTGGTTATATTTTTGGTAGCCTATTTTCAAGAAAAGAAAGCTTTTTTCCCATGTATGTTGGTGTCTTTTCAATGAGACACAGACGATGGATCGGCAATTAAAAATTATTTTTAAACGTTGTGTTATATCTCTGATCAAGATTATCATTTTACAAATTTTTATAGTTTGATTGTACCATTACTAAGGTTTTGAATATGTATTAATTTGGAACAGTTACGATATTTAATTCCCTGAACAGTGATTTACAAAATTTCTTAAAATATGAGACTGTCATTATTCTTAAAAACCTTTTCCTACAGTTACCTAACAATGTACATGTTCGCTCACTGATTTGAGAAAGCAAAGTGGCCAATTCGCTCACCAGTGAGACAATGTTAACATTGTCTCACTCTAATTACTTTGTCTCACTCCAGATTTGCAACGTGAAGGCACGAAATAGTGAGCGCGTAACATGCAGGCAACGTCGTATGCGTGCGAAATGCGTTGGCGTTGGCTGTAAACCAGCTGGTCAGCTGTTGTACTGTTGTATCAATCAATCAATCAATCAATCTTTATTTGCCATAAGGATACATTTACATATCATTGACAAAGTCTATTTGCGGTTTTCAAACCAAGTCTTAAAATAAACAACAAAATACTCTTACAGGCCAAATATTACAATTAACATTCAACTCCATTCACATTCTTAACTGAAATTAAAACCAAACTAAAGGACAATTTCTCCCAGTTTAAAATAATCATCCAGACTATAAAAAGGGTTCTGAAGTAGATAATTATAAAACATGGCCTTAAATTTGTTAATTGAATGAAAATTTATATTATTTTTTACTGAATTATACACTTTAATTGATAAAATTATGTGGCAATTACTAGTTTTACTAAGACGATGGGATTCTAACAGCGCAGTATTTTTAAAACGAGTGTTGTGACTGTGATTATTAAATTGAAGATATTCAGGGTTTTTTAATATATAAACAATCAGATCATAAATGAACAAATTTACTGCAGTTTGAATTTGCAGATCTATAAAAAGAGGTTTACAATGATCAGGGTGCGTCCCTGTCATAGCTCTTAAAGCCCTCTTTTGGAGAATCAAAATTTCTTTTATTCTACTACTACCACCCCAAAGCACCAATCCGTATCTCATAATTGACTGGAAGTACGCAAAATAGGCCGTCCTTACATATTTCTTAGGAACCTGATCTACCAGACGATCTAAAAGATGCACCACACGAGACAATCTTGAAGATAAATAATCTATGTGAGCATTCCATGTGAGTTGATTATCAATTTGAAGGCCCAAAAATTTTACAGCTGTGTTATTATTTAGATCACTCATAGTGGGGATTTGTTTTAGTGTAAAAATCATGTTTTGGGTTTTTTCTTCATTAAGCAAAAATCCATTCGCATTAAACCAATTTGATGCTTTTAGCTTTGTTTCATGGACAAGATTTTTTAGTTCTGTTAGGTTGGGGTTTACATGAAAAAATGTTGTATCGTCAGCACAAAGAATAGTTTGACTCTTTACTGCCAATGGAAGGTCATTAAAATAAATTAAAAATAAAAGTGGACCAAGGACTGAGCCTTGGGGAACGCCCCATTTTACATTCTTTTCTTGTGACGTATTGCCATTAATACTTACTATTTGTTTACGATTGTTTAGGTAAGATGAAAAGAATTGTTGAGATGGCCCTCGAAACCCATAATTTTGTAATTTATTTATAAGAATTTTAAAATCAACACAATCAAACGCCTTGCTGAAATTAAACTTATTTGTCACTTAATCTATTTATCACTTCACATTAAATGTTATATTAAAAGTTCACTTCTGTGTAAAAATAGGTTATGTTACTTCACAAATTTATTTGTTTTATGGTAATTGTAGGAAAAGTATAATGTGCAACTCAAGTTCAAAGTACAATTGCCTCACTCGAGAAACCATTCCTCACTCGCCTACGGCTCGTGAGTAAGGATTTCTCTCGAGTGAGTCAATTGCTCACTTTTCTCACTAGTTGCACAAATAACTATTTCTGTACTTTAAAAACTTTAACTGAATCATATGTTAATCCCCAGAACTCAATCACATAGTACTAGCATTTGATAACAGGTAGAATTTAATTTACTAATACTAATAATATTATCAATATAGTTACTCCAAGAAAAATTAATATCCAGTTCTAAACTAAGAAATTTTGCGCTGCCACTAAGTGGTATTAACTGGTCCCGAAAGATGATTTCTGAACTATAACCTTCTTTTGACTGTGCGGTACAAAATTTAATAGTTTTATCTTGATTAAGTTTTGACATTAATTCACTTAAAACCAGCTTGCCAGTTCATAGAAAGTATAATTAATTTTATGCTCCAATTCAAAATGGGACTTAGCTATAATAATTGCTGTTGTATCATCTGTATAGTGTATATAGAGTAAATTTTGCTGAAACATTCCTAGGTAAATCATTTATATATAGTAAAAAAGCAAAGGACCTAAGAATGAACCTTGTGGGACACCCATTTTAATTTTCTCCCAAAGAGACTTTGATACAAAAAATTTTCATAATTACAGTTATTTGAAACCAGTTTTCTAGGTATGATTTAATCCATGTAATTGATTGTTTAGAAAATGTGTACACATCAAGCTTTTTTAAAAGTATACAGTGGTTAACACAATCAAAGGCCTTGGAAAGGTCACAGAAGACCCCCATGGTACTCTGTGACCCATCCAGAGCCCAAGATACTTCGTTAACAAGTTTGTTTACTGCTCCTACTGTACTGTGACCTTTTATAAATCCAAATTGCTCAGCGACCAGGATTCAGTGTGCCTCTAGAAATGTTGAAATTTGATTTATTGCTATTTTTTCAAAAATTTTGAAAAAAGAAGGAAGAATAAATATCAATAGCTGACAAACAGTCTTGATTATTCGAAATTCTGCATATAATCGAGTCTGCAATTTTTGGCTTCCAATTTGAGAAAGTTAATTATTTCAATGAAAGATAAACATATCCTTACATAAGATTGCCAAAAGAGATAGGGTGAGTCTAAACCACAACACCATAGAGAGGGTAGACTTTTCTTGTTAGTTCACATTGATAAAAATCCATTGTATTAACAAATTGAAATTAACCCTATTGATAAGAATATGTATGTAATAGTTCTGCTACGCACACTCGACTAATAAACTAACGAAGTTGGCCGTAAGTAGCATTAGAATACTCTTGATTGATTAGTCTAGGACGCAGGACGCTAATCTGAAAGCTAGACTGATCCAAACAAACTTTTGGGGGAAACGATTAATGTATTTTAGATGAAAAACAAAGCTTTGTGTTCTGAGTTACTAACACTATAGAGCACAGTATTACTATTTACATTACACACAGAAGTATTTGATTTACTCTGATAGAACAATGAAGGCCTATCGTTCAATGGTGAATGTTGATGTTTGTACAACTGTGGGCTGATAGCTACTGTCCCCAGGTATTGGCATGACCAGGCAGCGTTCGCCATAGCCAAGGAGTACCCCAACATCAGAGATCTGCCACCAGAGGGCGACCCTATCTACAGATGGCCCAGTGATCTTCTCAAGCCTGACATGGTCTTCTTCATCAACTCACCTGACAGGGAGAGCTCTGGCTGGAGAGTCACACCTAAACCTAACTTCTTCAAGCCAAGGTAATATTTTCACTGTAAGTTATGCAGTGTTGGAACATGTCAACCCTCTGAGGGAAGATTAAAAAGAAATTTATGTACAATCATAATTAAATTAGATAGCATGATACGCTATACTACATAGGCAAACAGGGAATCAAATAAGTGCTGGGAGTGAGATCACCTGTTAGAAAGGTAACTAACAAACTATTGTCTTGGCGGTTTGTAACTACTGTACACCGTCAGGGTGTCTACTACATTCTGGATAAAAAATTCATGGACAATTCCCGTACATTTAAGGACACTTTGCCGTAACCTTTGTCGGTGTCATTAGGCCTACCGAATAATTTTCCTGATTTGTCAAACTGTATTAATCTTGTTATTCACTGTAGTTGTACCAGAGAGAAAAGTAAATATTAATAGATAAGAGTTAAAAATTTCAAAATAGAAATTTATTGAAAGTAAACAAACATAGGCCTACCTATACTTTAGGTAAAGCTTTTATAGTGTAACAGAGAAACGCAATCATTGTCTCCTGCGATAGCAACAAATATCTCCATCGGTCACGTAAACTTCATAACATAGCTTATCCGACCCAGGCCGATTAATTTGGCATGATTCGCCCTGGCACAACGTTAGGTTCTCCGACTACTTTTGAAAAAAAAAATCTTTAATGCATATTGTTACTCAATTCTTAGTACAAAATCAAGGTATGGTAAGCGGCTATTAATAAGCAATAAGCACAGAGTAAGATTATTGTATTTCCATTTGCAAAGTTAATATCGACACATAGCAATCATTTAGTTGTTTATCTTAGGCTCAATTACATTTTCTTGATATATTTTATAACTCTTTCAAGAATCAAAATACCCAGGCCTAGACCTAATTATTTAGGAGGGCCTATATAAACTGAGTAACAAACAATGAGGTTATAATAGCAGCAAAGTCACTATCACCATTCTAGTTCATAAGATTTAGATTGCTTAAAGCATACAACTCAATAAATAAATATATGGGAAACAAAAAACATTGAAACCTGAATAGCCAACAATATAAGACAAAGATACAGAAAATGCAATGACATAATTTGAAACCAAGCAGGTCTACATAGTGATAAAACATTAATGCAAACTGCAAACAACAATGCTTGTGGTTTTGTCAATTGAAAGATAAAATGTCCATAAAAAAGGGGTTAACTTACAAAATAAGACTGTAGATTATTTACATGTTTAATATGAAACCATAAACAGTTTTATGGCACTAGGCACTGGCCGCGGCAAATTGTATCTTCAAGCCGAAAGTACAAGTAAGAAGTGGAATTTAACAGCCATTATAAAGCTATTATTTTCATGATAAACTAGGTTTGGGATCTAATAATAATTACCCTAGTAATAAAAAAAGAAGTTGTAAAGGAATAAAAGTGATACAACTTTTATGAGCTAGCTGCTGAGTCAACAGTTCTTGGAAGTACTTGACTTGACACTTGATTGTCTGATAAAATATTAATGGGTTTGAGATTGCTAATGGCATTTTTATTGCATAATTACTCTAGTAATAAATTATGAAAATGTAAACAAACATCTGATAAACCTTTTATGTGCTCCTAACCAACTAGTGATCAATAAAATTATGGCCCATTAATAATTTAAGGACATAGTCTGAAATTTAAGGACAATTCCCGTACATTTCATGGCCAGTAAAAATTTAAGTACAATACCCGGTTTTCCCGCATTTCCCGGTTGGTAGACACCCTGACCGTACATATAATAGAATAGAAATACAGTAAAACAACAACAAAGATAACGCAGCTCAATGCATAAAAAAAATAATTATGAACAGTCATAGTTAAAAAGAATTTTTTTTGGAAAAAATTACTAAACTAGAATGCATAAGTAACTAGTTTAGTACTTGATTACACTCGTAATCCTTTCATGAAGTGGAAAGCAGATTTTTACAGCTCGATTATTTATTATTTTACTACAAATATGTGTAAAAAACTGTACAACACCCATTGCTGTAAAAATTTCTGTTGAATGGTTATTGCAACTTATGTAATTTCTCCCCTAGAATATCGTAGTTACTCCCACCGCTTAACCGTGGAGTTGTTGACAAGCTAATGAAATAGGAGAAAGTAGGTGTCGAATTGCTGTTACCATGCCTTTTATTTATACAGAGATTTTCTTCAAAGTAAGACCTTTTTTTCATCCCCATTGGTTCATTTTTAAGCTGACACTATTTAAACCATACAGTACTCCAAATTCTCTTTATAACTGGGAAGAGTTGTTAAATACACAAAACACAAACACGAAAACATGAAATAAAAATGCTCTAATAAATTGCTCTAATACAACCGCTGTTGACAGGTTGGTAGAAGTGATGAGGCGCATGTACGGGATGCCGATAGTAGAGATCAACGATACATATCTCTACGACGACATCCTCATCAGGATGCAAACACATCTAGAACACCACCTGCCTGGACGACTGAACTTCCAACAAGTGTTCTATAAAGATATAATCGGATACAGGAACGAAGAAGAAACGTGATTTTAATAAATTATTAACAAAATTGTTGTCATCTAATTTAAGACCTACATACAAAGCAAGAATATAATATAAATTATAAAGAATTCAAAAAGAGGGAGCTAGCTGGTATAACGGTATAGCGCAAGGCATTGACCCTTCAGATCCTGAGTTCAAATCCCACCAATCACCACTGTGTGCTAGTGCCACAACTATAGGCCTAGTCTGAAGTGATGTGTAAACAGTTCCTGACTAGAGCCTAGCATCCTAAAATGCAAGGGTAAAAGAAAATACCCCACCCAACAAACCTGCAGATTAAGCGAATTTCCATTTGTAAACGAGGTTGGATTCTCGCTAAGATATTCCCCAAAAATTTGATTGTCAGATTTATTTTATATTCCATATTTCTAAGAAATCACAAAATCGGATTTTTTGGGGGCCAAATATGGGGAAAACCAATTTTCACCCCATAAACCCCTGTTCTCATAGACCAACCGTGCTAGTTCATAAATTTGTTCTGAATAAACATACGTTGCTCTGAATGAAACTGAATGCTCATCATGGGACCTCACTGACCCTTAAATTGTTGAAAAAAACTTGTTTCCAAAAACAATTATTGATGAAAAAAATAGACACACTGCAATAGGATACTTAATAAAATTAGGACCTCATGTGACTATTTTTTATATGTCATTAAATTAAAGGACCAAGGCAAAGCAGAGGTTGGAAACTGAACAAGTGTTAAGAATACTTTGGCCTGTGTAATTAACCAAATTTTTATATAACTGCACCAAACAAATTACTAAATGCGATTTAGCCTAAAAATAAAGGGCTGTTATTAGGTATTGTGTAAAACCAAATGACTAACAAATAATTTATTTTAAAAGGTTTTTATTGTACAAAATTACTTAAACTATAGGAGAACTATTCCACTCATCAATCGAGATACAAATTATTCTTATCCTTCTAAAGTTTGTAGGTAAAATAATTTTATCTTTAACATTTTTTAGTAACTGAAATGTTGTAGCAAAAGACAGACAGTCGAGTAGAATATATAATTTGTTTTGTGTTTCACCATTTAAACTTTTACCTCGTTTGTATGAATAGTAACTGAAATACTGTATTTAACTTTTTGTCTTAACCTTTAAAATTGTTGGTCTTCTTATGCAACTTGGTCTAAGTAACATAGATTTATCAATACCTTTTACAAATTAAAATATAAATTATCACAACGATGTAATTAACAAATATTTGTGAACGCAGAACACAACACGAACCTGCAACAGAATGAAGCACTCCATGTAAACATTATACATTTTTTACTGTTGTCATTAGGTGATGTTAAATTTGATTACGGGCCTAAATTAACTCTTTTTCATCACAAGATAAAGTTTTACTATATTACAAGGGGCGAAGGTTGACAATTTCAGTGATGAATACATTTTTCATCATATTGTATTATAGGCCTATTTAAATTAACTAATTCCCAATACAATTTTGAATATTTTTTACGTTGATATCATCTTTCTAAACTGTTCCCATCATGATTTGATATTAATAAAAGGAACGGATGGAACTATACTTTTAGTTCCAGATGACACAAGAAAATATTTTTCTTCCCGAGCAACAAAGGAAACTTTAGTTTGTTGTCTTGAGTGATGATAACATCTCTATGCACTATTTACTCACTTTGTTTAAATTATTTGGAAAAAAATTAATTGAGAAACTTTTAATGACTGTACTTGAACCAAACTTAAATACAATATTATAATTCAGCCACATTTGGCACTTACCTAGACCGTAATGGGTTCATCAGTGTCATCCAAGCAGGTAATCTCATCACTGTTATGTCTCCTCTTCTTGGCAGGAACGGCCGCCTCGGGCAGCTTCCTCTTGTTAGCCGAGCTAGTAGGTTCAACCTCACACACTTCCTCATCTTCTCCCAAGATCATCATGTCGTCATCATCACTCTCTTCTTTGCTGTCTCCTAGAAAGACAGACACAAGTCTTGTAAGTTTATTATTGTATGTCTTTGTGAGTAAGTTACCAAGGTCGGACAGAAGGGAGATTGGAAGCGGTATAAAAGAGAATGGAACTAGAGGAATGAGCTGTTTAAAGTACTGCCTGAAATTAAACAAAGTGGGATGGAGTTGGAAATAAATAGTGCAGATAAGGAATGCATAAAGACAGATAAAGATGTTTATTGTATTGGGCCTAGTCAGTCAGGACCTAGTTGAAAAATCCAACAGCTATTTTGTTATATTTGTTTGCTTAAAGACTGTCTATTTTTAGATATAAAAAAAATCCTACCGACGATCACGCTGTGACTGCGGAGTCATATCGACGACCACGCCGTGACCACGAGTCATACCGACGATCACGCCGTGACCGCGGAGTCATACCGACTGCGAGTCACAAGTTTGTATACCTGTACAGTTTTACCCATTTTTTTTTTTTTTTATAGATCAGTGCCACAAATGGTAACAATTGATTTTGTTTGTCTTTTTTGGTAACTGCAATACTCAAGAGATTCTTTTTATGCACAGGAAAAAATCCCACCTCGTCCCGTCCCGAAAATCGGGAAGTAAATAAAAATCCCGTCCCGTCCCGTCCCAAAATAAAAATTCAATCCCGACCATAAAAAACAAAATAAAACAATATTTTTGAAGCATCATACTACAGTATTGTTAAAATAGTTACCATTTTTAGGAGCATCTTCGGCTTCTTTAGGTTTTGCATCTTCACCAGCAATCAATTCAAAAGTCTGGCCTTCAGAGAACTCCTCCCTGAAAATCATTCATAAATTTTGGGTTAGTCCATTTATTACTTTAAATTATTTAATTTTTGTTAATTTTTTGGTTCTGTTGGTATTGGTTCCTACACAAACATTTAGGGTAAAATATGTGTTTGTTATACCAAGAAAGTTACATTTTACAGTACCTCATCTTGATCTATCTTCATCTCAACAACATTTAAAATTTAAAGATTTAAAATGAATTGACAATAAACAAATACAGTAGAAACCCTCATATCGGTCCATGAGGGGACAGAGCCATGGTCGGAATGGCCAAAAAGGGTCAGATATCAGGAGCAAAAAAAAATTGTTTTCCTTAAAAGTTTATTTTACAAAAAAAAAGCTTACACAGTATGTAACAATAAATACACATTATGAAATAGAAACATTTTCAATGGTCAAGTAAAAATACCCCAATCGCAGCAAAATCCTGAACAAATCCTGCGGTCATAGAAAAACCTGCATTGTCTTCTGCAATAATGGCAAAATCCTGAACATCTCCATCAGGTAGAAATCATCACCGTCTCCTGTGATCACGGAAAAATCCTAAACGTCTACTGTGGTAGTATGGACATCATCATTGTCTACAAGGTTTCGGGAAAATATTAAGCATTTCCCATGGTCCTGGAAATATCATTATAGTCTCCTGCCATCACTGAAACTTGGATCGTTGACATCTGCAGCTTGAACTCGACTTACTGGCCTAGCATCCGTTCTCTCGAGTTTGTAGACTAGGCTCGGCTAAGCTCTAAAATTAAACCACTCGCACACCTCTATTGATATGTATAGTTTTTAATGGGACCTTAGGTAGGATTTTCCGATGATTAGATTAAGCCGAGGTCAGATATAATAGGTTTTAATGTAAAACGAAACTAACTAATGAAACTTCAAAGTATTTTTCAAAGTACAAGTTCCTTATTTTAAGAGGCTTTAGGTAAAAATTCTCAAAAAGCAAAAAGTTGTCTCAACAGCTACAGATTAAATAAATGTTGCTTTTCACACATTAAGTTGTCTTAAGGGTCAACTATAATATATTTTTTATAAAGCGGATTATAAAAAATGTTGGAGTCGAGATACAATAGAACCTCTTTAATCCGAACTAATTGGGACCGGGGGTAGTTCGGACTGTTGAATAGTTTGGATTACAGAACATATTGTTGTTTTTACATAACAATAGTTAGGGAAAAGTGAAAAATGCTTAATTGAAATAATTGATTAATTGAAATAATTAAGGTGCGTATATCAATAAATACAGTATACAATAAAGAACCACGGTACTGTGTATAGAGTACAGGAATGAGGTGTTCGGATTAGTGGACGTTCGGATTACAGGACCTATCTTGTTCATATTACCAATGACCTGCCAGATTTCCTTCACCAACATTGCCATACCGTTATGTATGCAGATGACTCTGTTCTGCTGACATCGGGTAAATCTGTTGAAAATCTAGAAATGAGAACATTCGTGGCTCTTGGATGTGCGGAGGACTACTGTAGTAGCAATGACTTGGTTTTCAACGAATCAAAGACCATTCAACTAACCTTTGGAAACAAAAGAGAACATGTATCTGCTATACCAGGCCTACTGACTGTGGAGAGTACTAAACATCTAGGTGTAGTTATAGACGAACGACTTTCCTGGCAAAACCATCTAGACCAACTATGTCGACAGCTTAGTAGCGCTCTATATGCTCTGAGAAGAATTAAAAGCGTCTGCACGCAAGAGGCTGTGCTTGTGGCGTATCACGCCCTATTTGAAAGCCATCTACGGTATGGAATAGCAGTTTGGGTGTCTGCTGCTCTTACTCACTTGGATCGAGTATTGATACTGCAGAAAAAAGCTCTGAAAATCATGTATGATGTCGACTGGCTGGAAAGTTCTAGAGGTTTCTTTAAAGACAATGAACTACTTACTGTAATCAGTCTCTACATAATAGAAACCATTATTTTGGCCTCAACCAGGAATCTCAAGCAACATGAAGAAGTACACAGCTATGAAACGAGAAATAAAACCAACTACAACCTCCCTGCTCATCGCCTTGGACTCTTCGAACGTAAGCCTACCTATGCTGGATCAAAATTCTTCAACATGCTGCCAGGAGAGCTGAAAGATGACAACCCTAAAACCTTAAAAGCTCAACTCACCCGTTGGTTCTGCAAGATGCCATTCTACAGCATAAGAGAATTTATGGACTGGCAGAACTTTGTTTGTATTTGACAATTTATCTCATTTTTGTGTTAATATTGTATTGACGCCTTTCTAATCTCTAAGATTTCGATTAAAGATTGTCTGTCTGTCTGTCTGTCAGGTGTTCGGATTAAAGAGGCTCTACTGTATTTGAAGAGTATCCCATTTATTAAAGTGATTGTTAAACAATGATGCAATAATTTAATTATGAACACGACACTTACTTGTGAGTGATGACTACTGCGAGTTCATAGTTCTGTTGGAAGTCATCAACTATCATGACAGTAGAATCTCGGATGCCAACCTCCTGTAAAGTTAGATATAATTAATAACCCCACCGCAGAAAAACTGCAGACTCAGCGAATTTCCATTTACCTGGCTGGATATCTACTAAAATATTCCCTGCAAATTTTCAGATTTATTTCCTATTTAAATAACATTAATTTTAATGAGTACATAGGTTTCCTGCTACAGTGAAGGTATTGACGTGTGTTTTTTATTGAAATGTTGATAGCTTATAAAATAAACAAAATTGCCAAATTTGATTAACATTTATCTATAAACCAGCAAACTACAACAGTTTATTTATTCTCTATTAGAATAACATGGGAATTTTAAATTTAAAGTTTTTAAAATTATCTCTGTAACCGTTAGGCATACAACAATGCTTCAATATACAAAATTATATCTTTTTTTAAGCTCTACAAAATAGTCTGGAAAGTAGTTGTGAAATTTTATCTTTTTAGAGTCAAAAATGGGAAAATCAATTTTTACCCCATAAACCCCCTTCCCATAGTCCGAGCATGCTGGTTCGCGAACTCTTTCGAATAAGTGTAGGTTTACACGCTTCTACCAAATTTTATTAAAATCAGATAGTTTTTGCTTGAGTTTTCGCGCTAACGGACACACACACACACATATATATATATATATATATATATATGAATTTAAATGGAGGGCGTTTTGGGACTCTAAACAAAAGAGTAAATCAGTCCCGGGTCCAGGTCTTACCATGAGTACTAGGGTAATAGCTTATTCCCTATATTTTGTACAGTAAAAGAAAAACTTGAGAAATTTTAGTTTTAACCAATTATTTATAAATAGATTAAACTCTTGGCTAATTACCCACAATTACGAACAATATATAACATATTATGTATTATGAAAATTAAATGTACGTTATAAAGCGATGACCAAGATGTTGAGCATGAGGAGGCCAATCATCTCGCAAGTAGACTATATATTTGCTGTAGTTAACTTTAACGACCACCAATTATTAGAAATGTGCGGATATCCGAATATTTGTTTAGTAGTTTAGTTGTTTATTGGCTGCTGTTCACATGCTGTTGCTTTAAGATTAATCTGGAACGAACAGAGATAAAGGGGAAAAGAACTACCGAGGTCAAATGAATGCCAATTCGTACTCTTCTCCTGTTAGTTGGAATGCTGCGATGCCATTATGGTTTAGCTTATAACACAATGACATACATGAATACAAAAATGTACAGTTTTAAGATCAAATAAAATATTTACAAGCCACAAAATACCATGAGCTTGACAGTCTCTTCAAACCTAGCGTTTTCCTTTTCACATGGGATTGGTGGGAACATATCAGACAAAGCAAAGGGTGAGAGAGATGATTCAAAATAAGAAAAAAACTGTATAAAACTTTATTAATTTATAAGTAAAGAAACCCACCGTAAAGCCTCGACACTGCCTTTGTTTCAATTAATTAAGCATTGAATTATTAATTAATTAAGCCCGCTCACCAAAATGATTAAATAAATATCTTGGATTCTTTGATTGACAGTTTATGATGGATCTTAAGGTGTTGCCTACAGCCAACTCACCGTAAGAGTCTTGTTGTTGTTGTGTTCTGTTTCTCCCTCCTCACTTGAGATTATGATAGATCCTGAGCCATCGTCTAGTCGAGCATCTGGAGCGACCATGTTCAAGGCCTTCTTGAGCACTGCCTCCTCTAGCTCCTTCACAGTCATCTTCTGCACATCCACTGACAGCGCCACCTACATTAAAGAAACCTATATCAGCCTCCTTACCATATTTGGAGCAAATCCAAAAGCTCGGTCTAAAAAACCGGTGTATGACTGGCTCTTAAGACAGGAACTGTGAACAAGTCAAGACAAGTGACCAAAAAATAGTGCACTTATTGTAATACATGCATATTGATTTATGTTATGAATTTAGATTTGTATATTGGCAAGGCAACAGGGTGTAACTTACGGATTTAATTTGAATAAATTATTAATACCGTCGGTTGACGAATCAAGATCCACAAATCCAACCAATCACCGATAGCATCACTATTCCCCATCACCAACCATCGGACCAAACCGAAAACCCGGACCGGACTGATGGTCCAACATTGTGGCCATCTATCCAAACGACCTCAGTTGTATACCAGCTTCAACCGCTTTTCCATGTACCGCTTTTTTATTATGTCAACTGGCAGTAGTTTTGCTTACAATTCTGACTTATTATTTTACCCCGGTCTGTACAGTGAAGAGCTCTTTCTTAAGTGTTAATTTACAAGTACAAACACGCCAATTCTCTGCTCTTCCATGAGGGTTGTTGGTGGCTTCGCAGCTCAGGTTTTCTTTTCACTAACTGGTAATTCAGCTCAGTGCCTAAAACAATGTGAGTGTCAAAGTAACTTGACTAACTCCCCACCACTTGGAATGCTTTTTAACCCTGTGCCATTCTAGTTCACACTACACTTCACTAATTGTCTGGGTAGCCTATTGGTTATAGAGCTGGCCTTCAAATCTGAAGGTCACTGGTTTGATTCCAAATGAGATTTTTTTCCAGACCCAGATGTCTTTTGGTCATTGATTAATGATGCTATCTCACAAAAAGGTCGACGTTAGTTAACCGTAATGGTTTAGACCATTCCCTCTCAAAAGATAAAAAAATCCATTGGCATAAAAATACACAAAATAAAATTACACTGAGCTCGTGGGGCTGTACAGTGACACAACTGTGACACAATGCAAACCACCCATAATACTAGGCTACCTGCAAACTACACAATTTATAAAACCTGTGTGCTAGGAATAGACGGAAACAGATGGCAGTTTATTAAATTTAGGCTACCCAATTAAATTGTCACCTCAGTGCAGAATCTGCTGCAAAAGCAAATAGGAGAAAAGAAAAGAAACAAGAGTTAACATGATTTTTCACTCACAGT
Organism: Macrosteles quadrilineatus; assembly: GCF_028750875.1. Lineage (NCBI taxonomy): Eukaryota > Metazoa > Arthropoda > Insecta > Hemiptera > Cicadellidae > Macrosteles > Macrosteles quadrilineatus. The sequence continues at coordinate 114,838,767 of NW_026542602.1, read as the reverse complement.
AGGCTTGGACGAGCAGACATAACACTTGGGGTTAGGTGCCTGCAGTTGCCTCTCTGGTACTATGATCTGTCCGCGAGGGTTCGGCCTCAGTCTTAGGTAGACACTCTGGCACTGGTCCAACTGACCCTGCAACACCTTGAGTGCATGCAGCACCACCATGCCAGCCACTATGGCATTGGTAGTGGCTATAGCGGGGATGATGTTGCCTGCCATCGCTGTAACATAACACATTTACAACATTGCTTTCACAAATAAAAGAATACAATAGACAACACTTTTTATTAGTGATTTCTTAATAAAATACAAAACGTAGAAATTTCAGGCTTTACAAAGGTAAAATTTCAATATACCTATTACATTGAACACAATAAAGAGTGTATACAATATTTAAAGTGCAATTCCAGGTTTTTCTCCTGGGTTTTAAATTTGTCCAAGTTCCCGGTGTTTGCTGTTAACTATAACTAACCAATTCCTGGCCAACAGCTTTAAAATTTGTTCTCTTCACTATTATATATTGATGCCCATATAGGTTTAAAATTCATTTACACAACACACATTACCAGTTCCTTTTAGATGTGCCATATCGTAGGCTAAGTAAATTTAAAAATAGTTACATAGTTATTGCATTAAAATTGTTCAATAACCTCAGCAATGCCAAAGAATTAGATTTTAAGTCCTTTAAAAAAAGAGCTCATGTCTGGTAACTGCTAAATCTATTTTAAGATATAAAAGATTATTTTAACCTTGACTTCATTGACTTTAAATCTCATTCATCACGTGTCGGCATTCTTTTTTTCTTTATGTAGCTTATTAAGGTGTGTTTTGCCCAAAATATAGGCTGATTAATTGCCACATTTTTATTGACTTTTGTCTATTGCATCTATTGTAAATGTTGTAAAATGATTCTGATTCTGGTTCCAAAGTTCAATGAGCTAGTGTTGCAAAAATAATAATCCTTAATAACATTATCATTTATATATCGACCTACAGTATGAAAACATAGTCTCTCTCGATAGCGGCAAAATCCTCAATTTTTCCATTGTTAAAAGAAACATTCTTATCGGTGGCATAATCCTAAAATCTCACCTAAGGTTATCATCATAATCCGCAATAGCGATAAAATCCTGAATATCTCCCGCAGTCCTGTGGTTATAATCATCGTCTCCTGCAGTCATGTAAACGATATCACTGTCATCCGTCATAAAGGCAAAATCCTGAATATCTCCTGTGGTTTGTATACATTATCGTCGCCCCCCGTGGTCACGCAATTGTGGCAAATGCGTGAATTTTTCGATCACACAAAGTTTGCGGACGCGTTTTACAATCGCGACTGTAAAAGCTCGGCTCAGGCATAATTTTCCGACTTTTGTGCTTAATATCTTGGGCTTGTAGGCCAGGCTCGGCTCAACAATCGATCCGCTCGTACACATCTACTACTGCTATTAATGGCTGAAATAAAAGTCACGGAATGGCTCTGAAAATACCAAATTTTCCAGGTTTCTTTAAATTTAAGGTTTTTCCCAGTTGGTATACACCCTGTAATGTATTAGGGCTATCTATGTTGCCATCTTCAGACCTGAATTGAACTTTTTAAGGTCTTTGGTGTCACTTTTAGGACAGAAGTAGACTGGAATGAATTATTCAGCTCAAAATCGGAAATTGAAACTGAAGAGCCACTTACATTTGACATCAAACCGGCTCTTATTCGCAATGCCAAAGATGTGTGCTCGGATGTTGGCACAAGCTGCCACAAAGTCCATGGCAGCCTTGTCGTCTTTGTCCCATACTAGGTGATCTCCTTCTTTCAGCGCCTGCAGGTAAACAATTAGAAAATGGCATCACATGTTTATGAAAAATTGTGTCTTAGTGTTTGACGTTTCACTGACTTCCTTTACCCCTAGTAAAAGAAGTGATGTTTTAGCAGCGTCTTTAATCCTTAACTGACTTTTATGAGCACATTTTATCCCCTAGTAAAATGAATTAACTTTCCAGTGTATTATTTGACTCCTTGGTAAAATTACTATTAAATTACTTGACTTTCTTAACTCCCAGTAAAAACACTCACTGCCTTTTAATTTTTTCCATAACTTCCAGACCTCTCTTTACTTAATTCCATGGTCACCGTGCAGTACAGATATTATTGAAGATTGTCATGATTTTAAGATGGAAACATTGTTTTGGACTTTGACTTAATGATTTGGATTTGAACTCTGGTCGATTCCAAATTAGTATATATAATATTAAAAAAAAGTTATAGGTTGCCTTATGTTTGCCGCAAGTGTCACAATTGTTACAATTACATGGAATATGGAAACTCTGTACTGCACTGGGAATGTGGAATGGATATTAGGATTGACATAAGATGATTTGATTAATAATTTATAACGAAAAATCCTCAATAGATACTTCCTTATAAGTTTGCCAAAAGATGGTTTCCTGATTAATATATAAATAAACAGTCATATGTTTTTCAATTGTTTTGTTAAAAAAACATTAGTGTTTCCATGTTTTTGTTGTTTGATGACATAAATAAAGAAGATGGTTTTTGTTCACATTTATTTTGTCATTCCTAATGTTTAATCTTAAAGTAATCGTCCGTGATATCAAATTAATTGAATCACGTACATTGACGATTTCAGAATTCACTAATACTCTGTCGCTTTTTAGTTACTTCCTTCACCCATTTATATATTAGTTGAGTTGCTAAAGACAACAAACCTTGAATTGTTGTGCAAGTTCTTTGCAACTGTCGGCAAACACCTTGCCACATTCTGCTACACTCCAGCACCTCTGGTCTCTCAACACGTTCTCTGGCTCTCGACTGCTGCCTTGCACTGCAACATCAAGTAACAATATGTACAAGGCTGTCTTCCACACAAACTGCCTCAGATCAAGTTAATGGTCTAGTTAAAGCAACATGCTTATTTAGGTTAGCACAATTTATTCTGTTAAACAATATTTAACATTAAGGGTTGCTTCTGTTCTTGATTGAATGCATTTTATAGGATTTGATTGTTTTTTTACTCATGCATTTTATCTTTGGCTATTGATACAACTAGACATTCCATCCCCATGTTAAAGTTGTCGCCAGTTTTTTTTTAAATGAAATTGTCTTAGTTGATGAGAGCCACCGACAGATTGTACTGATCGAAATTACTGATTTCTGTTGAATACAAGAACCTATTAACAAAGTCAAACTGGAAAACGTTTTATTGTGAGCTAAAGCAAATGTTTTGTATGACCATTGACTATACACAGATTAGACTTCCCATGTGATGTAATAATGTTAAGCCAAGAAAATAGATGATGTTGAGGACCATCCCTACCAGTGGGTGTTAGTATATTGGGTTAAATAGTTTTCAAACTTGAAACAAAATCAGGAGTTCCACAAGGTTCTGTACTAGGTCCAATCTTATTTATCAGATTTGGCAATTCACGCATAGATACATAAGATTAGCAGATGTATTTTTTTTTACTTGCCTGCTTTGAGAGAATTTCACAAATAATAGTTTACACCATACTTAATTCAAGGTCTGTTTTCTTAACTGATGTACATTTAACATATGAAAAACATTGTTTCAAGCAAGTGTTCTACATTCAATCATCTTCAATCAATTGCCACAAGTAGTTGTTTGTGTGTTTCGGGCATTTATTTCAATTGTTAAGAAAACACAACCCTTACAGTGCACCGGACAGAACAAACAATATAATTGTCTTCAGTTTAATGGATGAGAATCTACTAAGGGAGTATGTTTGATCTATGAAAAGTAGTATTGGTTATATAAGCAATTATGTAAACGGAATCAGACCTAAAATTTAATTAACAAACTAACTACCTCCATCGGGGAGATTATTCCAGTCCAATGGGGTTGGTGCTAGTCTTGTTTTCCACAAGTTGCCCATGGACAGTAGGTATTTTATATCATCGTTGAACAACTTGGTGAACAGTTTCTCTGGGTCGTATTGGCAAGATTGAGCCCAAGCCCTGGTTGACACTCGTTCAACGTTTCCTTCCTCTGTTGCTTTAGCCTTGAGGGCCCCCTCACCTGCTTCGCCTAATAGAAAAGCGCTTGTTAATGAAGTGACATTAGTGGCAACAATTGAAACTCATGAAAGAGTCTAAAAATAACATATAGGTTGGTGGTGCAGACTACGTGCTTGGTATTGTCTAAAGTGATTAGTTAATGAGATGGGAGATCACAGCGCTAGACGGGGGAATAAAGTACAACATTTTTCACATAAAGTAACAAAGTTTCAAACTATTAAAAACAGTCAAATTTTGATTCCACCAAAACATTTGTAATAGACCCTAACAATAGGTTTAAAATTATATACAACGTGTTGTTTGTATTATAAGAAATGAACTAATGAACCTCTATTTTTGGTAATCTCGTATTAAAAAATAATCAACAATTTTTTAAATTAGCTTATTCCTTGAAGTTTTTAGTGGGAAAATTTCCATTTCATCATTGAGGGACTAACGGTATGTCTGAAATCAATAGTGGACACCTTACGTGATTCACCATGTTATATAATTATGGAAGACCTAGGAGATGTATGAGGGCCAAAATTATTGGCCCGACCCGAACCAAAAAAGGCTGACCCGCGGACCCCTAACGCGGGTCAATAATAAATATGTATTTTTAAACTCACCAGCCGCCTCAGGGTCTGCCGTGTCTGGTGAAACATCTTGATCTGGATCCTCCTCTCCAAAAAGCTGACTGTAACAAGCTCAACATTATTATTTCAATAGTGATACCTGGTGGCATAAAGCCCCTCATACAGATGAGTGTGACAATCTGGGGCAATGTATTAAGGCCTAAAAGTAGGCCTATACTTGTTTTAACTCTAGAACTGCCAATTTTATGGCTGTTTGAGTACCTCTTGGGTACCTCATAAAATGACCAATCCAGTATTTTACATAAATCCAAGCTAATGATGAACAGTTTGACATATTAATCTTGGATGTGAAGTTAAAGATGTTGGCTATCCTACTACAGTTTACTGAAATCTTGTTTCCTTTCTCAGGGCGACTAGTTTAATTTCCATTATAAAATTTAAGACTAACTCCAGACTTTTCTGGACTATTTTTTCCAACAATTAGTGATGTTTCGATACCACAATTTATTGAATCTCAATTCTTAATACTAAATACCATTTTTTTAAACCAAATTTTCTAAATAAATTGGTTGTACTACACCAACCCAAGTTAATGGGGTGTTTTTCAAGTAAAGAAAAATGAAAGCATGAAAAATTATAACTAGCCAATTTGAGTTTAACCCTTCTTAACACATTAAATAACTATCATATCAAAGGTAATAAATGAAGATCCAACGACAACATACAATTTTATTATAACTAGAGGTGTGCCTGCCATCTTGTTTCTTATTCATATGAATGCAGTAACGTATGTTGTGTAGTATATCGTTTGTTATTACAGTTATTTTGTTTAGGTTATTTTTCATGGCGACGACGTTCATAATATGAATGTTTTGATATTTGTAATAGACAATTAGTCAACCGCTGTAACATCAATGGAAACGTAATGTTAAAATAAGGTCCTTGAAAAGTGGAATTTTCGAAACCAATGATGATTATTAACTTATGAAGATTTTGTTAGGATACTATTATTTAACCCTCCCAGTGTTACTTGACGAAAATTCGACAAGCAGCACACTTTGTGTAGTGTTACTTGTCGATTTTTCGACAAGCAGACATCGTTTACGGCGAAGGCTCTATAACTGACTGAATCGGATTGAACTGGATCGAGTTAGGTATCGTTCTTTCCGTTTCATTCTAAGCTTTCTCCAGAGGTCTGTCTCAGCGCTGTACGTTATCTGAGCCAATCGTAATATGTAGCAGACAGCTGACGTGCGTGTATTTGTAAACAGCTAGGTTACCCTCCGACCGATGACTGATGTGTTTTATTACGTTTATCATTGTTTTAGTGTTAAAAATCAAAAGTAGTGATATACGTGTTGCATTATAAGAAGATTTAAGTGGTTTTGAAGTGCTGGTTGATGATCCTGAAGAAGTAGGTAGTGATATTGATGTAAATTATCAGCCAGATTCCTAGCTATGGTTAGGCTATGCATTCTTAGCTAAACGCTATGTACTGAAATCTGTTTTTTGCCCATAACTTATTTATTTGCAAATCTACTTCCTTATATTATTATATATTTGTAATCCTCATAAAATTTAGAACAAAGTGGCTATTTTCAAATATTTATAGGCCTATAATTTATACAATTTCATTGAGCGCGAACTTTTTTTTTTTTTTTTGAAAATTTTCGAAATTATATTTTTTTTTACCTAAAAATTTTTTTTTGAAAAAATGTTCCTTATGTTTTATATATAATATTGAAGCCCATGATTTTCCAAACAAAATGGTAATATAGAACATTAGAATTAACATTGTTTTAAGCTTCTCAGATCCGTTTTAATAAAACCTTGCAAATGCGCCAAAAATAGGTGGACATTAAGGCCTAAACTATGGATACTTGGAGGGTTAAGGTACATACAGGTTTGTTTTCAGTCTAAAGCGTTATAATGTACAGTCTATCCGAAAATGTCTGACGATATATAACGGATAGTGACCGATATCAAATTCGACCCGAATTTTCGGAAACCCCTACACCTCTAATAAAAAGTGGTCTGCATGCAACTAAAATACTCACTTGAACAAGTGTTTGGCCCAGACAATGCAATGGATAGGATCTGACGGGGTGTTCCTGATGGTGCACCCTGGGAATGTCTTTTGTGGGGCCTTGGGATCACACTCGTAGCACTTAGTTTTGCCCTTGACAATGAGCTCCACTTGTCCGTCAAACCCGGCCGTTCCACTCTCTATCAGCGGAACCTCAGCGGCGAGACAGAGCCTGTTGACGTGGTTGCGGGCTGCGCGATTATCCAGTGCGTTCAAAACAACATTGAACTGTTGGAAGTAGCTGATATTGTACTTGGGGCTGCAAGATTTTTTAAAAATTAATAGGGATTTAGAAAGACATAAAGGTTTATGCGGTATAAGTTTTAGAGAATAAAGGATCATGTTATTGTTAATCCCAAATCAATCATAAACTGTCCTGTTGGTAATGAAGTCTCAGGGATAAAATCCCTCACTCCACAGTATAAGACAAGTTTCCCTATAGTAAAAGGTTTTTAAGTCATGATCAAGGATACAAAAAACATTATGGCCCAATATTTAAGTCTTTGGATACTGAGCTTTATAGGACTTTCTGCAGCTTCTGGTCTTATAAAATAATTAAATAGGCTATTAAGATCAATTAGTAGTATGGGCCCCAAAATGTGAATAAGTGACGTAACGTAGCATACTAAGTTTGATAATGAAATTTTAGCCTACTTACTTCATGATAGAATCATGGTGTGCAGTAATGTTGGCATCTGGATTGAACTGAAGGGCACTCTCCTTGGCCACCTTAGCTTTAGATTTTCCCACATGTTGCTTGTGGAATAAAAACTGGCGATTCAAATTGCTAACATCAATTGTGTCTAAATCGATCTGAAAATATATAAATATATAAAACACATGAGACAGGCTATTAATTTAAGCTTTAAACCCTTTGAACCCTAGAAATCATCTATGTATGAGTAATGCCAGAACAGAAATTCGACCAGTAGGCATAAAAATGGTTATTGTGGAGACAATTAATTTGACGAAGATAGACTTTCATGCATATACACACACAAAGTATGCATATTACAAGCCTAAGTAAAAAGTTGAGAAATGCCTGTAAGGGGAACAACTCAAAAAGTGTCCGAGACCCAATCTGTCAAAGCCACTGTTTTCTATATGGACCAGCCGGACTAGCTTACTCATGCGATTTTTACAAAACTTTTGTATACTTGGCTATATTAGGCAACTCTGAGCACTTTTGTGAGCAAACGCCGCTTCGCTTTCACCCCGAGAAGGTTGGTTAGATTAGGTGAAGTGAATTTTAGTTAATAATGAACCTCATTAGTTTATGTTACCTCCAGACTGTTAACTTGTTAAAAGAAATAAGAAGATTATTATGGTAGGCCTACCCCAATGGGTTGTACAAGAGATAAGATCACACCTAATCATTTTATGAATAATATCTTACAGTTTCAAAGATCCACAGGTGCTGAAGTTTACGTTGTTCTGTTTAACAAAGCAACAAAAAATAAGACACTGAGAAATGGTCTCTCACAATGGGAGTTCCAAAATAAACTTCAAGACCTTTTACGTTCAGCTAACACAGGAAATATCCAACTATTAAGAGTAGAACACCCACAAACTCCTTCAGCTAATCAACCTAATAATCAGACCCCAGCATCATCTTCAATGAATATTTCTATCAGTTCAGAAACTTCCCCTTGGAGAGGATGGTCCACTCCACAGCGAGTTCCTGTGGAGTGCCAAAGCTATCAAGCTATTGCCAACATCTGCAACAGTCCAGGAAGTCCATGTCCACCCACGGGAATAGTCCCTCTCGAGCTTCAGACTTCAACTGTACCTTCAGCCACCAAAATACGTGTCAAGTGTAAGTGCAAGTTTTAGTGTAAGTGTTCAAAACCATGGGCAATATAGGGTCAGTGGAGTGAGCGCTCCGAGTTGTGATTTAAACTAATTAATCATGACAAAGAAAAAGATTCTGCATGTAAACAAAGCTGGCATAATTTTAATAAAGAGCAACACTCAAACATCTTTAAAAATACTTCATCAGGGAATGTTAAACATCTGTCCTGTCTTTTAAATATAATAAAAATTAATTTGGAAGAAATAGCCTGATTTAGTAAACTTATAGCAATATCAGAGCATAAGATGACTGAATCTGAAATGTTGTCCCTACATATCCTAAACTATAAAAATGTTCATTTTTCACAAGAAACTATTTTCTGGGAGGAGGAGTTTTAATTTTAGTTAAAGATAGCATAAAAAGTAAAAGTATTAAAATTCCTCCTATACAAGATCATATTTTTGAAAAGGGGTTTGAGTGTTGCATATCTGAAATTTATTGTAAATAACAATACATTTAAAAAATTATTAGTTTGTTTATAGATTCCCAATTATATGATTCAGCCACAACTAAAAAAACTGGATTTAATGTGCAATCTGTTGAGTAAAAAATTCAAAAATATTGTTATAGCTGAGGATATTAATATTACTGTTCTAAACAAAGATAAAACCTACAAATCTTTTGTGAATGTTCTAAAATCTTATAATACGGAATACAAAGTAGATTTTCCCACTGAAATTCTCTATCAGGTGATTGTAGGACATATCATAATCTTGTAGAGATGGTTTGGAATTGTAGGTGGGTTTTGTCACAAGGTCATATGTCATAGCACCTCCGTTCAAGTGCTGACATGCTAGATGATCACTAATTAAATCTGCTTCTGAAGGACTTTCCAGAAGAACTTTGAAAACTTTTGCTACACCAGCAGGCATGTGTCGATCACTCTTAAAGTTGCGCGAAATACAATGCCCAAATGCATTACAGTAGACTCCTCGGGACCGAGGCCAGTCCGGATAACGGTTTTTCCGGTTAAGCCGACGTCCCCAAAAACTCATTAAAATGGACCGTTTACGGTGATATTCGACTTAAATTTAGGAGAGCATTGTACAGGGTGACACAAAGGAACCGGACGTTTTTTAAACAGCTGTTCCATTGTTGTTGCACGTGGTGGGAAGATTGAAGTTATGGTCATTACCTTCAGTGAGGCTTGCCATTTTTGTTGAAATGGCTCAGTGGGCCCTAGACCATCGCGTTTTCGCATACAATACTTTAGTCCGAAATGGTGAATTTGTCGTCAAATCCAGCGGGAATTTAGTCGACATTTTAATATTGAACACCATGGAACGGTTCCAAGCCGAAATACACTATTAAGATGGGTTTCAGGGTTCCGAACAACTGGGAATATAACAAGAAAGCAACCACCAGGCCTTGTTAGAACTTCGAGAACACCCGAAAACATCGCCAGAGTGAGAGCAGTATTGAATGAATGTTTCCTAACAAGGTGATTTCTCGCTTTGGTGACATGCCGTGGCCGCCAAGATCATCTGGCTTGTCCACTAGTGATTATATCCTTTGGGGGTTTCTTAAGGAGCGTGTTCATGCTCACAAACCACGCACTCTAGAGGATTTGATGTTGGCAATCACAGAAGATATCAATGGCATTCAACCTCCTGACCCGAGTTTCAGAGGATTTTCAGACCAGAACACACATTTGTAGATAAGTATATGGCCGCCGTATGCATGACGTCATTTTCAAAAAATGACGGTTTTGTAACAAATGGCAAAAGTTTACCTCACTATGTGCAGTATTAAAACCAGTTTATTCCTTTTAACTACTGTGTACTACTTATTTATAAAACGTCCTTTGTGTCACCCTGTATTTAGACATGTGATCACTGGTCTCAAATCTTTCCCACGAGAACAGTCGTTACAGTACCGCCCACTTCCTGCCGATCTAGTCCGGTTAAACCAATGTGCTGATAAAAATTGTCCGGTTAAAGAGATGTCATTTCCGTCGAGTGTAGTCCGGTTAAAAGGTATCTGGATAAGAGGGAGTCTACCTACTGTAGTTTGTTCTGAATGAAATTGTTGCATAGATGTCATTCATATTAGCTTCAATAATTTTTATTGGGATGTTGTCCTCTCTAATTGCTGTCTTTTCTTGAAGGTTGGAATTATCAGTATCTTTTATGATTGACGGTGTTTTGGGATGTATCCTGATGTTTGGCAGAAGATTTTTCATTATTTTTGATACCACTATACAGGGTGAATAAAAACGTCCTCTCTAATATTTTTCTAAGTAAATATAGGCTACAGAGATATCCTTTTGGATTTTGGGGGCAACTCAAAAATTTTAAAATCATAAAATAAAAACTTGACCACCAAAAGGATAGCCTAACTCTGTAATATTTATCAAGGAACAAATTAGGGGGAGGGAAATTACTTTTTATTACACAGTAAAATTATTGAAACAGTAACATCATTTAACTTTTGACGGGCTACCATTTTTGATAGAAAAGAGATAAACAAACTCTGGTTTTCACCATTCTTTAAGTTTTTGTAAACACTTCAAAATGAGGTGTCACTTGAAGAGGGTTTACATTTACAATTTTTGAGTTGCTCCCAAAATCCCCCCTTTGTGGGGGACACTCAAAAATTGCAAATATCATAAAATGAAACTTCCTGCTAAGACATTTTCAAACCTGGTTTTCTGGGTAAAAACGGCATTTGCCGAAAAAGTGTTGGAAAAGAACTAACTTAACTTAAAGAAAAACCCATACCGTAAAGATTAGTAAAAGAAAATTTTTACCTAAGCCCCAAAAATCATTGATTTCTAGACCCAGTGCTTTTTGCGATGTTCAATCGCGATTTTCAGAGTGACATTGTCGTTTCCCCCAAAAGTTCCAAGGGTAAAAAGTGCTTATAATCCCCTAATTTTGGAAACCTAGTTAAAATAAAAATGCAATATAGGCCTAGATAACATGAGTAGTAAAGTTCAGTAAACTTATTAAGTAAGTAACCTAGGCCCTACCCTAAGTAATTTCTAATTCAATACAATATTTATAATGAATTATATACTCACTATGTGCAGTATTAAAACCAGTTTATTCCTTTTAACTACTGTGTACTACTTATTTAAAAAACGTCCTTTGTGTCACCCTGTATTTAGACATGTGATCACTGGTCTCAAATCTTTCCCACGAGAACAGTCGTTACAGTACCGCCCACTTCCTGCCGATCTCCGGTTAAACCAATGTGCTGATAAAAATTGTCCGGTTAAAGAGATGTCATTTCCGTCGAGTGTAGTCCGGTTAAAAGGTATCTGGATAAGAGGGAGTCTACCTACTGTAGTTTGTTCTGAATGAAATTGTTGCATATGTCATTCATATTAGCTTCAATAATTTTTATTGGGATGTTGTCCTCTCTAATTGCTGTCTTTTCTTGAAGGTTGGAATGATCAGTATCTTTTATGATTGACGGTGTTTTGGGATGTATCCTGATGTTTGGCAGAAGATTTTTCATTATTTTTGATACCACTATACAGGGTGAATAAAAACGTCCTCTCTAATATTTGTCTAAGTAAATATAGGCTACAGAGATATCCTTTTGGATTTTGGGGGCAACTCAAAAATTTTAAAATCATAAAATAAAAACTTGACCACCAAAAGGATAGCCTAACTCTGTAATATTTATCAAGGAACAAATTAGGGGGAGGGAAATTACTTTTTATTACACAGTAAAATTATTGAAACAGTAACATCATTTAACTTTTGACGGGCTACCATTTTTGATAGAAAAGAGATAAACAAACTCTGGTTTTCACCATTCTTTAAGTTTTTGTAAACACTTCAAAATGAGGTGTCACTTGAAGAGGGTTTACATTTACAATTTTTGAGTTGCTCCCAAAATCCCCCCTTTGTGGGGGACACTCAAAAATTGCAAATATCATAAAATGAAACTTCCTGCTAAGACATTTTCAAACCTGGTTTTCTGGGTAAAAACGGCATTTGCCGAAAAAGTGTTGGAAAAGAACTAACTTAACTTAAAGAAAAACCCATACCGTAAAGATTAGTAAAAGAAAATTTTTACCTAAGCCCCAAAAATCATTGATTTCTAGACCCAGTGCTTTTTGCGATGTTCAATCGCGATTTTCAGAGTGACATTGTCGTTTCCCCCAAAAGTTCCAAGGGTAAAAAGTGCTTATAATCCCCTAATTTTGGAAACCTAGTTAAAATAAAAATGCAATATAGGCCTAGATAACATGAGTAGTAAAGTTCAGTAAACTTATTAAGTAAGTAACCTAGGCCCTACCCTAAGTAATTTCTAATTCAATACAATATTTATAATGAATTATATACTCACTATGTGCAGTATTAAAACCAGTTTATTCCTTTTAACTACTGTGTACTACTTATTTAAAAAACGTCCTTTGTGTCACCCTGTATTTAGACATGTGATCACTGGTCTCAAATCTTTCCCACGAGAACAGTCGTTACAGTACCGCCCACTTCCTGCCGATCTAGTCCGGTTAAACCAATGTGCTGATAAAAATTGTCCGGTTAAAGAGATGTCATTTCCGTCGAGTGTAGTCCGGTTAAAAGGTATCTGGATAAGAGGGAGTCTACCTACTGTAGTTTGTTCTGAATGAAATTGTTGCATATGTCATTCATATTAGCTTCAATAATTTTTATTGGGATGTTGTCCTCTCTAATTGCTGTCTTTTCTTGAAGGTTGGAATGATCAGTATCTTTTATGATTGACGGTGTTTTGGGATGTATCCTGATGTTTGGCAGAAGATTTTTCATTATTTTTGATACCACTATACAGGGTGAATAAAAACGTCCTCTCTAATATTTGTCTAAGTAAATATAGGCTACAGAGATATCCTTTTGGATTTTGGGGGCAACTCAAAAATTTTAAAATCATAAAATAAAAACTTGACCACCAAAAGGATAGCCTAACTCTGTAATATTTATCAAGGAACAAATTAGGGGGAGGGAAATTACTTTTTATTACACAGTAAAATTATTGAAACAGTAACATCATTTAACTTTTGACGGGCTACCATTTTTGATAGAAAAGAGATAAACAAACTCTGGTTTTCACCATTCTTTAAGTTTTTGTAAACACTTCAAAATGAGGTGTCACTTGAAGAGGGTTTACATTTACAATTTTTGAGTTGCTCCCAAAATCCCCCCTTTGTGGGGGACACTCAAAAATTGCAAATATCATAAAATGAAACTTCCTGCTAAGACATTTTCAAACCTGGTTTTCTGGGTAAAAACGGCATTTGCCGAAAAAGTGTTGGAAAAGAACTAACTTAACTTAAAGAAAAACCCATACCGTAAAGATTAGTAAAAGAAAATTTTTACCTAAGCCCCAAAAATCATTGATTTCTAGACCCAGTGCTTTTTGCGATGTTCAATCGCGATTTTCAGAGTGACATTGTCGTTTCCCCCAAAAGTTCCAAGGGTAAAAAGTGCTTATAATCGCCTAATTTTGGAAACCTAGTTAAAATAAAAATGCAATATAGGCCTAGATAACATGAGTAGTAAAGTTCAGTAAACTTATTAAGTAAGTAACCTAGGCCCTACCCTAAGTAATTTCTAATTCAATACAATATTTATAATGAACCGAATAAAAATCAGGCTAGGCTATAGGCCTATTAAAATTGACCTGATAATAAATTTTCTCTCAGGTTCTCTGTGGCACTTTACCCAAAATACAAGTACCGGTACCCCGAGATCAAAGCTAGGCCTAAGTTATATACTAGCCTAGGGGAGCATAAGGGCAGGCACGCACTATCCCGACCACGACTCCGACTGGTCGGTTACGACCAGTTTTATAATAGGAATAAATGGAACAGCGCGCACTGGTCGACTGGTGAGACCCTGGTTGCGCGACCAAAGTTTTCCTGTTTGGTCGGGCCCGACCTGCTGGTCGTCAAAAATAGCACATGTAATGGGACGACGCGCACTACCCCCGACCCGACCAGTACAACACTCAACCCCCAGTATTCCTAGATCAATCAAACGGCGAGCACTTGTTTTTTGCGCCGGTCTATAAAGTGACTCATTTGGTAAAATGTCACAGCATTTTGACACTTATGAAACCTGTCTTGATATTGACCTAGCTCAAAAATAATGTTAAAAAATGTATAAAATGTTGCAAAATGCCCTTTTGTAGACCTGACAGTTAGCCTAACATTGGATGTTCCCAGTATAGTTTCTTCTTCCGCGTAACGTAGCCTAAGTTACCCATCTTACATTACAAATGCACCACAGCAAACTACTTCTTCAACAATCATCTTGACACTGAAGTTTGTAAAACGTTGTTGCCTTGGTCGGGTCGTGCTCTGGTCGCCTGGTCGCATGGTGAATGACAGACTGGTCGGGCGCCGGCCGCCGGTTTGGTCGTGGTCGGGATAGTGCGCGCCGGCCCTAAGCTAGGTTATGACAGCACTTCCAAATTTCTTGAATGAAGTTAAGTTAGGCCTAACTAAGGATGATACCTAACGCCTTGAGACTAAACAACAAACAACTAAACTCAATTGACTTACCACTTCAATTTCCTTGAAGCCGGTGAGAACTAGATTCTTTAGCAGCTCACAACCAATTCCTCCAGCTCCAACAACAAGAATTTTAGAGCTATCCACTAATTTTTGAAGTTCACTATCCAAAATGCCAGCACCAGCCATTGCTAGTCTAAAGCCTGAATTAGAATTACACTAACTTATTTAAGTGAAATATAAATAACGAATTACTACTTGACTAATCAGTGAAATAATAATAAAATAAATACGATTCGAGCGAGATACGATACGATCACGATGATGATTGGATTATGGATTGATGATTGTTTGCGTTTGCTTGGAGCTTGGATCGGATCGAACTGAACTTGTTCCTTTCCTTCACTCAGTCCATTCCATTCTCAGATCAGACTCGCTACACTAGCACTAGACAGCAGTGTTTCCATTTGAGGGATAAAAATCCCTTTCTAGGGATATTTAGGGCCTTCGAGGGATTGAAAAGGGATTGAGGGATAACTAGGGATAATCAGAGAAATTGAAGGATTTTTTAGATTTTCTAGGGATTTCAGGCCTTTGACATTATAAAATTGAAATATTGATAAAATAATACATTATGGCTATATTTTAACAACGTTAAACAAGGGGAAGAGTAACATCTAACTCTGCACGAAACAAGCGAAGGACTGGAGTCGGTCGGTGGAATGGAATGGCGGATCTAGATTACTGTACTGTATTTCTTTCTTAGTAGCCCTGTGCCCTGTGTCAATGTCGAATATTTGTTTTCGTTTTGATTTTGTTTGCCGGTGATTTCTGTTATGTTTTTTGGTTAGTAAGTAACTCGGTGTAAGCTTTTCACCAAGGCATGGTGGCACGGTGGTGGCCATGTTTGAAAAAGACTATTATCATTATTAAGTTTGAACATTTGGACACTTGAGTAATATTTTTGAAACAATTGTAAATACTTATAAATGAAAATTATTAGTTTATAAAATTTTAAAAATAACTATTTGTTTTAATTTTAGTCAAATAATCTTGTTTTGTACCACATAGACAGTTTTTAATCACGGCTACCTTTAATTCAAAGCCGGAGGCCGCGGCCTTCTATGTGGCAACGTTGCAAGTATACTGTTTGTTCGGAGAACGCTAAGCTAATGATACTAGACTTTATGTATTTTTTAAGAATACGAAAGCTTGGTTACTGAGCTATGAAAATTTTGACTCCACATTGAATTTACAGAAATAGATTTTCAATTTATATTGTTTTGGTTTTTGATTCTATATTATGTTTTTTTCCATGTTAACTTATGGGACGTCTGGCACTAAACAATACTACCATTGACTATAAATCCTTAAGGATTTATAGTCAATGATACTACGGTAAGTTACTTGCAACGTTGCCAATTCTACCAGGCCGCAGCCTGCCTGGAGTTAAAGATGGCCGTGGTTTTTTAATGGTGTAAAAATGTTTTTTATATAGTATATTACTTTATAAATAATATGGGATATTGAAGAATAATATCACCAGTTACCATATTTTATTATAATATTAATAAAATGTAATAAATAATGTACATAGGTGGCTGTACATGATATTCATTGGTATTGCGGCAAAAATAATAAGTTATCTAGATTTGATGAAAAGGGATAATTGGAGGGATTATTAAAACACGGACTAGGGATAACTAGGGATTTTTTGACGTTGGCCGAGGGATATTTTTTTCTTGCGGATGGAAACACTGCTAGACAGTTTCTTTTTACATCCGTTTTAATTGCGGATTGCTCCTCTAAATGCGCATGCGCGAGTAAACTGTTCGTGGTACCATAGATGGTATTTATTCTATGGTGGTACAGTGAGCGCGTTTTGGGATACCAAGACTCTTGCCCCGGGGTGGTACCGGTGAACAAGCCACCGGTTAATCTGCATCCGGAACGTGCCCAGTGACATATATGAAATATCAGATTTACAACGTTTAATTTACTGTGAATAATTTGAATAAAGCACACAAGACAGGTTGTGTGCTATATTACCAAGTACTTTTACCAAGTAGTCTGCGCTTTGCTTTTACTTTAGTCTAATTTCTGGTTCTTGCTCATCCGTTGGTTTATTTTTTTTCGAATCTCATGTGCAAGTCCTCCCCCCCACATCACAGCCACTGAGCTATAATAATAACTAATAATAAAAACAAGAAATTCAATAACAAACTGGAGCATATAGTAATAAAATTTACCAAGGATGCAATTATGAAAAACGAGCAAGCAGCTCTTTTCTTTTAATTTATTGAACTTGAGGAGAACAAGTCAAGATTTTGAGGAATACCTTGACGAGGCTGCTGTCGAAGATTCTCAATGGATAAATTCCTGAATGTGTATCCCAGACGAAGTCCCACGATTCTCAGAAAACGGAGCTGAACTCTTTCGATGTCTTGTGAAAAACCAACTGTATATCCGATGGGTACCATACAGGAGAACAATATTCCAACAAGGGGCACACTAGCTTAACGAATAACGTCCAACGTCCTTAAAAGCATATAATGCCCACACAGAGAAGCCATCTCTGTATACTCTTAGAATGAATCCAAGGGCTGAGTTCGCTCTCCTTAATTGTTATCCTGTTAACTTGATTCATTGATTCTGCAGGGTTGAGAGATTATGTGAATGATACTCCAAGGTCGTTAACGAGGTGGATCGAACAAGTGCGTTCCCATTTATTGAATAGTTAAAAAGAGAGGTTGTTGAGAACCTGTTGAATGAAACCACTGTGTATTTAGATTCATTCAGAAGAATTACTATTTCGCAAACTCCACATTGAAATTTCATTCATGTTTTACAGTGCCTAAACGGCAAAATCCCTATAGTGCATAACGGAAAGAGGAGTGTTCCGCTTAGTGGAACAGCCAAATGATAGCTAACTCCAAGCGAAAGCAGGAGCACAAACTATTGAACATCTAGCTTAAAATTATCGTACACACCACTGAAGTATTGCTCTGATGAAGCTGCTAACCCTGGACCAGAAGCTAACCTTGAATAACCACGTAGATAAGGTCTGCAATAAGCTGTCAAGGGTATGCTTTGTGCTACTAAAACTTAGGTATCTGGTCACAGAGAAATCCCTGATGAATGTTTATCACTCTATGTTTCATGGCTCCGTGTTTAGCCCGGACGTGTTTGACGCGGACACTCTCAAAATGGTCGGCTTAGGCTGACGTACGCCTGTCCATAGCCTCAGCGTTGAACATATGTTTGTATAATATGTAGATAGTCAAGTTTTCCATGTTTTTAATGATGCCATCAATCCCCCCTGGAGTAAAAGATTTAAAAAAGACCGGTATTAAAATAATAAGGTAACCAAGGGTCACAATCTTATTCATATTCATATTCACATTCTTACAAATGACTATCTACAGCCAATTCATTTATAACTGTCTGGTGCAGACCAAGGAAAACATAGATAACCTCAGCTGCAGAAACCAGCTACATCGTTATAATACGAGAAAAGGAGAAGATTTAAATGTTCCTTTCTGCAGGCTTAGTAAACAAAAAGACTTTTATCTGGTCCTTGGCATCAGACTTTATAACCACCTGCACCAGGACATAAAGTCAATCCCTCTTAAGAGCTTTAAAAAGAGAGTAGAGGAGCTACTCAAGGCGCGGCCCCTGTACTTTATGAAGGAATATTTCACAGAGGAAAATGGTGAATGGACCTCGTAATCTACAGCCATGTAAACCGCATAAATATATAAAGTATTAAAACTAAAATGTTTGTAAATGTTTTTCTTTGACGAAATCTATCCAGTCACTACTGGTCATCGATGGATACATGGTATAAAGGTATTATAGCCTATGGTTTACGATTTATTTGTTCTGCTTCGTTTGGTTGGCAGTGAGCACGACGATTGACGAACAAGAAGAAGAAACAGAAAGAACAGGAAGCAGTAAAAGAAGAAAGAGAAAGCAAAAGAATATCATAATATAATAAGTAATAAGTTTTTTTAGTTTAGGTTCTCTCGGTTGTTTTGTATAATATGGTTAATAAGCAGTAATTCAATTCAGTTCTAGTCCTTGCCAGTACAGTGTTTTCTCATTAAAGTGCTACAAAAATAGTTAATTAGTAAATAAATAGTCCTTTACATAAAAAAAAAACTAGCATTAGGTTGAAAATTAAAGTTCACACCCTGTTTGTACCTATTTAATCATTGCAGACATGAAGATAATTGTAAAAGTTTTACAAGGACAGGAGTATGCTATAGAGGTAGGCCTTAGGCAAGTTAGATAAGCTAAGGGGAAACGTCCGTCCTACTAGAATAAGTAGTTTTCATAGCAAGGTGTTGAAACAAAAAAAAAAAACAGTACTTAAATCAGTAAATAATCATGATATCCTACACCTCTCTGCCAGTCTCTGCCTGGTTTGTGCTCTATCAAAAGATTAAGTTAAGTAAAAGGCCTAACCTACATAATTGGCTGCTAAACACGTTGAGTGCGGCAGGCATTTTAACAGGCGCTCGCCAATGGCGGCAGAGACCCGGCACGTTACCGTAACAGTGAATGCAATTGGCATTCAAATATTTCAATCTTATGAATATCAAAAGAGCAGCGATGATTGTACTATGTTACCCCGAGATTGGATGTAGTTCCCAAAACACCCAAAGGTAGCACTGCCTGGATCAGTAGTCAGTGGCTTTGTAATATGGCTTGAAGAGAGAAAATCCTCAAAAGCATTGTCAGACGGGATTTTTGGGAAATTATAGTACCAACCTACACCAAAATAAAGCTCACATTCTAAAGCTACAGGCTAGCAATGATTTTAACGTTCCCCAGCAATGGCTAAGCTCATACTGAACTAATGTAGTGGGGGTCGCGCAACTGAATCAAATGATGTCGGCCGGTAGGAGCGCTCGTGGCGCGACTACATCAATTGATGTAGTCAGCACTGAACGTGTTAAACAATAGTAGCCCTAGGCCTATTTTTTGGGTAGCCTAATACTGAACTTGACCTACTTATGTTATATTGCATTTTTCCATTAAAATTAGGCTACTTATTTGAAGGGTAGGCCTACACTTCCGTATCTGTTATCAAAAACAACCGAATGAAAAATTATTCGATATAGCCCATCGATTATTTCATTCGATATATTGTTTGGTTAGTTAGGTAAGGAACTAACCAAACGATATCTATAAGTATAAAAGAGGATGCTTGTATAAACTTATATATATATATACTTATATATTTGGCATATTTGGCAGTGAAACTCAGACACCGCTGAACCGATTGCCACGAAACTTGGTACATACGTGTAGAATTTCATGGAATAGGTTTATACACCATCAATTTCGTGATCCGTCCAATCGGCTCCGCCCCAGTGGCTCTGGAGTTTCCCATGTTAACCTTATGAGAAATGGAATTAATGAATCTTAACAGCTAATGAATCTTAACAGCTGTTTCAATGAAACAAGTTGGTTCTGTTCTATGATGTTCAACAGCATTAAAGTTACAAGGATTGCCAACAGGGTGCAGCACTATTATTTCTTTTACATTTATGACAACAGCTAATTTGCAACCAAAAGGTGAGTGAGCGTAGCGAACGAGCTAACCCGAAGGCAAGTGAGCGCAGCGAACGAGCTCCAACCTAAAGGTGAGTGAGCGTAGCGAACGAACTTCAACCTGGAGGCGAGTTAGCGTAGTGAACGAGCTAACCTGAAGGCAAGTGAGCGTAGCGAACGAGCTAACCTGAAGGCAAGTGAGCGCAGCAAACGAGCTCCAACCTAAAGGTGAGTGAGCGTAGCGAACAAGCTCCAACCTAAAGGTGAGTGAGCGTAGCGAACGAGCTCCAACCTAAAGGTGAGTGAGCTTAACGAGATCATCTTGAAAATTAAGAAGTTAAACGGGGCAAAGCCCACGGGAAAGCTAGTATCGAATAAAATAATCGATATACTTAGGCTACGGATCGATATTTTCATTCGGTTGTTTTTGACAACAGATACGGAAGTGGATCCTATTTTAAGCACTTTTTACCATTGGCACTTTTGGGGGATCCAACTATTCCACCCTCAAAAATCGTGTTTGAACATCATGGAAATCGATGATTTTTGGGGCTTGAAAATTTTCATTTTTTTACTTTATATCCCTAAGTTAGGCCTAAAGCCCCCCATACACTACAGTATCCAACATGTTGGACGGACATGTCGGGATCCGACGTCTTGTC
Organism: Macrosteles quadrilineatus; assembly: GCF_028750875.1. Lineage (NCBI taxonomy): Eukaryota > Metazoa > Arthropoda > Insecta > Hemiptera > Cicadellidae > Macrosteles > Macrosteles quadrilineatus. Next base: position 114,817,540 of record NW_026542602.1, on the reverse strand, counting down.
GAACATATTGGACAGTGTGTGGGTTCCGACCCGACATGCTCGACGGATATGTCAGGTCGGATGCTCGGTCCGGTAGCACCACCCGACTCGAGCCGTCCGTCTGACATGTTGGACCCATCGAACTATTTGGACCGTGTGTGGGAAACAGTCGAACTGCTCGCCTGACTAGCCACAGTTTCCAGTTAACTTGTATTTAGTGAGTTGTGCATGATAACCGTCCCATTTTTCCATAATGTCATTTAATAATAATAAACAGTTCTGGTCAGAATTTATTTAACTTGTAATGGTACATTTTATTGGGCGGGGGGGGGGTTTGTTTTAATTATTTAAAGGCCACGAAGGCTTGAGCGCGCTTGACAACAATGTCAGACATGTCCACTGCAGGTCAAGTCTCCTAGTTCGTGACTTGACCACCGCGACCTCGGGGCGCTGACGTAGACGTGGTGGGGAGCAGCCGAGACGCCGGACAGTGGACATTTCTTGAGACAGTCTATGGCGAGCGCTTGTTCGCCGAACACCCTCCTAAGATCGTGCAGCGGACCTGCGACCATAGGTCGCGGATGTCGACTCGAAACGTGCGAGACAAAATACATAAAAGCGACAAAATAATAGCTCGAGAGAAGTATCGTCAGACGTAAGTACAGCGGTCTATCATTACGTTAATAATAATCTTATTTTCCCGTTTTACTTTGGCGAGTAAAAGTTAACCTTATTTACTATCATCTTAGTTGTAAGTGATTAGCGTATTGTATTTCTTGGGCCGGCACTGCGTGTGCGGTGCCACAGTAGCCTACACTTTTTAGTTTATTTATCGGAGGTTATTTTATTTTATTTTATCTAAAAGTATTTTATTTAGTTATATTTCAAAGCCAAGAAGTTCATTGGCATATTAGCGCTGACTCATTTCATTTCGTTATTTTATTATTGCGTGTGGCGGCCTTTTTATTTCACTACGAGAGTTTTATTTTTAGTTTTTATTTGAGAAGCGATACCTTTTGTTAGACCTAGAAGCTGGTCACGTATTTTCGTTCTCCTAGAAGTAATCCATCTCAGAACTAATATTTCACCTGACTTGTTGGGTAACATGCTCGATAGTGTGTGGGAAACGCCCGACATAAAGGTAGGCTACTTATTTAACTTAGTCCATTTTAAATACGTTTTCCTTCGGCAGGGGTACCCATCCCCCCCTAGACTCATGACGCACCCCCCCCCCCCAATTGAGCAACAGCCCCCCCCCAACAAATTAGAAACATTATTCCCCTGCCCAGTATTATTTGTAAAACTAATGGAAGTTTTATAATTTTTTAGATATTGAAAATTCAAACCCAGTTAATCTATATAAATAAAATTATAGTATTGTCTGTACATTACTCAGAATTATACATATTTTGGGTTATTTTTACGTTTTATACATTGAAGAAGTTGAAAAATGTCTTATGTCCAATTTATGTCCGTAAGTCATGGCCCAGAAGGCATTTTACGCAGCCTACTCGTACTGATTATGATTCTAATGGTTTGATTGTATTACAGGATTGGCGAGTGTCCTTAGCCATTAAAATATGGCCCCACTATTTTGAAAATAAAATAACGGACGATCAAAAACCCAATTTTGTGTGATTTTTCAAGTTTTTTCTCCATGTTTACTACATACGTCATTTATGAAATACTAATACACGTCATATATGAAATTACGAACAGCTGTTTTAGATAAATATTCCTTTTTCTAGCTGTCACTGACATGTTAGCATAAATGTTGTTTACGAATACTGTGTAGGCCCTAACCATTTCCGATCACTTTTGTAACCATTTCCGATCAAGTTTGTAACTATTTCCGATCACTTTTGTAAGCAAATACAAAATCAAGTGAGATTAATAATGTGTGGCTTTGGCTTACATAACGGGTTTGATTTATCACTGGTACTAATACAGTATGTAACTGTAAATTAAATTAAATAACTACCCGTCATCCAGGTCGGGAACCGGAGATTCTGTGTGTATCAAGTTGTACTTGATACCGGGAAAAGACCGTGAATCAGTGTTGTACAGGACTGGAAAACTTATCTTTCTATATAGGCCTGAATAAAATTAGAGTTTTATAAGTCACCTAAATTTACAGTTTTTTATTGCCAGAATGCCCAGAATATTTATATAGCGTTCGTAACCTCTGCTTAACGAATTGTCAGCGTCTTTCTCTTGACATAACGACCCCCTCTCCCTCCCTTTGGAAACATCACAGCTCCTTCGATGAAAATGAAATGGAAACAACGCTTGCGCCAACAATCGTCTGCTCCGTTTTACACTAGTCTGCTGTGCGCTATGTTACAACAGATTTCAGATACAACAGCTGGGGAATGATGACGTTAATGCATAGTAAACTGTGATTGAGTGATTAGTAACCATGGTAACTTTAGTAAGGCTGTGATTGGGCAATGAGTAGGCCTAAATATTGCGACTTGTTGAATTTGTGTTTGAATTGAAGAGAAACCTAAAGAACAGAAGATCAAAGAAAGAGAATAACAAGATTGTTCTCGTTACATTCTTTTTTAAGAGTGTTTTTATTATCTCTAAATACAATTTTACACTTTTTTATTACTTATCTATCAATTCCTATGCTGTGATACAGCACCTACCGGCAGCCTATCTGTATATCATGAGCAGTAGCTTATAACACTTTCTAAGGTGTATTATTTACGTTATTTATAGCAATGCAGTGTTTGGCTAGTTATTAGTTGAGTTTGAGTTAGCTTTAATTTTAAACATTGCAGTTTGTACATCTGAACCAAGATAAATTATTTAAAATGTCATTATTGCACAATAATAATGATTGTGCAATATTGAATTTCGTTTATAAAAATGCAAATCGTGACGTTAATGGCTGTTTACAGCGTTTTAATGGGTTTTGTTGGTATACTATATTGGATTAACCGTACTTTTAATTACCCCCCCTCCCTAAAAGTCCTTTGTAAGTATTATAACCTATGCTACTTTATTGTATTTTAACGAGCTATGTCAACAAAGCGTGCTGTGCTAAGTCGCGGTGTAGCTGGACGTGTCTGTACCACACGTTATCTTTATCTATCACAGCAGTTGAGCCATTCCGTGCCCTCCCTCCTAGATCTCACGTCTTGCTAATCTTGAATAATAACTTGCTACACGAATCCTAAAATCCTATTTTAACTAATTGAATTCAATAATATAACTATTATCATTAATTAATCTACTTTCTATCTGGTGATTTCGTAATATATCTTTGATTGTCGTCACGTTGAACACTGTTGCAATTAACTTTAACCACCCCCCCCCCCATTTGAATTTTTTGCAACCCCCCCCCAAGAATTTCAATGACGCAGTCTGCGTCACAGCCCCCCCTTGTGGGCACCCCTGCCTTCGGACACTTTTACGGTACAGTAGGAGTAAAATGCCGTTTTTACCCAGAAAACCAGGTTTGAAACGTCGTAAAAAATAGCAAAGTGCCGGGTTAACCAAACTAACTTAATAAATATAATCCAACCTAAACTTAATCTAACTTAACCTAACCCAACCCAACCCATGCTTAGGTTAGCAAAGTGCCGAAAATGACCTATTTTGGGTAAACCAGGTTAGGTTAGGTTAGTATCAAGTGTTTGACACATTGGTACCTATTTATTTAGTATAGGTGCCTCAAACAAATTTTTAATTTTGATATCATACTTTATAGTTTTTTACCTCCTGAATCCAAATAACTTAACTTATACTTAAATTTTACTTCAATTCAGGACAGTAGCCTTTTGAAGCTAAAATTTTAACTTACTATATAGTAGGCTGGCTATGATCATAGACTAAGGCCGGTTTTATGCACCGCGACAGTCACGTGTCGCGTGTCGCGGCGCGACTCAAGTTCTATTGAGTTAAATGGGAGCATTTATGCACCGCGACAGCGACAAACTGCCGCACGAGCGACTCGGAGATCTCTAAATACCCGCGACAGGTTTTAGAATCGCAGCTTCAAAAAAATGTGTCGCGCGCGGTTCAAGTTCTATCGGATCAAATGGGCACGTTTATGCACCGCGACAGTCGCGGCGCGACAGTAGTATTTTTCATACTCCACGTGGTATATTCTCCATATATTTATATTGATTAATGTTAATAATTAGTATATAAATGAGTTCTTTACCCTTTATTTGTAATATAAATTACATCATTATATTATGTAATGACATTTTTAAGAGGGTTGACTTAATTCCAACTGTAAATTGTATGTGTTGTTTAAATAACTGGGGTTTTGTCATTAACGTGTACAACACTACAGGGTCTATATTTAAACAACTTAATAATCACTTCTACATCACAAACACAACACACAACATTGGATTGAGAACAGACTGATTTCTTTAATTCCCCCACCACCGGATGTGAGTTTACGCGACAAAAAAGTGTCGCTGTCGCGTGACATTTTGGTCAGCCGCAAGACGTGGCGCGACTCACGACTGTCGCGGTGCATAAAACCAGCCTAAGCAACACAAGTAGACTCTTCTTCCCATATAGTAAATTTTTACTATATATTATTTCCTCAAAATTATAGACCAATATCTATTGTTCCAATCTTCTCAAAAATCATTGAATCGGTGGTTTATGAACAATTAAATGGGCACTTTGTAAACAATAATATGTTGACAGATTCGCAATTTGGATTCCGGGAAGGAAAGTCAACTGCTTCGGCAGTTCTAAAAGTAATTAATAAAACAATAAATGCTTTTGAAGACAAAGAAATTGTTTCTCTCACATTGTTTGACCTCACAAAAGCTTTTGATTGTGCACTTTGATTGCAGCACATTGAAGCACTTTTGATTGTGTTCCTCATAACATTTTGCTTAGTAAAAACAAATTTTATGGCATTGAGAATGCACAGTTAGGTTTCGTTCATTCGTACTTAAGTAATAGAAAGCAGTATGTTTCAGTTGGTGGGATGCAATCTGGCTTAAGAGACGTGGTCTCTGGTGTTCCACAGGGCTCGGTCCTTGGACCATTTCTATTTATAATATGTATCAATGATTTACCACGAAATGTTGGGATTGACTCTGTAATATATGCAGACGATACCACCCTAATCGCCACTCATAAAGACATTCATACTCTAAATACAATGACCAATGAAGCCATAAACCTAGCTTCTGTTTGGTTTTCAGCGAATAAGCTTAAATGTAATTAGGATAAAACGCAAAATATTTTAATTGGCCTCTCCAATGAAATTGAAAAACACTCAGTCAAATTGCTGGGTTTTTGTATAGATTCTAAATTAAATTGGAAAGAACAAATAGAAAACATCTGTAAAAAGATTTCCCGCGTTAATTGCCTAATCTGGAAACTCAAAGATTTTGTTACTTTTGATTATTTAAGAACGGCATACTTTGCTTTTTTTCAGTCACATATTTCCTATGGACTAATGCTGTGGGGGCATTCGTCTTGTTCAGATGAAATTCTTATTTTACAGAAAAAAGTCATTCGGACCATTTTTGGAGCGGGTCCTGTGGATCACTGCAGACCTCTTTTCATCAGGCTTAGAATTATGACAATAATTAATTTATACATTTATCAAATTAATTATGCAGTATACAAAAATTAACCTACATGAATTTAAGATAAGACAAGATTTTCATTCTCATAATACAAGGAATAAACTACAGTTAGACATAACAGCTCATAGACTTAAAAAAATAGCAATAGTCATAGACTAAACTGCATTAATTTTTTAAATAAATTGCCTGATTCGGCCAGAACTGTATCCTTCAAGATATTCAAATCTAAATTATGTGAATGGTTGATAAGTAATCCTTTCTATGGCATCCATGAATTTCTAAAAACAAAAGTTGATATTGAATTTTGATGTGTATCTACATGATCCATATTCTCTAGATATGTTGTATTTTAATTAACTAAGTATTTTGTAAAACTTTGTATTTTATTTGTTAATTTGGAATATTTTGTATGTGTTTTGACTATGTCTATTCCTTTGTACAAAGAAAGGTCAATGGCAATAAAACTTGATTCTCTTGACTCAATGCTTCCTAAGAATTGCAAAACTTCAGTACGGCATTGTCTAAAAAGGTTACGGAAACACAGATTTCAAGATAGCCTTTCATTTAATATATATGGTGAGATATTTTTAACAAAACAAATGTATTAACAGTATTCCCTATTCAGCTCCATTGATCAAATCTGTCTTTAATCTGACATACTTAGTCTAATAATGTTTGTATTAGAGGAATGTAGCAAACCTAACTTTGTTGCTAAAAAAACGCTGTTTAAATAATGGTTCCAGGCAAGAAAAGTCAGTTAAAAGATAATCAACGCTTTTGAAATTTGTGCAAAAAGTTCCATAATCTCAAAAATATTATAGACTTCTGAGTAACAAGTCTGTTCTCTATTCTAGTCTTTATAAAAATAACAAGATTGTAACCTATCAGCAAAATAAATTAAAACTAAACCTAAGTTGTAGGGTCTCTCCATTACAAGTGATCCAACAGGGTTTGCTTGACCATTTTAAAAATAAATTATACATTTTTACCTATATATATATATATATATACCTTATTAATTCCGAGTTCAAAAGTGATTTTAATATTTTTTGTTACTTCTACAACGAGCATTTTTGTTTTGCGAAACACATTAATTTTTGAATGCAAGGCTTTTTGTTAACTTGCATAACTCTGTACCGTTACCATGAACTTCAGAGTGATAAAACAAAAAGCTTTTTAATCTGGAAGAAACAGCCTAAATATTAACAGCCTTATTATTGTTCAGTAAATATTTAATCTCTCGTCTTCAAACCCATCCAACATTTCGTAAGGAAACGGAACTCGGTAACCATGAGCTCAAGATGAAACAAAAAGCATTTTAGTCTGGAAGACACAGTATAAATATTATGTTCAGTATATATTTAATGAAATATCTATCAAAAACAGACTTCGACCCATCCAAAATTTCATAATAAAACGGAATATTTCAATTTTTTAACACCCCTAGTACTAGGTAGCTTAGATTAAGTTACAGGTGTAGGTAATTATTAAGAAATGTCTAGCTTTTTTTCTTGCAAATTTTTTTGTGTTTGAGATTTTAGATCAAAACTGGAACTTCTACATGCTAAGTTCTAATCTAATCTGAGCAAAGGATTTTCCTTTTGTTTCTGGTGCTACAATGTAAAAGTAAATGCATCCAACAAATAATACCGATGCAAATGTGTAAAAGTTTGCATAAACCCCAATATAGTCTATAATAGGTTGATAGACTACCAGACTGATAAAGCAAAATATAGTGATATTAATGGTAGCAATGCTGGAGGCTATACCTCTGGTGTTTGAAGGGAACAGTTCTGATGTGTAAGTAGAGGATACAACATACATACCAGCACTACAGAATAATGCATAAGTTAAGATCAATATTGGTGACATCCAGCTGAGCTGAGAAACATTTATAGTTGAGTTAAAAAGTAGAAAATAATAAGTCCCTAAACAGATCTGACATATAAGGCATCCGATGCAAGATGTGATCAGCAGAAATCTTCGCCCTAAAGTGTCTGAAGTAAACGACCCAATCAGACTTCCTCCAAGCATGACCAATCCAAATGCTATTGTGATTAGGTCGGATGAAACTGTGAGGTTCGGGGTTTGGTTGAAAATTTCAGTTGTAAAAATCAAAAATGCAGTCAACCCACTCAGAGTTCTTACAGCCAAAAGGGCGTTAAGCAAAATCAGTGCTTTTCGATCCACACCGGATGCAAAAACATCACGAAAACTTGCTTTGCGTTTATTTTCTTCTACACTTTTCTTTATTTCTTCCATTTCTGCTTTAAGTTCCTCCAGGGTCGATGTTCTGAACCACTTGAGCGATTCATAAGCTTTTTCTTCTTCGTTGGCCATGATGTAATAATAAGGACTTTCCGGCTGCCAGTAGAGGAGGAAGACAGGAATGTTAAGCGCTAGGGAAAACCAGGTGTAGTTTTGAAAACTGAGATAAGGTCCGATGGAGTAAGATACAAGAAAGCCCATCCACCAAGAGTTTGAAAACAAGCTGGTAATCGCTCCTCGTGTGGTGTTACCAGCGATCTCTCCCAGATATATGGGGGACGCTGTATAAGCTACTCCCATGGCTATCCCGTGAATAGTCCGAGCCACACCGAGCATCACGGGGGAAGGGAAGTAGAGAATGAGAAACCAACCTAGGATGTACATGGGAGCACTAGACAGGATAACAGGCTTGCGTCCGATGTAGTCACAGAGAATCCCAGCTGGCAGTGGACTGATGAGATCTCCGAGTTCTATGATGGGTATGACCCAAGCTACCTCAGCTGTGGTCATGGGTATTTCACTGTCTGGTCCCATCAAGTGTGAAAGGATCGGGTTGATCCAACCGTAGCAGGAGCCCGAGGCAAGCATGCTTAGACAAGCTGAAAACAAACAAACAAAGAATAAAGTTAAATATAGATAACATGTTTCACATCTTGTGTTGTCTCGTGTGTGATACATCTAGTGATTGTACTGTCATAATTTTGAGTTTATTCAACTGGAAACTTTTCAAATTAGGCTATCTTACCTCTGTGTTGTCCAAATCACCATCAACAGCTGAATACTGACTAGTTTTGGTGCAAGCGTTGTTAAAGTAATTGTTAAAGTATGCAATTCATAAAAAAAAAAAATACATCAAACACTACAAAAACAAATACATCAAACACTACACAAAACACCAGCAAAAAAAAAAAGGTAGCACTATACAGTAGAGTCCCTCTTTATTACATAGGTGTGCTGCCTGGCCACCTTTTAACCAGTCATAGGTTTAACCAAATTTCATTCGGCTGAAGTGACATCTCTTTAAACCGTACAGTAATCATCAGCAAAAAAATTAAATTTTAAATTTAAAATATTTTACTTTAATTTTAAAAATTTAAGTAAAATATTTGGGATACGCATTAGATGTTCCTAATTGAACGAGTTTAGGGGACATCAGTTAAAAACCATTATCTGGACTGGCCTCGGTCCTGAGGAGTCTGGATAAGAGGGGTCAATGAACCATCAAAATATATTATAAGAAGCACAATCTCCTAAAATAGATGGCATCAGCAAATGGCTATGAAAGCGGCATGATAGGATACAATTAACCCTAGCTAGTACTGAAAAATGTTTAACAAAAGTATGCTTTTGCCTACATCTTGTCAACAACAACCACTCAATCGGGGCCTGGGAATATTACACTAGGCCTATACTAAAAATAGCTTATGGAGAATTCCCTAAAATAGAGAAAAAAGGATGGAAAAGAATCAAGAGCAAAGGAATTATGTCCTCATCGAACAAATAGGCCTACATTTCAAAACCAACTTCCTCTAACACTTATATCGCGTCAAGAACAGCTGACCGTCACAACAGAAGGGGAAGCAGATTTTTACTCTATTATATATCCAGTATACTGCCCATTGGGACCTATTAGTTATGATAGAGCTATCGTGGTATCCATATTTTATTTATTCATTTATTTTGATAAGGAGATGAATAACACTTACAGTACTAATTGGACGAAGTAACAAGTCTTAAAACGATTACATAACAACATGCATATTACTGTATACTTTTCAATTGATTAAACTGTGTGTTGTTGTGTATTATTAACAGACATCCCAATGAAAAAATAATAAATCCCGAGATTTAAATAGATTATATTTGACTTGATGTATCGTACAAGTGACCCTAGCTTATGTAATGGAATTACCTGCGAGTGCTGCTATGTACTGGTGGACCAATCCCATGGTTGACAATGTGTCAAGTGTTGGGAACAAGATTTGACCTCCTCAACTGGAGTCAATTGATCTGCTGTGTCCATGGTGGACCTAAACCAATCAACTTTATTCCAAGAAACTGTGATTGATTGTTTAGCAGATTTATCAACATATCGTAAAACCTCTTAACTAGAGTTTGATTAGGTAAATGTTCTGGTTTAAAAGTGAAGTTTTGATCAATTGTGCTGGCAAACTTCTGTAGCTTTTAAACGGTTCTAAATGTTTTATAGATTGGTTATAAATGAAACCTCTACTGTCATGTATGTCTATTCTCTTTAATCCAGACAACTTTGATCTCCAATTAGTCATATTCTTTAGTGATGATGCAGACCTATTTATAGATGATACTGTACAATGTTGCAGGTGACTGGCCAGACAAGGGTGTCAGAGGTGAAGGAACAACTGGATAAGTTGCTGGGAGTGCCTGTACTGCAGCAGAAGTTGTTGTTCACGGGTCGACCCCTCACAGGTGAGAGGGAAAATATGACACAGTTCAGCCTCACAAACTTGCAGAAGCTATTGAAAAATGTAACAAATGCTTATAGAACAGCAGTCCAAATCCATATGTTTTGTGGATGCGCCGTAAACTGAACAGGTCTCTCCCGTACTGAAGTCTGAGACACTAACAACTTTGTTAGCAAACCACCCAAGTTCATAAGATTAGGCTAATATAAGATTTAAAACATTGTCAAACTGATGATTTACTTCCACTCTATAAAATCAATCTAACTCATTATTTTGCATTATTAGAAATAGTTCCCTAGTTAAGGTTTTCATCTAGATTGATTTTTTAACCATAGCTTTACTTCTAGATGAAAAGTTGCTTAGTGACTACCCAACGATTAAAGATGGCACTAAGTTGAACCTCATCGTAAAACAAGAGAAACAAGAGACCAGTTCAAAGAAGCTGCCGGAAAAACCAAGCAGTGGAGAACAGGACCTGACAGTCCTAAAGGATGCTGCATACAAGTTTTTGAGAGACTTCTACTCCGAGGCAGAGACTAAGAGAATCGTCGATGAGTTTGGAAAGGTAGATATGATTTTTATGGTAATAGCCGGTAATGTTAAGATGGAATTGTCAGAAAATAATTTAATGTGCCTTAAGTAGCAGAAAGAAATTAAGTCCATTTGAAAATCATGAGAGTTGTCTGTAGATTAAAATAGACCGGCTGCGGTTGTTTTTCAGGATCATTTTGAGGGTGACCAAAGTTACGGAAATGGTGCTCATGGATCAAGTTGTGACTAAACTTTGCCAGACTGATAAGGGATGTCTCTTAGACTAATAAGGACAACAGTGAACACTGATAGTCTTACGTTGATCAGCAAGAAGTTTTCTCAACTTCAATCACTGTCAGGATAGAAATTAAAGAATACCTTCTGACAGATCTATGTACAAATCTGTACAAACTTCTGCAAACTATCTAGGTCACAGTTCCAATTTTTTATGTCCTAAAACCTTTCTGTCAACTCATCCTTTATCTGATAATTTTAAAAGGGCCACCCTTCCCACAGAAACGTAATCACAGATCGTCATACTGTACCTACTTAAATGGAGCTTTGTTTTTTCTTCATATCGTTTCTGCTACTAAAACGCAGACTAATCATTGCAGATGGATAGAAACCGGCTGGAACAGTAGTGCAAGAAGCAAAGACATAATGCTGGTGTCAGATTTGAGCTATCTCGCTCAGAGCAGACCTTGGAAAACTTTTTTTTTATTCCAACAAAAAAGGTTTAGAGTAAATCACATCTATGTTTGGCTGACTCAATTTCAAGTAACCATTTGAGCTTGAGATTATTCATTATGTTAATTGTGCTTGTTTTGGCTGCAGCAAATGTGTCAAACAAATGTGTACTAATGTTGTTTTGTAACATTTTACCACTGAGTCATGTCAATTTTTATAGCTTAGTGTGAGGTTAGATTATGTAAAATGATCTTGTTTCATCAGCATCTCCTAGTATTAGTTTTTTTTTTTTTTTTTTAAGTAGTACTAAGTTTGTTTGGGATGTAGGCTATTTCTGGTTCGTTCATTTGGGTATTTTTCCCCACCTATGTTTAACTACTTCTGGCATTATTCGACAACCAGGAAACCTTTGGCGACTGAACAGTGCTGCTACCTTCTTACTTGCCAACAAGTAGCAGGCAGTATTAATTAGCAAATAGGCAATAGGGGCAGTTATTAATTAAATGCTTTCTAGCAACAAATTGTTTCATCATAGCATCATGTATTCCATATGTGTCTTGTTGTTTAGTCAGCTTGGCAGTAGACTCCCTCTTGTTATTCAATTTGAACTGTTGCTGGGGATAAATTTGAAATTTATACTTGTTACGCAACATATTCTTCCATCACCCAACTTAATCCCAACCATGTATGTTTTTCTTATTTAAGTCAATGATGGTTTGACATGTTTTTTATTTTGCCCAAAATGATCCCAGAGAGTTTGAACACTAGGGATTTTGCTTCGTTATTTACTTCAGTTAGTTATGGACTGTCAGAATCAGAAGTTAAATCAGTTTATTCAATTCTTAAACACTTTCACTGCAGTTGAATAATAATAGCCAATGCACTAAGTACAAGAAAATGTTTGGATTCCATTCTAAGCAACAAAGGAGCCACTGTATGAAATGTACTGTGTTTCAAGGTTTCCTGTGTAAAATCTTCAGTAGTGTCAGGCCAGCAACCTTTATTTTTAAGGCCACGACTTTAAAATTATCGTGTTGAACCTACTAACCTTGATTTTTTTTAGGAGTTCTTGCGGTCAGTATCTACCTTAAGTCTAGATGACTATGAGAGGATAGCCACTTCATGTCTTGAGGAGGAAAACCAACGAGCTTCATGAGAAATTAGATGATAATATTTGACTAAAGTTGTAGGATTAAGTCATCCTATGTATCTTTACTTACCAGTTGTTATTTATTTATTATTTATGATTTTTGTTTCTTAGTTTTTAGTCGAAGGAACACATGGAAAATAACTGTTCCTTTGCCTAAATCTATGTTTCCTGTAGGCAGATTAACTTGTTTCATTTCATAGTTTACAGATTATGACGGTTTATAAGCTATACTTGAAATTCACAATAAGAAATACAAGTAACCACTAATACTTGTTTGAAGTTGTGTTAACAGAAAAAAAGATTAATTATAAGAGTTCATTCACATCAACGCTATTTTATTTAACTAGTTTCCCTAAGCTGCACATTTGTACTAATTACCTAGCTTAGTGTAAATTGTATCATTGTTTATTAATAAAACTATAAAAAATTGTATTCAAATTTCATTTAAATTTTAGGTAGAATCAGTATACATAAACTACTTTTTGTCTGTAAAAACAAAAAAATCCTTCACAATTTTTGTAGTATAAATGTTTACATACAGTTTGAATAAAATTTGTATTGACCTATAAGTTTACCTTGGCTTTTATTAAATCCTTTATATAAAAAATCATTTAATCATTTTGTTATAAGTTGATGACTTAACAGCTTTACATGGAATCATCATTGGCTCGAGCCAATACCCATATGTTGATAGATGCCCATGACCACCCCCTGACTGAGCTAGTGGGAAAAAATAAATCAATAAGAAACATTAAAGCTCTCAATACTGAATAGAAGCATCCAAATTGCCTGTATTTGGTCCATAGAGATAATAAATGCATAAGGGTAGCCTATGTTTAATCCATTGGCATTGGGAAATCTAAAAATCGCAAAGGACAAACATTTTGACATGTTTCCTAGTGTTGTTGGATTACCTAATATAAGCGACGTAGGAAGTGGTGAAGGAAGTAGTCAAGGCGAGTTGTTCGGAGTGTGGGATCTGTTTATGACGATTAGATTAAGGTATCTACAATCCTAAAATGCTACGGAAAGGGAGGGAAACAGGTCTGTGACGTAGGAAGTGGTGAAGGAAGTAGTAAAGGCGAGTTGTTCAGAGTGTGGGATCTGTTTATGACGATTAGATTTAGGTATCTACAATCTTAAAATGCTATGGGAAGAGAGGGAAACAGGTCCACGATGTAGGGTGTGGTGAAGGAAGTAGTAAAGTTGAGCAGTGTTGAGTTTGGGAATGGATTAATGTATCTGCAATGCTAAAATTCTACGGGAAGAGACTGTAGACTGTATGTTAAAATGATTACGAAGCACGAATCGATACATATTTTCGATACATGCAATCGTTTACAATCAAAATTTACAACTGAGTTGACAACAGCTGATTTTAACTACATAGAGGCTAAAAACGATTTTTACTCCCTAAATATTAAAAATGCTACTTTAGACCCGCAACGCATGCATAAAAACTACTGTTTTTACTGCAGTATGACAAAAACAATATAATATGAACCCTTGATGACTCCCCTCAATTTTGTGGATGCCTCTGCGAACGCCACCTAGTTAAGCATTATTCAAGGATGGTTTGTGTGTAGTTTGGTGCAGATCCGTCAAAAGGGAAAGGGCTTCGCCCCAGTGACTCTGGAGTTTCCCATGTTAACCTTATGAGATAGGTACTCATATTTAAATGGAATTAAAGAATCTTAATAACAGCTGTTTCAACTAAACAAATTGATTCTGTGATGATCAATAGCATTAAAAAGGTTACAATATGTATCAACAAGGGTGCAACACTATTAATAAATTGTCTAAATCTATGACAACAGGTGCTAATTTCAACCAAGCAGCTGTGATACAAAACTAGAACTGTCAAAGTAAGATAGTGTTTTATGTTTATGTTTTTAACTTAATAAATAATTTTTGATAGGGTGTGAATAAGGAGTTTTATTTTTAAAGTGCGTAATTTATTAACTTATTGACTTTTTTCCCAAAATGTTTATAAAAATCTATTGTATTTGTATGGTTTATTTCCCAAAAAATAATGTCTGGGATATGGAAGTATAGCCAGTTAATATTTTAAGTTAATACTTTTAGTGGATTACTAAAAGTTTATCTACATGTACAGCAGTTCTATAGAATAGTAATTGATTGCGAAGCACGGGTATGGTGGCTAATTAATTAATCAAAACCAAAATGGTTTCCACTACTTATCAGATTTAAAAGCCACAAAGTTTCTATAAAGGCCATAAAGGTTGAATTTTGTTTCATTTTAGCGAATTTCCCATATAGGGAATAAGCTATTACCGTAGTACTCATGGTAAGACCTGGACGCGGGACCGATTTTTTTTTTCGTTTTGAGGTTCCTAGAGGCCAAAAACACCATCCGTTCAAATTCATATATATATATATATGTGTCCGTTAGCACGATAACTCGAGCAAAAGTGATCCAATTTTGATGAAATTTGGTACAAACGTGTAAACCTACGTTTATTTGAACGAGTTCGCGATCCAGCATGATCGGACCATGGGAACGGGGGTTTACGGGGGGTTTAATGGGGTAAAAATAGGTTTTTCCCATTTTTGACCCAAAAAACATAAAATTTAGCAATTTCTTTCCAAACCATTTTGTAGAGCTTAAAAAAACAAATAATTTAGTATATTGAAGCGTTATTATGCGCCTAATGGTTACGGAGAAAATTCAAAAAAATTTTAAATTTAAAATTCTCATGTTATTCTTATGGAGAATAATTAAACTGTTGTAGTTTTTGCTTGCTTATGAACATATTTTGATCAAATTTGGAAAACGTTTTTATTTCTTACTAACTATTAACATTTTACAAAAAAAAACAGTTTTACCCTCCCTGATACAGCTAACCTAAGTACTTGTTAAACTAATTGTATTTAAATCGGGAATAAATGTTATATTTTTAAGTAGACATTTCAGTTTAAATCAAATCAGTCAAATGGAAATTCGCTTAGTCTGCAGGTTTGCTGCGGCGGGGGTATTTAGACATCAGATGTAAAGATCAAAATCTTTCTATTTCGTGTCCTCTTCACGTTGCAAAGCACGCAGGTAAAACTGGTAAAACTGCTAGTAACTTCTAAAAGTGGTTGTTTTCGTTTATAACCTCATTGCCACTGACAGTGATGCAACGACCCATTGTACCAAACACTAATTAAGTTAATTGCACCACTCATTAACAATTAAATTGGTCAGCTTAGTTGAAGTTATAGAAGCATTACAATATTTTACTTATTTGCTCTCAATCCTTGAACCCCATTGTTCCGTTACTTGTGTTGTTAGGTAAAAAAACAATGTTTTTTTAAGTAAGTTAACAATGTGGTTAAGTGAATCTTTTCAATTCTAAAATAATAATAGAGATCGATGGCTGAAACAGAATTATTGTCTCCCTAGTCTGTGCCCTAGCCATTGTGAGTACTCAATGCCTTAGCTAAGCCGTCAAGTGCTGCTGCTTAGTAAATGATTCCTGAACTATTTGATCACTGAGAATAAACAGAACAGACCAGAATAATGTTGCTGCAAAATAATGTACTGTAGTGTAAGATCAAATTTTATCATTTTGATGAAATTTGGCTTGAAGATGTAAGGCGGGATAAACTTGAATGAGTTCGCGAACCAGCATGATCATACCATGGGATGGGGTTTTATGGGGTAAAAATTGGCTTTTCTCTTTTTGCCTTAAAAACACAAGATTTCTTAATTCTCTTTTAACTATTTTAAAGAGCTTAAAAAAACAAATAATTTAGTATATAGAATTGTTTTTATGTGGTTATCGGTTACGTAAAAAATCCCAAAAATTGTAAATTTAATTCCTATATTATTATTTTTTTTTTTAGAATAAGTAAACTTTTTTCGTTTGCTTATTTCTGGATATATGTTGATCAAACCAGTCCGACTTCTTTATTTTATACTAAGCTATTAATATTTTACAAAAAAACATACTTTTTTTACCCCCCCCCCCCTTCCTGTAGCAGCAAACCTAGGTGCTCGTAAAACCTAAATGCTATTTAAATAGATTTAAGATAGAGTCAAATCAGGCAAATGGAAATTGGAAATTCACTTAGTTTGCAGGTTTGCTGCGATGGGGTTACGGTTTTACCAGGCAAATGGAAATTGGAAATTCACTTAGTTTGCAGGTTTGCTGCGATGGGGTTACGGTTTTACAGAATTGTCAAGATTATTTTTGTTTTCAGGCCAACCGGATTTAACAAGTTCTCTTACTTCAACCACTTGAACTAAAGCACTGTTCTCATCTGCCTTAGAATACTGTTAATACTGTTCTATGAAATGGCGACCATACAAAGTAGGTATTTTTAGCCAAGTAACAATGGAGATGAGTGGCGCGATCTTGTAGTCTTGTTGGTATGACTAAGGCCACAGAAAACATACTACTATAACCTATGTTTTCTGTGCTAAGGCCGACATTCCTTACTCACAGCTGTTAATTAATAGCCCATACAGCTAATGGCAACTAAGGGACCTACAGTTTATAGTGGAATCCGAACCACATTTTTGCCTTGGTAATTAGGAATTGGTCTAATTATCATGATAGTACTGCGGATAGTCGTAGTACTCACCCGTGCGGACGTTCCACACCAAGGAGTATCGCATCCACAGTGCATGCCTATAATGCCTATAAATATCCACAATTCTAAACAAGCTAAATTTTTCTCAAGAAATGGGTTAACTATTTTTGAACAAATTGACTTTATTGAATCTTCATTTGAATGATCAATTTCCTCTTTAGTTTGAAAGAGTAAGGATGACCTTGATAGGTGTGCAATATACAGAAGTTTACCAGGCTTATAGATTTTTTCTTAATCTTGGTAAGAAGATGGTACAATTTGTTAGAATATCAAATCAATATTATCACCATGTATTATAAACTTCCAGAATCGTTATTGAACCAATTCTTCTTTTGTACTGAGTTTTGCAGTTGCTATGGAATAGTTATTTGTGTACCTAACTATTGCGCGAAGTGGCACTTTGCGCTCAGTATTTACGATCTTATCAGTACCGGCCATCTTAGTCTGTAACAAAGCTACAGTCGTCTCACTCTATCCTAAACTTATCATTTCCTCGTATTCTTCAGGCTTAAATACGCAGCATAGTGATTCCATCTAAGTTAATGATAATGAGTTTAACTATTAATTACAATTTTTTCCTCCATCTTCTGCCATTTCCAGTTTTTTACCACACACTAATGGTGAGCCAGTTAGCAACAAAGCCCCCTAGCTCGCAGATGGCACGTCATTATCTGCAATCACAAAGGGTTGTTGGGCCACAAAAGCGCAAGCCTTTGCGCAAACACCGAGTGTGGATCCCTCAAAATCCGGTGGTGGGCGGTGAATAGGCTCTGGATCGCTGTCACTGCATCGTCAGCATTACGAGACAGAGATATCAATGGAGAAAATATTAGGAACCACTCACGCGGATACGATCTCTTTGGGATGCGAGCAAAAAACTGGAGACCGTGAGGGAGACTTCTGAAACTGTTGAAACTTTTACATCTGATGTGGTGAAATAACTTCCTCGTATAAGGTACAAGAGTGGCAATATCTGAGTTCCGACCGTCATCTTAAAAAACTAATTAGAAATAATATTTACAATTCCGGTGCTGTAACACCATTGGCATTGACTTCGGATATAGCTTGTATAAATTCTTACATTTTATAACTCAGTTGAGCAATCTTATATAAAACTTTTGCAAAACTTATGACAGCTAGCCTGACCATACTGGACCGAATTAGACGCGGGTTGTACAAAAAGAAAGGTTAAATCGGTCCTATATATGCAGGTTTTATTTGAATTTTAAAAATATTTATGTTAATTGGGTCGAAAATGTAAATTCAACTTTTCTCATATAGGGCTAAATGGCTAATTCTATATATTAATAGATAACGTTTATTGAAAACCTTTTTTCTCAGCTCCTGTGCATCGCAGGGGAAATCTACGAATACGAATAGAAAGATATTTGCCTGTGAATGTGCAGAATCCCTTTACAAATTAAAATAGTCTCAAAATATGCACAATAATGAATTTAAAATTTAAAAAAATTAACATGGGCCTTATGGGTTGCTACGTTGGTGACGAAATAACAACAAAATATAAACAGAAAGTCAAAACAAATGGAGGACATTCCAATCACATGTTTTATTTACAGCGTGGGGTGAAAATAAAGGAGTTTGCACAATACATGATTTTGGTCAAATTTTCGACCACGGGGCGAGCTCTAGTCATATTATAAGTCCATTTTTTTGTTTCATGCACGGTTGAGTTTCAAAGCGTTAATGTAATTTTTTCAACACGTGTTTTATTCTACGTGTAATCAAATAAGATAATCAATAGTTAACTACGAGCATGTCTCCCTTATGACATTTTTACAACTTTATAGGGGCGTTCGATTCAATAACTCTAGATCCTCCGAAATTACCAATGTGCTTAAACAACTTTGCCCTGTTTTCGATCAATCATCTGGATGAGCAATTTTACTTTTTTAAATTTGTATTTGCTCGTGGAGAAACATTTGGAATTTTATTAAATCGATCTTATTAAGAGCAATAGAATTTGCAAACTAAAACCACGAGTTTCAGTCTAACTCTATTACTAATAGCACAGACTATAGAATAATTTAATGTTTACTCTATAGTCTGTGCTAATACTCTTTTGCAAAACAGACAACGAATTTTTGTTCATTCCACGACCTAAGTTCTATAGGCTCGGGCTGGGCATATAAAGGTGTTTCCTCGACGACTTGCACTTTTTAACATCAGTGCAGTAACATTAATAAGCCACATTTTACCCATTCATTTTAATGGTTTTCTTGGCTATCTATTTCACCGTTACAACAATGTTCGTACATCATCATGTACACGAGGTTTTCTTGCCAACACGTTGGTAACACTAACACTGTTGGAAGGGGGTTTACGGAGTGATTTAGTAGATTGGTCAATTTACGTTGAATTGTTCTGGTATGTTTGGACCAACGCCTCTCCTCTGATGGACAGACGGGCGGTGGTCGACGATTTGCTCGGGTGTCAAAGTTATGATCTGTGACTGGAGCTGTCATTATCTTGTTCCGCCCGAGCACTCGCGCTTCGGACAGTAGGTTCTTACGGTGACAGGAGAGTGCCCAGTCTGTTAGCTGAGGCTACTAAAACTATGTGGTTGGCTTATGTACAATCAATGCTGACATGTAAGCTCAGTTATAGCGTCTAGCGCTGGTATAACCATCGATAAACACAAAGATCTCCGCGCCCCCCGCGCCGAGTAGTCTATATGGTATGGTCTATGGTATTGCGTAGTTTAGGTGGTTTTTAAATGTTTATCGATTTTGCTTGTGGGGAAGCAGCTATTATCGTTATCTTTCGATAATGTCTGGATCCAATTTTATTAATTTAGTGAACCAGTCCGATCCAACCACGCAAGGGTGCAAATGAGGGTTTATGGCCTTATATATTAGTTGGTTGCCCAAAATCGGGGGTTTCACTTTTATGTAAACTTTCGTAGTAAACAGGTTTGTTTACTATTGAAAAATGCAAAGCAGTGTAAAGAACATTAATTGTTTTGTCTGCAAACATTGTATAAAACCGCCTATGTTGTATTTATTTTTTTTACGTTTACGTTTTATTGATAGTCAAAGGTTTTATCTAAGGGAATTAAAAACAGCCAACAACAAAACGATAAAGTGACCGGTTACGAAACATACCGTATTTAAGCTCAAGATTTTACAATAGGATGGCAATATACAATGTCAATATCCACTTTACTTTGATACTTTTGGTACTTTGCAATGAAATGGCGACCATACAAAGTAGGTATTTTAAGCCAAGTATGAATGGAGATGAGTGTAGGATGAGTGGCGTGATCTTGTAGTCTTGTTAGTGACTAAGGCCGACATATTCCTTAGACACAGCTGTTAATTAATAGCCCAAACAGCTAATGGCAACTAAGGGACCTACTACAGTTTATAGTGGAATCCGAACCTCATTTTTGCCTTTGATATATACGAATTGGTCTAATTATCAGGAACTATCCTGATAATTAGACCAATTCGTATATATCAAAGGCAAAAATGTGGTACTGCGGATAGTTGTACTACTCACTCGTGTGGACGTTAATCCACAGCGGGGAGTATCGCATCCACAGTGCATTCCTATAAATATCTACAATTCGTGACCTCCTAGTAGCTGGATTACAGGACGACGCCACCCGTGGTATTGATAAAGATGTGTATAATGTGAATATGCTTTCGTTACAAAATAACTGTTCCCACTTATAACGGGATCGTTTAAGATTGTTACAACAGCCAGTTTTAGATATTATAGACTAAACGGTAAATATTTGAGTCGATTTTCCTTTTTATAGGTTTATTTGATTTATGATGGGAAATGAAATACTGTAGTTTGTACATTTCAACTGCAGTATTCTATAGATCTAGAAGGCCTGGCACCTATGGGGATGAAGATTCAAGCTGTCCTTCCATGTGTCCGTAAATGCCCTCCAAGGAAGGGGAAACGTCGGAACAGTCATAAAACCAAAGTTTTTCACACCTTGTCTATAAACGACAGGGCTTCTAGCGTTGATGGTGGTTGTAAATAACACCAGGTGTGTGACGTCACCGACGGAGATGTCTCGTTGTTATCGTAGTTTACAGATGTTCACTGAGCCACGACAGGTGTGCCAACCTGTAGTTTGTCACACTTCACATGTCTTGGTTGTATTGAAGATCTGTTGTTTGGAGTTTAGACGAAATTACTGTTTTTTTTTATCTTTCACTGATGTCTATCTACCTACCTAGTATCTTCGGCTGTGGATGGCACTTGACATTGACATACCATTCCCATGTTGACGGTACACTGTAGCCACGAATCACTGATTCGCTGACTAATTAGCCGAGCCAAACTGAATGGACGACTTTTCGTACACTATTGAATCTTGTGTCACATCACTATCAAAGTGTACAAACTAAAGGAGGAGACTAGCATACTCTGCGTGTGGCTTATTCAGTTGTGCTGGTTTAGCGAATTTCTGTATAGGGAAGTAGTTATTACCGTAGGTGGCAATAAGACCTGGAGCCGGGACCGATATACTTTTTTTTTTTTTTTGATGTCCCTAGAGACCAAAAACACTATTTGTTCAAATTTGTATATTTATATATACAGTAGTACCTGGGGAGCGAGCTTTGCTTGGAACTTTATTAGTCTACCCTGAGAGTCACGTGCAATGCTGATCAAGAGGATATTTATTATTATTTCAATGCGACTGACAAAAAACTTCCAAAACACGTGTAGAGTAATAATATTAGATTCCATCCAGTGACGTCTTTTGTGTTGATCCATACCGTTTCTGTTTTAATATCCGTGGACGGTCCCATTGTTGCTACGTTCCGCGAAGTCGCTACCACGAATACTATAAAAATACCCGGTATAGATCATAAACATAAACAAATGACAATGACGTTGTTGGCCCGAATCCTATACTAATAGCATCAACATATTATGTTTTGGCAGTTCCATTTAAGCAATGTTAAATAATGTTTATTTTTGGGCCATAAACGTAATTTGTTCATGTTTATCTTATAAATGTGAAAGTTTGTGTGTTTGTTTGTTTGTCCGTTTGAAGTTCAATCACGCATAAACCACCGGACGGATTGGGCTGAAATTTGGTATGATGATAGCTCATATTCCCGATTAACATATAGGCACATTCTTATCTCAAAAATCCTTTCGGGCTCCGCTCCAGTGGCTCTGTAGTTCCCCATGATAACCTTATCAGTATTCATATTTAAAGGGAATTAAAGAATTTAGTCAGTTGTTTCAACTAAAAAAGTTGGTTCTGTGATATACAAAAGCATTAAAAATTTATAAGATTTACCAACAGGGTGCAGCACTATAATTTTTTACAGTAATTTGATCTAAGCAGCAACAAAAAACTGTGAATCAGAACTGTCACAGTAGGAATTTTTACAGGTTATGTTTATGTTTTTAATGACATGAATAATTTGTAATTTTTTGTGAATTTGTAAAAATTTATTTTTCGTTATTGTTTAGGTGAAGTGGTAGAAAGTGATGGCTATGGTAGATGTGTAATACCATAGTATACCGTCAATTTAAAGAAGCATATTTTATTAAACTTTGTCCTCCCCCATTTCAAACGCAAAGCTTGAGAGTATAACTGCAATTCGCATTTTTAACTTATATGCCAACCCCGTACGAAGGACGGGTACTCTGCTAGTCATCCATATCGGTTCTTTTCAAGTATTCGTGGTCACTACACGAGAGCGCATAATATTCGCAAAAATGCTGGTCAACATGCCTATATGTTAATCGGGAATGTAAGCTATCATCATGCCAAATTTCAGCCCAATCCGTCCAGTGGTTTATGCGTGATTGAACTTCAAACACACAAACAAACAAACAAACAAACACACAAACTTTCACATTTATAATATTAGTAAGATAAGATAAGATTACCAATATACTTTGTTTATCCACATAAATAACAAATTTCATATGCCGTACGATTTATTACCCTCAATTTGAAAACGCTTAACGTTAAATTGAATTCATTGAAATATATGTGCGATAAATAACCCTACTTGACGATTGTTGCATCTGTTTGCGCGCCTTCCCATTTAAGTCTGCATTTTACTATCAGCAACGCAATGCTTTTTGCGTTTATTTCAGCCGGTCTGTTTTTATTCATCACTAGCTGCTGTACCCGTGCTTATAAGACTACCTAGTAAGAATTGTATGAGGCACTGGTGCATGTATGAAAATACTGTACCATACGATTTAATTTTCAAATGATAGCCTACGCTCACAAGAATGTATTTAGTTGAAAATCTTACATATTAAGTTAATAGGTAAACAATTATCGCATAACATAGGGCCCACTAGTAAAGCAAAATACATTTTATATTGATTTCACATAAAATTGATATTTTTACCCTAAATACTGATTTTTGGTCAGGAATCTTTACCTGCAGCTCATAATGTAAATATCACAGCAAACAAAAATAAAATAATGGAAAACTTATTTTAAACATTGTGAGCTATTATCGTAAATGAATAAACCACATATAATAAAATGTAATAAATACATAACAGTTCTAATTTCTACTAGTTCTATAGCTCATTATTTACATGCTAACCATTGAGTAAAGAAACGGTTACAGCAGTTACAGATATTTCATTGATTTTAGAAGCAAAAGTAAATTGAGTATACGAGGCAAATTAGCAAAAAAAAAGCTGTAACCCCTAAAAATTGGGGAAAGGCTGGAAATCGTTTTAATCTGCTCTGAAAATCCTAAATAAGTTAAAAATGAGTTTGCGACGGATTCTGAAATGAGCTGAAATGAGTATGGGAGGCAAAAACTAGGCCGGTTTTGCTAATTTTTTTGTTTTAACAGTGCATCCTAAAAAAAGTGTTTACATACTTTTCTAAAGAACATTAAATGCCGCGTCTAATGACGTTAAAATAATTTAAATCGGTTCAGTCGTTCTGCTATAACAGGTCGTCAAAGATCAGTAATTTTAAAATTCTCCTATTCTTGATGATGACAGCGTGTTCCGCCAGATGGCAGTGTATGCCATAGTTTTCTGTTAAAATTACTGAACTTTGACGACCTGTTGTAGCAGAACTACTGACGTGATTTTAATTATTTTAACGTCATTCAACGCGAAATGTATTTTTCTTTAGAAAAGTATGCGAACACTTTTTTGTAGGATGCACTGTTTTTGAGTTATAAGTGGGAAACTAAAAAATGAGCAAAATCGGCTAGTTTTCTCCCTCCCATACACGTAGTTCATTTCATAATCCGTCACAAACTCATTTTTTACTTATAGGATCTCCAGAGTAGATTAAAACGTTTTCCAACTTTTCTCCAATTTTTAGGAGCTACAAGTCTAATTCTTTTGGGCTATAGAGCAGGGTTGTAGAAAAACACAACGACTCATTTTCTCTAAATGTGAAAAAGTAAAGTGCAAATCAATGAAATAAAAGTATTTTACCAACAGGGCACTCAATCGTAACCACGCATGACATACAGTTCAAACTTTTACAAACCACAGCTTAACTATAAATGGTTTCCCATTGAACCGAGAGCTACAATCATCGATTCATGAAACAAAAAGAGCAGAATCTCACGGTGCCAGTGTCAATGCAGTGTGAAACAGAGCCCATTGTTGATCCGGAGAGGCCATTACAGCCATTGCATCACGTCTGTTTAAATTGAAAGGGATTGAACCGATCAGACGACGCAGATGCGAGGGAAATAAATCTCAATCTCTCGACTTGAACGTCCTCGCGTCCTCGCCCTTGGCTGATCTTCCAAGGACTCTCGAGTTCATAACTGCTGAGGTAAATCTCCAGTTTAAAGATTTTGCTGTATTTTCAGATAACCATAGGCACAATCAATAACACCAGTCAGTAAGGAACTTCATATCGGATTATGGTAAAAGAACGCCAATTAAGTCTTCTCCGTCCGTAGTTGTGAAGAGCTACGTGTACTTGTAGGATGGCAGAAGCCCACCAAATGTGTGGCAGGTCATTTGGTCGTCAAAATGACAGTCAACTGGCTTGACGACCAAGTGATTTGTCGAACAACTGGTAGGCACCTGGAATGGTAGAATAGGTGTTATTGAAAATTGTATGATATTAACGTATATACTTCTGAAGGATACAATTTAAATTAAACTAAAAAATGTAAATGTCATTCAGCCTACGCAGGAGTGTCGTAGGTTTTGGCATTTTAACTTGAAGTTTGCCTCAGGCTTTGGAAGCTTTAAAGTTGGTTATTAAAAAATATTTATTGGGCTTCAAATGATAACAAAAGAGTTTGAAATTAGTGTTCTAAATATATATATATTGATTGTCTGGCCATGTTATGTTTGTCATATAGGGTTTAGAACGCGTTTGAGATTACTGCACTGACAGCACTGACAGCAGTGAGTTAAGGGTGTCTGTTTGCTACCAATGTATATAGAAACTTTGTACAAACTTGTAAAAGACCTATATACAGTTAAACGTATACATCACTGCAAAGAACGTGTAAAATACATGTTAAAGGCCATTTTCTATACAGTACTAGCTGTAACCCGCGGGCTTTGCCCCGTTTAACTTCTTAATTTTCAAGATAATCTCGTTCGCATGGCTCAATCACGTCCTGGTTGAAGTTCGTTCGCTACGCTCACTCACCTTTAGGTTGGAGCTCGTTCGCTACGCTCACTCACCTTTAGGTTGGAGCTCGTTCGCTGCGCTCACTTGCCTTCAGGTTAGCTCGTTCGCTACGCTCACTTGCCTTCAGGTTAGCTCGTTCGCTACGCTCACTCACCTTTTTGGTTGCAAATTAGCTGTTGTCATAAATGTAAAAGAAATAATAGTGCTGCACCCTGTTGGTAATCCTTGTAACTTTAATGCTATTGAACATCATAGAACAGAACCAACTTGTTTAATTGAAACAGCTGTTAAGATTCATTAATTCCATTTCTCATAAAGTTAACATGGGAAACTCCAGAGCCACTGGGGCGGAGCCTATTGGACGGATCACGAAATTGATGGTGTATAAACCTATTCCATGACATTCTACACGTATGTACCAAGTTTCGTGGCAATCGGTTCAGCGGTGTCCGAGTTTATCACCCCCAAACAAACAAACAAACAAATATATATACAAACATCCTCTTTTATATATATAGATGCATTTGCTTGGTACTGTATTGCTAAGTGTACACAAAGCAAGCAATCACTCGACAACAGACGATGCAGAATCTGGCAGCTGACGATTTTCCACGGGCTACAAAATCACCACTCCATTTGACTTTGGAAATGGCTTCCTCCAAACATAAAGCCGGACAATAAATTATTCATGTAATATTCTGTTTTAGTACTACGCAACCATAAACCATTGCTAGACGGTAATAGTCACTCCGGTGGGCCGACTCTAGTATTTATTGTTATTGTACCGACATAAAACAAAATACCCTTCCGCAGCGGCGCGCCTCACCCCCAAAGACGCCCGAAGGTCGCCCTATTTAGGAATTTATCGCCTTTTTATGTGACTCCCTTGAGACGGTTTACGCGCTTTTTATCGTCTGTGGTCGTAAACGCTTGTTCTGCCCATGGAGGTGTTATGGGATCGCTTATGTCGTCACGGTTCATCCGCCACATCCGGAGACGCTTCAGCTCAGGGATTGTTCCTGAGTACAAGGATTTGTTGTGTTCATTGACATAATGCAACAATATCAGTATGGAATATAAAGTATTGGCCTGTCGTTGGAATAGGTCAATATCGAACTAGACAGATTTTGAAACAATGTTCTGGACTATTTCTGCTTTGGAAGAGTGTTTGTTTGGTTGCATTACCGTTAAAGCATGTCTTATGGATACTCTCTTCTTACAATGTAATAAGTGGTGGTTATTTTAATAGCGATTATGTAGCATGTATTTAAGTATAGCCGTGCATGAATGTATCTCCAGAACAGACAACAACTACTACACATTTCTTAATAGTTATTTTTACTATTGTTAGATATATTATTATGTAAAAAGACAACTTTATTTATCCATCCCAAGATGGAAAACGTAATTTAAACAATTATTTTTTTTTTGTATATGTTTTCAATCTTGGGATGGCTTTAAAAATTGTAGTTTCATAAAAGCGAGTATCCCTACTACACGCTATTAAAACATCCCCATGCCATATGGTAATACGATCCTCTGGACGTAAACAGAACTACCCACATCGGTCGTAAATCATCTTATCCATATTTAACACCAATTAACTGATTATTATCCAAATCAGCTGATGAGGTTGATTAATGGCCACGATCACCATACGTCACATTCCCTCAGATCATTATTGTAGCCAGATTAATGAGCTATAAGCCTACCACGCCGCGCCGTAGGCTTTCATTTGAATAAAGGGCGCCTTTATTTGAATAATGTTATGGATTTTGGATCCTGCAGAAGCGATTAGTGGTTTTAATAACCGTAACATTATACCAGTATAGGGATTGGGGTTTCGTGTAGACATTGGTGAACATTCATAGACATTGGGTGTAGCGTTGGTTTATTCTGTTTGAATTTGGAATGGATTTATAAATAAGAATAAGAAAAGATTGTATTTGTTGGAATTTTAATCCAAACCTTAATTAGTTTGAAGGGGATGCTGTTAGCTTAATGGTTTAATGGTTTAATCAAACGACTTCTGCCCTTGAGACCCTGGTTTAAAACCCACCAATCACCAAAGGTTTTAGGCTACACCATGTCGTAGCCCGGGAGTTCGGAATCCACCTTTTACTATAGATCTACCTGTCTAGGGCCAACATTTTGAAAATACTTCCTGGCTAGGGGCAGGAATAAGCAAACTAGTAAATTAAAATGCATATGTTTCGTATAAACAATAATTAATTTTCCTTACATAATCCCATCATCTAAAAAAATTTAAATCACCTTAACCTAACGGTTAACATCAAACAACAGAACTGTAGTTGTATTTGGATTATATTTTAAACAAGCTAATCCCTGTAATTGCAACTAATCCAAATATTCCTAAAGATCTCCCTTTACTCTATAGACAAAAAAATTATGAAAATCAATCAAAAGTTTGAGAAGAGTAAGTAAGCTTCCTTTCACAATGATAAACTTGTGCACAAATATGATTTACCTTGATAGCGGCAATGATGCAGAACAAATGATTCGTCAGTGTAACGATGCGTGGTAACGACATAAAGGTACATCAGCACATCATCAGCATCAGCCACGTCTGATGACGAGCTGATGATTGCCGCCTCGTTTGCCTCATTCACTAGTACTGTATACTGTATTCGTGTTTGGAACTAGCAACGAGACAACGCTGACACGGGGACGAAGTAAACCTAGTCCGGATGGAAGGGATGTACAATGTACACACATAGGTGTAACCGGGGGTTGATCTTTTACCCCCATTTTCCAAAACTAAGTCCTTATAATAGTAAGAAGTAATTCCTAAACTATTCTTGGAAATAAGTTCGGACTTACATTATTTCACAATATGAAACCTCATATACAGTATAAACAATCATTTCTGTTTAAATTGATAACTAACAAGTTACAACTCTCCCTCCATTTAGTCCATTGTTAAAGACAACTTGAATAGGTATAGTTATAGTGTGTTATGCTATTGATTTATTTTGCCATGAGTCCGTCTCCAAGACATAATAATATGTTTTAAAATTTAAAAATGTTTGCCTTTGGTCTGGCTAGCATATGTTTTGGGATTTCACAATATTAACATGTGTGTGTATTAATGTTGATTTGAATGATCTGTGTTCATGTTGAAGAAATATAAAGCTGTTGTACTCAATTATTTTTGCTCTTAATTATTTTTAGTGGGATTTTCTGTATGAAACTATTAAACAAAGTTTTCCTCTCTGTTCTTAATAACTCTAAATTTTAAACCTCAAGACACCTCAAGATTTATACGAAGGAAGAAATATTTAAAGGTAAAATAATTTCCTAAAAACATATTATTTAATACTACTCAAGCCTGATGCTAAATTATAATCTCACATCTCTTATTCTTTCCTCTCTTATCATTTCATAGTGGCTCACAGGAGTCCATGCCTACAATATCCTTATAATAATGCGAAACGAGACGATAACACGATTATTTATATTTATAAAACTGGTCTTGTTGTTCTGATCGTACCTGTTAAGCAAACAAACAATCAATTACTTGTGTTAATTTTTGTAAGTTAAAATACATGTTTATTTCTTCAATATCCATGTGGATTGAACTGCATTATCATAAAGACAGAATATCAATGCTTTGTTCAAATCAGTGGTAGCACGCACCTAATGGACCTAAACACGTTTAGACCATTTTTGTTCTCAAATGCCTTGAAATGTGTTCACCAAATGTAGGTTTCGTTTTTACCAAGTTAACAGTATATTTACCTGCAGAAAATATTTATATTTTCATTGGACGACTCTGACCACACTTGCAAAGAGAACATTGGAAAGGAGTCTGGGTGGTATAATCAAAATCACTTATGGTACAGTTTCATATTTTCATTATTGCAAATGAATCTCCAATAAACTGCTTATCATTGGTGTTCGTGTTACTAACCTCAATAGCAGGTGTATTAACAAGATTGAAATTGAAGGTTCCAATCTGTATGGTTTGGTTGAGGAAGAGCAGGCTCAGGTCCACAGCCCTAACCGCTCCTAATGTCCCTTAATACAAGGTGCGCGAACTGCCCTATAATAAGGGCTGACCCAGATATATTTCCAAAGGATCGGTAATCGCCAAAGTGAGTAACGGTTCCACCTGCAGCCGGTCACACCTACATAATTGTGATCCTGGGTTGGCGCCGACCTGGGCCTGTAATGGACAACCTGTGAATTATTGAGGCTTTTTGGGAGGGAATCTTGAAAATAGAAGATTGGCTAAATTGTGTAAGAAACCGTTGTTGTCCAAGCAACCTGTAAAATCTGCAAACTTTTGTAGCTCTGTTGTAGACGGGAAAATGTGTAGGCGTTTTAAAAGTTGGATATTTTATTAGAGAAATATGTTTACTTGAAAATTGTAGCTTTTCTATAATGTTTAAGAGTAAATCCATTGCGTTTTATAAGTACACACATGGAAAGGTGTGCATCTACAAGGTGTTTTTGGATTAAGGAGGAATTTGCGAGTGGCTACCATGAAGGTTCAATAATTTATCATAAAATGTACCATATCAATCTAAATGATTAAATTCTTACAAGTCTGAGTTCAAACGAAGAATGCACGAAACCAATCTGAATCAGACTATTATACGCTTAGCAATATGGGAGCGCTCATGAATGCTCATGAAATGTCCCAAAAAAATCGAAAACCACTCTAGATCTAGAGAAAGAATGCTCTAAAAATTCTTAATTGGTCTATTGCCTACCCTAAATTTAGCATAAAAACTCTTTTAAGTTATTTCTAAATCAATATCGATCAGAGTTGGTTTAGATTACCTGATCCACGTTTAGTTATAACGAACCTAAACCACAATTGGTTTGTTAAACCCCTTCCAACAATTCCAATTTTAAATCCAGTGATTCAGGGAGTAACTCAGCACGAAAGTTTGATCAGTTTACTATTTATTATTAATGTTGAAGAAGAAAGTCCCAATTCAATTTAGGAATAATCTATTTTAAAAGTTGTAATAAAAGTGGTTTGAAATTAAAACATGTAACAACATACATATCTATTGTATCCGCAGGGTCTTCCCATCGTACATTGTATGACGGGACGGTGTTTTGGTCTTGTGGCTGTGGATTACTGCTTAATCGAGCATAACTATCACCGCTCGATATCGATCACAGGCCTCGTAATAACATGCGTACTGGCACAGGCAGAGGCGGGCATTAGACAGATGCTATCTCAACTGACCAGGACCAGCCACGTGCCTCGGCGTTGGAAACTCTATGATAAAACAAGTAATAAGGCTAAGTGAAATACGCCAGCGAGGGTTTACCACCAGAGGGACTAAATCTTTAGATTTGTTCATCTGTGGTTGTACCACAGACCATAGAGAAAAATAATTATTTATTCTGTTTATCCATGCATAGACTAGCCAATACAATTCTCATCCCATTGTTCAAAACTACATTTATTTGAACGATTTCGCGATCCAGAGTGCTTAGACCATAGGAAAGGGGTTTTATGGGGTAAAAAGAGGGGTTTCTAATTTTTTGACGTTCAAAACATAGAATTTCCCATTTTGTAGAGCTTAATGAAATTACTATCTACAAGCGTTTTTGTACGGTTATTGGCTACGGGTAAAATTGAAAAATTGTAAATTTAATATCCCCATTTTATTCTTATGGAGAATATGTAAACTGATTACTCTCCCTGTAGCAGCAAACCTAGGTACACGTTAATCCTAATGTTATTGAAATAGATTTAAAAAACTGAAAATCAAATCAGGCAAATGGGAATTCACTTTGTCTGCAGGTTTGCTGTGGCGGTTTTATTATTTAGTTTAACGAGGTTTATTACTGAAATAAATTATTACTGAAATATCAAGAAAAAAATGTTTAACAAAACACGACCTCTACAATGCACCGGACAGAACTAACAATACATTGTCTTCAGCACATACACAAGGATGAGAAATCTACTGAAGGAGTATGTTTGATCTATGATCGTACTCGGGGAACATTCAAAACTATTCAATGTGTGGATTTCCGTTTAAAGATATGATGAACCGTTATGCAGGTGATTTGTTTTGTTCACATGAACTAATGGTGGACTTAGCGTCGCAACTTTCCATTGTCAAATTTTCCACACAGAAATAATAAGTACACACATCTACCCTAATTTGTAATTATACAAAAGAAAACCTCACTCTGAGAGCTGCGTAGTTGTCAAAACTAGATATGAAAAATCCCGACTTAACTAAGGAACGGGTTTAAACCTTCAAGTATAATACAATCTTCAAAAGTGCAATGCACAACACGCACATAGGGGTGAAATGATTAATGCCAAAACATTAAACATATATTTATTAAATTTACATTGTCATACAATATCCCATGCAAAACAACGGAAAGACGTTCCAGCTACCTTCATGTTGACACAGTCGTATCAATGTTCTGCAACGCGCTTTTACAACAGCCACTATAGATCACTAGGAAGTTGACGACGCTCCCGTTCCCTTACACATGTCCATGGCCAGTACAATTCCACGTACATCGGACAAAAGTGTCCCCAGACTCGTGTACCATTGTGGACCATCAATGACGAGCTATGATGGACGAGGTGTCCGCCCCAACACACCCCCTCTTGGACATAACAGCTGAGAGGGAGGTGCGAGGCTTGACTCCTGGCTGAGAAATAGCAAGAAAGAGGGAAGGATATTTTGGTTTTATTGTATTCAATGAGCTAAGTTTAAGAAACTAATTAATAAGGAGTAGTTGTAAAGGTTGTTAGATTTGGACGTTCACGGGGTGTAGGCAGAGGGAATTTTAATGCATGCGAGCAGTAGTATTCATGTTTGTGGGGTTCATGATCTTGTGTGAGGTTTCATCTCTGTTCTGTATGGTCCATTAGTTTTTGAATTCATCGGGGGAAAACTTGATGGACAGAAATATTCCATACCTTGTAATATTACAGATAATCCGTAATCGCATTTTAATCCAAGATTTTACCAAATTTAGTGGGATGTTTTGCAATTGAAACAGAACGACAATTATTACCATGCATGTTTTACATATAGCCAGAATAGTTTACTTTACTATTACTTCGTCTATATTCTTAAAAGCCAGGAATTTATATGTTCTTTTAGCTTGTGGTAGAGTATATAGCTTACTTTGTGTTCATATAGAGTCAAGTGAATTCGTAGACAATAGGTTGGTAATGGCATGCTTGTCATTAATTTGAATTAATTTTAGTTTGTCATTAACGATATTAATTTTAACTATTGCGAGACTAAAAGATATTGTTCATAGATGAATTACTGAATATTTCGATTTAAGAACAGTTATAACTGTACATGTTGTTGACAAGGATAAATACATAATATCATAAAACGAAATAGTTAACCATAATTTGTTTACATGTTTTCCTTGTACATCAAAAGATAGCTTTGTGCTGGTGGCTTTGCGTGTTTTGTGTCATAAGAAAGCTAAAGTCAATAAAACCGAAATAACAAACATTCACCCTTTTATTACCACCGCAGTCAATTCGACCTTTACCCTCTTTATTAGGGTCCAAGTAATTGCAGGGACCACCGACAGGGTCAGGTTGACTACTAACATTAACAGAATCTAATAATCTGGTTTATTTTTCAGCAGGTGGGCCCAAAGCTCACCTCCCACGTCGCATCACCGATTCTATTTCAATTAACAAATCCATAATTAAACAAGTGATGCCGCAGAGTGTGGTGGTAGTAGGAGGAGTAGAGAAATCTCCGAACTTCGGACAAGAGGCGTCTTGGAATTTGGAACGTGCCTTTTTGAGTTTGAAGAGAATGAGCCTCGGGATGCAAACGCCCCTCGCGCCTCTCCTCCGCGCGGGCGTTTTGTGTCCGATTATCAACGGAAGTCAACCGATTTGGAAAATCTCACAAAGGACCCGCCCTTGTGGTGCACCTGGTTTGGTTTCGAAAGGTGCTAAAATTGATTTCATGACGATTCCGCGAATCGTTAAGATCTAGCTAAGAGGTATCCAGTAGTGCTTATTTATGGGGTTCCGCCTGTTGAAGTAGATTAAGCGTAACCGAGAAGTGTTCCAGCACGGGACAGCTTCGGAGGGTTTCAAAATTTGACAATTGCACATTTGACTTGTGACAAATTAGTCTTTACTGTATTGACAACTAAAAATATCAAAACTACAATAGTTATTTGTGTAACTAATGTGCGAAAGGGCACTTTTTCTGCACATGGGAGAAATGTTTACGTATGAGTCGCAGGCGATTATGGAAAGTTTCGAGTGAAGCAAAGGCCCTTTTACGCTCGTTACACATTATATGTTTCCTACACTGTACCAGCTGATTGAAGTCGTAGGATCTTTAGGTGTAGCCGACTTATTTTCATGCGAACACGTATTACGTGCCTAATAAAAGCACACTCTTTGGTGTTGTTTGGTTGGAATATTGGAGTGCGGCAAAAAAAGGAGTGCTACAAAGGAAAATTAGTGTGGCAAGTAAATAAATACAACAATTACCTACATTGTGAGCTATAATCAGTGCAAGAAAGCCCACTTTGTCAGGTAACTGTAGAAAAGATAAATTATCTTATGAACAAATCTTTATGCCTTTTTACGCTACAACGTAAACTACTCAGTAAGGCCCCTATTAGCCGTGAGCAACATGTGGCGCAGCTAGTGGAGCCGCCGGTGGTGACGCCGCACACTCACGGCGTTTGGAACCTGGACACTAGTCGCGCGACACATTCGTAGCTCGCTCAAACAGTGGAATTCACCACAACACTCTAGGGTCAAACATGACGTTGAGTGACTGCATTTACAATCTGTACGACACTATTAGCACTAGATATTGTTTATCTAAACTAAAGTCAACTAAAAACGCTAATGACACAAAAAGGAAAGAATACATTGTTAAAAAGGTCACTGGTAAACAAAGTGAACCGAAGTCACTAATGAATATAACAGCAATATGGCGAGGCACGTCTCAATCGACTCAAACCACGATGCAGACTGTGTGACAGGCTTCGTTTTCACGTTAATAACGCAGTCAGTGGCGTCGCATGTTGCCCACGGCTAATAGGCTCCATATACTGCAATGCCCCCCGACTGCCTGGACACTGAAACGGTCGCGACACATGTTGCCGGGCAAAATCACTCCCGGCAACACCTCGGGCAGCTTTTTCGGCGGCGCCACCGGTCTCTCCACGGCTAATAGGCACCATTTGACTCCATGCCCCTCTACACGTCCGACACCGGCGGCTCCACTAGCTGCGCCACATGTTGCTCACGGCTAATAGGGGCCTAAGCAAACAATCTACCTTTTCTTTTCAAGTCGTCGTCAATATCAAACTTGCTGCAACGCGCACTATGAAATTTGAATACAACTTGATCCATACGCTATTCAGTAAGTAGAGGATCTTTCTTCTTCTAGTTTACGTAATATTTTCCACACGCTGCAGAGCCACTACAATGTGATTCATCTCCTCGTGCTTTATAGCTAAATTATGCGCTGTAAGCTACTCAGTCATTACTCAGCAGACCTTTCCTTTTCTAGCCGACATCAAGTGTTCATCTAGCTGCAGCGTCACTACGAGATTTATCACTTAGCACTTTTAAGTTTTACACTTCAATGTAAATGTAGTCAGTAGGAATACGATACACCTCTCCTCTTCTAGTAGACGTCAAGTTATCAACTTGCTGCAGCCACTCGAATATTTGATAGTCACAACCTTAGTCCTGACCTCCCGTCTCTCATCTGTCCTCCCTCCACTTAATGAACCTCAGTAATTAAAACTCTTCTGGACACACGCTTCTCAGATTGTTTCTGCCGCGGAGGTCTGAAGCTGCTTAGCATGCAGAGCCTGAGTCCCGGCTCTCTCTTGCGTAAACATCCGGGACTGTGGGAATTGGATGGTCGGAGATTAAATATACAACCCTCTCGCAGCAGGTCTGAGTATGCTTCAAGCTTCAAGAGACCAGGGATGATCCAGAGCTTTCAAGTGACACTGACTAACAGCATTGACTATACACAGAGTAGACTTCCCATCCAATGTAAAAATCTTTAAGCCAAAAAATGTGGTGTAATCTATTGGGATGCTTACCAACTAATGACAATATTCTGTGTCAGGTGATAGATCAATCAGCTGTTGGCATGGATTTTAATTTACATTTAACCCAATACACTAGTAGTGTACCATACTCCCGTGGTATGGAACAGCTGAAGGCAATTTTATTGTTAGTTCTTTACGGTGTACTGTAGAGGTCGTGTTTTGTTTTCACTTTTTTCTTGTTGTTTCAGTCATTTAAAACCTCGTTCAAATAATACGATCTAATCATAAACAATAACTCGTCCCCTAGTGATGGTATAGCGGTATAGCCAAACCGTTAAAGCGTAGTAAAGCACAAATCAAGAAATTAACCCTAAAATAATAGAAACAAAGAAACACTAGCACCCAGTGTCACCGTAGGGTACATGAACTAGACACGAAAACTGAGCTGCTAAATTACAATGGGATGGGAAATTACAATTGTTTTGTTTACACATTGGCCTTGAGATTTAATAAAACACCTATGATGTATCTACAGTATGTTCTAATATCAGATTATCTTTACGGTCACTTCAAAGTGCATCGGGACTTCAAGAGTGTTTCAAAATCCGTTCCTTATTTTCTAACATTAAACCAAAACAAAATATACAGGGAATTTTTCTAAACCCACCTGTAGTTCGACAAGGTAGCCTGATAATAGTGACAATACTCATTCAAAACTTTGTTTCAAGTTGCCACATGTCGGTGACGTTTTATGTGTCAACCTTAACGTATCACCCGACGACATCGGCTCGGTCAAAGGAAGGACGGAGAACACCCGCTGGGCAGTCAAAGGATCGCCGACATAAGGAGTCAGTATTGGAACGAATCATGGTACAAAGTGTTCCGCACCCCAAGTGTGCACCGCGTGGTCTGTGATTGGAGATAAGCACCACCGACGCCGCCTGATCAAACTCATCCCATGTCAGATCTGTTGATTTGGGGAAATTGTAGTTGAAGGATGAAAATCTTCTGAAGATTTGACGTGAATTGGAGATAGTTTCCAGTGGTTCCTGAAGAGTGGTTTTAAACCATTCATTGCGATGTTGCATGGGTGTTAAAAAGATTGTTTATTAATAAAAAATAATGGTTTTTGTCACATGTTCATCCTTGTTGCATAGTTTATGATGTAACAATGTTACGTATGATATAACACAACTAAGAAGCGTGTAGCCCTAATGTCTTTTTGAGAGTGGTTAAGGCCTTGAACGGTTTTAAATGCTTTTAAGTGATTAAACAAAACTGAATAACACATAATACTTCGAAAAATTGCATTTTAAAATCTTTTTTTAATACAAAATTGTAAAAATAGTTAGTATTTCAAAATCAAGTAGTTATTGTATTTCTTATTATGAACACATTTTTGACATAAGAGTTGACTATACGGGTAGATTACGAATTACTGGTCTACTTAGGTAATTTGCTACTGGGCGCTTTGTTTAAGTTTCGGAAAAATTGTTTCAATTATTTGAATGTTAACGATTATATGTCAAGAAAATCATAATAAAATAGGAATAATTGAATCATTCAATAATCCATGAAGTTCGAAGGATCAATTCAAACAGGGAACCCGGATTCCTCTACAAACCTCCCCAGAGAAAAACGTGTTATTAGAAATTGACCTACACAAGTGGACTCTGGTTAGCCAAATCCCTCACGTAACCGATTAGAGCCGAAACAACAAAGGAGCCCGAACTACAGTAATAGCAGACCGATTAGAGCAGACAGCGGACGATGGAAGAGGAACTAGGAACAGTTGCAGCGGACAACCCGTAATCTCAACGACCCTACAACTAAAATCACTTAGGCAAATCTTAATTTCCCTGTAGCGGTATCATTAAAATCGTCGAGATAAAAGATAAAGCACGTGAAAGACAAGGGATGCAGCAGGTGATTGCCGCTGCAGATAAATTAACCCTTCGCTACGGGCTACCTACGGACAATTAATAGTCTATTGAGCAAACAGTGCAATTAAAGAATTCCTAGGGTATTCTATTCCTTGGCAGACACCTTCCACCCTTCATTATCAGCCTTTGCTTAATGAGGTGCCCCAATTAAGAGAGGGTTGCCTCTAGTTTTTTGCCCGCCTCTTTCTTCAGCCTGGTAAAGGGTGAGTTATTTTAGGACCTGCGAACGCGTTATCCATCAGTCCCTGAACATCAAAAAAGCACCGAAACGAGTTTTAGGCGACGTGGGAGGAGGCAGAGGTTAAAGGAAAGAAAGTTCAATATGACTGATTTTTATAGGAAATACATGTATTTTTATGGTTTTAATGAGTCCACAAATTTGTCTTCTTTTAATATATATCCTGGACTATCTCCGCTCGACCACAGTTAGTAAAAACCCTATGCTAACTCGTATATTTACTCAACAAGTACAAAAATTAAATGCCTTTAGCTACCTTAAGCTTCTTACAGTTCATGGCTTTCTATTAGCGTACCCATTTCAATTAAAAGTATTATAAGTACCTTAATACAATAGTACATTTTAACACAATCATAATATATTCCAATAAAGCACATGAAGTATGCCCTTTAAACGTACACTAGCGATACATCAACATTTATTTATGTATATATGATCGATCTTTTCCAAAGTATCCTAGCCCAGATCTGGCATATAATTTCGCCAATTAATTCAAATGGGGTGTCGTTCATTTTCGTGGGTTTAAATAATTCGAGCACGTTTGCAGGAAAATGTAACCAGATCCAAAGATTACACTGAGCTCGATAAATCACCTGCTGAAAGTTGTCTTGGTTAATTATGGATACAAAAAGTCAACAGGTCCAAGCGAGTGTCTGGAGCTGGAGTCTGGGCTCCAAAACTGGCGAGAGACGCGGCAAGTAGGACAAGGATGTCAAGTACCTCGCAGGGGAATTGTAAATATGCGATTTATTAATAGCCCTAACTGATTACAGATCCGCTGTAAACGGATAATTATGGTATGAGAAGGATACGCGTGGAAATTATTTACCGATACACCTTGAAAGTGAAATATAACTATGGTGCCATGAGAAATAAGAAAAGAGATATCTTAAACCACCTCGTTAGTTCTTTTCCAAAAATAATGGTATTTATATGAAAAGAGTAAATGAGAAAATAACTAATCCTATACCTTGGAAGCTGTTGATAAAACTGACCATGGAGAAACTATCACTCATACATTCTCCATTGATCATGGCTAGTCTCATCATTGAGGCAGGACAGTCAATCGACAAAAGGTTTATGGTCAGGACAATGAGAGGTAAAATAACTTTTAACATGAATAAAAAGTAAACACAGCAAGTACTATAAGATTTTACGTGTACTAAAAATCCGAGTGTGTTACATTAAAGTAAGTCTCATCCACAATTTTTCATCCCTTCTGTAGTGCATGAATTTAGCATTAAGTAACATCCATTTTTCATGCCACAATTCCGCCACAGTCTCTTGATGATCATGTAACTAATGTTTTATCTATGCTATCGTATAATAGTTCTGGTAGAATAATCACCACAGAGAATAAATGTTATAATTTCATCTTCCTGTCACTTATCTGTAACATATCAGCTGAATTTCAGTCAGATGACAGACGTGTGTAGTGGTGAGTGTAGAGGGTACAGGAAGTGACAACCAGTTGATAATTATCCTACAGGAACTGGCCACTCCGTACGTCCGCGGGTGTGGCTCTAGTGACGTCATTTAACTGGGCCTGTCCAGTGAATAGTCAAATACGTCAAGAAAAAGTTTCTTAGCAAATAAATACATAGGTGAATGACAATTTTAAACAACAACGAGAAAGAAAGATGGCAAAATAATACGTCACTTCTTTATTCAAAGAAGACAGTTGAGTGAGGGGTTTATTAATAGAATTGTTTATTCCTATTACTGGATTTTATGATTTTGAATATTCTTCTTTCCAGTTCTCCTGTATATACCTCCAAACTCTAGTGAGGAGGAAACACTATAACTTCAAACCTTGAATATTTCCAATTTGAAATCGATCAACATATAATTGTCTAGCAAAATTCGTGCACATTTACAGCCCCTAACGCAAGTGAATTGTGAATTGTAACTCGAATCACTTCACACATTATACTTCGAATCAGACTGTCAAAATTGCCATATAATATCTTAAAAAAGGCTCAATCTATGAAAAACGCACCATCATTCACATCCTATGCATCTGGTCCGTTTTGTAATAATATGCGTGACCTCGACCTGGGTTCAGGGGAAGGAATATTTAATGTAGTTTATTAGGTACTTAGACTAGTTTTTTAAGAGGCACAATCTAAATTGCATGCCTACTTTTAGACGTTAACCAGTAATACCCTTTACAAGCAATTTCACTCTTATATGCAGTAGATAAAAAATAATCAATGGTCCTCAGGTGATATGCAACTACTGTTCCGGGGCAGCGCATGAATCATCTGTACTATCAGCTGACTGAGGGGTGTGACCGGCACGTGGCGGCAACATGTGACCTTGACCGCGCCTTATCACTACACTTGACTCTTATCAGTCTTCTGGGAACGCCCGACACTTGTCGTGGCGATTGTCACGTTTCAATGCTTCGATAAATATTGTTTATGAACCGCGTCTCCACGGCGGTACTTTCTGTGCGATAAAAATAGTTTCTCGTGTTTGTCGGGCCCGTTCTTTCTAGATGCATGCATTGCTTTTCATCACTCTTATCGATCTTTCGAGGAGAATTTTACGGCATATTTCTGTTAGGTTTATATTATGTGTAGGATTTTTGTTTAATTGTATATTTGTTTCTTCTTATCAACCTTAGAGGTATTTGAACAATGCGTAACAATTGATTTGTAAACTATTGCTTGTCCTCTTGTGACATAACCAAAAGAAATCATATAGTAAAAAGCTAACTTAAAATTGAAGAGATGCGTTTGAAGGCCATTACCCTCAAGAGTTCCTGGACATCAAAACCTGCGTCAGATTTTATATTTGATAAGATGTCCTCCACCTGACATTTTACAATCATATATTTCTTGTGATGTCTTTGATGAACCGATTAGTTGAGAACAATAAGTGTCTACTGCAAGAAACAATCCTCGAAAGCCAAACCTATAAAAACATGTTTCAGATTTTACAAGGGAATGAGAGGTTTGCTTTTACTATAAAGCCAACATTAGAGGCTAAGCGTTATAATTGTTGTGTAATTGACGCTATTTATGTACATATGTTTTGCAAATTATATTTATCTTCCCTCTTCAGGAACTACGTCCTATCTAGGGTGATCTCAAGTAGCTTCAAGGAATTTTTCTATTCTGTGGTCATGCAAAGCTCAGGTAAGGCTACCAACTGATCGAAAGTTTATTTGATTTGAATCACTGCGGTACCTCTAGCCAGCGGTTCCACTGTTCCAGTGTCGGCGTTGTACACAGAGCACCTCTCCAGGGGTCCATTGTTCCAGCGGCAGATGAGTGGATCACACATCAATAGACCTCTCAACTCCAAGGTCCAGTGGTCCGGTGATGAGCAGAGCCGTATTAATGTACATCACTATGCATAGCGCCGCGGCCCACGTGTTATAATGAGGTCTGGCCTGTAATCTGGCGGTGGTCGGTAGCGGTGGGCGGGGTTGTGTGTCGTTAGCGGTGTTTGAGTAACGTGCACTTGTACCGCATCCATCCAACGTCCAACATCCAACATCCAACATCCATCCATCATCCACTCTCACACTCGAGCGCGCACAGGTAACGACTCACACTCAACACGTGTTCTGATGATAAGTCTGCAACATGTGGCAGGTAAACGTGCTTGGTTCTACATGGGTATTTAATTTGTATACACGTCATCATGGTGAATATGGTACTCTTGGTGAAGAAACTCACAGGGTTAGCAAGTCTTGTATATGTACCGAACTTTAAATACTTTCCTTACTTACTGTGCATACTACAGAAGCCTACCTATGGGAACGCGCCAAGTGTTCCCGGTTGTTTAAATGGGGCATTGAAATGGGTTTGATCCAAGGCTTATCTAAAAAGATTTGATGGGATAGGGTTTTAACTCAACAGAGTGTCTTCTTTCAAAATGCCACTGGTTTGAACACCAAAAACAATTACACAATAAAATAGTGAGAGGTTTAGAAGAGCTGAATTTATTCTAGCTTTATTTCATTTTCTGTGTTCAGTCTTTGAGTCCTTATTTTCAAAGCTCTTCGCCCCAGAAGCTTTTTCTAAGATACCTAGGAAGCATCAGAAATGTTAAACCTTCACTAACATTCATACGTAATGTAAACAATGTGCATTGCTAGTACAGAGTACTCCAATAATTGTTCTAACCACTATTAACAAAACACAGAGATAATTAAATTGGGGTTTGGGCTTATTTATGTGTTCCTAAAAGCTCTAAATAATCACACACACATAAATCTACAATTTTTCGGCGTTTTTTGTACAATCACGAAAAATGCACAAAAATGTCAACTTAGACTAGACGTACCGCAAATTATCACGACTGATTCAATACTCCCTCAATAGTTAGCTGAATACTAAGTTATCACTGGAAACAAATGAAGATATCAACAGGATTTGACTCGGAGTTCCAAGATTACCATGATTCCGAAACCGAAGCAATTGTAGTTGAGCGTGGATGAATGGACGGGAGATAATTCCCCAATTTTTCAATCGGTCACGCTCGCATGGCGTGTGGTCCCATTAACACCTAACACTCAGCCCTGTGTAATTTTCTGTTATAATAACTCCATAAATAGGCAGGACGCAGCGACCTCGCTCTATAACTTACACGTGTAATTGGTGCGGTAATATCCTTGTGTGGGACGGCCCAGGGACAAGTTCGGGTCCACCGAGCCGTTTTTGCCACTATTGGGAGACGAGAGTTTTAAACGTAAAAAATCCACGACGATTTATTTATATTGGTT
Organism: Macrosteles quadrilineatus; assembly: GCF_028750875.1. Classification (NCBI taxonomy): domain Eukaryota; kingdom Metazoa; phylum Arthropoda; class Insecta; order Hemiptera; family Cicadellidae; genus Macrosteles; species Macrosteles quadrilineatus. Next base: position 114,774,759 of record NW_026542602.1, on the reverse strand, counting down.
TCACTTAGAAAAATTCATACCAACATCTAGTGTGGAAACACTGCACTGTGTAGTTGTGAACACTGCAGGTTTATAGATTTGTTTCTTATTAGAATCTTGCAGTTTTGTAGATGTATATTTAAGCTAGAAGATCCTTGCTAGGGGAGTGCTTGTTTGGAGCGTGGGTTTTCGTCCTGCGGATTCGGGTTTAAACCCTGCCAAAACTGATAACTTTCAGCTATGTTAGAATACCCGGTATTTTGGAGCACACCTTCAGTCTTCAGTTGTTAATTCTTATGTGGTTCAACAAGATAATAGGGATATTATATAAACAGGTGAGGAGAACTTCTATTTTGAGGAAGTGCCTACACTAAAACAATGGTGAATTAACATAAATAGTTTGAAACGGTTCTGATTCCAAAATGCGGCAATAAACTGTGTGTAGAGCGGACAGATAATGTGGTTATCTGTACATACATTTTTAGTAAGGAACTTAAAAGGGCCGAAAAGGGAGGTAGACTCAAAAACATTGGAATTTGAAGTTGAAGGTTACCTAGGCCTAGGCTACTAATTTTGTCTGTTCCAATGATTCGGTAAGCTTTTAGCTTCTGTTGTGTAGAGATGAAATAAACATATACAGTAGATAATAATATATTACCAAAAGTAAAAATTCTATCACGTCTTTGAACAAGATCAAACTTATTGTTTAGCATAGGGTTGTGCCTATGTGTTTTTCTAAATGTATCAGAACATTATGTAAAATAATTCAAAAGACTTCTTCATGTAACCATACTTGGCAGGCGGTGAAGCGCGTGGGTGCGGTAGGCGGTAGCTGTCACTGTCACAGTACACGGTATAGCTGCTGTGGTCGGGAGCGCCACCGAGACAGTGGCACGGAGACACGGGCGAAGGCACGAGCGGAACGGAAAACCATCGGGAAATCGGAAAAGGAGCGACTCGTCGCCACCTGTGAGTGGGAAGACATCACGTCTGCGGCGAGGGCCGTGAGAACTACTCCAAGTCGCGGGTCCCACCGCTCGTGCCGTCTACTGCTCTGGGTGAAAACATCGACTGGGCGCTCCCATCTACCGCACCAACCTTGCTACCGCAGATGTTTTTGTCTTGGTGATATCAGTGACCACAAGAATTTTGTAGATGTTACGTAGTAGTTCAGATGTTTTGGTTCCCACCTTCCTCCTTAAATCCAAAATTGTTTTGACTATCGATTGTTGTGGCGTGAATACCGAATATTGTATCGTATTTTGTTGAAGACAAATCAAACTGTTTTCAAACCCTGTTCCTATGGTCCAATCATACTGAACAAAAATGACTCTAGTTAGCGTGTTCACGGATGAGAATGACATAAGACACATAAGTGACAGGTGAGGACAACTTCTATTTTGAGGAAGTGCCTACACTAAAACAATGGTAAACAGACATACCCCCGCCGCAGCAAACCTGCAGACTAAGCGAATTTCCATTTGACGGATTGGATGTACACTGAAATGTCTACTTAAAAATATAACATTTATTCCCGATTTAAATAGAATTAGTTTAACAAGTACTTAGGTTTGCTGCATCAGGGAGGGTAAAACTGTTTTTTTTTTTTTAATGTTAATAGTTAGTAAGAAATAAAAACATTTTCCAAATTTGTTCAAAATATGTTCATAAACAAGCAAACTTCAACAGTTTACTTATTCTCCATAAGAATAACATGGGAATTTTAAATTTACATTTTTTTGGAATTTTCTCCGTAACCATTAGGCGCATAATAACGCTTAATATACTAAATTATTTGTTTTTTTTTTAAGCTCTACAAAATGGTTTGGAAAGAAATTGCAAAATTTTATGTTTTTCGGGTCAAAAATGGGAAAAACCTATTTTTACCCCATAAAACCCCCCATAAACCCCCGTTCCCATGATCCGATCATGCTGGATCGCGAACTCGTTCGAATAAACGTAGGTTTACACGTTTGTACCAAATTTCATCAAAATCGGATCATTTTTGCTTGAGTTATCGTGCTAACGGACACACACACACACACACACATATATATATATATATATATATATATATATATATATATATATAAATATATATATATATATATGAATTTGAACGAATGGTGTTTTTGGCCTCTAGGGACCTCAAAACGAAAAAAAAATCGGTCCCGCGTCCAGGTCTTACCATGAGTACTACGGTAATAGCTTATTCCCTATATGGGAAATTCGCTAATACGAGTAAATAGTTTGACATAAGAATTTGGACGAATTGTGTTTTTGGCCTTTTGGGACATCAAAATGAAAAAGTAAATCGGTCCCATGCCTAGGTCTTACTGTGCCACCAACGGTAATAGCCACGCACTTCTCTGTAGGAAAATTCGCTAAAAACAGCCGTAACTGATAGTTGATCGCTGTTTGGACTTAACAACCCCAAGTATTTCTCAGTAACCATAACCAAATACTATTCCCTGTGTGCCAAGAACTTGAACTGCTAATGAATGTCTCAAATTGTTTTTGTGTTTTATTCACCATAATAATTTAAGTCTCAGTTATTCATTACCACCAATTTAATTCCATAAGGTTTAGAAAGAGCCGTAGCCTTTCCTACAGGTATGCATTCCTGAACACCAATGAGCGGGATCATTTCTCTACCGCGACGCCGCGCTGTGTTGTAAATTGCCGAACATTTTTGTGAGTTGTATCAAATTAGAGACATCGGAGTATAATTTCTTACAAGAGATCCCATGACAAACCAGTGCAATTATCACGACACAGCTACCAGCGGCTCCGACAGTAACTTCTAACAAGACCATCAACAGCCGCAGCCGGTCAAATTGGAAGGTGTTTAATATAACAATCTCGGGAATCGATCTACAACAAGCCGTGACCGAAATTACACTATGGACATTGATCTTTTGATATTCATAAAATATCTTATAACAGCATCCGTTATAGCTTGTAACGGCCCAACAAATTTTCTTTTAGGGAATGTCGAGGATTCAATTTCGTTACTCCGCAATCATGGAGGATAAATCTAAGTTTGGTGTTTTTGTTGTAAATTAGACGAGATTTTAATCTGAGATACCTTTACTGATATGAAGTGGGAGATTTTGCTTAATACATACACGTTCTTCAACTGATGACTGGAAGATGGTAAGTGAGAGGTGTGTTCTTTTAGGGGAATATTTTCATTATAGTAATTGTATACATGATAGTAGCCTACATTGGTGTAAAAATTAGTTTTTTCATTTGCGATTAATCTATATATATATAATACGCTAAGCCGATTTTTGTAAACAGAACTCCTCCCTCATTTTTGGACCGATTTTGATGATTAAAGTGTCAAACAAATGGCCCTGATCTGTAGTTTTGCAAAGTGTTTTTAGTTCTTTGATATCTTTATTAGTTTGGGCAGGATCTTCCACCAAAGTTGGGTTTTCTCCCATAAGATTAACATGGGGGAATCTAAATATTTAATTGGAAACTTTGTCTCCACTAATTTGAGAGAACGACTGGGCGTAGAAACTTGGTAGAGGTGTCCAAAGAAAGGTCTTGGTCTGTAGATGAGTTATCAAAAGAAAAACGAAGTAAATTCGCTTAGGGCTCTGCCCCAGAAGCCTTTAAAGATCCCTCCACAGATTTGTTTACGTTTTGGCCATGTGGATAATACTTTTTAATGAAACAGCTGTTAATTTTAAAATTGTATTTTAAACAACACTCATTTATTGGGAGTTAGAATTGTCCAAAAGAAGTATTTTCAATGTCATTTTCTGATTTTAAAATTGATTTTCTTCTGTATTATTTCATTTGCATTATTTGTTGCAAATGAAGCCGCACGACCATCTATATGAGGAGGCCCCTAACAGTTCAAGAATAAAATCCAACTTCACTTCAAGTATATTCCACTACACCTAACATTCTGTAGAGAGATTATATTGACAACTTTATGCAATTGATAGGGCTGAGACAGCTAACTGACATCCCCCGGTATGTCAAGGAATTCCAGCTTTAACAGTAACCCCACAACAAATTTCTCAAAACATTGCTAGAGGGTTATTCATGGCACAGAAGTATGATATGAACTGAAGTGACCACGTGATGAAGGAAAACTCAAACTTACACTGTAACGGATATCCGTTTGAAGTTATACCGTGTCTTCCCAACAAACAGATATTTTTTTCAAATAAAATCTCAGATTAATCTGCATTACACTGATGGGATCACGGAAGTGTTTAACTACAAAAGATCCACCAATACGATTTGAATACTGTTTAATGGTTCTTCCAAAGGAAGGGATACCAGATAACATACTAATATAATAACTCAGATGACGTACAGTATGGGGAATGTTTTATTCATTGAATGATCAACCATATTTTGGTAACTTAGGCAATTGATATCATTATTGTTTTTACACTTATTAATCTTTAAACAATGCTAAATGCTCAAAATATTTATAATTTCACTAAATTTATCGCAGCAGATGAATTAGCGTACGCCTTGAAAGTAACCGTCGATTTCGACGGGTTTCACCTAGTTATATTTACTATTTGTAAGTACTTGACGTATGATCGTTTGTTGAATCGAAAAGATCTAATTGATCTTCTATCTGATATCCCGCTTTTTATGAGTTGTTTCCTTATCTAAAATGTTTGTACTCTAAACATTTGTTATTTTTATTTTGCGTGTGATCTCGGTTCTGCCCGATTTGTGTACGTATATGCCATATGGTTCCTTTCCCATTCAAAGATTGGATCAGATTACAGATCCCGAAATTTCGTAAAACTTCTGTTTAACTGAATATTGTGGGAATTCTGAAGAACTTCGATTAAACAATCAAATCTAAAATAGTAAGTACTAAAACTGGTTAAAATACAGCTTATGGTACTTTTCAATTGCACCTAATTTCTAGTTTCGGCACCTAATCTGTTTCATCACAGACAAAGGAATCGGAATGTTTTACTTATTCCCTCGTCTGTGGTTTCATCTTCAGGCTGTAGATGGACATTGGACTTACACAATCGGACTAAAATAGAAACATGTCCAGGTACAGTGATGGTATGAATTAGGTACCGTAGGTACCAAAAATAGTCACTAAGCTATTACCATAAGCAAGTATTTACACCATCTTCAATAATCACCTGCAATTTGGTAAACCATAATACCATCATGGTGAGTAGTACAGTAGTAGTAGTAGGATATCACCTAAAGTATAAACGTTAATTTTATTATTACTACGTTTTCATTTCAGGGATATACTCATAAACATTCCGTGTCAGAGAGGTCTATCATAACCTTCCCTACCCAACAGAACTTGGTATTCATCGTGACCGTTGAAGAACCGGGTAGAGGGGAATCAGAAAGTAAAACGTGACTTAATTTATAGAAAGCCTTAATCAGGTGGTAGTATAAGCTCAAATTAATTCCACTCAGGCAATCCCATCGCCACACGAACACTTGTTGATTTAGCTCTTTAAATAATCACTGAGGTAAATTAGCCGTGCGTGTGTTTGTCTCATGCAGCTCCCCCTTATGAAAAAGTTTATATATGGCCATATAAAATTTTTTTTATCCGGTTATATTTGGTTTTGGACCAAATACAACCAGATATGATCATATATGGAATCCCCCAGATATGATCATATATGGAATCCTCCATATATGATCATATATGGAATCCTCCATATATGGAATTTTTTAATAAAAAATATATAAATAAATAAAAAAATAACAATTAAACATATTTTTACCTTAAATGGTATAAACTATAAATTAAAACTATAATAAAAATTTTAAATTCAAAAATTTCAAAACAAAATTTTTAAGCATCTGACTGGGAATTGAACCCGGGACTCCGGCGTGAGAGTCTGCCCCCTTAGCCACTACACCACGATTGCTTCATATCATGTGGATGATCAAAACCCATTACGAATAAGAGAAGCTGTATTTGGTCTCGTAAAACAAGATTTTTCTTAGACATTTTATGTCATTTGAAGAATGTTATTATTAATATAGCCTAACTACGTGACATTGATATTTGAGGCTGTTTGATAGCAAAGGTACAATTAATTAATTATTAATATAATATTCTCCTTATTTAGGCCTACTACACTTACAATTTTAAAATTATACGTCAGTTTTAAGATTTTGTTGCGTTATAATAAAATTGTACAATAGATGTATGTACAGGATTTTGTCATCAGGGTTCAAATCTGGATATTTTATTTCTTTACTAATAATTACTTTAAAGGAGAATTGCCTATATTATCTGCCCCCTTACTGTACCACATATCAACTCAATCAGTTAAGTAGTTTGTGCTTGGAGAGCAACAAGAAAATACACAAACTGATAAACTTTAGATTTTTTATATTATAAGAAGTGTTTGGGAGTTTGAGAGTTACATAATCCTAAAGTGGCAACAATCCCTTATAATAATTCCAGTTATTGTCAAAAACTCATTCATAGATGAGCATAAATGGAAAATTATTATTCCATATATGAGTAATTTAATTTCATACCTGGGAGTCATATATGACCATATATAGACCATAATTCCATATATGGAGGATATTTATGGCCATATATGGGCAATATTTTCATATATAAAAAACATGTATGGCCATATATGAACAATAATTTCATATGTAGAAAACATGTATGGCCATATATGGGCAATAATTTCATATATAGAAAACATGTATGGCCATATATGAACAATTATTTCATATATAGAAAACATGTATGGCCATATATGAACAATTATTTCATATATAGAAAACATGTATGGCCATATAAGAACAATTATTTCATATATCGAAAACATGTATGGCCATATATGAACAATAATTCCATATATATACTACATATATGGCCATATATGGACACCACCATATATGGATACAACCACATCTGGCCATATATGCTTCCATATATGCTCATCAAAACCCATATATGGCTTTATAAAACCATATATGGAATTTTGATATGGCCATATATGGCCAGAAATTACTTTTTTATAGGGGCCGCTTGTCTTTTCTTTTATGCAAGGTCGTAAAGTTGAGCATTAATGCGCGCTGTATTTCAACGCCCTCATGAGGATCTCGTTTGTGATTCAACATTCAACACAAACCCCCGGGTTGGATAGCGGGTACAAGTACCGATGAATTGTGTACTTGTACAGTTGTACGTGGGAGTTGGGGCTACAGCAAAACTGGGGCGTAATGATGCTGGATGTATTTGTGCTTGGTGTCAATTTCTGCCTTCCACTTTTATCGGATAATATCTTAATTAAATTTTGAATTGTATTTCGTGTTTTTTTTATCTATATTCAATGCTGTAAATTAATAAACAGTTACCGTTCGAAGTTAACTTGGTTAGGTGGTTGTTATAGTTTATGTTGGATTATAGGCTTAATCAATAATTACTAATGTTTGACTGTCAAAAATAATTACTTAATGTTTATGAACTTTTACGATGAATTGTTAAGTAGAAGCATTGCCCATTGGATAGTCAAAGGTAGAAGCATGTTTACAACTATTTATAACACTACATTTGACGATAATGAGTTATTCGATGCTCATGAATTGAGAATAAATACACGGCACCCATAAGAGCGTTCTATAATTCTAACCTAACCTAACCTAACTTAGTTTTCAAGTTACACAAAACGCTCTTCTGAAATTCAACCCTCCACCCCAACATTTTCATTTAGAATTAGGTCATTGAGGGGTTTTTTCATAATTTTACTTAGCCTGTCCCCTCCTGCGTTTGATAAAGTTGTATATCTACGTATTATACGATACAGTAGAATTTAAATGTTGGTGGTTACATCCATCATTCTCTGGTTCACTAAACATAATTGACAATTATGTCAACGAATCTAACTACTTACTGCTTGAAATCTAACTTTACCCACATTAGTTTATTTAACAAACACATATCAATATCGACCCATAACCAAATCGATGTACACAAAACGGTAAAGTTTTTTCGCAATAAATGAGCTGGCAGAATGTTGACAAAAATAAGAAATGATCTCATTACATTGGGAATTTTGAGAGTTGAAAGCATAAGAGGGGAATGGGCCGCTGAGAGGCGAAACAGATGAGCACCAACAACAAGTACCCCGATGAGAGGGTTACTTAGTCGTAACCCAGAAAAAATCTACGAAGTAAGACCTTTCATTTGACACAGAATATTAAAACATAAATACAAAAACAAATAGTCTCAAATCGGACAATGAATTAATTACTTAAATTCTTTTCTTTTCATAAAGTATTTCACGTAGAGAAATATTGTTATAACACAATTATTGCTACAACATTATCTAACTTCCCGCGTCTTCTAGTAACTATCATGAAGAAGCAAGTATCCGCCCAGACGAGGTGAATAATTGAGCACGATCCGCATAAAATAAGTGGGACGATATTATTGAGCCGTGGGAGCGGGTAGCGCACGACCAGCTGATTGGACACGCGCTTGGCGTACGTCTGCGCACTGGCTAGTAGAGAGTCGTGCGCATGCGCGCGACCGAGCGACAGAGAGAGAAGATATAGGAGCCGTGGGAGCGAGCGAGAGGCATACGTTCATAGACACGCCGAAACCACATTCCACCTTGGCTCGTTTTATTACATTTAGCGCGGCCCTCTGTAGCGAGTAGGAAGTACGAGGATGTCCATGTGTTGTATTGATAATGTGATATGGAAATTTGTACGTTGGATTTCGGTTTTCATTCATATTCTAGTTCGATCCAGAGTTGAACATCTGTGTCATCATGGGGAACTTATACAGCAACAAAGATTGGAACTGTGCATACGTTTATATTAAACCTATAAGCTTTTTTTGAATTTGAGGTTTAGATTTTTTTTAATACACCTACAACCTTTTTATGTGCAAGATTTTCTTATTTCTAAAGTACTGGCTAATATTAGCTATCAAACACAATAAAACAAAAGAATGAACAAGCGAAAATTGACAGAGTGTTTCGGCAAAAGGAAGATTGCTTCTATCAGGAAAACTTTCTAAAGATTGGTAGTTTGGAATGGATTTATGTAAAAATATCCCTGGCTCTCTTGATCAACTCATGATGAACTAAATAAAGATACTTAAAGACAATTAAAGTGCATGAAATTAGTTTGGAAGTATTTAAAGACAAATGGCAATTTTTTGCCAGTCTGAAACGCAAAGTTCTACTGTACATCATTGCCGGTGAACGCCTTGATATTTCCTCAACTCCAGCATAGCCTATTGTGCTCCATCCTGAAGGATGTAGGCTACACTTTGCACAACAATGAACTCGCAGTTACTCAGTGTCCTCGGTCCTGTACTGACTGGGTGCCTGCCTCTACGGTTGGTGACGGTAAACTGACCGGTGCCTCCTCAACTCCAGTACATCCCATTGTGTTCCCTCCTGAGGCATGTACACTTCGCACAATGATGCGCATGCGATCACTCAGGGTCCTGTACTGAGTGACTGCCTCTACGGTTGGCGAGAGTGAACTGAGCGATGCCTCCTCAACTCCAGTACATCCCATTGTGTTCCCTCCTGAGGCATGTACACTTCGCACAACCATGTGCGTGCGGTTAACTCTGGAACCTGTATTGCGGGTCTGCTAAGATATTCTATGCAAATGTACAATTTATGTCATCACTATCTTTTCGTTAACGCAGGGATACAGTTTTAATAAGATATTTTGTAGTCTATATCAACACATCCTCTTTAGGTTTTAGATTTTAGAGACTGATAAGTGGTCAAATACTGGAGCAGCTTTTAATCTTTATTTCAGAATTGATATTCTCCTCTTTACAACGCTATTAATTCCAATGTGACGGATTCCTTAAAAGAAAGCCATTTTCAATTTTTTTGCTCAGAATTTAGATTCTAGTCTCCATTAGATGATAAAGTGGTATTGATTTGATTTAACTTATTCGACCATTTTTTTATTCGTAGGTGGAATGCGTCACGCACCTCCCGATACGTTGAGCGCACCTCCTGGACTGGAGTGCCCGACGTGCCAGGGGTGCGGGGGAGTGTGGGACGTCTACAGGTTGCACTGTAGTATACCCACTAAAATCACCTACCCCCTCCCTGCCCATGAACTCGGGAGAGCGGTCGCAGCGTAGCAGGCTGGTGCTGTGCTGCTTGAAGATCTTTCTGGGGTTGTCATCTCTAGAAGGGAATTGATATTATTTGGATCTCTCAGGTGGGGCGGCGGACGACACGTCATGCTCCGCTGATGTTGGGGGTTGGCTTCTCGAAGTACAATCCTTCGTCGCTCAACCGGGGAGGCTGCTCGTTCATCGTCCTCTTCATTAAATTCAAAAGGCAACCTTAAGTTCAAAAATACCGTACTGAAGATGACATTTGTGGTTTTTAAAAGCGTTCAACGTTCAAGTAAGCAACAGTGATACTTTTCATCGGAATCTTCAGGAACTATCAAGTACTAACTCAAGATGGTTTCTATTAAGTAATCAACAAGCATTGTTAACCTTTCCTTTAAAGGTTTTGAAACTAGCATTCCTGTAATTATTTATATTTATATTTGACAAACTATAAAATATTTCATGTCCATATTAGTCCTAAGGAGTCACCAGTCGGTTTCAGTTTGACTTAAAGATTAATCAAACTGAAGAATAAAATATGTCCCACACGGATTTGATCACACAATCGAGGGTTCTATTTATCTATCGATGAGGATGTTAGCATTATTTTCGCCTTTCCTAAATTTTATCGGGCCATCAGGATGATACGATAAAATGTTTCAAAGATATACTTTTTTGGTAACGTCAGAGACCAAGACAATACGAGTCTTGTAGAAGAGGGTGTAGAAGCCCGTACAATTTGAAAAGGCAAACACATTTTCCATACCCCTTTGCCTAGTTAATATTCTGAGTGAATGTTTGTAGACATCCAGTATTGTACACCTGCGACGCGGAAGAGAGAGGCGGGGGGCGGAGAGCTCGTATGGGATTGTGGTGCACCACTTAGGATGGAACCACAAAAACTGGTTGGGCCACTCTGTTGGTGAAACATCAGATAAGGCGGGAGCGGCTCCCGACGGGCGCAGCGCGGGGTCGAGGTGGCGTACCGGACCTGGGTCTGTGTGATGCTGTAGACACATGCTGATCATACTAAGCTGAAAACAAATGTAGTTAGGTAATGAACGTTAGGCAAGTCACTAGTTCCTGTGGTTGGATGTGAATTGGTCAACATTTTATATATGCAACGAAGGACCAGGAAATGGGTAAACATAAGGACCGGACAACTTTTCCAGCCTGGGGGAGATGGTGGTGTTCAGAAAAGATTACAACCTCAGACAAGTGAGTAAGTTCCTCAATCTTATCCAATGCTAGGCACTGAGGTTTTCAAAGTAGCTAAAAGGTTCCAATAAGGAAGTCCTGATGACCTGGTTCGAAAAATTCTGTCCAGTAAAAGTTTGGAAAATAGCAAGGATAGGCAAAAGTTAAAAAAACTCATGTCCCCCATTTCAAGTTGGCGAAAATAATACATCTACACTTAGCAGTTTTCCTCTTCCATCTTCTTTTAAAACAGCGCGGCCGTCACTGTGCATACCGACTACTACTACAGTAGTACAGTACTTGCAAATTATAATGTTCAAAATTAGGATACGTGAAGATTTTCGAAAAAAGGCTTAACATCTTAAAGACTAAGATCCAGTTGGGTCAAAGAAAGAAGATTCTTAGAAAATGGTTACACCACATGAACTGGGAATCACAGTTACAACCACTTTAAAGAAATATTATCATAATCAGAAAGTTCCAGTGCCTGAAGTGATTGACGCCGTGATCAACGGTCCAAGACGAAATTTCAGTTATCTCGAAGAAGCTTTTTTTTCTTTGTACTATGTGTTTAGGGGGCCCTTGTTTAGTTTCAAAATCTTTCAAGCTTCAAGACATGGCTTTAAAATTAGGTTTGATGGATAGAATTTCTATCATAGAAATTCTACTGGGTTTTCTATCATAGAAAACCCAGTAGGCCTAGTTGTTATTATTTGAATTTTAAATTTGAACAATATATTTTAACTTGAATTGTCCTGGAAACCATTTTGTAGCGTTTAAATATGGGTGTTTTATCATTATCAAACTCAGGCCATGTCTAGATAGCTCCTGGGTATCACACTCATACAAACCACATCTTCGAGCAAGGTGAAACTGGCAGTAGTTTATCTCGAGCATTAATCTTTCTTATAAGAAATAAATAGGTGAGCACACACATGGAAGATATCCACATAGTTCGCCATTTCTAAAAACTATCATGGCCAGTTAAATACTTGACGGAGAGTATATTTTGTAGAACATTGGAACAGTCCCAGCGGCTCTTTCTAGTCACCAATGGCCATCCAAATAATAACTTCTGTTCCATTTAAGGACTACAGTGTGAAATCTTCCTATTTTACAAACCATTTCGTTAATTTTCTTCCCACATTAAACATTAACTAAGGAGGTGCAAATCCATCAGCCATACTACGTCATTGACGACTTTCCATTCAGATCAAGAACCACCGCAGACTCCATGAACAATCCACATAATCGTAACTTGATATCTGACTGATGCTGCTTGATCAAACAAAACCCATCAGATGGCTGACAGATCAACCCTTCAGAGTGGTGATAAATAAAAAACGGGGGCAAAAAACAGTAGCAAAGAGTCATCGGACAATAGGATGGCATTCCCGTAGCAATAGGAGCATCTCAACATTATCATAATGAGTGCAGGGTGTGATGGACCACCAGGGGAGACCACCCGGGTCGACAATGTGTCTTACACGACCATTACAAGGGTACAGCGAGATTACGCTTTCATTAGGTAATTGAAGCAGTTTGCCTCCTTGCCTTTTTACCCCTCCGAGCACCTAAATGATTTGGCTAAGTGTATTTTAAGTCTTAAAAGATTTAGCGTGTCATTCGCTTTTCCCATTGCTGTAGGCTACTGTAGATTAATTCAGTTGACAGGGTTTCTTTTCAAAATTAAGGGTCTCCGTTTTTGTGGAGTCTTTTTAATTTTCTCTGCTGGTAGTCTTTATCGTACTCCAATTTCATTTTATTGCTGTGACTCAATTATTGGTAGTCTTCTTTTGGTAAGTTTTTATGCAAGTGTATAATTACATCCTCCCTATTAGTACAATAGGGTGTTATTTAGAATTTAGCTTTCCTAGGGCAGCCATAGAATGTTTATCATTGTAAGCTGTATATATTGATCGCTCTATAATATACAGTCAATAGCAGCTCTGTTCATGAATGAAAAGACCATGCTTGCTCTAAACACACTAACCAACCTAAATCACTGATTGAGCAAATTGAGCCAAGAATATGCAATTGTGATATGTTTAGATCATGCAATTTATTTTGTTTTGGAAAATACAACAATACTTACTTAGGACACTGTATTCAGTATCCTTGTAGTACATTTATTGCAACTCATGGAGGAAATATTTTGGCATTGAAAGGAATAACAAATAAAACCTACAGTTTGCGTTCTTTAATTAAAACACATACGTACACATAATGTAACTGGTTGCTTGGTACTCGGCTAGTATAAGCGCAGGACTTGCGTCCTGCTGGAGACACGAGACACAAGTTCAAATCCCGTTTTCACCAAAGTGTTTTAGCCCAGTATATAATACTGAGCCTTGGATATCGTCAAGGCCCAGTAGATTGGAGTCTTAAGTTGTAGGACCATCTTTTGGGAAACAACCAGAGAACAAAAACATAGTCATGGCGAGGAGTCATTTTCTGCATTGGATAAACATTTTACCATAAGAATCAAAAGAGAGTACTTCTGTATCCCTATTTATTCTGTTTATCCACTAAAAGCCAAACTATTTAAAAAATACATAGTTGCTATTCCAAGGCATCGTTGGTTTATTCGAACTAGGCAACAATCTATATTATTAAAACTAGCTGTCACCCACGGGCTTCTTCGCCCCGTGTGACTTGATAAGTAGGTCCGTGAAGTTGACGTACCCATATTAGCGTATCCACTTTTGATCATACCAATCGTTAGTTCATCGTTCGTTCTCGATAGTTCCAAAATTTTTTCGTTAGTTCTCAAAAAATAAAACAGTTATAGCCGATTATAAGTGGGTACGCTAACTTCACACTTCCGGGTTCTAGCACGCGCCGTTTTCTGAGGAGAAATGTTTACATCTATATACCAATCGTTAGTTCTTCGTTAGTCCTCGATAGTTCCCAAATTTTTTCGTTAGTTCTCAAAAAATAAAAAAGTTATGAGGCATACAAAGTGGGTACGCTAACTTCACAATTGTACAATTTCCAGCGGGAACAGTTTTTTTACTATAAATGCCTATATCTATATACCAATCGTTAGTTCTTCGTTATTTCTCGATAGTTCTCCAAAATTAACGTTAGTTCTCAAAAAATAAAAAAGTTACGAAGCATAAAAAGTGGGTACGCCAACTTCACAGTTATAGAATTTCCAGCGGGCATAGTTTTTTTACTATAAATGACTATATCTATATACCAATCGTTAGTTCTTCGTTAGTTCTCGATAGTTCTCCAATATTTACGTTAGTTCCCAAAAAATAAAAAAGTTAAGAGGCATACAAAGTGGGTACGCCAACATCACAATTCTAGAATTTCCAGCGGGCACAGTTTTTTTACTATAAATACCTATATCTATATACCAATCGTTAGTTCTTCGTTAGTTCTCGATAGTTCTCCAATATTAACGTTAGTTCTCAAAAAATAAAAAAGTTAAGAGGCATACAAAGTGAGTACGCTAACTTCACAATTGTACAATTTCCAGCGGGAACAGTTTTTTTACTATAAATGCCTATATCTATATACCAATCGTTAGTTCTTCGTTAGTTCTCGATAGTTCTCCAATATTTACGTTAGTTCTCAAAAAATAAAAAAGTTAAGAGGCATACAAAGTGGGTACGCACACTTCACAATTATAGAATTTCCAGCGGGCACAGTTTTTTTACTATAAATACCTATATCTATATACCAATCGTTAGTTCTTCGTTAGTTCTCGATAGTTCTCCAAAATTAACGTTAGTTCTCAAAAAATAAAAAAGTTACGAAGCATAAAAAGTGGGTACGCCAACTTCACAGTTATAGAATTTCCAGCGGGCACAGTTTTTTTACTATAAATGCCTATATCTATATACCAATCGTTAGTTCTTCGTTAGTTCTCGATAGTTCTCCAAAATTAACGTTAGTTCTCAAAAAATAAAAAGGTTACGAAGCATAAAAAGTGGGTACGCCAACTTCACAGTTATAGAATTTCCAGCGGGCACAGTTTTTTTACTATAAATGCCTATATCTATATACCAATCGTTAGTTCTTCGTTAGTTCTCGATAGTTCTCCAATATTTACGTTAATTCTCAAAAAATAAAAAAGTTAAGAGGCATACAAAGTGGGTACGCACACTTCACAATTATAGAATTTCCAGCGGGCACAGTTTTTTTACTATAAATACCTATATCTATATACCAATCGTTAGTTCTTCGTTAGTTCTCGATAGTTCTCCAAAATTAACGTTAGTTCTCAAAAGATAAAAAAGTAACGAAGCATAAAAAGTGGGTACGCCAACTTCACAGTTATAGAATTTCCAGCGGGCACAGTTTTTTTACTATAAATGCCTATATCTATATACTAATCGTTAGTTCTTCGTTAGTTCTCGATAGTTCTCCAAAATTAACGTTAGTTCTCAAAAAATAAAAAAGTTACGAAGCATAAAAAGTGGGTACGCCAACTACACAACTATAGAATTTCCAGCGGGCACTGTTTACTGACTATAAATGCTTATATCTATACACCAATCGTTAGTTCTTCGTTAGTTCTCGATAGTTCTCCAATATTAACGTTAGTTCTCAAAAAATAAAAAAGTTAAGAGGCATACAAAGTGGGTACGCTAACTTCACAATTGTACAATTTCCAGTGGGAACAGTTTTTTTACTATAAATGCCTATATCTATATACCAATCGTTAGTTCTTCGTTAGTTCTCGATAGTTCTCCAAAATTAACGTTAGTTCTCAAAAAATAAAAAAGTTACGAAGCATAAAAAGTGGGTACGCTAACTTCACAATTGTACAATTTCCAGTGGGAACAGTTTTTTTACTATAAATGCCTATATCTATATACCAATCGTTAGTTCTTCGTTAGTTCTCGACAGTTCTCCAAAATTAACGTTAGTTCTCAAAAAATAAAAAAGTTACGAAGCATAAAAAGTGGGTACGCCAACTACACAACTATAGAATTTCCAGCGGGCACTGTTTACTGACTATAAATGCTTATATCTATACACCAATCGTTAGTTCTTCGTTAGTTCTCGATAGTTCTCCAATATTTACGTTAGTTCTCAAAAAATAAAAGTTACGAAGCATAAAAAGTGGGTACGCCAACTTCAGAACTATAGAATTTCCAGCGGGCACTGTTTACTGACTATAAATGTCTGTATCTATATACCAGTCGTTAGTTCTTCGTTAGTTCTCGATAGTTCTCCAATATTTACGTTAGTTCTCAAAAAATAAAAAAGTTACGAGGCATACAAAGAGGGTTCGCTAATTTCACAATTATACAATTTCCAGCGGGCACCTTTTTCTGACCATAAATGCCTATATCTATATACCAATCGTTAGGTCTTCGTTAGTTCTCGATAGTTCTGTAATATTTACGTTAGTTCTCAAAAAAATAAAAAAGTTACGAGGCGTACAAAGTGAGTACGCTGACTTCAAATTTATAAAATTTCCTGCGGGCACCGTTTTCTGACTAAAAACGCTTATATCTATTTACCAATTTTTAGTTCTTCGATATGTCGTGTTAGTTCCCCAATATTATTACTAGTTCTTTAAAAATAAAAAGGCAATAAGGTCTTAAACGTGGTTATGCCAACCTCAAACCCAAATCATTCCTAGCGTGCACCCTTGTCTGACTAAAAGTGCCTATATCTTAATATTAATCGTAAGATGGGCTCACTCATTTATTTTGTTAGTTCTAAAAAAATTAAATAAATATACGTATAGCCAATAATCAATAGATAAACTTATTTAATGCTTCTGATTTCCAGCGCGCACCTTCATTCAACGAAAAATGCTTACAGTATACTACTATACAACTAAATAAATATTGTCTCGACCCCGCCATACCCAATACGCCATGCTAGTAATGTGTTGTACACATTTATTCCATCCACTACTCCAGTCTCCAGTTTGTTCAAGTCCGTATGACCTTCCAGTCTCGATCCGTGCAACTGTCACTCGTAACGTGTTACGTTTAATGATGTAATTTTATAATACTAATACCGAACACAAACAAATACAAACAATACAAACGATTAGTTTAATTAACCAAACAGAAGTTCTTTGATCGTACATATTTTATCTGCTTAATCCAATTCAAATAATCACTGCTTATAAATTACTTTATACCATTTTACTTAGCAGACTCTGGTTTTCATTTTGATGGATAGTTTATTTTGTTTCCATGATGGACTTTTTATAAAATGCACTTTTTCACACAACTAAGTAGGTATAAATATGATTTCATTGCTTATCTAAAACCAATTTTTGGAAGTGTTGTCTTTTTTGGATGTTCTAATTAACTGAACATATTCAACTGTTAATCATTTTGATTACGTAATCAAAATTATCACTCCTAAAAAATAATCTAACCGAGTGACACCTGCAACTACTATTGCGGATATCACAGATAAGCGCTATCCTGGAACTGATAAGCAATCCTTTCTCTTCGAGAGAATCATAATGTGATAGTTATTCTAATGTCAGTGTTACTTTCATTTTCATTGTGTGAAGATGAATCAAATTACAATGCATGGAACTAAAAATTGGTATATAGATTTAAGCGTTTTTAGTCGGAAAACGGTGCCCGCTGGCGTACTCACTCAGCGTACTCACTTTGTATGCCTCGTAACATTTTTATTTTTTTTTAGAACTAACGTAAATATTGGAGAACTATCAAGAACTAACAAAGAACTAACGATTGGTATATAGATGTAAGCATTTTTATTAAAAAAAAACTGTGCCCGCTGGGAATTCTATGATTGTGAAGTTGGCGTACCCACTTTTTATGCTTCGTAACTTTTTCATTTTTTAAGAAATAACGCAAATATTGGAGAACTATCGAGAACTAACGAAGAACTAACGATTTGCATATAGATATAAGCATTTATAGTCATAAAACGGTGCCCGCTGGATATTCTATAATTGTGAAGTTAGCGTACCCACTTTGTATGCCTCGTAGCTTTATTATTTTTTTAGAACAAACGTAAATTTTGGAGAACTATCGAGAACTAACGAAGAACTAACGATTGGTATATAGATATAGGCATTTATAGTAAAAAAACTGTGCCCGCTGGAAATTCTATAACTGTGAAGTTGGCGTACCCACTTTTTATGCTTCGTAACTTTTTTATTTTTTGAGAACTAACGTTAATTTTGGAGAACTATCGAGAACTAACGAAGAACTAACGATTGGTATATAGATATAGGTATTTATAGTAAAAAAACTGTGCCCGCTGGAAATTCTATAATTGTGAAGTTAGCGTACCCACTTTGTATGCCTCTTAACTTTTTTATTTTTTGAGAACTAACGTTAATATTGGAGAACTATCGAGAACTAACGAAGAACTAACGATTGGTATATAGATATAGGCATTTATAGTAAAAAAAACTGTGCCCGCTGGAAATTCTATAACTGTGAAGTTGGCGTACCCACTTTTTATGCTTCGTAACTTTTTTATTTTTTGAGAACTAACGTTAATTTTGGAGAACTATCGAGAACTAACGAAGAACTAACGATTGGTATATAGATATAGGTATTTATAGTAAAAAAACTGTGCCCGCTGGAAATTCTATAATTGTGAAGTTAGCGTACCCACTTTGTATGCCTCTTAACTTTTTTATTTTTTGAGAACTAACGTTAATATTGGAGAACTATCGAGAACTAACGAAGAACTAACGATTGGTATATAGATATAGGCATTTATAGTAAAAAAACTGTGCCCGCTGGAAATTCTATAACTGTGAAGTTGGCGTACCCACTTTTTATGCTTCGTAACCTTTTTATTTTTTGAGAACTAACGTTAATTTTGGAGAACTATCGAGAACTAACGAAGAACTAACGATTGGTATATAGATATAGGCATTTATAGTAAAAAAACTGTTCCCGCTGGAAATTGTACAATTGTGAAGTTAGCGTACCCACTTTGTATGCCTCGTAGCTTTATTATTTTTTGAGAACAAACGTAAATTTTGGAGAACTATCGAGAACTAACGAAGAACTAACGATTGGTATATAGATATAGGTATTTATAGTAAAAAAACTGTGCCCGCTGGAAATTCTATAATTGTGAAGTTGGCGTACCCACTTTGTATGCCTCTTAACTTTTTTATTTTTTGGGAACTAACGTAAATATTGGAGAACTATCGAGAACTAACGAAGAACTAACGATTGGTATATAGATATAGTCATTTATAGTAAAAAAACTATGCCCGCTGGAAATTCTATAACTGTGAAGTTGGCGTACCCACTTTTTATGCTTCGTAACTTTTTTATTTTTTGAGAACTAACGTTAATTTTGGAGAACTATCGAGAACTAACGAAGAACTAACGATTGGTATATAGATATAGGCATTTATAGTAAAAAAACTGTTCCCGCTGGAAATTGTACAATTGTGAAGTTAGCGTACCCACTTTGTATGCCTCATAACTTTTTTATTTTTTGAGAACTAACGAAAAAATTTGGGAACTATCGAGGACTAACGAAGAACTAACGATTGGTATATAGATGTAAACATTTCTCCTCAGAAAACGGCGCGTGCTAGAACCCGGAAGTGTGAAGTTAGCGTACCCACTTATAATCGGCTATAACTTTTTATTCTTTGAGAACTAACGAAAAAATTTGGGAACTATCGAGAACTAACGAAGAACTAACGATTGGTATATAGATATAGGCATTTATAGTAAAAAAAACTGTGCCCGCTGGAAATTCTATAACTGTGAAGTTGGCGTACCCACTTTTTATGCTTCGTAACTTTTTTATTTTTTGAGAACTAACGTTAATTTTGGAGAACTATCGAGAACTAACGAAGAACTAACGATTGGTATATAGATATAGGTATTTATAGTAAAAAAACTGTGCCCGCTGGAAATTCTATAATTGTGAAGTTAGCGTACCCACTTTGTATGCCTCTTAACTTTTTTATTTTTTGAGAACTAACGTTAATATTGGAGAACTATCGAGAACTAACGAAGAACTAACGATTGGTATATAGATATAGGCATTTATAGTAAAAAAACTGTGCCCGCTGGAAATTCTATAACTGTGAAGTTGGCGTACCCACTTTTTATGCTTCGTAACCTTTTTATTTTTTGAGAACTAACGTTAATTTTGGAGAACTATCGAGAACTAACGAAGAACTAACGATTGGTATATAGATATAGGCATTTATAGTAAAAAAACTGTTCCCGCTGGAAATTGTACAATTGTGAAGTTAGCGTACCCACTTTGTATGCCTCGTAGCTTTATTATTTTTTGAGAACAAACGTAAATTTTGGAGAACTATCGAGAACTAACGAAGAACTAACGATTGGTATATAGATATAGGTATTTATAGTAAAAAAACTGTGCCCGCTGGAAATTCTATAATTGTGAAGTTGGCGTACCCACTTTGTATGCCTCTTAACTTTTTTATTTTTTGGGAACTAACGTAAATATTGGAGAACTATCGAGAACTAACGAAGAACTAACGATTGGTATATAGATATAGTCATTTATAGTAAAAAAACTATGCCCGCTGGAAATTCTATAACTGTGAAGTTGGCGTACCCACTTTTTATGCTTCGTAACTTTTTTATTTTTTGAGAACTAACGTTAATTTTGGAGAACTATCGAGAACTAACGAAGAACTAACGATTGGTATATAGATATAGGCATTTATAGTAAAAAAACTGTTCCCGCTGGAAATTGTACAATTGTGAAGTTAGCGTACCCACTTTGTATGCCTCATAACTTTTTTATTTTTTGAGAACTAACGAAAAAATTTGGGAACTATCGAGGACTAACGAAGAACTAACGATTGGTATATAGATGTAAACATTTCTCCTCAGAAAACGGCGCGTGCTAGAACCCGGAAGTGTGAAGTTAGCGTACCCACTTATAATCGGCTATAACTTTTTTATTCTTTGAGAACTAACGAAAAAATTTGGGAACTATCGAGAACTAACGATGAACTAACGATTGGTATGATCAAAAGTGGATACGCTAATATGGGTACGCCAACTTCACGGACCTTTGATAAGTATTGACTACAGTTGAGGTATATTTAACATTAGGTATATGGAAAGTTCCCTTTAGAAAGGAATTACAGCCTTAAAGGGCAATTTATGAAATAATGGATAGTTTTGCGCAAGGTTTTTCGTCATGACAAACATTTTAAGTATATGGTTTTCGGGGGTGTGACTTTTGTGGATATGCCGGGGATTGAACCCGTCCCTCGTCCCTTCCTCACCGAAGTCCGAGGCGCTGACCACTAGTATTGAATATACAACACTATAGTGTTATATATTCAATGCTACTAGGCTAGAAACACACGCCCAATATTACTGATATCATACACAACCATAGACTAAGGAAACAATTGGTGTTCTATTGTCTGTGACACAACAACTTTTAGTCATCATACGTGATCCAAGATGCTTTATTCATCAAATAACGTGAGTGATGAGAAACTATCTATAATTCATAGGTTGTCTCTTGTCATTCGTCAGAATACATTACAGCTCTATACAAACCGCGGAAACTGATGTGTCTTGTTTGAACACGAGGAGATTGGTCACGTGGTTCAGAGTCATTGACACGTGATGTGATGTGACAACACGCGTTGAACAATGATGTGTTACTACAAGTCACATTGAGGATCATGGAATCCCCCAAGCAAATACTGCAATTACGAAGTTAAGATTGAAGAGTAATTGGAAACCGTGTTGAAATTAAGTGAGGTCTTCAACCAAAGAAAAATATAGGCATGTGGCACATCAAAATGAAACTCAGAGTGTGTAGATTTGCCGAAAAGTAATGGTATGAACGAACTCTCTTTCATTGGTATGAATGAAGGGCTCTGTTCCACAGGCTGATTTCAATTCAATGTATTATTAAATGTTTTATATGTTAGTTATATAGGTAGTTTATAGACCATTGACCCAATAAATAGTCGCCCAAGGGGTTGTCGCCGATCTTTAACAAGTCGTCGTGAGAGTGGCGAGTTCAGGTACAACCGTACCCTCCTCGGCCTCCTCAGGACGTAGGTATGAAGGCCCCAACGCTTTTAACACTCTTATGATGGGATTTTCTCGAACTTGGACCTCTCAAATGAAATATGAAGGCAAAATTAATTAAATTAATTTAATGGAGGCTTCTGAATTGTACACCCGTGAATTCAGGGGTAGAACATATTGTATTTTATAATCGTAATACATTATAGCATATGGTTTACAGAAATTGCTTATGGCAAAGGAGAAAATGATCTGGGGTGTGACAATATTTTCTTTAACATGAAATACATTACATATTGTGATAAAATAACCTACGTTGTAAGTAAATTACATATTGTGTCGGTCTATGGTTCATTTCCTACGGCACAACCACACAACTGGACACGGTCTATGGTGCGAAAATATCGTCATAAAGTAAATTACGTCATGAACCTACCAAAATAGCCTACGTTGTGACAAATTGGCACAAGGTTAGATAAAATTACCAATGTTTGAACTAATCTGCCTATCTATGGTATGACAGAAATGACTCATGATGTAAAAAATAAATCTGTTGTGTGACAACTGATAACAAACATACTGTATAAAAAATACCCTATAGCTTGAAAAAAATAACCAAACTGCCTTATATCTCGTTTATAAGAAGTCATATTCATCTATGTAGGATTGTAGCCTACTTTAGTAATGAACTGCATGATTAAATTATTATCTTCAATCCTCCCATTAAAATGTTATGGGTAATGTTGTATCTGATATCATGAATTTAACAGTTCACTCTTGTAAGGTGACCACATACACACGTAGGACTACAGTTAACACCTCGAGTATAACCAAGCCTTCAGCGCAGCAAACATATGATAATTGTCTTCCGGGCAGGGGATAGCGCTAATCTGTTAACGAGGCAACAGGTAGCTAATCAGCTGTTGTTCTCAGGTGATAATGAAAAGTCCACGTACCTCCCACCTATCGTCACATGACTCACATGTGTGAAATGAAGACTGAAACGAGAGCTTTGTTAAATGTATTTTAAATACAATGCGAATTGTAACAGCTGACACAATGTCTAGCAGGCCTTCTTACTGCATTACTTACTACTTACTACCTTTGACTATTAATACAACTTCTGTATCCAATAGTCAATGCTACTACATACTTGTTGGATAATTTACGCACGCACAAAGGGTTTGCGTACAAACAGCAATGAAATTAATGTATTTTATTAAATAAATAATTCTTCTTTCATCTTATATGTTTTTGAGATCAATATGTATGAGAACTATGACTATGACATCTTAATAAACCACCAAAAGGCTAGATAAATCCACATATATTTTACAGCAACATCAATCACAATTGGAACGAGTTCTGTAAGAGTTTCAAGGAAGTTACTAAACATCTCCACACATGTTCAATTTCTCAAGGAACACGATATTGACAGAATCATTTTGTCTTGGCCCTAGTTGAAAATTATTCAATAAAAAATGAATAATAAAAACCAATCTAAAAACTGCCTTGTCATAAGTAAGAAATGTGTGTAGTAAAAGTGTAAAACTCGAAGTATGCCTATTCTTATTTCTAAAATCAACTAAGCTTTGAAATAGCCTACTACAGTATAAAATTGTTATTCAATCTTTATTGTTGGTGGTCGGGAGTACATTTCAAAGAATCGTTGTGAATATTTTCCGTAACTAATTAATAAAATCCCAAATTTATGACTTTTCGGGATTTGGAATCTCATCACATCTTCAGATTGGAAGAAGCATAACAAGACTAAAACACAAACCGGGAATGCTTAAAACAGCAAAAATGTTTAAAAACTGGAATTGCAATTCATTGGAATACAGTAGGCCTACAGTATTGTGTAGTTACGTCTCGATTAAATTAAACTCTTAAAACGGGGATAGCCCAACTCCACGCGGTGGTCAAATTTAAGCCGAGGAAATGGTTTTTATTTCCAGAAGGGTCCAGTCCAACTCCGCGCGGTGGTCACTTTTAGTGTATAGTCTAATTCCGCGCAGTGGCCACATCAAATCTCTACGCTACCTTGTCGTACTTTCTTACGAGATGATATAAAATATTCTATACATATACCGTGTGTTCCCAAGGTAATGTTACACTTTTATTTGTACATAGCTACTTTATTCATGTGACAAGTTAGGTTAGGTTAGGTAAGGGTAATGATATGTAAAATCAAATTAAACATAAGTATTCTATTTTGTACTAATTAACTTTCCTAGTTATTGTGGTTTCGTACAGTTCTAAATTATGTACATTTATAACAATTTCAAACTTCAAATACAAACTCACAGCCGTCAAGGCTATGAGAGCCAAAATTGACCACCGCGCGGAGTTGGACATGTGCCGCGAGGGACCCGAAGTGACCACAGCGCGGAGTTGGACAGTCGGTTTTCACATATTTCTGACCACCACTCGGAGTTGGGATAAGCCCCTTAAAACTTATGTTAGCAATGCAAATTATCCGTACCTAACTTAAACATCAAATATGAAATCACACTGAGTTTGATTAATTGTCAGGTCATTACAGATTTAACAAGCACAACGGTAAATCAGTAGCACCCTTCTCATTAAAATGCAACAGGTAAGACCCCGAAACTCCAACCCTATTTGAATATCCAAGTGTGTGCACCCTACAGTAGTCAGCTTGAGCTACTTATCTATCATTTTCTAGTCATTATCATATTCGGGTGCAATTAGCTTTGACGTCTGGAAATCGTATGATGATTAATATTAGGGATTTATAATAATGTTTTGACATCGGACTTTATGGTAATTTAGGGGCGCTAGTAATAAGCTTAGACCGGGAGCGCATTCGATTTACCCGTTGGTTTCAACGCACACAACAGTTAATTTATTTTATTTTATTTACATTTTATCATCCTATTGTAAAATGTTACGTATCTTTGACACGTGTTAAATAGTCAGTATTCCTAGAGGGTGTTAATTACGATTAAATATGTATTTTCTCTTTAAAGGAAACTTACAACGCGTGCTTTAGACTTTGGCTATAGAAGACAAACAAACTCTCGGTTTAAAGGTATATTGTTTTATATCGTAGAAATTATTTTAAAGTTTGTAGAAGAGTAGAAACTAAACAGTTGTAATGATCAAAATGCACGTTTCAGAAAGAAGCTAACCTCGAATATTTTTATCAGATTCATAAGGATACCTAATATAAAAGGAGTCGCCATTTAGTAGTCATGTTGGCACATGTTTAATCACCATTTACATTTCAAAAGACGCAATTTTAATATTTCTCCTATACGAAACTGAGTACGGTAAACTATCAAATAAATAAGGCAAAAAGGTCTGCATATGAAATAGTAAAACTTTGAAAAACTAACCACATCAAACCTGTGCACAGTTGTTGATAAATATTTTAATGTAAAACTGTTTGATGTAAAGCAGAAGTGATCACGAAACATACAAGTCACTTCAGAACAATCTGAAACCCCCTTGGTTTCCTACCGATAAAAGCCCCAGATCTAATAATGGAATGTGGTTTTGACTAAGGGAGAGCCGTTATGTGATTAATGTATTTGGTAGCTAAAGCAACCCTTCCACCATCACCTGCAATGAACTGTAGAATGGATCTCTGTCATCCGAAGTTGGAGCTCGGCTGTGTGTAGCTTTGCAGTTCAGTACACAGCTAGTAAGAGTACATTCTAATCTCTATTTTGATTTTTTAACCATAATTATAAATTTAAAATCAAAGAATTCTGGATTTTGTGTGAGCAACTAAACAGTAAAAATGGAGGAAAATCCACTATGCTCACATTAAAGAAATTAGGAATTGTAAAAATTGCTGATTCTTCTCCTACTTTACCCAAACTATATGTACACACACGGAATATACCGTAAGACAACTATATTTTACTATATTTAACAAAATATTTTTTAGCTGTCCCTTCAGTTTAGCTTGATTAAACATTCAGCTTTTTCGGAAGAAATCTGTAATTGACATCGTATATTATAAATATTAATAATAAAAAATCTTGATTTTTTACATGGTTTTTTCATAAGAGCCACTAAGCAGTAAAAATGGAGGAATATCCACTATGCTCACATGAAAGAAATTGGGAATTTAAAAAATGTTGATTTCTACTTTACCCAAATTACTTTTGGTGGCTTATTTCAGCTTCTTTAATTTTGTTATCAAACATAGCTACATATTTAACACGGTATTGGATATCTTCTTATACTACTGTAATAGTGAAAGATATATAGAAAATACAAATTTAATTTTTTTTGTAGCATACACGCCTTTTCGTAAAAGTTTTCAATTGAATTCTACACTTAAAAACCTCATCCGATTAACAATTCTACAAAATCGTCAACATCCCAAGGCTGTATTCTAACCAGCACTTAAGAACTTACAAAATCCTAGAAGCCATCATTATAGTTAACAAAGCCTTTCAACCGCCTTTCACCATCGCAGCTGCTTGAAAAAAGTAAAGTTGTAACGGTTCCAAAAATATTTTGGGCGTTCACCGGACAATATTTTGACACAGTAGCGGCGGCGGCACCTGCGGCTCAACTAATGGACAAGGAGAGATGCTGTCAGATAGGGAGATGGAGAGATAAGAGATGCGGCAGATGTGGAGTGGAGATGTGAGAGATGGTTATCTGGGCAACCAGAGCGAGGCTCGGGTGTCGTGAGGGCGGAGGGATGATTCGCGGTAGAGAGTGAGATGCCACAAGTTTGCTGAACTTGAAGACGTGTTGCACTCTAGAAGATTCTCAACATCTCCAATCTAATAAACAGATATTTTGGTACATTGCAGCGAAAATGGCTCAGTCCTATAATCGGGTATTATCATCTACAATTTGTCTCGATTGTAAACTTCGATTATAAGTAATCAGATGTATTGATAGTAGGTAGTTGTTTTTATCGATTTTGGTTCATTGTTGGATTGTGGTTGACCGGGTTGTAATTTGATTTCCTTGAACCTTACAAGTTGAGTGGCCAAACATAGAAAATATCAATCGAGAATTAATAATTTGCCAACCAAAATATCGAATGCAATCGGATGTTGTAGTAATCAAACCAAATCACCAGCTCTTTACAGCAAGCTAAAGGGAGTTAATTTACAATCAAGACTGACTTAACCACAGATCATCACCAGGTGTCCAATACCGATGGGAATTCCAAGTGATATTATCAGCCAGTGGGGCGAAGCCCTACTCCACCTGAACGTCTGCCGCGTCATCCTCCACCTGAGCCTAATGGCGACATCATGATACAACCCTTGCCGCGGAAGGGTGACTGCTAATATGCCTAAATTAGGGGATGATCCCGAGACGAGATTGATGGGGATGCGGTGATCTGTGGGAAATTAGACGTTATTGTGTCTTCGTACCGTTACTGATGTGCGAGTCATTCTGGAAATATCGGTAAAGGAGATTGTATTGGAGTGAATATTACCATTGTTGTGGTTATATAGTCAATGATATTACTGACTACATGTTAGATGGTACATGATAGAGTCCTACGATTTGTACTGATGACAATGTTATACAGTAATACTAAATTGTGTGATTAGTTGTCTAATAGAATTGCAGGATAAGTAAAAATTATCTTGTGGAAACTTTGTGTGCAAGTAAATTGCACGATTGCATTGTCACTTCCGTTGCGATTAAAGTTTAAGTCGATAAACAAAACGAATCATGACAACAGTTTCCTGAAGCTGATTTGTCGAAACGAGAAATTATTTTTCTAGCAAAGAAATTTAAGAAAACAAAATATTCGTTATAAAAACAATACATTACTGTAGTTAGGAAAAAAGAAATAGAGCACAGTAATATTGTCTTGCATTAGTGCAATTCATAAGCTAACTAAATAAAGTTACATAATGACCTTGTAACTTCTGTACCGATGTGTCTGTAAATCGTGTTAACTTTTAGCACACGTTGACGAATTTACACAAACCACACGGCCACACATACAGAGATAACCTATTTGACACCAAACTTGTATTCCGTCTGCAGTATACTTTTTACAACAACAACCCCAAAAACCACATACTTCACAACACGGACAAATTGTGTCCACTTAGCGTTCAAGATATCACGACTATTTATCTACCACTCGCCGACTTTGCAGGCGTGAAAGGTTCCCTCGGGGCGGTGACGGTATCGTCAGCAGGGTTTGCATGAATAATACGCGCTAGGAGGGTGTGTTATTACGCGGGGCATCGCGATAGGCGCGTGTGAATACCGTCAGCGGCCTTGAGATACGTCTTATCTCCATCAGGGGAGCCTCACTGGTATCGATTACCCTATCGATAAGGAAGGCAGGCTTAGACCACGAATAACTTAATTTAGATGACTATCTGATTCTCCAGCCCTTGCCCTTGTATCGGATGACGAGGTGTCCCACAAGGTTACACCTTCGCACCTTTGTTGTTTTCAGTTTTATTCTGTCGAAAGTATCATGAGGTGATGAAAGGAGTACTTTGTGTTTTTGAAGGCTATATAACCCAGGTTATTGTTAAAATAGTTTTTATAATAGAGAAACAGCTGTTTCCAAATTAGTCACACATCAACTCCAATACAGTAAATGCAGTTCTGTATCGGTTTTAGGTCGTAGCGTTTTCATTGTTGTACCCGAAGGTTTTTTGTAGTGGAAAACCTCTTGAATGGGGTTGATATAAGTCGTGTTAAATTGTGACGTTTATATTATAGTGTTTTAAAGTCATTTGTGTGGATAGCAAAATCAAACAATATATTTTATAACAATCGTTTAAACCAACCTCAAATTACGATGTTGTACGAGAAATACCACTATTAACCACAAACAAGAAAATACATTCCATCCGATAAGGTTACCGTGTTCCTACTGCGCGTTAACAATTGTTTTGAATCTCTGAATTAGTTGCTGTTTTCATTAAAGGTTTTTAATAACTAATGAGTAAAATATTCATCGTTTTTCGAGTCAGATTGAGGTCAACTGCATTAAATTAGTGTTGTTTAATTCATTGTTAATAAACCACGGGCGACCAATCAAAGTTATACCAACTTATACCACAATATACAAAAGCAGTATATTGAGTGAAGGAAACTATCCAAAATACAATATTTTTTATTAAGTGCCTACATCTGAACGGTCGGTTACTTTTTGGTGAGGAGGAAACGAATTTTGAGAACGAAACCCGCTGTTGAGAAGGGCCTCGCCTAAATTCCCGTGTCCCCAGGGCCCGACAGTGCCATTGGAAATTGGGCCCTCCATTACCTAGTTATGCCGCAGTGCCACTGGCCCTCGCAGATTAGTCCAAATGACCGGTTAGGAATGATCTGACTGTGACGCGTGGAAAACAAAAACTCCCGCGAAACACGAGCGCCGCCGCCGCGCGCCTAGAACATCAACTGGTCGCGCGCATGCTTGAGGAATGCCAATTGGTTTGCAGGTGACAGATGGTCCTTCTAAATAGTACTTTCAATTGGCTGAAAATATGCTGTGATGGGATATCAAGCGATGTCAAGGTTTTGCTTTTTATAAAGTTCTCAAAGAACAGGACATTTTGTTCGAGTACGACTTAGCTGAACGTTTTGTTTTATAATTGTAAATAGGTAGTTTTAAAGCCTGAATATACAGGGGTTCTTAAATTTATATCTTAAAACTGAAGATTTTAAGATTTAATTTTAAATATGTCTAATAAGGTAGTGGGAAGTAGTCTTTCCTTTTAGAAGTATGACTTAGTTATATTTCACTATGAAAATTTAACTAATACAGGTATTTACAATACTTATAATAGCGTATAGGTTAGTATAAGGTTTAAACGGATAGCCATAATGTTTCTGCAATATGCGCTTCTTTTGGACTTTTAATATTTCATTTGAGAACACTTTAACATGTCTCCGGTGTTTAATGTGTTTAACAACTATGTTTAACTAATTGTGTCTACGGTGACTCTGTCCAAATTCACAATGATTGAATGGTTGAAAGGGTAAAACCACTGTTTATGTTTAATATACTGCTACAGGTCTGAGTTTTAAAACGTTAATATTTTAAGAGGAGTTAAGTATGATACTTACTATTAATACAGTTAACCAATAAAAGTATTTTTATTTTGAGCCAGTGTAAGTTTAAAGGCCATACGTTGGTTCTTTGGCGTATGCTTTCTTCTACTCCATTTTATCACGTCCTAGGAACACTGGCTACAAACTCTGATTGTAGGAGTTTAGACAACTGACATTGCATTAATGTGTTCGCTTTATTTAACTGAAGGTAATAAATTAGCTTTTACAAAACTAATATTAAATTCTCTTGAGTAACTTGCATTTTCTGTCTGGTTGAGACGACGATGGCATACTCCAATCTGTGATGTTATTCAGTAGACTGGCGTCGAAGAGTCAGACCGACCCCTGTATTACCCCCTAAACGTGTCATTAGGGTTGATTTCACCCCACGTGTAATAGAAGGGGCACCGCATTAAATGAAAACGGCGGTAATGGTCTAATCATACCAACCCTCCCAACGCCAGTAACACTAATATTACATTAAATTGTTTTCATTTTGGATTTACGTTTGGGAGTTCCATAATGGCTCGTGTTTTTTTGTGTTTAGAATTAATTTTCCCTGCCTTCCCTTTGTTCTTAAGACTTTGTTCCTACGCGTTACTTCTCATGATTTCCAAAACCCCAAAACTCGTAGTCTAAATTTTGTGGAATTATTTTAGCTTGCTCCTTTGTCATTTTCGAACTTTTTTAATATGGTGATTTATTATAATAATTTCCAAAGCGTCCAATTCCAGTCTAGTCACTTTACTGATATGTGCCTGCTAAAATTTTAACTGAACAATTACATACTTTACCGGTATAACCTGAGTGTTAAAACAATCAGTTTACTCGAATTAACCCAAACTTATATATCTTAGTGGTAATCTCGTAAATCGTATCAATTTACACTGTGATACGCACTAAGATGCTAAGCGTTCTTTTCGCCGAGTTTGAATAAAATTTCAATAATTTTTAAGATCGTACCATCAATTCCAATCAAAGTAATTAATTCCAATTTCCACCACCCAAGTGTAATCGGCTGGTTTGGTTGTTACGTCTTGCTTTGCATCGTTAACTTTACTTAGCCCAGCTCCCTCTATCAGCCAGGATCATTTATAAGCCCAATAACCAAAGCCAGCTAGGTCCAGTTTTACACGTTTCTCTGGTCAAGAACGGGATATTAATCCCTCAGAATTCGAGTATCTCGCGCCAATCTCAACAACGCCCAATGACAGACTTGGGTTTGATGCCTGGGAAACCATACATATAATGCTTGGTTGACTTGGACCAGCTGGCTCTTTCGACCATTATTATAAACCCAATGATCAAGGACAGCTTATCCAGCTCAAAACACTAATACTGTTTAAGGTTTTTTTGTTTTTACAGTAACGAAATATTAGTCCCTGATAGTCAAAGTAACTCGTCCTTCGCCTCCAGACTGCAGACATCAGACTTATGGATGTCTCCGGACTCCTGAACTCTGGTTACCGACAGATCGGACATCTGGACATCTGGTGGTCACCCGAGAACCTTCGGCGAGTTTCGGTGGAGGCGATAGTTTCCGAGTGGACAGACGAGATTATGTAAATACATCGTCAGTGTCAGATCCATGGTCCAGTCTCCGGGCCTGACTACAAACCGGTAACTCACTGGATGGCGGATTTTAGAGACTTTGGGTGATATTACATACACCAGTCGTCACTTGCGATCACGAAAATAATCAATGTTAAGACAATAATTGGGGTCTCTGTAGTATAATGTAGTGTTTATTCTGTAGTATAATGTAGCCTGATTTACAAACCATTGAATATTAAAATATCTTGCCTTTCTTAAAATATTGATAAACGGGTTTTATTTCAGAAAGAAGAATTTGTAGGTTAGTTGACTAGTAGTTGAAGCTATTGAATAGGCCCAACCATTATGAGGACTTCAGTTGTATCATGATAAAAGTTGGCAGCTTTTGGAAGGTTTGAAATTATACCTATAATATAAGTACCTATACACACTGTGCATTTGATATTTTTTCTGTAAATAAAATTTGATCTTTGTGAGTAATACAGCTTTACAATGATACCACCCCTGCAAAGCACATCATTTATTCATATTTGGGTTAAAATTCGTCTTTAAGTGTTCCCCACCCCCAAAAGAGTGATTTAGTTAGTATAAACTGTCGAATTCGTGAGACAAAGACAAACTGTACGGTTATAAGATATTTCACTGCTTCTCCTAAGCTTTACTCGTATAGCATGTGATTACATTATAATCTACCGCAATAATTCAGTTTATTTAGGTATAGTTGATCCCATAAGTAAAACACACCAGGCACCGAAGTGTTGAAAAATTGCCGAGTACCTCGGCCCCGGGCATGTAGTAAACCACGGTCAACTCCCGCCATTTGGCGCCGCCCTCGGTCGCGAAACGCGGGTAACCGTCGACTGCCACCGATTTGGAGCGTTTTCGGAAAGCCGATTTGGTTCCCAAATTCGCAACCATTACCACGTTGCCCTTGGTCCCAGGTCGGGGCTATATGACGTCTCTACGGCCGGCTAATGCTAGGTTATACGGCACGTACCGGGCAGAATTTTGAAAATTGCAAAATTAAGGCTTTGGACATAATTTTGTTGTGTTTTTTTTTGTCCTCGAGCATGTTATCCTTTACATTCTAGCTGGTAGCTGAGTAGATTAAGTGCTCGTCTATATAGTTTGATCCTGAGAATGGTTAGAATTTTTTTTAAAGTGGGAACCTGAACTGGACTCCCTCAGCTGTTCCTTTGGCTCTCAAAAATAGGTCTGGCTAAAGAACCAGCTGATTTTAGTCAGTTACAAATGAGCTCGTTCATGCAACAATCATTCAATAATGTTTGCATTAAAATGTTGGCGGCGTAGACATCTAGTGTCTAGTCTATAGTAGAAGTTTGACTACGTATTCGAAATGTATAAAGGTGAACTAAGCAATATATCCATAAATTTTTACATAAGGATCATAAGAGGTATGTCATGAACTCATGAACTATTTTTAGATTTAGAAATAACTCAAACTTGTTACGAGACTTGAGTTTGAAGTGCTTCCTCCCCGTATCAACTCATAAATACTCTCTTATTCTGTCTATTTTAATCGAAAAGGCTTAATTGCTGTAGTAATTTATGTTTTATTAACCGTAAAACGATACTAAACCTTAGCCTCAAGATATTTAAAGCAATTTAATTATTCTGGATAGCAAATTCATCGGTTTGAATCTAATCAAAATCGCCTTGCCTTCACATTCAGACCTAAACTCACTTCATCTAGCCAAGTAATTATTCCAGATCGAAATTAGTGATCATAAAAACTAGGTGTTGTAAAATGGAATATGATAGGCACTAAAACCGATCCTAGAGGCACTCTTAATTCGTGCTATTAACACGTTGGCTCGAACAGCAGCGCATTTATTAGCAATAACTAACAGTCGGGCTTATATAGCTTGTATCATTACCGGCCATTACAAGCTATATACAAGCCTCTACAAGCTTCCGACACTGCTTATACAGCTAACGCCTCTTGTATATGGCTGAGTTTCACCTTGCCTACATAGGTAATCTAGGCTATTATAAACTATCCGCATTTTTGAAATTCTGTCCTACAATACAAATATTCAAAACTAAGATCAAATTAGTACACATTGTTCATCAGTGTCAGTAGTTCTCAATCACTTTGATATAAATCGTGGACCCTCCTCCTGGAATCCGTTTCCAGCGTTGAATTTGAGCAAGAGCCTATTGACAGCACTCAGCACTGTCCAATTACTCTGATAAAGTCGCATAATTGACAGCAAAGTCGCCGATCAGCAGACTCTGGCTAATGAGCTGAAGAAGAAGAAGAAGCGGTCATTAGCGCGACAATCAGCCACGGCCACGTTGATTTACTGCCTCTTGTACCAGCTCGTGCTGAATATATGTTTTCTGAAGAAGACAACTTAATGCCTCGTCCCATTGCCTAATCTTGTTCTTTGCCAAAATTTTAATGGTACCGGTACCTAGGGAGAAGAGAAGAGGCTTTATTTAGAGTCTTCAAAAATTAAGATAGGCAAAGGACACATTTAGGCTACTCTATGGTAAAGGCTGAACTCCTTAACCTTGTATTGTTACGTTTACCATAAAACAGAACCTTGAATATTACGAATAATTAACCTGTAAATGAAACGACCAATGCAGGATGAGCTTTTGGTGTTAAATTATTTTGTAGTTAGTAAATATCTTATCTAAAAATATTACAACTAATCAGTGGAGGATTTGTTTCGCGCCTTGAAAAAGTGACCGAGTCAGTGTCATTTTCCTACATAAATCAGGAATTTCAACATTTCTCCCATGTGGGTTCATCTTAGATTATTCTCCGTGTGAACGTATCAAACCACAGGTAATGGAAGCCCATTATCAGGCAATGTCTCACAATGCCTCGCCCCATTGTGGTGTTTGTGAAGGCCCAGAAGCCGCTGATATATTATCTGTGGCGGGCGCCTTCTCTCTCTCCTGCCTCTCTCAATAAGTAAATATTTTCGTTGACTCGAAATCTTCACGGATCAATATTGAATCATTTATTGTGCTCGGGGACTTTACTCTTGACGTTGGCAGTATTAGTCGAAATGACGAATGGGCAACACTGATCCTTTTGAGTCACAACCTTTATAAACGTTGGTTAAAAAGACTCATCGTTTATATTGTTTGCATGTTAGCATGCTCATTCTGTGTGTCACAAATTGTGTTTTAAAGGTTTTTAATGTTAAACAAATTGTCGAGTGGTAAGTGATAGGTAGGGGGAAAATTTAAAAGAACACTACAGATTTGCACTTTTATACGAATTATTACTAATAAATTGTTTAAACTATACAATAATTTATAAAATAAGTAATTGTGAACCTGTAAAAAGTACTGAAGAATAATGTTTTACTGCAAACTAATTTCATAACTGTAAACCAAAGCTACCTCTACCGATTCTGGAAGCCGAGGATACAATCCAAGACCATAAAAACAAAACTTTCGCGGGCCCTCTGAACAAAAACATAGCCCAAAGATGCCGAAACACGTGTTGAAAGATTTATTAGGAGTAACAGTGTCCTGTTTCTACAAAATCACTGGAAAGGGACACAAAATTAGGCCCAAAGAGAGGGCTGATGATAAACTGCAAAGGCCAACTCCGTGAATTCACCAAATGGTAGAGATATGCCTTTCTAAAACTTTGAATCTTTTCTTTTAATGAAACTTCTAGATTTTGCTAAGTTGAAAATAATCTCCTAAACACATACTACCGTAGTTAGTTTGATTCCCACTTTTGTCGTGTGCCAGTTTTGTTGCATACAGTGAATATTATTATTCACACAAAAGAATGTTGTGATTTTTCGAACGGTGCAGGGAAAACCTTGTACTTTCGAATGTCCACATATTGAGAGATAGAATGATTAACTATGGGTAGCCGATGACAAATGGCATCCGTTCCAGGAAATAATTTCAGATCAAGATTGAACTATCAAACATTAAATTTGAAAGTGAGCTCTAGGACCACTCGGCTGCTCGACAATATATTTTTTATATCAATTCAATTATGATTCTTTTGAGGTGATCACATTAGGATATTTTCAGTACCACCTCTAAATTTACTCTTGTTCTGCTCAGTTTCTACGCTTGATTACAGGGATGATAACCGCCACGCGCAAAGCCTCAGCTAACAAGACATAAAAGCAAGACGCAGGCGTGGCGCAGCAGGCTATCGCGCATGCGAAGATACCATCTGGACCCGGGCACTGTAATTGGGGGACACTCGCCAGCAGAAAAACAACAAGAACACAAAAACGGGCTCAAACTGACAACAGGGTGACACTGGAGAAAGGAGAGAAGAGATTTAGGGCAATTGTTGAAACATAACAAGATAAATGAACAGCGCATTTAATTAAGGGTAATTGATGGTCGTCGTCGCCGCTTCGGGTGTTTATCCAATTAGACCAGACGTTTCCTGGTGAGTCAATTAGTCTTATCGCGGTCGATGACGACCCGATCGGTGATAACAAGTTTTTGGGATTCCTTCAGCAGACGTTTCACTGATGTCTCTATTTGTAAATTCTCGACTTTGACGATCAAAGTTGTCGATTTTAGATTGCAGCTAATGTAAGAAACGACCCTGTATTAACATAACGGTTTAGAAGAACATGAGTTTTACTAACATGTTCAAGTTTTCTGAAGCATCACTCTCAGAGAATCGCTTTTTACAAAGTTGAGCAAAAACGTGATTGATATTGGGGAAAATGTTTGATACTTTGATACCCATGTTTTTCAATCATCGTGTTGTTATCGGTTCAAGATTCAATTCATGTAATCCTTCTAGATGTCTAGATGATTGTTTGAGTTCTTCAATGATCGGCTCTGTCCTCTTTCTTCAAGAATATAATATAGCATAAATATGTTGTCACTTTTGAGTCATGCAATAACGACCTCCTCTAATACAAGGCCGCGCCAAGACAAAAGTGGCAACGCCGCAGCCCCGGCCTACCGAAACAACGATTTCGAGATCCACAGTATTTATTGATAAGGTTTTTGCCATCTAATCGTTTTTCTTATACGCAACGAGTACACTATTAAGTTCCTGTATTAGGGTCACATCACATTCACAACGAGCAAAAACACGTTTCTTTCTTGATAAAGAGAAGTTAATAAAACTTTAAATTAGTGAAAATCACCATCGAATGATGTAGATAAACTATTTTTTATTAGGATGTTTGATAGTCCCGACCTTTCGCTAAAGAATCTCCCTCGCCATGGGAGTATGCCCCTGCGTGCAGCGTGCAGCCTTTGTCGGGGGGAGGAGGTCATATTCAGATGCGGGCCCCGCGGGCTGTGTCTGTGTCGTGTTGTCCCGCGGTTTTTGGTTTTTGTCCACGAACGCTCACGCGAGCCTCGGCATGCTTAATTACCAGCAACCACTCCCACTCTCGTCTCCTCTTACAGCATTCCAGCTCACTAGCTCCTCAAACCTCTCCCAACGCAGCTTCTTAAACTGTATACCCTCACGACACTATATTTATAGATTTAACGGCGATACATCCTTTCTCTGTATACTTAAATTCTTCCCGCGCATTGTGTCCTCCACCTTTTCCCCGTGCGACTTCTTAAACACTTTGCGCTAAAAATCTTCCACATATCATCTTAAATTTTCTCTTAGTGCCGTATCCTGAAACTTTTACATCATTATCACAGATTATATATTACACCCTCTCAAAATCTCTATCTATAATCCTGACAACTATCAACTATTCAACGTTACTACACCCATGTTATTATACTCACGTTAATATATGATTTATTTATACCAATCGAGGTAAAGGTTTGCTTGGTATCGTTATACAGATACAGATTAATACAATTTTGTATCATAATTTTTAAATTCAAACGCAACAAGATATTCAAGGATGGCCAGTGGGTCTTGTTGGTCAGCTAGCACGCAACATCGCTGCACCTGTGTCCTAGGGCAGAGGCTGGACAACACAGTCCTCCGAATAATTAACTTGCCGTGATCGAATCCATTTAAATATGTGAGATAGCCTCTAGAGAGTATCTCATTATTGTATCGTTTTCTTATTAATGTTTACTCTAGACTGAATTTGAATAGTTCACTGTTCAATCAAATCGAAATACAATGTTATTTATGTAGAACTAAAATCACACAAACGACTTCACTTTTTTGTGATTGACTAGTTTAAAAAGATGTATAAGCTATTTCCTTCACGAGAAAGTCTTGATTACAAAACAAAATATGTCTGTAAAATGCCAACGCACCGCATCTTAAACATACTTCCGGAATCGATTCACAAACTTCCCATTAATTCAATATATACCACTACTACAAACCTCCAAAAGAACCTAACCATAAACTCATCCGACATGACAACGAACAACAACCTAAACCTTCCCCAAACGTAGCTTCATAAACTCTATACCATTGGTACCATTATAAAATGTCCTTAACCTCCTCCCAACTTCTTTAACTCTATACCCTTACATCCTTCTAGCGCACTGCATCTCCTACTAATTCCCTCATCTAGCATTCGTTTTGGAAAGTGATGTGATAATTTCGCATTATATCCAAAGCAAAATTGCTGAAAATCAACACAATGAATACCTCAAAATGGCAACCCCTGTAACATACTTCATTTGAAAGGCTATAAATCTTATTTTACTCGTGCAAGTGATACAAGGGGATTTATATTGAAGTGCTGCATTCCTAGAAAATTATATAACGAATCTGCAT
The DNA here is from genome assembly GCF_028750875.1 of Macrosteles quadrilineatus. Lineage (NCBI taxonomy): Eukaryota > Metazoa > Arthropoda > Insecta > Hemiptera > Cicadellidae > Macrosteles > Macrosteles quadrilineatus. The sequence goes on along the minus strand of NW_026542602.1, from coordinate 114,736,208 downwards.
TACTAATACATTGCAATCTTCCCCAGCAACCTGTAACGTTCAGGTATTTGGTATTCAAGGTCTCGGTAGTCGTGCAGCTGTGGCAGATATTGATGTACTTCGTGACTAAGGGGGAGCGATCTGTGTTGGCATTGTTAAGTAGCGCAGACCTCAGACTGAGGCTTCAGTCCTACCGCGCACTCCAGTCTCTCGTTGCCCGCGCCAGCCACGGAGTATAGAACATCTATTGTGGTATGATTTTATTGATGTCCTGAAAACGTGCCAGCTCAAAATATTATTATAACTGAAAAAACTTGTTCGTAAATTGAAAGCTGTACAGCTGAGTGGTCATAACGCTCACCTAACAATAAAAAAGCTGCTGGTTTAACCCTCAGAATAGACGGTTGCATTTTGGTGGTTTGAAACTGGCACCAGTTCTCCTGATGATTGGGATATTAATAAAAGATTCTGGCCGATGAAAGTAAAAGGAGTATCTCATTCCATTCACTCATCTTGTATTCATATTCAACTTTAAACATACGTCCAGGCGCTGTCGCTGTTTCATAAAAGTAATGATTATAATAATAATGAAAAATATACTGTTAGAGTTCAATGGTGGAATATTTGGTTCGTATTTCAAAGGTTTTCCTTAGAGGAAAAGTCATATTCGCCAAACTGTGTAAAGATTCTACGATCCTAGAGATAGTTAGGGATACTATAAACTATAAACTATCATGACTGGAAGCCTGGAACCTTCAGTTCTCCTGCGCCCTCAAGTCTCTACTGCCGGAAGTCAAGACCAAGAGAGTAAAATTGATTAAAAAATAAATATATATTATGTTTTTTTCTTATTTGTGAATTCATCAAAGACTGTTATGTATTTTTTCGCTGTAAATAATGCTTAAAATATATATAAAACATGTTAGAAGTTTTATATCATTAAGCGCAGCATTTAATTGGTAAGTTATTGTGTTGCTATTAGTGACGGGACCGGGAATGTTCTCTTTACTAGATGGATCTAAGTTTGTGCGTGTTTAGATAGATGGAAACCGTATCACGGCAATATCACAGTCACAACTGAACGCGTCCGCGATTATCGATTGGCAGGATTTTAATATGGGCTTCCAGGCCAGAAGTCCCCCACTATACCAATGGACCAGGCAAACTCAACATATTAACTCAAAATATTGGCTACGGCAATTTAAATGGCTGTATTAATGAGAAATATCAAACCAATCCGAGTTTTGAATTTGATATTTTCTTTTGACGATTAAATGTAGGGACTTGGGCAGTATTAATTTCTTTATACCACTAGAGCCAAAAACTAATAAGAAAATACATCGGACTATACCAACTACCAAGATCAGTTTTCAGACATTTCCCTTGCAAATATCGTCTTCACAGTGAGAACGCATCATTTCATTTAGTCTCACCAAAATAATTACCGGTACAAATTTCGAAGTTGACTCTACTTTCAAACCGGTATTTTAGCATTCAGCAGTTAGTTTCACTATTGTCCACTTGATATTGACTTATTGCGAGAATTTGTCAACGCAATAATTATAAATTCTAGGATTAAAATATGTAAATATACTTGGAGTTTTTACACTAGACCCCTAGACCCCCTGTGGCGAGATGTTGCCGGTTTGGTTAGGCAGCGCTTGTAAAGATGACACGTTTGTGTGATTGTAATGAATTACATGTAATTTCTTCACGTCTGAATAAGTTATTTTAATGTTTGGGCTGTAATATATTGGCCGCATTCTAACGTAAATGTGCATTTCTTTTACCTAAAGAGTTTAAGAACTGTCCCCAGTTTCGGTGGTAGGATTAAAGTAATAAAAACGTGCCTAATAATAATACTAGTTCTTCATAGTTATTTTCTCTATAGCTAATTAGTAAAATGGCCAGTGAAAGTGCTATTTAATTAACAGCCTAAATTACTCTTTATACGGTTATCACTACAATATTTTTACTCATAGGTAGTAGTAAAATACATAGTCATCTTTACCTCAAAGTTCGCTGCAGATTATCTCAAACTATAACTTCAAGTTGCAAATTGACCTTATGATCAAACAAAAAGACGATTCAAAGGTAAAACCTGATTGAAAAAAAACATGTTTTGCTGGTCATTACAATTTGATAAAACCAACTTACATCACATCTAAAATGTTCTCTACACGATCTAAAACTAATTGTGAGACTACATCAAAGTTATTCATGGCAATATTACTTCTTCACTGATCACGAACACACAAACATTTGATATCGCTGCTTAACTCAAATATGACATTTATTTCTGATTAAGAAGGCAGACCCAATGAAAACTGTATACACATAATACCAATGGACAAAAAAGGAAAATTCGCCCCACCACAGTTTACACATGGTAGGCTTGTGAAGTTAATATACTTAATCTATAGCCTATGACACGTTTACTATACCTATTCCTCTAAGAAAATACAGAATCAACGCACAATAAGTACGATAGTTGATGTTATATAGAACTCTTTTTAGTAAGGAAATACAAACAAACGGTCGTTTATTTACAAACGAGTTCCTTTCCACTGTTCGTTGTCATATTATCACTTAAAAGTAACTGATTGTACATTCCACTATCTTGGATTAAATTAATAGTATTTTATAACATTGCAAGGTATATTTGTGACAACAATTTCTCATATAATAACGAATGGATTACGATAAAAATGTATACCCAGCGATAACAATGTTTAAAAGTCGTAGGTGTACACTAAGATCTTTTCCATGTAAACATGGTTCTAGTCCATGATCCTTTAAATTTTCACTTTATCTTTTTTTCGTAGGTATTCAGATAAAGTGGCATTACATTTTGTATACAACACCTTAGTCTGAAATGAGAGCTTTTCAAAGTTTGTGCGCAGAAACCGAGTCACCGTATATACCAAGTTAATAAAAGAAACTGCATCCCGAGACTGCATTAAAAACCTATTTTTCCAATTACAGTATACGTTAATTTAGTATTACAAGCGCGTCCTTGAACAAATGTCGATTTTATACGAAATCACCAAATACGTTTATTTAATTGCCAGCTAGAACCATTCATCCGCAGCCAAGTCAGCGGAGATCGCCACCACCGACTCATCACCGCACCTGATCCCGTCAACCGCAGCCTCTGCAAAAACCGCCTCCTCGGTCGCCGGTCTGTAATCTGTAACCGGAAACGACGTGGTTTACCGAGGATGGGTAATGAGGACCCGAGGCGTTGATGAAGGTTTTTGGTTTCGTCTTCATCAGAACAGAGCCTTGTCATTGTCGGCGATTGGCAGAACCGTGAGACACAGTCAGAGCCAGCCTCCTGTGGTGTGACGCGAGCCAACTGCGGTTGAAGTTCATGTTGTGAAAAACTTACCATTGGTGTATGTAATCGGAGTATGATTAACATATTTACTAGTAGCAAATCGCGGTCAGAACACTTTCTCAACAATAGGGTAATAAAAAAATCTCATTTTAAAATACCTCCATGGGGACAGTTAGGTTAACCTTTAATTAATCAGTCATAAATTAAAAATAAGTGGCTAAACTCGTGCTCCACATCGGTACAAAAACTAAGGATATAAACTCTTGAAACTTTAGTAGTAAATGGTACTATCATAAATGGAATTACTGTACATGGATATTTCGGATTCGGAGTGGCATGAAATACTTTAACTATATTGTTTTTCTGTGAATCTTTTGATAGGTTGTGTGTATTTTGGAATATTTTATTTCAACCCTTTTCCCGATGTACATGTATAAACTTAAAGCTGAATGGCAATGTATATTAAACTGTTTATTATTATTGTATCAAATTGTTTTTGCAGTTGATTATAACAAAAACCGAATAACAGTAGGAAAGCTTCACTACTGGAAAGATTCGACGGAAGTATTTTCAGCTACATTCATACCGATGTTTTCAATTAGCATATGGAAGTGGCGGAACAGTTGTCCGCCCCGAGACAGACCGGGGGCGGTTTGTGGAACGCAATCAACATTACGCCAACAGATACTTAGCCACCTGATTAAAGCCGGTGCCATAAAATAAACGAACATATTTAATCACAAACGAGCCTCAAAAACCACACGGTGGCCGTTAGCTTTGCCCGAATTGATTCAAATGAACACCTTCGACAACCCCGATGTACTTAGAAGGGCTATAAAAATTGCAAAAAAATCACTCTACGGAAACGAGTCGTTGATTGAAAATTGCACGAGTCCCAGTGGGTTTGACATCATCATCAACAGATGCGGAGCGGCGCGCTGAAGACTGTTATTACGATCACAACGAGCCTCTGCGCCTGCGCTGCCTGTGTGGCCCTCAACCTGTAATTAAAGGAGCATTTTATTCCGCCAAATTGCTAAAGTAAATCCCCCCAGGAAGATTTATGGGCGTTGCGAAAACGTGATTTACAATTTTTAAATTCGAGTAAAATCCGGCCCGAATGACCACCAATTTAGTTTTATGGTGAGTCGTCGCCTTGCCTGAAGGTGAACCTGTATTATGTTTAAGGGAGTGTACATGTGCCTAGCAATGTTTAGTAGTAGTTTATATTAGACCTCAGGGAAACGATGTGTTTCTCGTCCATGGTAAAAGATCTTTCAGAAGAGAGCATCAGCCAGTGGCGCCGAGCGAACGATGACTTTTCGCTGTATTATCACACCTGTTTTTTTTCACCAGCCACCACCAAACCCAATTCCAATTGTGACGTTGAGGTTTGAAGGCCATAGAGTGATGTCAAGTATTGTAAAGTATCCCAGGTAAAGTATTGCTCAAGGATGCTCACGTACTGCATGCAACTCGAATTAAGGCTTAGGAAAGTTAGTAATGCATGTAAAGGATGAAGACTAAATTAGGTATTGTACAGGATTGTAGAATTGTGTAGCTGAACCATATGCCGTGGTGAGGGGAACAAATTAAATTCATTGGTCGCATTAATCATATCACAATTATTGGTCTATGCGATATTGCTTGGTTAATGAGAAGTGCATGTAAACTAAGAACTGTTTATCTAATAATAAGTGTTTTTAAAGATATGTCTAGTTAATGGCTCATCATTGAATTCCCCTGACCTTCTTACATTGCCCCGCCATCGCTCAATCTCGCATGTCTTACTTATCGAAAACATTTCTCCAATTGACAGCCAATGCATTAAAGGTATGAATATTCCATGTATAGCTGAACGGACTGTGCAAATCCATTAAAACACCAATTATCATGGCAGATGATTTTAGAGTTGGTTTGTTGAATCAAGTTGATATGAAAGTGAGCAAAAATAGTTATTTGTGTAACTAGTGATAATTTATAATTAATTGAATTGATAGTGTGCAAAGTAGCACTTTGCTGCACATGAGAGAAATGTTTACGCACGAGCCGCAAAGCTACAACAATAATATCTAACAACAGGTAGACGTCAGATAGTGCTGTAACAAGACCCAGTGATTGGGCCATCCCCTCTTAAAAATACGTAGACTATTCCTCTTTTGGCATCTATGATAAGACAAAAGAGTTGTAGAAGCAAAGGGATTTTCCGGTTGCGATGTTTTCAAATTAAAAGAATGACTAATGCAAATACTGTAACGATAAAAATTATATTCGCTTTCTAAACCATTTGACCAGTTAGCAATTACTATTCAAATGATGAATTGCACCTGGAGGGAGTTTAGACGTTCATTACCACTGCTGAAGGTCAGGGGCCAAGGGGGCGTGAGAGCGCGTGGCGGGCACGGGCACCTGTGGCCCCGGACTGGAGTCCTCCTCAGGTCCCCCATCAGATAGACTTGTAAATGACCACGGACGCCGGGATTTAATATCAGCGTTAACAATGGCTGACTTACGGCCTCGCCAAATTTGGGGCCGCGGCGCTGGCGGGGCTCACGACGTGTGCGCGACACTCCGCCTCAGAGACGTGCGCGCGCATCTGTAATGTGCGCATCGTGCTTATACAGCACTGCCAAGTGTGTTATGCTGCATACAGTAAGCGTATCTGTTACAGTAGTTATGCTTATACTATGACCAGCGGTATGCACACAACAGTTTGAAATGTGGGATTGACTTTGAAAAGTATACCTTCCCATGTTAAACCTGTGAGCCAACAACACTGTGTGCTCCTGTCATTTGTTAACTTATTATGTATAAGCTGACTGTTCAATCAAGCCAAACCGAATCTACAACTTACTATAGCATATTTTGTACCACATAAATAATTAAAGTAACGACATTGGAATATGCAAGTATGCAGTATCAACATGCCAACGGTTTAATCAGTTTTAGGAGTTAACATTATAAAACAGAACCGTTGCTGATAACGGTGTCAAATTAAATAGGTTTGTATTTAACTTTCAGAAATGAAATTTGAACACTCAAACTAAAAGATAAAGTGACAACAAAAGATTATAACTTTAATGTCTGGAGGTATAAATACCGTAGACTTTGTGATTTAAACCCATTTACCAAACTGAACACTATGTGGGCATATCAGATAGAGCTTAACATTGTTTGGGAGCAACCCTGTCAACGTATTTGTATAATACCGAATTCTATTACCTTACTTCTCTGTTATACCATAGACGTCAATTCAGACCAACTTAGTTTCTAACTATCAAATTATTTACCCCAACAAACTCATGAGTTTTTACACACGTAAGAATGCACACCTGTTAAAAAGCGGAGACCTTTAATAAACGGATTTATTGGATAATCCCAGAACCGGATCCAAGTAAAGGTCAGACAGACGGACAGGCGGTGCGCCGGTGACAGGCTACAAATTAATACCTGTAATCATCTTCGGGCGTGGAGACTGAGACTATAGACTGCGCATGCGCCTTACAAGCAGCGCGCAGCAGTGTCTGCGTCTTGACTACGTCCCCTCATACGAAGTACACATAACTGTCATTTCGCTTTTAACCAATAAAAAATGTGAAATTAATTTTCGTTGGCCCTTGGGCTCCTAATGAATAGTCCTGTAGAAAAAACACATTTTTCGTTCATGTTTGGGAAAAATGTGACTTAGTAGCGCCCCGCCAGCCTCCTCTGGTCCCCATCACGATGGTGATCTAAAGATCCATCTAGTAGTAATGGTGTTTTCTGTAACTTAATAATTATCTTATAAATTGATATAATTGAACTGACATGGGTACAATTGTTAGGATAAGACAGATTGCCAGCTAGACTTTTTCTTTTCTAGCTCTAGTTTGGATCATATGTACAATGTGCGTAAGTAATCTTTTATGTTGATATGCATCAGCACACTTGCATGCATCTGATTTTTATGAGCAGACTTTTCCCTTCAGTCAAAGAGAAACTGTTTTCAGTTTACGGTTATTTATAGTCATTAGTTGTCACCCTCACCATTACATGGTTTTATTTTATTCACAAGCCCATAAAACCAAATTATGGGCATTTTTTTTTTACTAAAAAAATCGATGTGCTCTTTTTGTTGATGTAAACTTTTCCTTATATATTTTTGTTACTAACCACAAAAAACTTCAAACTTCAGTGATTGTTTACTCTTAACCTTCAACGACTACAACTCTCTGCGCATCAAGAGTACCTTCTGTTGCCGGATAACCACATAAATGCACCCCATCACGGATGGTCAACTTCTTTTTGTAGCCTCCCCTAGTCTCAGACAGACAGGGATGAGGGTAGGCGATCTACGGCTACGTGTGTTTGTCTAGGCTCCGATAATAACCTCTAATCCGCCTGATGATGGTCTGCATCAAGAGATCTCCATAACTCACAAGCCTTTGTCTCGCAGTAATCATAGACCACCAAACTACAGATAGTCAGATCACTCCGAGCGATGCCTATGTTCCTATGTTTGTTTATCTCCTAACCCATCGGGTTCTTTCTCCATTCAATTTTCTGTGGTTTTATTTGTGTTGGGTTTTATAGCTGAGGTGGTAGAGGACCCACGTTGATTATTGTCTGTGGTAAGAACCTGTTTGTAAAGCTTTAAACTGTGATGTAATGTGGCATGTTTCTCTAAAAATGTATCATCAAATCGAATACATATATCTGATCACTCCCAACATTAGTTACTGCAAAGTAAACTTATATTAAACCTCTGTAAAATGATAGAGCTATACGTATACGTTCCATCATCATGTTGACGGTGAGGCCAGTTTTATAATAAAAATGAACATTTTAGTTGAACTAGTCACTAACAAGACTACAAGATCGCGCCACTCATCCTACACTCATCTCCATTCATACTTGGCTTAAAATACCTACTTTGTATGGTCGCCATTTCATAGAACAGTATAACAGTACAGCACAGAGAAGTTTACTTCTCTGTGAGTACAGTGTGGTTTTTGTAGAGAGCGTTAATGTCGTTTACTATTTCTTGCTTATTACTAAAGTAGTTTTTAATCTATCTATCTGGACATAAAATTGTATTTCAAAACCATTGATTGTCTTCTTGCATTAAAATTCTATTTCAAATTCAGTAGGTTCATTTGCCCGCCATTTCGAAACTTTGAGTTAATTATTTTGGCATTAATAGTGTAATATGTAATAGTAATTTCTGGCCAAATGCAATCTCAGTTAATACAAAGTAGACTCTGATCGCACATTGCAATAAATATATAATTATAGAAGTCGAACAAAAAAGATGGTCTAACTCAACATACAACTAGAAAACTTAAGACACAATGATCATGAACTAGGAAACCCTCAAATGACTGAACTCATAGATTTTCCAATTCAACCCTTGTGACCTACTGTTAATTTTGTTTTCACCGTACAATTTCTTCACTATAATTTTAACTGAAATGTCCAGTGTGATCATGAATATTTAATGACGTTTTACTCCAATGAAGCAAACGTTTTCTCCAAATGGAATGGGATTCAAGATATTAATTAAGGGTTTGAGGTCCAAAAACCAACAAGTGCTCGCTTGCACCCATGTCACGTATGTTCGGCGGACTGTCATCAGTGTGATTGTGGTGGACCAGTTCTGGTGGTCAGGGGATCAAAACAAACCAACTTGAACCTCTATCAACGTAAATATAGGTATCAGAAACACATCCGTCATCTTCAGTCTACGTTAGTATTAGCCAGGTATTAGCGCAGTAGTTGTTTATTAGGTTACGTATAACCGTATTGTAATTCAAATTGCTTAGAGCTGAGGATTGGAAAGAACGAGGACAGCTCTTGGTTATTTTAAAGGTCTTGGTTATGGTCCAAGGAGTAAGTGTCGTAATATTAAAATTAGCTGGTTATACAGAATTTAGATTTGTCTTATTAGAATGCATGATCAAATTCGACAATGATACTTCTGCTCAAAAAGAATACGCACAGAGAGGGAGGATGTAAAAAAAATAGTTTACATTAGCGCACTCAAACGTTATCAACTCGAAACACTCATAAAATAGATCTCATATTTTACCACAGGATGAAAATATACTTTCGAAGTCAATGATAGCCTAATACTTAGCCAACTGTCTTCAGTCCTCAACAGTCTAGTAATGATTAGCCACAGAAAAGAATAGACTTTTCGTTGGGAGTTATAAATTATATTAAAATGTATGCAGAACCGACACCCTTGGGTGTGTATTTTATGCGAGGATGATTGAGGGATGAATTGATTGACAGTTTTAGTACTGACTTCAGCTGTGTCTTTACTATCGTAAAAGTCACATGATCAATGACAGCTGGGTCCACTTCCGACACGTACTACAAGACACGTAGTCTCTAAGTTGAATACATGTGTTCTATTTATTTACAATGGAATTTGATATTACTTTGAACACAGAACCTTTAACCATTGACTATTGGATACAGAAGCTTTAACTTATAAACCTAAAGAACCTTTAACTTAAAAACCTAAAAAACACAAAACATTATCACTTTCTCCACTGGCCAAAAATCCTATGAGATATCCATGACTTGATGTATTCAACAATAATCGGTTCCGACAGATCAGATGTTTCCCCAAAGATCGCTTTTGGCAAATTTATTCTTTTAGAAACGCTTGCGATAATCTCACATAAAGCGTATAATGAGTCTGAATTATACTTTGTAATATCTTCAATTGATGTGCCATTATAAATCGTCGGCTTATTATTCCGCTGCTGAATATCGCCATAATTGAAGTTTCAGATGGACGGATTGCGTCGACTGCATATTTTGGCGAAGCGCTAAATCTTTCATCGTGGGTTTGTGGAATAACAGATTTGACTGTAATTTATAACCGAGAGGCAGGCGGTGAAAACTGTTCTGATGTCCTTATTATCTTCACTATCTTCTCCTCGGTGCTTAAATGGGACCTTTTTCGTGTAGTTTTGTGTTTTACTGTAATAGTGTTTGGAAACCTAAGTTTTCTGTGATGGATATTACATCCTCCTCGTTCGTTAACGTAGACCATGAGAAAATAGTTTGATATGAACTGTATTAGGTGTCTGTTTACAGTCAGTAATGTAGTATTAAGATTGGGAAGAAATGAGAAACAGGAACCTTTAGAGGTACTTTTTGTAATTTTCCTCAGTTGCATTGCAATCGCATACCTTTATTGTTTTGTAAAGTAAAAGTAACAAACAAATACAATTGATTACATGCCAGCTATAAACTTTATGAAAATGGTTCATGCTATGTCTATTTTACGTTCGTGTACGTATATCTATAGTCAAAGTCATTATACATGACCTTGTCACATGTGCAAACAAACGTGTAGCTTTTCCCACGTGCTTTATCAGACCAGCTGTTAACAGTGGCGGCGGCATCTGTGTGTATAATAATCAGCTGACGTCATTAGTCACGTGACAGACACGCGCGGCGCCGAGGCCACGAGCAGACGACATGCCATGCGCCTAGCATGATCTGACTACAGTCAGCTGATGGACTAGGGAGTAGGCCTACACCTTACCTTAGTACAACTAGGATGCGAGAAAAACCCTACTTGTTTTTTATTTAAATAAAATTCTTTGTGGTTTGTAGTCAATACAAAAATTTGATAAAACTATGCATGGACTTTTTGACACTGAAGTAGACACCACATTTATTTGGAGCAGCTGTAGCCAATGTTTATTCAAATAGAACATTATTAAATGAGCCACTAGTGAAGTGCAATTACTGTCAACATTGTATTTCCTCCCTCACTATGACTCATAGTTACTGTATATTTTAACCATAATTGATGCGACATAAAAGGTGCTGATGTTTACAAAAAGTTGTAATGTAATTATGGTTTATTTCAAAACATTGAGTATTCAACAGGAGTGGGTTATCGACGTAAGTGAACTCTGTCGGGTCAGTAGCCCAATCCAACTAAGTAATTTTTTTTTCGAAAGTCGGTTACTGTTTAAAAATGCGAATCCAATGTCTATAGTCAAAGCCATAACTCACGGACATTAATAATCTAATAATCTGAAACCATCGCCGTCATCATGCAGGCTAATGAAAATATAGTTAAGAAGACAGCCAGCCGTGGAGAAAAAGTGGGTCTAAGTAAAAAGCCGCGAGTCGAAAAAGAAGTAGAGTGGGAAAAAGTGTCAGTTTAAGGCACCAGAAGTCAAAGAAGAACACTTTTGGACTTGAGCAAACATCAACTTCCGTTACAAAATGGTTTCCAAGATAAGATCAGACAACTATGTGATATGATCACGAAGATTACCAGATCACTTCATGTAATCAACCTGAGTGCGAGGTAAGCTGAATGAGGAACGTTTTCCTGTCGTGCGATCGTATCAAGATGGGCCAAACTTGATATTCAAGTTGATTAGTCACGCTCTGCTTTGTAAAACAGCAAATGGGAAGGCGGGTATAATCTTTGTATACGATATTCCTTTGGACCCCTTAAATATCGGCTTGATAATAGATATATACACTGCCATCGAGAAGTAGATATTTCATTTTCGTGTTGAAAGCTGTCAAATTCAAAATTTTAAGCATCCAAACTACGAGGATGACTTAAACTATCATAGCATAAATAATTTATTAGTTGCACACGTTGAGTGGTATTTTCTCGTTGAGTAAAAATACCCGGCTACAAGTAATCTATAGTTGGAAAGCATAGCATATTTTAGTAATCACAGTATTCTGCTAAAAGTTACAGTTGCTGTTAATTTGATTATAACTTGTTGGATCAAAACAGCATCTAAATATGGAGTCGATTTTCTAAAAAATATACCATATATTTTTTTAAATTATCCATAACGGATTTTAACTTATGGATACCTCAAGTTAAGTTTTTACAGCCATAAATATCCTTTTCCATTTAATCGTTCAAAGGTTGCTGGTTCAATGCCGAGTGGGATTCACTCCAGATGCCATTCAACATTGGACTCTATACTAATGTACAATAAAACAATAATTGTCCAAGTTAGAAGTTGGATAGTAAAAAGAGCTGATTTTGCACCGCCTCCTTAAAAGTCAGAAGATAGTAGAGTTGTTAAACAAACAAACGGTTCTAAAGATGCTTGATCTACACATGTATGTTACATCGTTTCCTATTTATTCTTCTGCTATTTGCTGACTCTTGTAACCAGACAGACGTCCGCCGACCTTCAGATGACCTTGGAGCTGGAGTGACCATCAACATCAACAACAGTGACCTTCTTCTGGACTCCTGGAATCTTCTTCCGTCTACAAATCACAACTCGCACCACACAGAACTACTACCACCATTGGCAACCTATACAGGGTGATTTGTACTCAGTGTGACAATTTTTTTTTGTGTAAGTACAAAGTAAATGAAGTGTGATGATGCATATCAAATGTTCCAAGTCTAAAAATTAGCTTCCCAAAAAATTATTTCATGTTTTTCATAAATAACCATGTTTTTAAACTTAATACAGCGATTTCTCAATTACCTGTATATGGATTTGAGTAGATAATGCAATTTTCGTGTTCTACATTAAATTTTGAACAAGAATAATAGAAAATGACGGAGGATCAGTTGTAAAAACTCCATTGTAAATAGATTCAAAGATAAAAATTAAGATATTTGATAAACATTTTAAAAACAATGGTCTATTGCATTTTTCACACCCTGTATACAAGAAAGTGTCGGAATATGTTAAAAACAGCGCCATTTTATAAGCTTTCCAACCATATGCTACACTATTGAGGTTTAGATATTTTTTTTGTTTGTTTTAGTGGTTTGAATACCAGAAAACAGGGAACTTTTTTACCGTTTTTACTGTTCAAGCTAAAACAAAAATACAACTTTTGCTTAATACATGCCGGCTGTCTATGTTTTAAATGTTAAAGACACCATGCTTTGTAGTCTTCAAACCATTAAAGCGTACATAAGCAGACATATACCTCAATAGTGTAGCATATCGTTGGAAAGCTTATAAAATGGCGCAGTTTTTAACATATTCCGACACTTTCTTGTATACAGGGTGTGAAAAATGCAATAGACCATTGTTTTTAAAATCTTTATCAAACATCTTAATTTTTATCTTTGAATCTATTTATAATGGAGTTTTTACAACTGATCCTCCGTCATTTTCTATTATTCTTGTTCAAAATTTAATGTAGAACACGAAAATTGCATTATCTACTCAAATCCATATACAGGTAATTGAGAAATCGCTGTATTAAGTTTAAAAACATGGTTATTTATGAAAAATATGAAATAATTTTTTGGGAAGCTAATTTTTAGACTTGGAACATTTGATATGCATCATCACACTTCATTTACTTTGTACTTACACCAAAAAAAATTTGTCACACTGAGTACAAATCACCCTGTATAGAAGTGATAGAAACATCAGTTAATTAATATAATTAGACTTTTCATTTCAATGTTAAAGCTTCCAGTTGTACGATGCGGGGAAGTCCACTTCAGCTCATTAATGGTCCATAATCTGTGCCTAAAGTCAATGGTGTCGTGGTGATAAAATAAATCATAGTTGGTTGTATCTACTTTTGTAATAAGTCTTCAGTCTTCGTCTAAAGATATTTTCACTCATTTTGAGGAGAGAACAATTGGTTAGTGTTAACCGTTATAATTTAAAACCCTTACAATTTAATGGCTTATGCGTTTTCTGATGTACAATAGGTGCATTGTTTAGCTCGTCTATTCAAAAAACTTTGTATGAACAGGTACATACAACATTTATAAACTCATTTATAAACATTTACATTTATAAATTCTGGCTGGTTTGTTGAATTATGCCTGTAAAATTACCACACTAAAGAAACACCTCAATATCAACAAATATAGAATTATAAAATATCAACAACCTGTTTAAATTTGGTAAATTTGAAATTTTGATGGCAATGTCTTTGCTACTTCAGTGAAGATCATACATAAATCATGAACTACATTTAAATTATTAAATTAAATTATGGTGCACATATTTTTTTAAAGTGTGAAAGTGTGGATAAAATTAATCAAACTATTACTATTAGGAGCCAATCAGGGTGAAGGAAAAGTCAATGTCAAAGGTTACTGAGATATTTATTCAGGACCATTGGCTTGTGCCTTTACTATTTTACATTGGAAGACAATGATCTGTTGATAAGGCACTTACATCTGTTCTAATTTATAGTAATCAGTCGATTCAAATATACACTATAATACAAGAGAAAGCAACAAACAAACACTTAAAGTTAGTAAACAATGTAAGAGTAACAAAAGTAATTGCATTTTAACTATTTTACTTTATTTATACGTTTTTTTGTTTATTTGACCTAAAGTTCCTCAGTAATTAAATTTAAAAAAAATATATAAAGAGAATCAACCACAATTCTATACCTATAAATAACAGCAAATCTGGACAAGCTCATATATCTGTAATCTTTAAGGACTTCATTTCATCTTTAAGAAATTCAATATATATCTTTAATTTAGAGAAATTGAAATGAAAAACATCATAAAGCCTAATGATTTAAACAAACATAACAACCAAAGATGTTGCATGAATAAAAATATACAAATTTAACAGTAATTATGAAAAATAGGCGATTGCCCACAGCGTATTGGAATAAATTCAGTAACAGTAATATTTTATAGGAATGTTGCTTTCCAATAGGAAAATAAACCTTTAAATATATATAATAAAATATAAACAATCTTTAGAGATCAATTTTATGTAATATGATATATACATATTGCATAAGTAAACAGTAAGAATGGGCATATGCAAAATTACACAGGACAAGTTTGCAATAACATAATTAAGTTGTGATATATGACAAACAGTTTCTAGTATTTAGAGTAACTACAGTAAATAACATCTTGTAAATAATTTATTTTCCTCGCTGTCCTCTTTATATGAATAGTTATTGTAATACCCAAACTTAACTAAAGTACATACATCAGGCACTATATTACTGAAAGACATCACTAATAAGAATAGTTCGAATTCACCATGGCCTCCACGGCTTTTCGTCTTCAGAAGACATTTCATGGAAGTCCTTCTTGACAACCAAGGACAGAGGTGCTTGAGGAGGGCTGTAGGGCCTGAGGGGAGACTCCGGTCTGTCATAGGAGTTTGTGCTGGAGGTCGGACTGATTGGAGAGGGGAAACTCTGCTGGGAGTTCTCCAAGGGAGTGTTGGTGGAGGTGCTAACGGTCAACCTCTCAAAGGCCACAGGGGAAGACGAGGCAGACCCTGCAGAAGCTGTCCTGTTGGGGATGGGCAGCAGCAGAGGCAGGGGTGAGGAGGAGGTTGCAGAAGTGGAGGAAGGAGAGGGTGAAGTTGACGGAGTAGAAACTTGTCTCAGAATCTGTGTGCCAGAGGACGGAAGCACCAGAGCGATGTCTCCGTTAGGTAGTCTTGTAGGAACCAACTGTAGACCCGTGGTGTTACCCGTGCTGAAGAGTATGTTGGACGAGGTGACCTGGGTGTCCACGGCAGGAACAATATGTACTTGCACCCCCGTCAACTGTGGGGCAGCAGGCTGGGGCTCGGCGGGGGCAGGTGTAGACTCAGCAGGGGTGGAATTGTTGAGACAGTTGGCCAAATGTTGTAATAGCCTTCGTCTCACTGGAGGCTCTAGCCCTGGGAACCTTCCAACTTCTCCAGCACACTCGCTGAACCCAGCGCGGAACTTGTTGAGCACTTGGGGGTCGGTCGCAGCACTCATCGCCACCTGCTGCCGTTGCATGTTCTCTAGATGCTTCACGGTCATCTCCAGGATATCTGCCTTCTCCAACTTTGAGTGTCTGGCAGGCTGTAACATAAATATCCTCGTGAGTCCTCAACACTCAACTAACATAAAATGAAAAAGATTTAAGAGGGACGGAAAAAGAATTTGAAATATTTGTTTATAAAAAATAAGAACAGCTTCTTTGGCAAGAAACGGGGTCACAAATCAGGTTCTGTGGTTATCCAACAGGTTTCCTTACAAATGTGCAAAGTAGGAAATCTTTCCTCATAAACCAAATCTTTATTTGTTGGACGTGTAACTATATAAATCTTTCTGGAGTCCATCCTAAATATTTCCAAGAACATTTCCACAAATTTATGAAGGACGGTGGTAAATGTTTTGATGCATTTTACTGGCAGTCACTTCAGAGCTTTTTATGGGGCCAGTTTGTCATAAACTGCAAACTGGAAGATTGCATCTCCTTCTTGGGAGGCAGATTTCACTAAACATCATCTTACTTCTTAATGTTTACACCTGCCACTGTATATGTAATAAACCTTTGTTAGTAAGGACATCTTATTTGTCCATTTCATGTTAAATAGTAAAAAGTAAAATTAGAAAAAGTTTTGGGGGGAAATGTCTAGTAACTAGGTAGAGGGTTTTTATAAAAAGTTGGAATACAGTGTTCAACTTACGTCTTTTTTCATTGCATCCAAGATCAGGGACTTCAGTTCGTTCAAGCAGTTGTTTATCCTTGCTCGCCTCCTTTTCTCCATGATCGGCTTGTTACTCTGTAACAAAAAGAAAGCGAAATAAAAATGTGCTCATGCCATGAAAAACAACTTAACATAATTTATAAAGAATATCAACGCCTAGATACCAATTAAAACGGCTATAACAATAGCGACAGATTTATAGGCGTGGTTATCGTTTTCATTTCTTCGGCGTCGGAAGACCATCAGAACTGTAAATTTATGACAGTCGATCGTCATAAAGCAGCCGGTCGCTCGAACGGGTTCCGAATCGGAAGACCTACGGTTCTGGAACGCCGCGAGACCTTTGTTTTAGTTTTTCCATCTCGGTAATTTATGAGACAATAAAGGTTCTGGGACCAACTGGTTTGGTCTGGGTTACTTAACGAATGATCCCGGTCGAGTTTCGGCCACTTTGAGCCGGACTTGTAGCAATTTGTTGATAGGGAATGTCCTATTGTGAAGACGGAATGTCGTTCGAACTCGTGGCTTCGAAACAATTCAAGCTATTCTCGTATACGTGAACTTTCGAACGGATGCCGTTGGTAAAAACTGACAGATAGCTTGAATATTTCCTTCCCATTGAAAACAAAGGCCTCTAAACGGTTCAGTAGCACCCATCTGGGACAGCAACACAACAGCGTATTACTCCGCCAGTTTAACGACAAAAGTTGCAACCTTTATCTTTATTACGGTGTGATAAGGCCTCGACGCGCCATCTTTGCAAGTAACTGCTTCCTCTATGACCGTCAGTTGCACTGCGCTTGCAGCTGCGTCACTGAATAATCTGCACAGGTGCATACAGTAGTTGAGTTGGTGTGGTGATTTTACCACCAAAACATATTGCAGTCTATTACAGTTAGGCTACATGAAGTTGAAGTTATAAGTTATAACATATTTGAAGAAGCACGTCGGACGATTAACCAACAATTGGTGCACTTCAGGTAGGAGTGCAACACCTTGGCCGCGATACGGAGTGACGAGTCTTGAGCGCTGAAGCGGAAAAGTCATAATCAACCGAACGGTTCTCCTTCAACAGAGGTCGTCGATGATCAAACACAAGGAATTATAAAATTAAATGGACAAATATGGGATTCCTTCTATGGACATAATCGTTCTCTAAAATCTTATCCACATTTCCTAAAACATATTCTACTGGCGAGTATCAATTACAATCAATCGAGAAGAAATCTGAGACAAAAAACTCTGTTTGAAAAAGTAAAAATTATAAATTCAAAACTCCAAGTGAGGCTAAACTGTGGTGTTTTGTCCCTTGCAATACGTCAAGATGATTTATCGCGAAGTTAGTCTCTGTTTCAAGCCTATATACGTCTCCGGACACGTCGCACAGATCTGAGATAAGATCCCTGATACGACCAAAACCGGAAACACACCGCGGGGATGGACCATCCTGATGAATTAGAGATCATCTCCGGAGTCTGAATCATCAAAATTTATGATTCTGACATTTCTTTTGAGTCAGAGTATTTATAGAGCAAAAAGGTATTTGATTTTAAATGCAGGCTCAAGTTTCTTTTCAGAATTTTGCTCATATGGATCAAGATCATTGGTTGACAATATGGCTCGCCTTTCAAGATACTTTATGGAACTTTCGAATATCAAACCTATTTCGTAAACTTCCTCAATCCCGGAGTACTTGATGGCAGTATCTCCAAAATGTCGTTAATTGATTATAAGTTACAAATAAGGGGAAGAATACTAGTTAACAGACTTGTTGATTATTATAAACTCTAGTGGACCCTTCACTGAGATTCTGGACAGAACATTTTACTTATGAAAAGCCCCTTAGAGAAGGGGACACAACAAAAGTGTATTACCCAAGTATGATAACAATGAGTGAGGGATGGAGAATTAGAGGTGTCTTTAGTTAGAACCATTTTTTTAAACTTCTACTGATACAAATTAAACCCTAGTCGACTACCAGGTCCGCTTTCAAACCAATTTTCTCAGTCCAGCCCTTTTCGCTCCACATAAACGCCACAATTGAATTCAAGAAAAACAAAAACAACGCAAAGAACATCAGGGAACATTCCCCAGTCGCAGAACACGAACGATGCGCAGGTGTGAGAACAAGAGGCTCAAATCGTTCACAGGGACGAGGAAGCGCTGTAGTTGCCGGGAAAGTTCCCACCACAATTTCACGCGTGTTGACGCCGTCCACGACTCGCGACTGCGACTCAAGGTCAAACCGCTCTGTTGGCGATAGTCGTAATTGGGAATACAAACACGGATACACCATTACTAGACAATGACTGCAAGACAGGTGCGGTGGTGACATGAGTAGTTTCATCGGGAGCGGACTTGGATGACATTGGTTTAAGTGTGAAATGATATTTTCTTCTATGTATAGTTTGAATGTCTTAAATCGCTGACAACTTATTTATTGGTACGATGAATATCCATTCTTGATTTCATAGTTAAGTTTTAAACTGTATCTCATCTGTCGACTACTTGGACGTTCACACAAAGGTGATAATCTGTAGGGGTGCAATCACACAAGCAGTTTTTAGTTTAAGGTCTACTTATTTTGTTTCATTTTTTTTTCTTACTTATTTTTTAACCATGGACGATGCACCAAAAATAGTCAATCATCAATGTAAAACTATCAAAGTAAAAATAAACTCAACATTCCATGAGAAACCGTTTAACAGAATGAGCAAACCCGAATCTCAATATAATTTAAAATTAGTAACCACAGTTAAACGCTTAATTGAGTCCTAAACGAGATTATATTAGTTATGATTGTGCTTATGTAAAAACACTAGCCTACTTAGTAATTGTTATTATCTAGTATCGTGCAGATGCAAATGTGTTGGGTCATGAGTTAAAGATAGTCATACACTCTTTTCGGAATGAAACTACAGTATTCGTCTTATAAATCAGTCTGAAAATATTTACGTTAAATACATGTCTTAATAGTTAGACAATACTGTAATTGTTTTATACATTGATCCACTAGTTGACAACCAGGTAGTTTCGTCATCGGTACGAAATTAAAACAGTATGTAGCAACAAGTGGGTGAAGCAACCAACTAGTTGTGCAAATCAAACACCCGGAAGTCGCACAAAACAGCTGATGACAACAATACGATGACCAAGGTTACCGACGCACTTCCGGTACCGCGTGTCGCACCGGATATGCCTAATTGCGCTCTAACTATACGGACTACGACATAAATTTAGTCACTGTTTGTTAGTATTTCTAGCTCAGTGTATTAGAGTTGACTTTATGAATAAGTTATAGTTGTAATTGTTCGCGTAAATTATGCAATAGTATTAAAAGTACGGTAATTTTGAAAAAAAAGAACAGTTTTGTGTAAGGGCTCAAGCAGAGGTTCGCCCTGGCGGGGTTTAACTGAACTGCAACAATGCAACCGCTACTGGAAGTTCTAGCACCCTCCGATTGGTAGCGCTGATGTTCATTGTCCAACACACCTTAGATCAGTTGTTATTTAGGTTAACCGGTAATTTTGACAAATTACATAGAGAATGGTAAATTTTCATACACGTGCAAGGAAAAATTTTAGGATAGTCAACAATCTATTTATCCGTTGTCGGTTCGTCAGTTACCGCGTCAATAGGCTTCATTGGCTTTAATATAATTAACATGTCGGTCATGAAATGACTACGTTATTGTAAGAGGCTCTACCAGCCTTCACATTCCACAGTTGGAGTTGATATATATTAACAACGCAATTTTTCCACACGCTCTTGAACCAATACAAAAAGATGTGTTAAGAAATACATTCGCACAACAAACAGCATAAATGCTGGTAATGAAATTTTAAAACACTATCAATAATAAGAGGGAGAGAACTTAACAGCATTGAAATCGTGCTTGTAAAGTTTATATTGTTGCAACATATAATGATAGGACGAAACTCAATTTTTGAACGTACCAACATAGCAGTTTAATTACTTTGTGACACATTAAAGTATTGGACCAATTACAATACTGTCTCATAGTGATTGTCTACATTTTAAAACTCATAAAGCCCGAATATTGTTAATAGTTTTACGAATCATGCGAAAAATCAACTAGGCATGGGTATTTGAATCAATCAGCCTACATATCTCGTACAATATTCCCCTCAAATTATAGTGGCATGCATGAACTCGTGCCAGAAGGATGCCGCAGTGTCCGTGTCGTCGCCGCATACTCTTCACTCTCCCACGGCCATCGGGGCCAATTGGACCAAATTAGACTTGATACATCGACCAATCAACTAGTTTAGTCATCGAACAGTGGACCGGGTGGCGTGTTTGGGAATTCGTTTAATGTACCAAAGTCGGAAAGACAAATTTTGCTAAGCGGGCAGCCTACACTGATTCATTAAGTCAATAACCGGTCTCCTCGCATTATAAATGTCACAGATTATAGAGCTACATTATGTTAATAATATTGATAGAACTTAAAAAATATTATCAACATTTTATTAAACCTCAACATTAGAAGGAGTGAAATACAGTCTAACCTTGATATAACGAACCTCGATATAACGAATTCCTTGATATAACGAATTTTTTTTAATCCCCTAGAACTCTCCATAAGACACAATGTATATTTTACCTCTACATAACGAACAAACCATATCAACGACCTTGATTTAACGAATTTTTCATGATCCCGGCTAAAATAAGACACCTCAATATAACGAATTTATCATTGTCAGAACCTCTACATAGCGAATTTAACCTCTACTTAACGAATTGTCTACGTTTCTCCCTCGATACAACGAACCCCCCACCCCCATTATTGTTTTTGAAAAATCAGTTTCTTCATCACATGAAATGGAAAGGTGACGTCAACGACTGCGCCAACATTCGTCTGCTCCGTTTTACATGGTTTTGGGTTTTACACATCCCTGTCTGCTATCGTCGCTGCACGCTTTGATACAGCTGAGAACTGATTTCATTCACTTAGGACTGACGACGTAATGTTTGATGTTTAGTAAGCTGTGATTGGGTGATAAGTAAATACTGTATGGTGAATTGTACAATTTTTGGATGAAGAGAAACCTAAGAAAGAAAAAGAATAGAAGAACAAAGCAAAGAGAAAGAATAGCAACATTGTTATCTTAACATTCCTTGTACAAGTGTTTTTATTATCTTTAAGTTGGCTATAATTATACACTTTTATAACGACTTATCTAATATTTTTATTATTTTCAATAAGATTTTTTGAAACTAAGGCAACATCAATGCTACATTTGATGATTTATTACAGTATTGACATTCCTCTGTTGTGATTTAAATCAGTACTGTAGGCTACTGTAACTAGCCTACCGGCCTATCACGAGCAGTAGCTTACAAAACTCTTTCTGTTTTGTTTGGTTCTTTACGTGGTTTATTGCTATACAATACAGTGTTTGGCTAGGTTTTAGGTGGGTTAGAGAAAGCTGTGATTTTAAACTTACAGTTTGTAACCTGTACCATTGACTAAGGAAACAAATCCTTTGTTTCCCTTGTCTGTGCCTGTACCAAGGTCAATGACTAGAAATGTCATGATTGCACAATATTAAAGATCCCTTCCCTTTATTACTCTGGATAATCGACGTTCTATTTTACAATGTAAACACTATACTGTAAAGTATTGTAGCCTATGCTACTTTAATTTTTTTTTATAAGGTCCAATCCCGACCTATATTGACTGATGCTGGTTCTGAACCTCGACTTAGCGAAATTCCTTCAAACCTAACCTCAATATAACGAACCTCACTTAAACGAAATCCTTGATATAACGAATATTCAGTTCGGTCCCTTCAGATTCGTTATACTGAGGTTGGACTGTAATACTACAATTTCACTGCAGTAGTATCTCATCTTTTACTCGTTTACGGCATGTAACACAGTTAGCGACGGTTGTCACATTAACTATTAGTCATCGTTGACAACAAGATAAGCAAATACAAACATATTCATTGGTCCAATCGTTCGATCACGACGCAATTGAAAAATATTCTAAGTATATTTCTACATATTATTTGCAATTTTGTCAGTAGCACATTGTTTTTTTGTAAAACAATCTACCAGGAGGGTCTACTTACAGCAAAAAATGTCCATATATAATAATGAACAATAAGTTAGAGATGAACTAGACCGTCCAAAAATTCGTACAAATTTCAGATACTATTAAAAAATTTAATATTATATGGCAGGAGTTAGGCATTACAAATCTAATTAAGAAATTGACTCACCCTCCTACTCTCCGCCGGTCGCCTCGTGGTGGTATCCGCCTGAGGGGATGAAGAGGGTGCGGCGACAGGTCCGCCGGTAACCATGGTGACGCGCACTGACAACTTCACACTACGACGGTCACACGCTGACTGAGGCGCGGAGAGGGGGAAGTCTCGTGGCTCGCCGCCCCTCCCCTACAACGTATTGTTGTGGTGGGGGGTCGCGCGCGCCTCTCTCTCCCTCCCCTCCACCTGCCCACGCGACCCGCTCAAATCACGCACATCCGCCGCCTCCGCGCTAGGAATGTGTGCATTTTCGTTGCACTTGCTCCGCTTCATTATTTAGCTGATTGGTGCTGGAATTATGTTTTTGTTCTGTGTTGTTTGTGAAAGTAGGCTGATGTTCCAATATTTTCTTTATAGGGAGCATAGCTTCGTCCTTCTAAAATGCACCAGTAGTGGGTATCTAATGATGGACGAACTTGTAATCCTGTATTTGTTAGAAACTGATTTTCTACCGGTTTAAACTATTGTAACAAACAATATTAAGAGACGAAGAAAAAATTACATGGCTAGGAAAACGACTTTTACATCATATGAATCTATGTGTTTTAAGTACAGTTTTTAAAGCTATATATCCGATGAATGAGTGTGGAACAACAGAAATGCATTCGAACAAAACCAGCTGTTCATTTAGCGTTCCAGGGACGATTACAGTAACTTAATGATCAAGGAAAGGCGGGTCAAGTATCAAACCATCAAAAGCCATCATCTCCTATAGATGCGACTGCAAAATATAGTGAAGGTTATCCATTGATACTGTACACAAACCTTTTTTTTACATAGTATGTACATTGGTTTATACTTGGTGTATTCTCACATTGGAATCATTGTAGGGAAATGACGGATTCTCGTTTGCATCGTCATTTGAGGAAATACATTTTTATTTGGTTTTAATTAGTAAACCTACCACACATAAACGTGTATGCTTAATAAACCGTTACGCCACAATGTTTAGAAGTGGTGCAAAAAACATCGAATACTCTAGTCTTGATTCCACTGACATTTTATGAAGGGGCGCCAATACAGCCCTTCCCGCCAATACTTCCGCCCGCGTCGTGCCGTCGCATCTCTCTACACACAAGCACACGTCTCCTCTTAGCCGCGCATCAATAGCTTGTTTAAACTTTTGTTGTAAAACATTCCACCAATGTGGATACTCGGAACCCTTTACAGCCTGTGAGGCCCCACCTGGCCTTCCTACCTACCTCTGTCTCAACACTTCACCCAGGCATTGTGCTGCGCTACCGCTCAGAAACTACTTTACCTCAAAGAAAGGAAAAGAACCCAGGGGTCATGCAACTCTAGCCTCCAAATGTATAGGGTTGTTGTACTCATTAATATATGTGGGTAAAAATCATTGACTTTGTAGATTGATTGTGTATATATAACGTCGATGGTAAAATACTACTGTTTTGATATGTTACAGCCAGCGATCACATAAGACCAATGTCACAATCAGCCTATACAAAGGATAAGGTGGTGAGGAAGGAATGATCTGTTACTCTGTTGGTCTGTGCTATACTCGTTAGATGGCTTTTAGTATTAGTTGGGAGTAAAATAGCCAACACAGCGTAAGTTCTCCCTATTGGCATTTTTACCGGCTTCTGAATGTGTTCTCATCAGGTGATCAACAGCCTAAATGGACTCTAAACAGTTAACTGTGTTATCATAGTTAAAAGCCATTCACTCAGGCGCTTGGTGGGTTTTGGATAACGACTTCCAGTAAAAAAGTTACGCTCTCTTAACCACCACAAGGACAATGAATTGTTTGACAAAAATGTGACAAATTGTAAGAAATTGGACTGCAGCTATATTGATCTTTAGCTTCGGCAGCACATATTGTCTTTAAAAAAAGAGGATAGTCTGAGATCGGCCAACAAAACATTTCTGTCGCGCACAGCGTGGCGGCACTGGCCTCGCACTCTCATTTGTATCAATGAAATGGTCATTTGAAAATTGTGGTGAGCTTCCGGAGCAGTACGGCACTGTCCTGATACACGCTAATCTCTACTTATAATAAAGATCTAAATGATCCGTAACTTTTCTTCTCTAGTTTACGAGTATATTTAAACAATCAGTGTCCTATTTACTGTACACTGCGTTGAAATTTCTCTTAAATACTTTTGTACAGATAAACATTTGTCTATAATTGCGTACATTCATATATCCTACAATTGTGAGCCATAATGATTGACGGATAGTTTTGTCTATATAGGCCAACTCCCATATACACTAGGTGTACTTGAAAATAATTGTTTAAAATTTAATATTCCTATTCAGTGTATACTGTATACCTAATTTTCAATCGCGAAGTTTGCCAACAGTGAAGCACTACTTGTATCACATGATTTAGAGTTTTCTTTCTATGCAGATTATAAGTAAACATAATCCCTACTGTGGTAGGACAGCGAGGTTTATTGGAAATATGGAATATTATATTCCTCCCCTCCCATAAAGATGTAGGAATTTGAATTTGAAAATACAACTACGCATTCCATACTCTTCTGGTATATTTCTATGAGTTTGCCAATCAAAAGCTTTATGAATAATTACGTTGCCCACATATTTTATATCGTGAAATACAGAGAAGGGGAGTTCTCCTTGAGAGAAGGAGTATTTCATAACTTCTTCGATATTCAAGAATTCCTTGGAGGAATTTTACTGGTCAAAGCTCGGACTTCTTACTCTATTAATTCTTCTTTGAGATCGCTAATCGTTTGAAGACAATCAAAATAGCGGTTCAACGAAACTATGGTTTTTTCGCCCTCACTTCCTCCGACTCATCCCTGGACCGTTACGCATCTGTCAGCCCCAGGAAGCCGTCCTAACAGTGCAGCAGAGGAGGCAAGAAGGCGCAATGTTTCGCCAAAGGACGTAATTCTACCTGTAACATGTTCCACAGGAAGCACCTGTGATCTTACCCGGGGATGAGAGTGGTTCGCACCGTACGATTTTTTACACTTTCCGTCCCTGCAGCCCCTAACTGCTAACTGCACCCGCCGGATGTAACGGTATTGTTTTTGTGCCTCACTTTCTCTGGTCGATACAGGTCGAAATCTATTTTGGGAACCTTGGAAACTGTGATTGTTTGGGAGAAACAATTATTTTCAGCCAACTTTTATGTAGCACAGTAGCATTATGTAGTTTTTTTGGCAATCCAATTGGCTATGCCTAAGTACTAAAAACTGGGTGGATAAAAAAAAATCTATTTCAACGAAAGGTCGATATGCTTATAAACTCGTTACTCGACATGTACAAAGAGCCTTGAGAATTAAATCTTTTTATGGTTTTACTTGAAAATTTTAATTAACTATAATATTGCGTGTGATTTTTAGCGTTTACTGTACAAATATCTTTTCCTACAGTCCCCTGACAAAATTGCCTTCCTTGCACTGATTATTAACTCTGATTATAGCACAGAAAGTTGCTAATTGCTGCATCTATAGTATCTATTAATGGTTTTAATGTATTCGTTTTATATACTATAGAAGAAAAATGGTTTAAAGTTTGTCCCAATTTTTCAGGTGACCTTCTGAACTAGGACCACAAAAACTTTGACATTTAGGGAATTTTTTAGTTCTTACTTACGTAAATGCCATCTATTCTACAGAGAAAACACATCTTAGAGGAAAAGTAGAATACAACATTTCGCATTCATTGAGTACGAGGTGATGAAAATAACATCAATGATAAGTGAAAACAAATACACCTATGTACAACTAATATTTATTTTAAAAGGGTAACCTAATTTAGGCCTGGAACATGTTTCAAAGTGCAAAACCAAAAATGTTCAATGAATGTCTAAATAGTATATTACATTCTACATTATTCAGATTTTAATTTCTTATCTAATCCCTCACATATTATTGGAAAGCATTGTCCATCTTCTGCTAAATCGAGCAACCACCTTTCTCGCTATTTACCCTCCTGGTGAACAGTTCTAATGCCCCAACCGTCTCCACGGCATAGTCTTGGTCTATATTCGGCGATGCTTTCTCGATTTCCTAGAAGTGTGGACGTCAACGGCAGCCAGTCGCCACATTGGTCAATAGGTTCGTTCTCTCGTGTTAGAATTCCCTAATTCCGTCTGATGGTGACACTAGTTAGCGACATCACCGGCAGCGACACTTGTTCTACAAATAGTTTTGAGTGTAAAAGTGTCTTGGAACGGGAAAACAACATTTCTGCTAGTGAGTTGAGTCAATTAGTTAGGTTTGCACACTTCAAAAACAATTGCCTTTTAAAACGCTCTTAAATATTTGGTAACAATATTGTCTACTAGTTCGGGTTTACTGTGCTAAACTAGTCAACACGATCAAGAAAAAACGTTCTCTAAGAACGATCATAAAGGAGTGTTGGTAGATTCTGTAAATAATCTGTAAATTGACTTACAAACTAAATTGCTTACCGTTGGAGTCAATTAGTAATAGAAACAACACAAAATCTTATTTAGTTGGGACCCACACACAAGACAAAATCGCACACACGTTTCAAACACTCTTGGGATCATTATGTATGTAAGTGTGTTATGTAAGTGCAGTTGATAAGCCGGGAGAAAATAGTTACCTTCGTCAATAACAAACACTTTACAGTATTATATTAATTAGGCTCTGGAAAAAGTCATTTACCAGATTACATTTTTCCGCACGTTTAATACACTATGCACAATGCACACAACGTTCCATAATATACAAACAAACTACTGTAACAATTTCTTTATTTTACCCTCAATTTTTCAGAATCTCATACAATATTTTTCTTTAACCAGGGAAGGGTCAGCTTTCAGAGAAATCAACACCACAAATGGAGTAGAGGAATTTTGTTTGATTTAATTTGTAACCTGACCCTAGCAGATGACCCAGTGGGCAGCGCTACTGGTCCAGCGTGTTAGAGATTAGTGTTGGTCACCTGTTTTCTATAACCGCACTGAGGAAGTGAGAAGATACCACACTGACCAACAACCACCATCTCAGCTGCGTAGTTCGGTAGCACTGAAGCCTGCTGAAAAAAAAAACAAAGGGCGATCAATGTGATTCATTAACATGCAGACCACATTCAGAAACCGTGCGCCATATTATAAGACGGAAGACGGATCGTCTGCCGCTCCCCAAAGATTTATCAATTTCTACATCCTCCTCGTAGATTTGCCGAATCATTCTGCAATGGCCAATACTAGACCATGACCGTACCATGAAACTACAAGTACTGACGCAGACGTGATAGAACATTGATAACCCCGTCCGTCTGGTGGTGATAAGCATGACCTTGAGTCGTGAAGGTCACTTCGTGCAGTCTTATCACTGGTGATAACAGCTGTACGTCCGTCCGGTCGACTGGACACAACAATGGTTGACTTTGTCATGTACTTCAAGAGTAAAAAAGTAAATTGTCAATTAAGTGTGTTGAAATATTCTGTTCTGAAGGACACTTATAGAATGGCTTGTACATTATCAAAATAATCCGCAATTAAGATGTTTTCCACACAGTGAACTTACTTCGTTGCACTGGGAACAAAATACTTCATACTGTACTCCAACTATTAATATTGACATTTACTTACATCTAAATGCACCATAGGAGGACAAAGTCACAGTTTCGTCAAAAAATAAGTGTAAAGAATTCATATTGAATATTGAATTTGCAACTGCACCATCAAGAACTTATGTCTAATCAGAAAGTCACTGGATCGATCATAGGTCTGTCGAAAGCCTGCTGCTTTTGAATTGTTTATGATGATGTAAGTTAATTCGACGAAAATACTTCCGTCAGTTCAGATAAGTGACATGGTTTCAATGAAGAGGTCCACTGAGATGAGAAGACATGTCCGTAACTGTACCATTGCCATTGTCACAATATCATCAAAGACAACACAAAACGTGTGAGGTTAGGTCAGGTTGACTTATGATAGGTCACGTGGGCGGACGTGCCCGGGATGTGATAAGCTAACGACCTTGCCTTCTTATCAGCAGACACCGACGCGGACTGATAAGACACTAGTCCTTCACCTATTTGCGGTAAAACCACGTACACCGACTTTTTCACACGTTTCATCTATATACAACTACTATTGTACTACAAAAATAAAGATAAGGCTATCGTGACGTTTGAAAAGTAAAAAGATACTTCGAATCAGATTAGAGTGAGAAAAACTATAATTGAATATAGATAAATATCATAAATTTTTATACAAGGATATATTCCTGTCCCCGGACAAGGTAGATCAGTGGTGGCATCTTTTGAATGATAAGAGACACATTGCTGGTTTGAGACTTATCTCCTACCTCCGTTTTGTAAGGCTACCAAATATTCCAATTTCACCACAAAAAGACATTTCATTTGTTGAGACATCAACGATTGATTTGACATAAATTGTCAATTGTCAATCTCATTTTCATGTTCGTTAAGGGTTGTGATTGTGTTCTGATTCACAGCCACTATAGAAATTGTTTCGTGAACTTGGGTCTGTTCACCACATTTTTCAGACTTTAACAAAGTATCCCAGATAAAGAAATTTAGTGACATAGGTGCACAGTGACACGCCAAGAGCGATGTTTGGACTGATCCACTTACCATACTCTTATCTTATCTCATATGACCACCTTTTAGCTACAAAGTTTCCAATCTCATTCAGTTATTGATCCTGTACCTTATCACCATTTGTTCACGTTCATCTGAAAATACACATCAACAATATAGTTAACATGATCATGTTTTTAAGTTTAGTTATCGCATCCTGATTAATTGCAACCACAAGTATTTAACTTCCTGGTCCACCGTGACATTTTTTTCTTTAACTATGTCTTAGAGACTTTGACAAAGTATCCCAGATAAAGACATTAGGTGACATAGGTGCCACATGCCAAGACCAATGTTTGGACTGAAGCAATACGTGACTGCGGGAGCCACATTGGACTGTAGACCACATAGCGCGGAGTGGCACATCACTGGTGGTCTGCACACAATTAGGTCATCAGGTATTGTCCTGCGGCAGATGGAGGACTGCAGGACACCCAGGATACAGGACCCAGGAGGCAGATCCTTCGTGACTCCTACAATACACCTCCTTCCTCACACCAGCCACACCGACTGAACGTCTTCAAGCTGCTAACCTCGCTGGAATTGTAAGTTACTATCTTTAGTTGCTTATACCTTAGTTGGAATTGTAACTTCTCTTAGTTGTTTTTTCATACTTAAAGATATGTATCCCGTTGGCACTGTGATATTCTCTAACTATTGTATTTTTCCACCTATTATTACCGTTAGATATGAATAAACAATTATGTATGTCATTTGCTTAAATTGTATTTCACAATGGGAGTGACTACAGAAAATAAAACTATTTTCCTTTTGAGATACGGTAGATAAACTAACTGGTAGGTCTAAAAATAACTCATCACTACGAATCTATATAAATAAAATTACAATTTTGTCTGTACATTGCGTATAATCATGCATTTTTTGTTATTTTTACGTTTCATAGCCTAAGAAAGCCGAAACAAGTCTTATCTCAATTTCTGTCTGTCCGTCTGTCCGTTTGTCAGTTTGTCTGTCTTTTCTGTCATTCTGTCTGTGACGCCAAAATGTGAATTTACGCGGCCTACTCCTA
Source organism: Macrosteles quadrilineatus (assembly GCF_028750875.1). Lineage (NCBI taxonomy): Eukaryota > Metazoa > Arthropoda > Insecta > Hemiptera > Cicadellidae > Macrosteles > Macrosteles quadrilineatus. The sequence continues at coordinate 114,705,551 of NW_026542602.1, read as the reverse complement.
GAAAACTAGTATTATAATAGAAACTTTATAAGATCATAAACATAAACAAATTATGACACTGAAGTTAACATGATTTTACTAGGATTAATATTTCAATGGATTAATAAGACTATAACCGTGTGTTTAATCTATGACGGAACTGTCAAACCACCTGTTACACCTATTATAGTATAGACATTTGGGCCAGTGGCGTCATTTGTTTATGTTTATGATCCATCATACCGTTTCCGCTCTAATATTCGTGTGCACTGGATTACAGAACGAATAGTAATGTCACTAATTCGTGGTCACAAAAGATAAAAAAACATACTAGGTAATATTATTTTCCTGTTTCTATTCAGCTGTAAGGACAATTTTCGTCAAACCACTCAACACCAATAATGAGAACGGTTTCCAGATACCGTCCACCCCGCGGCGCTGGCGTAGCGCTGTGTGGTCTGTGCGCGTGTTGTGAGAGAGAGGGAAGAGCGCACACTCCTCATAGGCATTATGCAAATCACAAATCTCGTGTTTAATTACCAACACCGTGCGAACCCGGAGAGATTTCCATAAACATGCTAAATACCCGGGTACCAGCAGAACCACGACGGAGAGAGGGCGCCGGCCGCCGACACTGCTGTACTGCGTGGCAACTTTGGTACAAGTCTCATCTTTTGGCATTTTATAGAAAGTATGCGAGTGCTCCTCGAAATGATTTGATATGAAAAGGTTAAAAACCTATGTGTGTGAATGAATAGATGTAATAATATTTTAGTTCCTAAAGAGTAGGGTTGCATTTTTGGTGGAATCGGTGGTTTTTCAATAGAAGAATATAACGTCTAATTATAAATTAAAATTAATAAATTTCAAAATCTAATGTTGTTAACACTGATCTTACTACCACCCCGATATTGTGATTGTTTTAACTAAAGCAATCCAATATCATTTGTAATAAAATTTGTACCAAAACTGGGGATCGTACAGAATCGCCACGACGTATGGTAACTCTACTCAAAAGGCACTAAGTCCACTGTTCGTTAATCTGTTGTGATGTTAATTTAAACTCGTCAATCTTTTAACTTTCCAGTCCTTTAACAATCGTTCATCATAAATATAAATCTTTTGATTTCATATATTGCTTAGGGCTATACTGATGAGGTACTAAAAGGTACTACTTGTTTAACCAGACGACCTAAACCTTATTTATTTATAGTATTTTTATTTTCTTGGCAAGGGAACATTGTCTACTGCACTAATAATAGAAATCTCCTCATACAATTTTTGTCATCATTGCTATTTAGATTTAGATGGTAATATTTATTGACGGTGTAAAGAGAGACATACTTTTGATTCGTTTATTGGTAAAATTTTAGTGATGGAATTGGTATATCTATTATTTGCAGAACGAACACTTTGCCGTTAAAAGTCAATGGCACTTTTCCCCTGTGCTCTCTGCTTTTAACATACTGTAGTAAAACAAACGTTTGAATTGGCCTATGAATACGATCTATTTATGTTACAAATATAAAAAAAGTTCCAACAAACAAGTCAGCCATTTCAATCTCCACGTCCATGAAGGACCCAGCAAATCACCCTGTGGTGTTCCTTTGTTATTTTTATTACACAATAAACACAAACTATACTTGCTGCTAACGAAAGAGCTGAACCCGAACCATTCTTGTCTAGTAGCCGAATCTTTATTGGGTTTCCAAGTTATCTTCTGCCGGTTCCTCGGGCCTGGTACGGTACTGCGGAGATCATAAAGATAACCGACCAGATGTATTTATCGATACTTTTACTATCAAGACGGAGGATGGGCGGTCGGTCCAGCGGTCCGGGGGTATGTTATCACCCTTTTGAGGCAACGAACCTTCTGAACACGTGTGAACCGTTCCTTCCTCACTTTCTATACTACCGTGAAATGAGGGCATCGAACCCCAAGCTGTAAATGTAGGCCTTATCAAAGTAGGCCTAATATTTAATCTCTATTGACAGCATGACAACGAGATTTATAAAGGTAAAATATTATTCCAATATTTTTATATAGTAGTATCAGTAAAAACAAAATAGGAAGTAGGAACAAGTTTAGTACGTTTAAACCAGGTCCAAGCCATCAATTATCGTTATAGTATCCACCATTGATTATTATTGGCCATTATCAGTTAATAGTACTGTATTTGTTTAAGTAAGGATCTACTGTTCATGAAGCCACATTCATACCGTGTTCAACCATGTACTAAACGTAGTTTTGTTTTTTTAAGTATATCCCTAGTTAAACCCCCGTTAAATCAAGAAACTGTATGAAATATATTTCTAATTGAATATTTTACTTGATCCACTTTTCGATCCATGTAGGTCCATTTTCTGTAGGATATTTAATTTTTGTCGTCGTTTTTGGAAGCAAGCACATCTTACATTTTAGTAATATATATATATATATTTAATATATATATATTTTTATATATATTAATATATATTTAATATATATTTATATTCGTCATCTTATTATTGGTAGCCTGCTAATTGTTTATTTGGTTTTCATTGATCTGTGGTTTTTAAATATTTATAAGTGTACAAATTATTATTCTTTTTTGATTGTAAAAAGCTTGTATACTGAAAATCATGCACATTTCCTGTAGAAATAAACCTGATTTTGATTATGACGTCATTATGACACAGCTAAGTGATTTGTAGACCTGGGATTTATACAGTAGAAGTCTCACCCTCTACACCAATCGAACCTCCTATCTTAAAATACATAATTGAGCAATTGGCTATGATTATTTTGAATGCATTCAGCGCTATACCACTTTCCAGCATGCACCAAACCTCTGATTACTCCCAGGATAGAATTGATGATTATAACGACTCGGTGAGGCATGAAATAAAACAAGTGGCTTCCCTGTACAATGGTGATTGTGGCGAGGCATGCGGCGGTGCACGCGCTCACCCACACGCGCACACACACACACAAACCACGTGACGCGGCGCGTGTGTTATTAATGCGCAGAGTCGCGCCGCGTGCCTGGACTCTCATATCCCATTCATAAGTCACCCGCACACAAACACACTTGTACAAATAAGGCAGACGCCGCGCGTCGTCTCGTCTCCTCAAGGGTTCTTGTCAAAAATACTCAGCTGAATCACGTCCGATACTCAATGATATTAACATCTTGAAATGTGGCGAATTAAATATGCGATTGTTCTCATAGCGATGCGTCGAAATTTAATGAGAAGGCATGCGGAGATTTCTCGTTGGGAGTGGAATTCGTTTATTGAATATATTATTTTGCTTTTTATTATTTTGTTATTTATTGTGTTCGAAGTCGAATTTCAAATAATTGAATGTTAAGAATGCAAATAATCTGTATGTATTAGAAAAAGGTATCTCGCTTACTACTTCGCAAAATCAATTAATTATGGTTAACTTTATTTAAGTAAATTGCTCCCATCCCATTGGAAACGTTTATAGAAGATATACTCATTGTCTAATGTCTAATCATAGGATTTTCAACAACTACACAACAAAGCAATTCAGCTTTGTGCTTAACTCTTTTGACTACCAATGCAATTGTTCCATTAAACGACGAAACAAAGGCCTTCCAGAAAGAAGTCAGTATGAATGAATCCTATCGTATTTTTACCATTACCAAAACACATTGTCCAAAAAACGTACTTTGCTCAGAAAGAAGTCCATCTTTTCCAAAAGATCATCAAATTATACGATTTCCAATCACAAGGTCTACAGATCTCTGTATCCGATTGCATTTGTACTCTAAATGCATCGTCTACAAAATATACAATTCCCTGAACTTAGCATCTGCATGTAGGATTTTCAACTCAGTAAGAACTCTCTGCGTTAAAAAAATTGTATTTTTACTACTCAAAACAGGTGGTTCATGCAACACAGCTTGCCTAGAAAGAAGAACATCTTAAATTATCAGCTTCTCGAATAAAATGCTTCAACTCACCTTCCAACTGTATTTTTACTCCCACCAAAATGCGGTCTAAGAATCACATAATCGGAAAGACTGGCACCATTTTATCAATTGAAAAGTGTATAGAAGAACTCAACACCCAACTCTGTAGCTGTACTCACTGTATCCTTACTCACACGATAACATATGGCCAAATAAATATGGATTGCTCAGAAGAACACCGTCTTCATCAAGCAGGTTGAGACAGATTTGACCGAGCTGTGGGTGTGTGCCCGGGGCTGAACCTCCTCCTCAACACACAACAGACAATACAGATGAGATAATTCACACCCACACTCACCATTCACTGCTCGCTGCCTGTCCAGGGTGATGAGTCTATCACGAGCTCGACCACAGGTAAGGGTGCGTTCACAAAGAAAGCTTGTTACAAGCACTTGTTGGCAAGCGCTTGCAAGCTCGAACCGGCGTGAAAAAAGTCAACATAGTATCAAGCGTGTGCGTTCACAGACAAAGCTTGTGCCGGCTAGCAAGCGCTTGTTACAAGCTCTGACAAGCACGCAAGAACGTTTCGTACTTGTTTTCCGGCGCTTGTTGGCCGAACCAGTCAAAATCAGTTACCAACTACAGTACTAACAGTTCAGTATGGATGTCGATGAGTTGATAGCTCAAGTATTTAGAGCTTCCAATAATATATATATATATATATATATATATATATATATATATATATATATATATATATATATATCACACGTATTGTGGTTTTCCCCTAGAATGTTCAATAACGCAACCAATAGGACAAATGTAACATTAATGTATTAAGATGATAGACGAACACATTTAATTCAATATTAATTAAGTGTTGGATTTTTTATAGATGAAACTTGTATGCTTTTACTTTATTCACCTAGAAAATTAAAACATTTGAATGTATCTCACAATATTATTTGCATCATAATTAATCAGCTACATAGGGTGTTTAAAACTCCCCTTGAGTATTTTTTAGGTTTTGTTATTGGTCCAAAATTCGTTCTGGCGCATGGATAGGTTGCTTATTCCTATTCCCCCAAAACTGCAATAAAACACTTTCAATTTTCTTGAGGATGTAATTAAACGTGGTTAACTCCATTCTCGTATAAGAAAAAACCTCTTTTTGTCCAATTTCAATTGAGGAAATAGATGGTGGTATTCCCCTAACCTACCTCTTCCGCGGTTAATTGCATGAACATCTACTTTCCTTCTACGAATTTTTAATTCTACATTTTCAATAAAAATTAACTCTCCATCACGTGAGGAAGGTATTGTCTCAACCAGAGCTGAGACTACACTGAGCTTGAAATGCAAGCGTTTGTTGTGAACACACAACAGCATTCTCAAGCGCTTGGAACAAGCGCTGAAAGTAAGTTACTTGTAACCAGCTTTCTTTGTGAACGCACCTGTTCTGGTAATCAGCCGGTCAAGTTCAAGGATCAGAGAACTCTCAGGCAGGTGGAAGATCAATTATCTGAACAAAAGTGGCCTCGCATGACCTGCGCAACAGTATTGAGATTGGACGAAAGGAGCAATGTGGGTGTCTAGTCTAAAATGATCATGTCATATGGAATTATATCAGGGTATAAGTTATATCCTTTCCTTACCAACTTTAAAATGTCTCAAGTAATCTCTAGTTAAAGGTTTTACATTGAGTTTTACCACAGAAAAGTAAAGTGCAGATCAAACTTGCAAATGGGACGATTGTGCACTTTCAGCTCTAGAATGTTGTGCCAAAAATATACTTGTGACGAGTAACAAATATACTGGTTGTATATTCCTTATACTCGAGTGTAAAAGAGCATGAGCGGTGGGCACTGTGCAAACATTTCTATCGCACGGGGTACAGGGTCTTCCTCCAACATGATCATGAAGACAATGGGAGCTGTGTTGGAAGTTGCCCTAGACTAGACACCAGCACTAGTGCTAGATACTATTTAAGTGTATTTTTAAATGATTTATGTGTACCTTAAGTCCCTATGGTTTTACGAAAACTTACTACTTTCAAATTTATTCACTAATGATTTTAGTACGACCATACATAAAACTAGTGTATGGTACGACTAACACATATTATTGTTTTACACAAGTTAAACGTATTTCACGTGATCGAAAATTGTCTATCAGCACTACGGTCTTCTGAACAATATCAACAATAATGATTTTTCTCCTGACGACATGTTGCAATTGTCTGACCACAGTGCATCAAGAGAAATTTATTAGAAATGTATGGTGCAAAAGACATTAGACACGCAAAATCATTCTTGTTATATTAAATTCCCTCCGACAAGATTCATCGGTCATCCACTTGGTTACCAGACACCTGGATATTGTAAAACCTTAACCTCTGAAGGAATAGACATTCAATTTGCTATGCAAAATCTAAGGCATTATAATACTTGAGCGATTATCTAACAAAAAAAATGGCTCTGTTAATATAATTTTAGTTTACAATGTAATTTCTCAGAACGCATTACATAATCACTTTGATTTGCTTTCTTTCAGACACACACGTGTTGGCCAGTTCATTCTTGCTATATCCTTTGCGACTTGTGTTCCATTATCATTTTAAGTGATGGCAACTGCATTAGGTTATCAGGTGAGCCATGAATAATACAGTGGCGTTCACGTGAGCGGAAACCAACACAATTACCGGAAGACGGATCACATATCCGGTCCAATCTGCCGGAAGGAGTGTGACACTGTCACATCCGCAAGCGTTTACGCAGTTTCGTGCTCTCCTCGAGGAGCATCGGGAGTACCACAAGGCCGTAAGCTTGGGACACTGTTTTCTTTTTCATGGCATGTTGAGCTTTTAAAAGATATTTGATTTTGCAAAAGAAACATGTACATCTAATTATACCTAATTTTACCCAGTTTCATCCTCTCCTCAAGGATTACCTCAAGGCCGTACTATGGGACCACTCTTATTGTCATCTCCGCTGTTTTGAAAGGCACACATCGTTCTTTGCAAAAGAAACCTGTATACCTAATTATGTCTTTTGTGCTATACCGGTTCATGCATATTCAACAAAGTGGCACACAGTAGTTGCAAAACTCTTTGTGTACAAAAGTGCTGCGTGTGGTCGTGGTCGTACGGCGACTGTGGAGCTTGACCCTGGCCTTGACTCTTGTTTTGGCTCTATTTTGAGTTATGTCTGGTCACCACCTGCCACTGCTGCCCCCAAATTGACCTTGGCAGTACGCGGCACTTCTCATGCACGTTTTCGCAACAACAGTTGCAATTGTGTGCAGGTGTTCGTCTACATACGAAATATCTAAAAAATCATCGTCCAACAAAGCTTTGAGGATTTCATGTCAGAGTCAGAAGGCAAGTACAATACGTGTTAAAACCCCCAAATGTAGCCATGATAAAGAACAAAAAATATGTGTACTCTCCTATCATCTCCACGCCTCTAACATTGGTCCACTTCCCGATCTGTTCTATCACCCCGTGTAGGCGAGGGTGAGGCTTGTCCGTCATCAGTCAAAGTCCAAGAGGATATACCGAACGATTTGTTCCAGCTTCTTCCACGATCTGGTTGTGGACCCTTGTTATTTTTTGTAATTCAAACGAATCCTGTGAAAAATCACGCCTATTTGGAGGGGCGTGTTGAAATTAATCAAGTTAAGGACTTTAAGAAAACAGCTGGCCTCTGCTTTAAATGAAAAAAGGACATTTTACATTTTTTTTTACAATTTATTATCCATAATTTTTTGATTGTTTATCTAGTTTAAGAAGGGCATAAGTATACTAAAAACATATTACACTCCTAAAAATTAAATTCGTTGCTGCTAGAAATCAATAATCACAGCAGGCCGGTCAGGGCAACGATGTCGTGATTCCATCACTCGCGCGTGACTGGTTCAAATTGCCAGTCGGACCAGGTGGAATAGATTTTCAAGTTTTTCAGCTATAGTCAATTACCCACCATAAATCAGCAGATTGATACGTGAAGCCTACTTAATTGAAAACACCTGCAGAGGGTTCCAAATAGTTATGTTATTGGCCACCAAACAATAAAAGATAACAGTTTGTCGGCTGATTCATCTAAATTGAAAGTCGCACCGGCCTAATGGAAAACGGGATTCATAAGTTTTGATCGTTTCTCGATTCTCGATATTTACTTCTTGTAATTTGTGCGAACCAGTTTAGTAATGTAGAGACTTTTATTGCTCCGACGGGGCTAATGATTCTTATCTGGTGCAATAATGCTTGGGCGTACATACTTAGGTGGGATTTTATGTTTATTGAGTCCTCAGCGACAAAATGAAACACTGAAATTGATACCACTAGCTAATCAAACAAATAATAATTAGAATATTTCAGTATTTGATTATTGCCCTTGAACGCTTAGACACGTAAGGGATTTTCAGTGTTTTAAACGTCAGATGTGTAAATCGTAGAAACCCATTTTAGTTAACTAAAATAGGGGATGAATTTAAATGAAGTGTCATATTTTGTGTATGGGAAAACGACGTAACTGTATATTATAATTTCGCATTTCAATAAACGATATGTAACTAAGTTTAGGTGAAAAAAAACATCCTAGACTTACTATTCCAGCAAATGTAATCATAAGAACTAATTTTATCGTCAAACCTGTAACAGGTATTATTATCATTTCGCATTTCAGTTAACATCCTGTACCAAACATAAGTAAATCAGTATGTTATCGTGTAACAAACCTATCACAAACACTACACCCAAGTATCAGTATCCCACTCGTACTCTCAATACCCTGAATGTCACTATAGACGGAGGTCTAGCTAGACCACCCCACGCTTCTCCCACGGTACACTCCCATGCGGCGCGTCCAATGGACATCCCATTGTAGCTGCTGATCCAGCGGGGCTAAAGTTTCTAAGAACTCGCCGGGAGTCGCAATTGGATACGGTGAGAATGTTTACTTGAGATTCTTCACGTCGTGAGATCGATATTGGTGGGTGGCTGCCACATTGCGAATCACGAATGACGAGAGGATTGTGATGTGAAGGAGTTATGCTTCTGTTGCAATGAATTATTAAATACAATTAAATTTGATGAGCCTAATTAAACAACATAAACTGTATAAAAATTGTACCAGGATTCCGTATAAGCGACCGGATTCAGTAGAGCTTCCAATTCGAATTATAAACAGCTATAGGTTTATTTACAAAGAGTTTCAATGAGTACAGACATATTTCATTAATTTGTTACCAGTTTTAGAGTAAAACTTATCAATTAAGAGAACAGAGTATGCGTATGTACTTATGACTGATTTACGTCTACTTTTCAGCTTTTTGTATTGGAGAGTAAAGAATATTTTATGTTTTATACAAACATGAGATGAAGTAGAATTTCATGTTGTGGCGCCGTCCGTGAGTAGCTCATTCATTTTCTTCTTTAAAATAAAAATAAAATATCAACTGTTCCATTTGAATGGGATAGGTATTCACATTCCAAATGGGGTATCCAATCCAATATGCAATGGTTTAATTTAACTGCACAAACAATAAATTCATAATTACATTAGAAACAACTTCAAACATGAAGGAACCGCAAAACAACTTATACGATTAAAATATTTTTTAAACAATACGCCGAACTCTATTGAGTACAGTCAATTTTTTACTTAGTTATCTGAAATTGATGATTACTTTTTAGTGATTGGATATTGTAGCTTTTTGCATTTTACTTTATAGGCATACTTTTTTACAAATCCCTTTTCAGATCCAAAGTAAAAATCTTGTCACTATGCCAGATCCACATCTTACTTCTCTTCGAACATTTCCTGACATTAACTCATGAAAGTATCATATTATATTTTAAAATATTGATTATATATATGTTATGGTATATCTTACTAATATTATAAATGTGAAAGTTTGTGTGTTTGTTTGTTTGTTTGTTTGTTTGTTTGAAGTTCAATCACGCATAAACCACTGGACGGATTGGGCTGAAATTTGGCATGATGATAGCTTACATTCCCGATTAACATATAGGCATATTCTTATCTCAAAAATCCTTTCGGGCTCCGCCCCAGTGGCTCTGTAATTCCCCATGTCAACCTTATGAGTATTCATATTTAAAGGGAATTAAAGAAATTAGTCAGCTGTTTCAACTAAAAAAGTTAGTTCTATGATATGGAAAAGCATTAAAGAGTTATAAGATTTACCAACAGGGTGCAGCACTATATTTTTTTGCATTTATGAAAACAGCTAATTTGAACTAAGCAGCAACAAAAAACTGTGATTCGTAATGAGAACTGTCAAAGTAGGATTGTTTACAGTTATGTTTATGTTTTTCATTTCATGAATAATTTGTGATATTTTGCGAATTGTTGGTAATTTATTTTTCTGTATTGTTTAGGTGAAGTGGTAGAACATTATGGCTATGGAAGATGTGTAATACTATTAGAATACTGTAAATTTAAAAAAGCAAATTTTATCAAACTGTGTCCTCCCTTATTGCAAACGCAAAGCTTGAGTATAACTGCAATAAGCATTTTATACTTATATTCCAACCCCGTACGAAGGACGGGTACTCTGCTAGTAGTCAATAATTAAATCACTGTAATATGTAGGCTCGCACCAAACAAAATCACTATGATTCAGACATTTTTAGTAGTGTTTGTGTTTCTCTCGTAAGAATACTGTAACTAGATAATATCTCACATCCATTACACTACATCGTAAGATATATTTGTCTTAAATTTAATCATAGCTTTCTTTCCTGTCACTGGAATACAATACCACAATGATAAGTAGTAAGTACTCCTAAAGATTCTATTCTGTGGTACTCCTCTAGTTCTGTCAGTTCTTATGTACTGAAAACCAATTTCTGCTAGATAACAGGAGCCAAGCTAAATACCCATTATCCTTAAAGTCTTTTGAAATCAGACATCAACATGTACAATGACCTTTCTCCAAAACAAGCAAAAGACAACCGTTTCGCATCAGACGTAGTGGAAAGTACTCATATTGATCAAAGAAAGTCACGATCCTATATCATTTGATACATTTTGATTTTGTATTACCTTACTCCTCGTTTGTTAGTATTTACAAGTGGTACCGGATAAATACTTGTCAGTCCTAATGTACGAAAACTTGTTAAATAACAGGAGCCATTCGAAACACCCATCATCGTAAAACACCTATTGTAGTTTGAAAGGGAGCATTTGTCGCACTCTACGTAAAATGTCCCTTCCCCAAAAACAATCATTGGCTATTCGATTCACTTCAGGCGTTCAGGAAAGATCTATTGATGAACATTGACGACAAATCGGGCTAGTAACGGAGAATTACGAACAAAAGGCTTTGTCTTAGCCAGACGAGCATGACGAACCATCAACACATGGTCAGTAGTCGGACGGTAGCAGGGGGCCATGCTGGGACCAACAGTCTTCTGTTCCTGGGAGACGTCGAAGTTACAACCAGTCACTCACAACCGACAGCCGCGTCGAGAGTCGCTTGTAAATCAGCTGTGTTTATGACGACACTCGGCCACTTGCCTTCGCCTTTCCCTTCCAGAGTGTGGGAAATATCAGGCTGGGTAACCTTTCGGTTAACGCGCTGTCAAACGATAAATTGGCTTATGTCCTAGAGGAGTCTACAATTCTATTGATCTAGATGTATTTGATATCAGAATATTTCATCTATTGAGATTTAAGACGCAATTTAACCTTTTTGGCGTGGATACGTTCCCCTGTTGTATGTACAAATGGGTAACAATATTCGGGAAAAGTTATAATTTATTTCTATTCCAAAAGTGGAAGTATAACCTTTATAGTTTAATATATGTAAAAGAAGCACTTTTGTTTACCGCTTTGATCTATTACATAACGTAAATCGATAAAAATGCCACTATTCGAGTAGTACAAGAGTATATCATGTTTACATGCTGTGCACCTCAGCGTACTTTTGTATCACTGCTAAGTATGAAATTGAACGAGCTTGTGCTAATGTCACAGGCTTTTTTTCACTAATTTCAAATAACTATTCTCGCTACTACTATGTGTTTAAAGAAGTAAGCAAAGCAGTTCGATTTTTATTCGGTGGTACATCCTCTTTGTGTATTGTATTTTGATAGGAGTTGGAAAATATTTTGTACATACTTATAACATCGAGTACAGCATAACCTCTTTTGTTCAATGAACTTTTTCACATTTTAGCAACGAGGTAAGGCACTGCGCAGAGAAAGAGAGCAGCTATCACATTCCCGCGAAATTGTAGGAGTTTTTTTCTGTTGTAAAGCAGACTTCGTTTACTACCAAGGTGGGTCTAGGGTCTCAGAGTTTGGATTTTATGACGGCTATAAAGCAATTTGCGCTACTGCGGTGCTTTGAGGCCCCAGCAGAGACACGCCCTGGGATATTTTTTTGAATGGTCAATTTAGGACAACCTAACTCACTACTATAGTATTGCACCTGGCGCTAAGAGGCGTTCGATAACTAAGAAAATATGTAGTGCTAAAATGTGAATTGTGAGTTTGAACTGTTAGGACTGAGTTATGAAGATTGGGAAGAAACCTATTTAGTGTTAGGAAGACTGTGAAGAAACCCTTTCGAAAAAGACGTTTAATGAAAAGCATAAACATACCTGAGAAAAAACAGATCTATTGAGTGCGAAACTGCTACTAAAAAATGTGTCTGTGCTAGTCCTAACTGCGTGAATGACGGTGAAAAAGTGATAATTGTGAATTTGAACTCACCTTTATCGTAGGAAGATTGTGAAAAAACACATGAAAATACCTTAGAAAAACCCCTTATTTATTGCCGAGTAGAGTGCGACCCACCTTTGTCTTAGGGAGATTGTGAAGAAACCTAGTGGGAAAGACCTTTCATGAAAAATGTAAAAATACCTCAACAAAAAACATATTTATTGCCGAATAGAGTGCGACCAAAGAAGGATTCCTGCTCAGAAGTAGCATATTTATGAGTAACGCATAAGATGATCAGAGGCGGCAGGTTCTGAGTGATTCTCGAAATAATTGGCACTTTGATTGATAACTGCAGACCGAGGCTGAAGGACTTGGAAGTTTTGTCCTGCAATCCTGGTCCTGGGGTCCTTCTACTATCATCAACTCACTAGATCCGTCATATTTCCATATGTAAATACATCAAACCAAACATCCGCCTGAGTAACGGTCCTGTGAAGAATGTTTTGTATTAAATCGTTGAATTGATTAGTGTTGAGGTAGGGTAGGTTTTTGTTTGGTCGATTGTTGTGATAAATAATCTTCTTTGTTTGAGTGATTTGATGAATGGCCGCAGTGATTGGTTCCACCTTTGATTCTACAGGTAGAGTTATTTGTTTAAGAATGGAAGATTAATTTTGAGATTTGAGAGTCGGTTGAGGCTATTTTTTTGCAGCCAGAGCTTTTATTATTATCCACGTTTTCAAATTCAATAACCATTACTGAAATGATAAAAAACGAGTCAATATGCGAATTTAAGATGTTAAGTCCTAGACAATCAGAAATAGTATTTTTCATCACTTGGAGCAAAAGTGGCTCTTTTTGGTACGCAATCGTGTTTTTGGAAATTCTATTAAGTACCAAAAAGACACTTTCGCTCCGTGTGATGAACAACTATTTTCATCATACTGCAAATAACCTTCTAATCGTTACAAAATTTGACGTGATTAGTAGCGTTTTCATAATGCACTGATACAATTTTTAGGTTAGCTAAACAAAATTTGTTTTCTGTTCCCTTTTTAAGTTACCCGAAAACGATGATTTGCTGACGATTAAGAACACTAAAAACGGCTGCTTTCCGGGCAGTATGATGAAAATATAATATTAGAATCACTACACGTTACCGATCGGTTTGAAAGTATCCATAGAGAAGAAACTGAGTCCTTGGAACCTAGACGTTCTAACTCATAAAACAATTAAAGAACTACAAAGTTGATTTTGATCCGTCTACCCGGGATTTTTGGCCACGGATTTTCACTTTTATGCAACGAGATTTCCAAAGCTTAGTTTCTACAAGAATCGGTTCGTTAAAGAGTAGACCACCAGCGAAGACAGGTGTTTTGGACTTTCAACATCTTTGACAAACCTGGCACAATATTTGCACACTCTTGAGAAGACAAGCTGTAACATGGCTCGCATCTGCTTCCGGCCTTAACCTTGAAATTGGGGTTAAGCTAAACAAACAAAACCAAAGTAAATAACGGAAAACGTCAAGATTTTAATAGCATAGGTAATAACATAATATGTACTTATGAAATCATTCAAAGATTCAGGTTTGTTCTTTGTAAGACATTGTGTGTTGTTCTATGGAGGGGTTTGGACACAAAACACAAAAATATACCCTAAAACCATCCATAGAAATTTATTAATTAAAACCGCCCATGTTCAATCTTTACTCTTCGTACCCAAATGAATTTCTATATTATGCGGAGTTAATATTCAAAATTGCTTTGTTTCTTGTAAAGTGATGGAAGCATATTCACAGTTTAGCAGTTAGGGAAATGAGCCTTGTAATGCTTTGAATTTAAAATGCACCGAGTGGCGCACCTGCCGCTTGCGCGGACATTCCACGGCGCACGCGCTGAGCGCTGACACCAGTCATGCGTATTGAGATGCGCAGACGTCCTCGGCACGGCGGGGCACCAGCCGACCTTCACAATGTGGGTCAGAGGTCATACCAACAATGGCAATTGATTTACGACGAAGAATTAATTCGTGAATAATGCACGACACAATGCAAGGAAGCTTTTGTTTGTTGTATCTAAGAGTGAGAATACATTTGGGTAGTAGAGGCTGTTGACTTTTGTGAACTTAACGTACTAGTAGGTTCCTTGTTTTCATAGGGGTGATTTGTTTTTATTGTATATGCCACCCTTTGAAATTCGTTGTTTCATAATCACGTAAAATCTGTAGAACTATGTGAATATCGTGAGGTGGGGATGAATCTACACAAATATGGATGGAAGATGGTGGTAGGAATGTATAACATGTCTTCTACAGCTTTGTTACTGAACAATATAAGCTTTGAGCAGTGTTTTTTTTGCGAATTGCTCATATAGGGAATAAGCTATTACCTTAGTTCTTTAGGTAAGTCCTAACCCTGCTTTACTTATTCATATAAACCGATTTACTTTAATCTCAGAGTCCTTGTTCCCATGGATGATTAGTAAAATAGGTTTACTTTGCTTGTTTACGGATATAGTTTGATCAAAGTTGGAATTTTAAAAATGGTATACCAATCTATTGACATTCTATACTAATCTATTAACATTTCGTACTACTTAAGAACTGTACGTTTTTTTATGCGTAGGCCTACAACAACAATTCCACTCAGTTACATAGGTACTTAAACTCGTCAGCATTGATTCCTGCCATACGTCTGTTACATGCATAGGACGATTGCTCATGTGAAATCTGGAAATTATTTTTAGGATATGTAATTATTTTCACAGCTTCCACCTGCTGTTTTACAGTCGGACCAAGGCCGCGAATTTATAAACGACATTCTTCCTTAAATCAATGCACACAAAAAGTTAAAACGGTCTAAATAACAGTTGGTTAACCTAGCATCGGAATTTGGAACGTTTAGAAATGTCAAAAGCGTGTAATTTTCCGCATTTGGCTCGACTCATAACAGTGTTCAGGAGAGGCGATAACGCGTCATCTAGTGTTAATTTGGGCAGGTGAGAAATGCGGGGCTTTCAGCGCTGCAAATTGTGCCTCCGCCACGCCCTCTCACAACCACGGGGGAGAGGCAATTAACGTCCTCAGATTTGGTGAAAATGCCGCAGTTTTATACATAATGAAGTAACACTTCACAAAAACTGAGTCAAGCTCTTTTCATGCATCCTAAATCCCATCTAAAAAATGTTGTTGAAACTACTTAAAAACTCATTCACTCCAATTCTGATGACAGTATTTCCATTTCAAGTATATTTTGTATCTACGTCACAGCGTATTTGGTGGGAACGGAGCAAATCCTTGTCCGTGAGATGATAACGTCAACCTGTTGTTAGAAAGCATCTAGTATATAATATTTTAGGCAAGCATGTTTCTTTAAAACCTTTTATTCAGCTCAGGTGCATCGTATCGAAAATCTATGCATACGGTTACCAATATATTTTCCTGTAGGTGTGCAGAATTTCTTTATAAAATCAAACAGGCTCAAAAATAAGCACACAAAATTAATTTAAAATAAAATAAAAATAACATGGGCTGTATGAATTGCCATGCTGGTGACGAAATATGAACAGAAAATCAAAACAAATGGAAGAAATTCCAATCACATGTTTTATTTACAACGTGAGTGAAAATAGAGAAGTCGAGTTTTCGACCACTGGACGACCTCTAGTATTAATTAATTCATAGCCCAATGACAAATGGTATCTGGTGTATCGTCATTTTTACAGATGTGTAGTAAAATCACACTATACAGAAATTTGGTTAGGTACAGGATGTTTTTTCGTATTCTACAGAGTTTAAGGTGTGCATGTAAAAACCCCAATCTATTTACTGATTACGTGGTATTGTTGTCTGTATTTATATTTCAAGTCCATTTTAAAACCAAGTTATGTTGTAATTTAAGCAAAGAGTAAGTAAATAGACCCACGTTGTGATAAGGATCTATACTTTTTACCAGTTAATTAGTTATTTTATTGCTGAAACATTAATATGCGTATAAGTTTTTTGCACACTATTGCTCAACTAGAGTGACATTACGCTACAACGTCCACTGGAATTACGTGTGTTTTTGCTGTGTGAATTCAAAGACTCAAGTCCTATCACAAAAATTGTATAAACTTAATGCTGTTATGTTCATGTACTGCAGAGTAAATAGACAGACCCAAAATGTAATGAAAGTATCACTCTTTAAGAACTCGTTCTTTAAACCCCAGGAAAATATAACATGCATTTAAAAAATCTTAGGCATCACGTAACTACCTGCCCTGACAATTTTTTTGTAGAATTAATAAAAAATGCAAACCCGTTCTGTCAGTATAAAACGGGCTGCATTCTAGAACTCGGAATCAATACATTTCCTCCGGCTCCAACCCTTGTACCCCACATTTATCTCACTCACGTACGTAACCATCCATTAAACGTACCTTACCAATCAAACGGCGCCTGAATCAAATACTGTGTGCTTGTGGCAATCTATGGAATCACGGTTTACTCAGGCTACTGTGGCAGATAACATCTACGTAATGGGGTAGAAGCCCTTCCATTGATTCCAGGCGTCAAGGGCGAGATCTAGACTGAGATAAACCCAACACAACCACCGGACCGTTATGCTGCCATAATTTAATTAATGGTTGTTTAGAAACTATTGTAACCTTTTCTGAGCAAGGGGGTTGCCTTTTAAGATTAAGAGAATCATTATATTCTAACAAAAAAGGCATACACTACAAAATGTTGAATACCAACAAATATTTTGGTCGCCAACCTGGACTTCGGCGTGAGATTTACGAGTTCGATATCCACCATATCTTAACTTAAGATGTATCTAAGTTTGTGCTCACAACCAAACCATATTTAAAACATAAAGTATGCTTGGTTTGAAAATATAAAAATTATGTCTCTCTTTAAAGTGTTCGACTTCTTTGTGAGACATAAATACCTTTGGCGTGGATAGGAAAGAATTAAGATTGAGAAAAAATAATCCTTTTAAACAAATCAAAATAATATCACCCAGTTATTACAATCACAAATCAACAAAAATGTTTTTAAATTCAAGGTATATTAGACTTGATAACAAACGACAACAGCAAAATGTTTCTTAAACTTTCATCTCAATTTTTCGGCTTGTGGCGGTGTGAAAAATATCTACTAAAGAAAATCTCATTGACTGTTGAACATTCTATATATTCACAGCCTTATTATTTGTTTTTCTTTTGCAGTCATAACTAACAGCCAAGAGTCGGGAGTCACCAGTTAGTGCCTTCCACGCAATCATTGGCTAAATATACGTAACGTAAACGTACATTTGTAGTAACAAAATCGACATGGTACTTATATATCTTTGATCTACTTGGAGTTTTTTCACAATACGTCTGGAGTACTCTTGTAGCACTGAGTTTCAGAATAAGAATCCCATAGTCAATGAGTGTGTTTGAACTCTCTTCCTAGAGAATGAATGAAGCTGTACTTAATGTATAGCTTTCTTGGATTTAATATTTGCATTTTGTGAAGGGGAAATCAGCTCCATGTTTGATTTCAAAAATACTTCACACACATTGGGAAACCTGTGTTACATATAAACACGATTCAAAAATCGTTCAAGACACAACTAGACAATAGACGGCTGGAGCGCTGGAGTAAAACACTGGGGTGGCTGAAGGTATGAGAGCCGTCGGCGTGATGGAAATTTGAACACGAGCGGCGTCAAAGGTAGAAAATGAGAGACAATGCCTTCCTGATGCCAAACAATGTCCGAACATAAAAGTGAGGAATCGCCGCATATCCATAACCAAGAGGGCAGGTGCAGCGGGGGCTTGGGGCAGCAGATCCATATTCAGGTGTCTGAGGGGGTGTCGAGGGCATTACCATAGTTAATGACGGAGAGAGGGTGTCGCCTGAGGTAGGGGTGAGTTGAGATTGATGGCCAGATTTGAACCTGTAACCCTCCGGTTAGGGGTGAATCTGGAGAAGTAGCTTGTAATTTTGGGGTTCAAAGTGAAGAAAAGTGAGAGTGGCTTAGAGGACGGCTATTATTTTTTTTAGATGTTTTAACGTTTTGTTATCAAATTAGATTTTTCTGTAATTAAGGGGGGTTTCAAAGGCAAAATCCAGAGACAACGTTGTTTCCTCTTAAGAATGTTAACATTTCTTCAGTTTCGGGAACCAACTCAAAATATTTGGCCACCAAGCGTAGAATTACCAGGCGCAAGTTTATCGTAAGAAACGAATCTTCAATAACACTGATATTAACAGATGATATGGTTCGTGTAATTTTCTCAATTAAAATGGTGCCTTGAAGAGGAAGATAGTTTGAAAACACCTTGTATGTGGTTTGTGTAGGTGTGTGTTGGACTAATGTCAAAATAATCTTTTTGCGTATCTTATTTTGCAGTGTTATCATTTAATGCATGAAGAAAGAGAATGTTTGATATTTTCTCAATCCTAAAAACCGAAATCATAATGTTTATTTAAACGTGTTCCTTTTTGGTTTAAAAGGTTTAAAACAATTTTATATCATTCTCCTGATCTGACGGTCTTTTCGTCAGCCGGTACCAGCCAGTATAGCCGAGAGCGGTTGTTGGAGATTTCAGTGACACCATAAACTCCAAAGCAGTCTGTGAGAATGTGGTTCTTCGCGCGGTCGTGTCGAGCTTGTCGGCATCTTCGGGCACATTCTGGAACCACATCCACATGCTCGCCGAGCTTTAGGGTTATTGAGAAGGTAAACCGGCCAGCAGATAAGATTGTCAGAGTTATTCTCTAAGTGGAGCTCTTTGGCATCGTCCAGTTCCATAGGATTCGCTGGAACACAAAAATAAGTGAGAACTCTTTATTCTGTGGCTGAATAGTATGTAGGCAGAATCAAAAATCATTCCTTCGAATCATGTAAAGCATTATTAATTGGTGTCATCATTGAAATAATGACTTTAGTAGTGACAATGGAGGTCAAGTTTAAAATTGTTTAGAAAATTAGGAAACTGTCTAAATAAGTAAACTAAGTATATAGTGCTATTAGATTTCTCAACGGTTGCCTCAAGCTAAAATTTCTTCAAAATCAGACCTCAAAACATAAAGGATTCGTGTTAGACACGAAAATCCAACGCTCGCAGTCATTGTAACAATTATGGAGATGTTTACGAAGAAGATGGGATTTATTAACTTGATTTATTTTGATAAATGCACTTATGGGAAGGGGGTTATTAAAAATTGATAAATGGATAGTATTCGAAAAAGAGTTTAAAATTGCTATGGTTGGATATAAAAAAGCTGAATTCTGCGTAGTTCACTCGATTATGACTATCCAAATTTTTTGTATTTCCAAGAACAAAAACATTTTTCCATTCGCTTCACAGTAATAATTCAACCGTTCTGCATTTAATTACAACGATCCTGGTATCATTGTCGAGGCACTGACGTGCCGTTACAAAAGCGTAGGATTTTAATTAGATATCCAGCGGCGATACTGATGGAATAGAAATAGAGATCGTTTCACCTATTCTAAAGACAAAACCTTGAATTAACTAACAAGAAACGGCGACTATAGAACTATGAAGGAGAACTATGAGTGTTCTTTCTTCCAGCCTAACAGTCATAGAAACAATGCAAGACGTGAAAAAAGAGAAAGTATTTATTTATCCCCATAAGATCACCATGGTCATACAGTAATTTTGTCATAAAGTGCAAGATTAAACAAGTAAATTTATTACAAAACGTAGTAGTTCAGTAATATTTCCTTGGATAAACCAGCACTGATGTACTTCATTACAGACTACATTGAATTTTACTTCTTGAAATCACTGTGTTTCTTGTTCATTGGATATGTAGCATATACTCCAACCAATTTCAGATACTCCATTTATATTGGCATGATAAATCTAGTCATGATTCTCGATTATGATTGTCACAGATCTCATACATTACTCACCAATACATGTCAAAGATATTTTTTGCTTGTCACTGAATGAACAACATTTGCGTAACATGCGCAGGCTGTTTTTGATCTTATCGACCCTGACGAGTGGCAATCCCTTGCTAGAACCTCCCCGCCCTAGGTCCTGGGTTCAGTCCTCCCCTAGCTTGACTTTGACATTCGCCGCCCCTTCCTGCCTGTAATGAGCGCAGCCCTCGTGTTTACGCCCCCACATAAACTCGTGTCTCGTGTTACGACCTAATTTAGCTTTCGTCAACATTTATCCGCCACTTCCTTGAATTCCTGTTGGGGTGGTCCAGTAGGATTTGCAAAAAAATTGCAAACATCCTGAGCTGATTAGTTAAGCAAATTATAGCAGAGGGTAGTTAAACATGACACTCCCTTGGGTCGTGAAATGGAGGCGTTTCTTTCTGAAATTGGTGAAGTAATTACAGTAATCAACAGCATTCTAGACGATAAATTTGTGCAACACATTCAAGGTCCGTATTTCCCGTATCTGATACGATTATCTCTTTGACTCATTGATAGTTCTTTTTTTACAAATCTTGGGCCACTTGGGGTTTCCGAAAGGACGAATTAAGAGTATAGTTTGGTATTCACTTATCCATTCCTAGACCTTCTCAAATATTTTTGTTTAGTTTGGAATAAATACTTCTGGATAGTTCCGGACCATCTAAAATGTTGCAACTTGATTTGTCATAAGTTTGACTTCTTCTGATCTGCCAGAAAGGTAGAGCATATCCCAAGTAGTATTACAGCCACTGGGTAGATCGCTGCAAGTCATCTATCCACTTTTTTCTCTCACAACCAAAGCATCAGACTCGCCTCTACCTAAACAGATTCCACCACCTTTTTCGGGATATCTTCAACACGAACCACCGCGTGGCCTACCTCTAAAAACCCAAGTTGCCTACCATTTCTATCCTTCTTCTCGTCACCTGCCACCGTCTCTGAGAATGCAACATATCCGTCATTAGACGAGCCGCCGCCGCTGTTTTACAAAACGCCCGCGTATATTCAGTCACTCGGATCGTTTTTCATCTTGTCCCGATTTGTTAACAGGACAGCTCGACCGCGGGCGGAATTTTAACGCGAGGTTCGCCGCGTTTTTGCTGACCAACATATGTAAACAGCTTCTGTTGTTGTCTCGACCAAAAACACCGAATGTCGGAAGCGTTGGTCGTTTGGCCACGAGGACGTCAAAGGCCCGCAGACGTCGGTTCTTCAGTTGACCTTAGTAGACGCCGCTGACCACGGTGGAGGTGGAGTACAGTCACAGTGGTTATTAATTACTCGAGTCTGCATATTACAGAAACAGGTGATCGCGGCAATGTCAAAGTCAGTCGAGCTAAGATCCAATTTCTGGTCATGTATTCTATCTTTGAACCTGTTTAGAGCTATAGAAATTAAATTCCTATGAGGTAGCCATTTTTAGAACAAAATGAAAGTAGTTGAATTTTGCAACTGACAAAGTGTGTTGTTGTAAATTAATTAGGGGCTTATAGAAATTTTGAAATGATAATCTTTTCTTAACTATATTATCATTTATGTAACATCATATATCACAGTAGAGCTAAAGGAGAAAAGATAATTTTGCAATGTAGCGCACTCTAAAAGGGCTCATCCAACTACTGTATATTCTTTATAGTAAAACATTGGCTACAGTAGGCCTATGTCCAAATAGATGGGATGTCTACTTGAGTATGCAAATGTCAACCAATCAATCAATCTATCTATCTATCTATCTATCTATCCATCTAACTATTTATCTATCTATCTAACTATCTATCTATATATCTATCTATCCATCTAACTATCTATCTATCTATCTATCTATCTATCTATCTATCTATCTATCTATCTATCTATCTATCTATCTATCTATCTATCTATCTATCTATCAATCAATAAATCAATCTATCTATCTATCTATCTATCTATATATCTATCTTCTATACTATTATAAATTGAGGAGGCGTCTGTCTGTCCGGCTGCCACGACTAAAATACTAAACAGATACAGCCCACACTAAGCACAAAGATTGTCCCTATACCTACGAATGTCATAGTGGTATTGACTTTCCTGTTCCTCCCGGGCTACGCCCCTTGGATGTCCAAAGTTTTGAGGTGAGGTTTTCAAATATTAAATGGTCTCCATGGAAGCATGAGAAAATTCACAATCTTTGTTTACCTTTGCGTTGACATTACTCAATGTAAACAGTCAGAACTGCTAAATGCTTATTTCACAATTTTAGACACCTGATCCAAAGAAATAAAATAAATAGCTATTCCTACACAATTATGTGGTAGGTTCAATTTACGTCAGTGATTATGAAAATGAAGAAATATTCTTCCATAAGTTATGAAAATTCTGTTATTGATATATTATAATGTAAACATTTAGTAAAAATTTGGTGGCTCTTGGGTTATAAATTCGATCTACTTAACAAGTGTTTGGATTAGGCGGTATGGTCCTGTTGCAAAGCACGGGTAGTCGGATACAGCAGCTAGTGATTCTATATTTTATAATAAATTAATGAGAGGAGACACAATATGCCATATATTTATGAAGCAGTTTTGAAAATATAACACCTAAGAATGCATAATACATTCCATTACTTATTTGAGATATTATTGCTGATATTTTAATCATGAAAAGGCTTTCAGGTTTTCAAGTTCTTTCAACCGCAATAATGTCTTAAACTACATAAACTTACCATGACCAAAACAATACTGAAACAAAGTATCCCATTCTATGTAATATTAATCTTTTTATTTCAAATTATCTCAAAAAGAAATTTTAATTGTTGCCTGACAGAATCGTCAAGAATGTTCTATACAAATTTCTTATCACGGGATAAGTCATTTAAATATATTATTTGTAGCCTAGTTGCACCATGGTACTCGAGGAAGTAATTATTTAATTCCATAAAATCCAAATAAAATCGTTACCAGCCAACGGTAGCTCGGAAAGAATGCTGCATTACCTAAGCCGGATAGTGCCAGAGAGCGTGAATTTAATTGCAAATTGAAATGAGAGAAAAATGTATTTTCCTATGACTGAATATTTATCCATGATTAAAAGATAGGAAAACGAAAGAAACTATATAATTTTTTCATGTTATCATCTATTTTAGTTTAGCTGTTACAAACATTCCAGCTAAACTAATGCGGCTTGAACAAAAATGTTTTTTAATTATAACGGAACAAGTAAATCATTTTTATGCTTAACATATTCATTAAGACGTTTTCTTTAAATATGATTCGACTCAAAACAAGTTTTACACTGCCTTCAAAAAGATTATGATAATATACCACAAATAATCTTGAAATCTGTTGTCAAAACTTAAATATCCACCCAAAATCTCTAACTTTGCCAGGACCAACTCCCTGCTGTGACTATGGCCATAACCCTGGTTATCTTGCACGTCTCTATTATGTGATGACAACATCTTGTTTATGAGAAGGCGGCATCAGCTTGTGGCTGGAGTGATCTGCAGTTTTAACATCAGGAATTTAATCTCTCAATCTTGGAATTTCCGCCTAAGAGATATGGCGACTCTGTGGGGCTTTGTGTCTGATTCGTCAAGGCGTATCCTATCATTAGTAAGTTGGTGGTATGGATTAATAATTTGGAATTTGGTAAACGTTACAATACGATTTAATACAAATTTTTTATCAGGAAGGGGAATTTGTAAGAAACTTCACTCAGAATAACCTTTATTTGTGAGAAACCCCACACTGTACAACTTATTTTGTTAGAAAGCTTATAATGTATGACTTTTAATTTGTTGAAAGTTTCACACCACTGGACTTATAACTTTTATTTTATGTAAAACTCAAACTGTAAATTATAGCTTTAATTTGTTAAAAATCTCCCACTGTAAAACTTGAATATGTAATCTCGAACTGCATGACTTTAATTTGTAAGGCACACCACACTGTAGAACTTAAATGTATATGAAACCTCAAAATAAATAACTTTAATTTGTAAATGACCTCACAACATATAACTTTACTATGAAGAAGTCTTAACTATAAAACTATAATTTGTAAGAAATCTCACACTGTACAACTTAAAATTAAAGTAAGAAACCTCAGACTGTACAGCTTTGATTTTTATAAAACCTCACTCTGTATAAATTTTATTTGTATGAAACCTCACACTGTATAACTTTAAATTGTATGGAACCTCACACTGTACAACTTTGATTTATATGAAACCTCACACTGTACAACTTTGATTTATATGAAACTTCACACTGTAAAAATTTGATTTATATGAAACCTCACACTGTACAACTTTGATTTATATTAAACCTCACACTGTATAAATTTAATTTGTATGAAACCTCACACTGTATAACTTTAATTTGTATGGAACCTCACTGTACAACTTTGATTTATATGAAACCTCACTCTGTACAACTTTGATTTATATGAAACTGTATAACTTTAATTAGTAAGGAACCTCCATCGAAGTATATGACACAACTTGTGTTGTGTTATATACTTCGATGGGAACCTCACACTGTATAACTTAAATGCGTATGAAACCTCACGCTATACAATTTAAATTTGTATGAAACCTCACATTGTACAACTTTAATTTGTCAGAATCCTCAAACTGTATAACTTTAATTTGTATGGAACCTCACACTGTATAGCTTTAACTTCAATTAGTAAGGAACCTCACACTGTATAAATTTAATTTGTATGAAACCTCACACTGTAAAACTTTAACTTTAATTAGTAAGGAACCTCACACTGTATAAATTTAATTTGTATGAAACCTCACACTGTATAACTTTAACTTTAAAAGTAAGGAACCTCACACTGTATAAATTTAATTTGTATGAAACCTCACACTGTGTAAAATTAATTTGTATGAAACCTCACACTGATAAATTTAATTTGTATGAAACCTCACACTGTGTAAAATTAATTTGTATGAAACCTCACACTGTATAAATTTAATTTGTATGGAACCTCACACTGTATAAATTTAATTTGTATGAAACCTCACCCTGTATAACTTTAACTTTAATTAGTAAGGAGCCTCACACTGTATAAATTTAATTTGTATGAAACCTCAGACTGTATAAATTTAATTTGTATGAAACTTCACACTGTATAAATTTAATTTGTATGGAACCTTACACTTTGTAACTTTAATTTGTACGAAGCCTCACACTGTATACATTTAATTTGTATGTAACCCCACTCTGTATAACTTTTATTTATATAAAACCTCACACTGTATACATTTAATTTGTATGTAACCTCACACTATACAGATTTGATTTATATGAAACCTCACAGTCACACTGTATAACTTTAATTTGTATGAAAACTCACACTGTACATCTTTCATTTGAATGGAACCTCACACTGTAAAAATTTAATTTGAATGGAGCCTCACACTGTACAACTTTTTCCTTCAACACAGATGATTTCATCCGCCGTTCAGAAGAATGTCGTTAACGTCAAACGAAATTTACAGCTACCACTAAACCAGGGAGTTTAGCTAATTCTCTGAATCTTTCGGTTTCTCCGAGTTGTGGTTCTCCGATAATTAAGTTTTTAAAATGTGACAAGCTGTGACATGTGTAAGCGGTTTCATCTACAATAAACAAGAGCGCTGACTGTTTTACGATACTAACTAATTTGGTCTCTAGGAGGAAAAGACACTCCTCTTCCCGAAACAGCAATGTTGTAACTGTTAATTTGTGCTTGATTTTTAAATAGCACCTAATGTTAATTTTTTTTGCATTGCAAGTTTTGATTTATGTTGAATAAGGCGTGTCATTTTTAAATGATTTTTTCAATTATAGTATTATAGTTTTAACTAGTAATTTTATTCTTGCTTATTATTTTGAAGGAACTATGCACAAGATAAAGCTCAAGCCTCTTCAGCTAAACCCAATTACAATTTCCAATGGAAATTGGTGACGTGTTTTACCGTAATGTCCTTTAAGTATTTTATTATTATTTTTCTATCACACCCCACACCCCACACTTCAGCTAGAACGTTTGGTAAGTGTTCAAGTTTGTTTAACGACGTCCATATTTGTGTTATTAGAACTGTCAATTATTAATTATTCCTGAATATCTTAGTTTTTGTGATGATGAGTTGCCTTTGAACATGAGAATGGGTTGTATAGTTGTGGTGTAGCCTATGAACATAAATTAATTTAGATAACAGTTTGGTAATTTAGATCAACATTTTGACATTTCGTGACCACCGAAAGGTCTATGGAATATGTGAAAATAAAAAAAAAACAATAATTCAAAGAGTTTATAAAAGAGGTTTTGAAACAAGGGAAAATGTGGCGCATTCTAGTCAGGGACAGCAAAGTATTGCTCAAAACTCACGAGTGGATGCCCGTGTAAAAATCCAATATTCGTTTAGTCCTAAAAAAAATTTGGTAAAAAATCTAATAGAGGATGTCTGATTAAAATAAAGTGTCTTTGGAAAAAAATGTATTTTTGATTTTATCTTATTTTAACCCTTGAACCATTTTCCGGAGTTTGGCTGATTAATTATGGGACACCCTGTATATCATCCCCTTCAAGACAACTGGTATGTTTGTGTTCCCACGGTCACAGCTACATGTGTACAGCACAGTTTACCCGCGTTATCAGTCCCCAGTTCCCGCCACATTGTTGCTCCAGTTATCACTCGGTTTCCGGATCCGGCGGCGTCCACCACCACTTCCGCTACGTGATCTATCAGCCGCGCTGTTTCCGTCGCAGTTTCGTCATCTGTCAACGAACATAAATCATTAATATACAAATAATTATATGTCCTACAAATCTTATATATCATTGGTAAAGAGAGTAGACCTCTTTAACCTACCTCTTTTTCTTTCTCTGTAAATATATCTACAATTATTCCGTAAAAATTTTAGAAGACAATATGTATACAAAAGTATCTTGTAATAGATCTTGGGTTACAAAATAACGCGTATTTCACTTGTTATTCTGTGCTTGAATTATGGTAGGCCTAATTATGGTAATCATTCATTCGTAGGAATTCAATTAGAAAATCAAAATAGCGTATTTGCTAATAAAATAACTTGTTAATTTATTTTGTTGTGATATTTAGTTTGTTCTATCCAAATATACAATATTTTTCCTGAGCATTCAATACATTCCTTTTTCATGTCTTGAGGAGATTGCAGGATTCTTCAATACACACTGAGGCATTTTCTAACAGGTAAACGCCTGTTAGAAAATCGCTTTTTTGGTGAAAGATTTTTATTTTGGGATGCAGCATTCCATCTTTGTGTCGTGGTGTTTTGAGTTTTCAAAGCATGTTCACTCTGTATGTTTTTAATTAATTGGATTTAACACTCTGGGAAATTAATAGTGAACAGGAGTTCTGGCACACATCCTTTGATTTGAATCATATACTGTACTCGTTGCGGTGCTGGCCTCCAGTGCCTAAATGGATTCATAAAATAACAGATATGGTGAAATACGAAGCAAAAGCAAAACCTACCGTACTTTTTCAATTATTGCCCGGTTCGAAAACTGTTTTAACCTACATTTATTGCACAAAAGGCCTCTAATAAGCCAATTTTATTTATTTTTTCTTTCTTTTAATTTCCAACCAACCAAGCTCCCTCGACTTCGAGAGGCCGCGCTTCACCTGCCTAAAGCAACAAGGTGCGAAGTTACTTTTGGAGGGAGGGGAGACGATAATCACATGTTTGCGCGCCTCGGGCCGCCGATCGAGCGTTGACATTAAACAAACATAATCACAACGGAGATGGGCCGAAATAACAGCTGGGAGCGGGGAAAGCAGCGCCGCTCGCGTTTTTCACCCGACACTTTTCGTGTTGATAATTGCCACTCGCGGACCATCAGGTGGCCGAAACGCTCGGCTCCACCACCTTCTCCGAAGTGAAGTTAATAAGTTTGATTAGAATTTATAGTGGAGCAGGCAGGTTTTAAACGGTCCTCTAAATTTGGCTTACAGTAATGAAATTTCAAAATGAAAGGTGGTTCAGTGAGGGGTTTATTTAGTCTTTAAATTGTTCAGTCGCCTGTAGGATTTTGTTTCTAAAACTTTAAAACTGAGTTAGTTAGGGACCTAAAAGTACACAATCACTTGGAATGTTTATAATAATAATTTTTTTTTAGCTTTCTATGTGACCCATCGCTCAGGCGTGTGGATATACAGTATGATCCTTAATTTGATAAAATCTAAATATTACTTAGGTACATAAAGGGGTATTGCGATAAGAAGTAAATAATAGGTAACTAGATGTCAGTAAGTAAGTAATAACTTATATCAGTAGATACAATGGATTGTTATGAAGTAGGCCTGCAGTAATTTGTAATTGTAAAAGTCGTGTATGTCATTGTAGTAATTTTGTAAGTACTTACATTTTGAGTCAAAACTTGATACCAAGGAGTCAAGTTATACTTACTTACCTTACGCACCTGCCTTAATCAATATGTGCCTAAATAAAGTGTTTGAGATTTATTATTCATAGTTACCTTCCTACTAACTATTCCTCATAATTTATTGTTGTATTTTGACAATTTTTAAACACGTGGCTACATAATCTGCAATACGGAAATTAACATAAATTCATTTGCTATATACTTCGTAAGGTTTCAACATAAACCTACATTTATAATATTTTTAACTAAATTCACTCATCGTAAATGGACGTTATAAAATATTATTTACTACCTATAGGTCCACAAAAAGAAATAAACAGGCACCCGTTTGTACAGAATAACTGTTTGTAATGCACGTACTTCGGAAAATAAAGGTTCTGTACATAACTCCTCGTAGTTCCTATTCCCTCCACTCCGGTCATCAGAGCTACTCTCGCAGTCTCGCATACCTGTGTCTGTCTAATTTACAGTAGTTAGTTGAGAGTGACTTTTCATTGTCAATTAACCTGTCTACGTATATCTGATCAACTCTGGTCCATTAGTGAGTCTGTGATCAGTAATTGAGTTGTATTCACCATTATCCACTGTTGTTTGCCTGGTAATGGGTAATTAGCACTAATGCATGCCTTCGAAGACTAGATAAACCTTTTTTGAAACAAATAGTTGTTAATTACACTCATTTCACCAAACAGGTCTACGTTTTGAGACAATCTGACTCCTTGTGTGACTATTAGTTTTTCCCTTCAAGTACTTGAACTATTTTCTTACTAATGTTCTTGTTAACACAAATTGTTTATGTGTATTTGTTACTTAATACACAATCTCACAAATGCTGGAGTACATATTTAAAAGTAATTTCGTATTTTGTACACAGTGAGGACTTGCATCAGTGAGTTTGCTCAAGTGAATTATTTAGATGCCTGAAGACATGTCTGATCTGAAATTGAATACTCCCACCGTCAGACTGTATTGAGGCAATAAACAGCTGATTCTGTGTTGCCGCCGGCGCTGTCGAGATTGCACACAACACGCAAGCAATAAGCTTGACGTCATTATTAGTCTAACGAGAGTTTTAAACATAAATCTGTTAACGATTCATAAACTGTGCTTTGCTCGAGACCGACTAATGAAGACACCAAATGGTTGAGATCTCTCATTTCTGCTAAGCAAAACACAATAAGTTGTTAGGAGTAATTATTACCTGTGTAAGAAGTAAATGGTTTTGAAATACGTATGTGAAAATAACCAAGTGTCTTGAAAAATAGAAGGTAACAATGATATGGATCAAATACATTAAGTTAATTTAAAAAATCAGATGATTTGTTTTAGGGTTACTTCATTGGGAAGAGTTTATAGCTCAATCAGTCTTTTGCTCAAAAACAACTACAATAGTGAAGATATGAAGGAGTTTGGCGAACACAATAAGTCATAGTATTAAGGTGATAAAATCTAATACATAATTACCTTTAAAATGTTCAGGGTGAATTGAATAACCTCATAAGTTACTAAGAAGTTGACCTGGAAATAAAAATACTGCTCTGAATAATCTACGGAATATTCATGTTGCAGTTCATCATTAGTGTTAGTAGAGACAATGTATATAGATTGAAGACAGTGGTGGCAGTTACGTTTATAGACATTGTTGCATTTTAGGTTAAGACAGAAAAAGTTTCAGTTTCCAGTTTCGTGGTAGCGAATCCGTTGAATGATTAGTTTCAACGGACAAACACATTGTATAATTCTTTAGCTAAAATGTCTTAATTTCATGTCTACGCTTTCTTGAGGCAAAGACAACAACCAGCCAAAATTAACATCTTTAATGTTTAGTTTGTTAGCCACAAATTATAAGTAGTGAAAATTAAACAACTGCTACACCACCTTGTACGAATGTTAGTTAAAACTGTGATAATAATCTACGGGGTCTACATTGCATTCAATTTAAAATTTTCCTCATAAATAAGTAAAATAATTAGCATAATCTTACTCAATAATTAAATCAGCTATAAATTACAATAACTAAAACAGTTAATTCTAAACCATCCTCATTACCTTGCAACAAAATCCAAGTTACAACGAGGAGTTAATTCAGTGCCAACGCTATCACGCTGTCGCGATACCCCAATCGATAATAAACCAGGTTAGGTTTTTGCTGGACTCGAGGACGGCTGCAGTTCTTGCAGAGGTGTGATAATAAACCACCGCTTTATCTCAGCTGTAGGTTCTGTCGGATTCAATTTGCAGTGATACAATCAGCACGAAACTGCGCGAGGAGAGTACAAACAAGAGCAGCTGAGAAATAATGATTAGCAAGTCTGGTTTGTGGATCGAGAAAACAGGAGTGTGGAATATGTAATGTGGTAGACTTGATAGGAATACTTTGTTTTCATTCATTGTAGTCTTAGAGAATGTAACTGAGAAACAAGAAAAGTCTGTTTTGTGGTTTGAGGGTGAAATAGTGGCGTAGACACAATATACTTTTCTCAACTATTCTGTTTTTGTAGTTAAATCGGAATAGACAGGAGTACCAAGGTGTTTTCAAAGAAACACCTTATATTTTTAAATTTTTTTAAGCTTAAAGAAGTTAATAGTGTGAAAATGTTAGTGAAAATTAACAATATACTGTCTATCTTAGCCCAACCTAACCTCAATGTAGCTTAAATAATCCATGTAGTTTACTTATAAAATAAAAGTAATATACACTCTAACAATCAGGCAAGAAACGTTAAGAATCTTGATTTTAAAATTTAAAAATAGCCATCTGTACAGTTTTAAAATTTATTCGTGAAGAATTAAAATATAGTAGAGTATACAGGGTGATTTGTACTCAGTGTGACAAAATTTTTTTGATGTAAGTACAAAGTAAATGAAGTGTGATGATGCATATCAAATGTTCCAAGTCTCAAAATTAGCGTCCCAAAAAATTATTTTATGTTTTTCAAAAATAACCATGCTTTTAAACTTAATACAGCGATTTCTCAATTACCTGTATATGGATTTGAGTAGATAATGTAATTTTCGTGTTCTACATTAAATTTTGAACAAGAATAATGGAAAATGACGGAGGATCAGTTGTAAAAACTCCATTGTAAATAGATTCAAAGATAAAAATTAAGATATTTGATAAAAATTTTAAAAACCATGGTCTATTGAATTTTTCACACCCTGTATATAAGAAAGTGTCGGAATATGTTAAAAACTGCGCTATTTTATAAGCTTTCCAAACATATGCTACACTATTGATGTTTAGATATTTTTTTGTTTGTTTTTAGTTTGAATACCAGAAAACAGGGAACTTTTTACTGTTTTTACTGTTCATGTTGAATTAAAAATACAACTTTTGCTTAATACATGCCGACTTTCTATGTTTTAAATGTTAAAGACACCATGCTTTGTAGTCTTCAAACCATTATCGCGTACATAAGCAGACATAAACCTCAATAGTGTAGCATATCGTTGGAAAGCTTATAAAATGGCGCAGTTTTTAACATATTCCGACACTTTCTTGTATACAGGGTGTGAAAAATTCAATAGACCATTGTTTTTACAATTTTTATCAAACATCTTAATTTTTATCTTTGAATCTATTTACAATGGAGTTTTTACAACTGATCCTCCGTCATTTTCTATTATTCTTGTTCAAAATTTAATGTAAAACACGAAAATTACATTATCTACTCAAATCCATATACAGGTAATTGAGAAATCGATGTATTAAGTTTAAAAGCATGGTTATTTTTGAAAAACATAAAATAATTTTTTGGTAAGGTAATTTTTAGACTTGGAACATTTTATATACATCATCACACTTCATTTACTTTGTACTTACACCAAAAAAATTTTGTCACACTGAGTACAAATCACCCTGTATTGCGTTTGAATGCTGAACTTTTTTATTGATTTCTAGACCTGCGAATAAACTATAACTGTTACTACGACCTACGACCTTTTTTCCATAACAAGTAAGATTGTACAGGTAAGCAACATAACTTTCGTTTAGTAATTACAAAATTAAAAGTGATTTAAATTGGAAAAAATACTTCTCGGCCAGAATTTATACTATGAATAACGAACAATGTAATTATTTTTGTATTCAAAGTATGTATTTTGTTTCGTGTATATAGAGGGTTATCATGAAATAATGGTAGAGTTTTAACTGTCTGTAAAATTAATATAATACGAATTAAATATTTCATATTGGCACCACTACGTCCGGTAGCTCAAATATTTTTGTTTACATTCATTAAAACAGCTGTGCTGATTGTTGTGCTAATCGACAACCTACTTATTCTTTTAAATAAACTTCAAGTTGTGTTTTCTTTACAAACATGTTTTCCGATAAAAAAAAGGCTAAATGTATAATGTTATTAAGTAAACTTAAGTCGGTGACTCTCCTACAACGGGCATTATTTCACAAAGCTCCAAATCATGAATGTAACATTCGTCGTTGGAGTAACCAGATCATAAACACTGGGTCAGTTAAAAAGTCAAGTTGGCCTGGTTGACCACCAGTCTCGAACCAGACAGTTAAAAACATAAGACTGTGTTGGAAGTCCAAAGAAATCCCTCTCTCACCGTAGTTTTACAAACTTGGAATCGAAAATGCAAACAATGTTTATTTTCAGCAGGATGGAGCCACTCCACTTTATAAAACCATCGTTTGAGATGCCTTAAATGTTAAGTTCCCTAACAGGTGGATTAGTAGATGTGGCCCTATAACATGGCCTCCAAGAAGGCCAGACCTCACACTGAGATTTTTTGGGGATTTGTAAAAACATTGTTTTGAAATTCTAGATTAGGGAATTAATCTGAGAGGGTTGTAATCAGATGTGAAGTGTTCACTGTATGTCGTCCACTGTAACAAGAGAAATGTTGCACAACACGTGTGCTAAAATAAATAATCATTTGGTCTTCTGTAGAGCAAGAAATGGTGCCTATTTTGAAGTTAATTAGCTATGTATAAAATATGGTTGACGTCAGAAATTCAACAAAATAAATAGTTTTTATCTATCTCTTTATTTTATAATCAAACCCCTCTATTATTTTATGGAAACCCTGTATTATGTGGAAATAAACATGTTATTTCATTTTATTTTTTAAACGATTAATTCCTAGTACATAGCAGAATGAAAATACAATAAATTTAAGTTGTATAAAGATGTTTTTGATTATATTCCAAAATTAAACCACTAAAGATTTGTTATATCACTTATATGTTTGCATATGATAGGAAGTTGACTTTTTAAACCTATAACACAAAATGTATAGTGTTTTATCATTTTTAATAATACTATAAGTTTAAACCACGAAACCCTGAGGTTCTATCCTCTTCACCATCTACCCCATGTTTGCTCTGGAGCCGAGTGATGACTCCTCAACTAGAGGCAGGTGGTGCACAAACACCAACGTATCAATTTGGACTCAGTGCTATTTACACACCTGACCTGTAAAAAACAACACCTCGGCCACAAAAACCCACAGGTGATTAAATCAGGTCGATTATCCCGGCTCGAGCAGAACGGCCGATTACCTCCAATAAAATCTGAATACTGCGAGCCCAGAGTACACCGGTCACTCGGCGGGAACAGGGTCACTTAGGACACATTCGGAGACTGGGCTGACCGGTTAACAGTACAGGCTTATTTATAATTTAGCTTTTATTTAGAAAGTTACTATCCAAAGACAAATAATATGCGAGGATAAGTAAGAAATTCATGGAAAACAAAAATATGTAAAACTAAAATAACTGCCAAAATATATTCTTTCCCAAAAATCAAACACATTAGAGAAATCGAAACGAAGAAAGAATCAATCATCGAAACCCTTTCTGCTGGATTGACAACCAACACACCTTAATATATGGAAGTAAACGATCTTACTTTCACGATTATATCCTTAAAGTAATTATCTGAGACTAATACCACTGACTTTTAAGTAGTAGGGTAGACATCCTACCTATATGAACAACAGTTTTGAAATTTCTGCATGAGAAAGAGTTTCGATAAAGGCCTAAGCAAGCATGCCAGCTGTTTTATTCGAAAACCATTCAAAATTTCACTACTTAAACCATTATTATCTTTGAAACGGTTAGGTTTATGAAAAAGATCACAAGAATAAAATCGTCTTAAAATTACATTTTCTACCAGAATACATCATAAAATACAGGGTGTTCCATAAGAAAAATCAAAGTTGGCGGCCATATTAGAAAAATGGTGGCTAAAATAATTTTTTCGACTTTACTACAATTTTTTAAATAAAAAGTCCAAGGCACTTACCATTTAACTTTTTTTGATATCTCTTATGGTTTTCGAATAAAACGGCTGGCACACTTATATCAATCACCCTGCTAATTTTTCATTCAAAATAGAATAGAGTTGAATAAGATGCCACTACCAAAATTCTATTTACTCTCTCACTTTGGTCATTTTTTTATGTGACATTTAAGATGTCATAGATCACAATGAGTAGTCCTTTTAGTTTAGCTTGGTAAAGAAGTTAGACGGAAATCAGTAAGGAAAACTGCACACTTTAACTATAACTACCACGTTATTCCTCGTGAAAAACTACCATTTAAACGTGGGGCTTATAGACTACTCTCCATATTAAAAGATGGTGCCCTCACATCTTAGCTTTAGAGTGTTTCACCATCCGCCACTAACAGCTTATCGTATATTTTCCCAATAACACTATCTGTCAATCGTCTCTTGTTCCCAGACCCTCGGATTACCCTCGGAGCCTAATTACTCCCACGACTGGTAGAGGTAGTAATGCGGTCAGATTACCCCGCCTGGGCTGATGGTCGAGTAATTCTCTCTGGGAATGGTTATTGCAGGATAACGAGGCGTGGAGGCTTGTCTCTTCACACGTCCAAACTACTCAATTAACAGGTTATAATCAGCTCGCTCATTGCTCAGCCACCTCTGGAAATGATACATCCAGCAGCTTGATGGAAATGAACAAATGGAAGAAGCTATACGTGTGGATCTTTTCAAGAAGATAGCCTTCAATATTACATTTGATCTATACAAACGATCTAAGATAATTTTATTTTCATAGGACAGATTTCAAAAACTGGTTAGTCCCTTCTTGAAAATACTTCGCATTTTGTTAAGTAGATTTTTGAACTATATGCTGAAAACTGGACATCTTGATGTGTCCCCTGATGAGTGTCTTGTGACAAGCAAAAACTCTGTATTCTCAGAAAACAAATACGGATTCTACGGAAAAGCGTCATTGGTGCTGTATTATTCTTTTAATGATTTTTTTCTGAAATGTTAAATTCAAAACATTAATGTTGAAATGAGATATAAAAAAAAACTAATGAGAAATTTCACTGACAGTATATTGAATGAAACAGGGAGTATGCTTAATCTATGACGAGACGTTCTCGTCACTATTTTTATGCCAACAAAAAGTTTATACGTGCATTTAGGAAGGAAAAATGCTTTCAAATTGGGAAAATACAATTTATGATACACCATTGAAACCTTGCGAACAGTGTCATGGAATTTTTCACACATGATGTTAATGTAATATACAGTACTTCCACCATTGGGATGTTTTTATTTACTGTACTATGATAACTGAATATCAGAAATATACGAAACCTACAAAAATATTGACACATAAAATTAAAGTTTGTTACAAAATATGTTAAGAAAAAAGTTATAACTACGCATATTCTGCTACCCTCAATAAGGCGAATGGGTTCTAAGCAGGCTCCTATTTCTTCTGTCCTGCAGTGGCGGTTCAGATTCAATGTGGAGGACAATGTCACCAATCCGAATTTGCAAAGCTGTTTTGCGGCTTTGGCGGCGTCCCACAATCGCGTTATAAACGCCTTGCGTTTCCTCTAAACCCTTTCAACTCATCGTCGTAAACATCTGTCTCTAAATCGGGTCGCTGAAACCTGAGAGCCTTAACTAGCATTCACGAATGTTCAAATCTCTTCTTTGTCGCAAGTATAATATCCTTGATCTGTTCTGTTAGTATGTTCTATGTGATGTTAGAATCCAGAGAGCTGAAACCCTATTGGACTGAGGCTGTTTTAGGACTTAGTCCTCTTCAGCCAAGCCTTGCTCGTTTCCTCCCTCTGTCCACCTCTACTTTGACTTAGAGTTGGCCAATTATTCTCTTGTTGTGAGCGTAAATTATCTAGTGTTTTACCTGTTTCAGACGGTTTGTGTTTCTCATCATGTTGACAAAGTCCCCTCTAATTAATACCTTTGTAATTCAGTTATGACGTTTGGCATACAATGTTCATTAATAAGATTTAAATTAAATAAAAGTTGCATTGTAATATTTAAATACCATGAATGTTATTTATACCACACACACCTGCTAGGATGCACAAACGCTTACTGAGTGTTAAAGTATGAGCACGAAAGTTAAATAAGTTATTAATGTAGCATACTCGCATACAACCCAGACTGTTTTTATTTGCAACAAGATAATCAAATTTTACAACTATTATATACTCGATTTTGTCAGTATTGATATGAATACCCGGTTAAAAACATTTTTATGATTTCTTAGATATTTTGGAATACACCACAATCCATTATGGTACGGCAGCTAGCACTTAAATCAGTCATTGGTAACCTAACATCTGACTACCAATGTGCTGTAGTATAGAATTTGTTTCTAGTACATTTCCACAAGTAGCATGACAGTGTGAGAGGTTCTCATAAAACATGGTTCTAGCTTAAAACATGCAAGTCCTAGAGGTTACTAAACTCTGAACTTTCAAAACAATTCTACTATAAATGAATTAAATATAACATGGCTAGTCTAAAGTGATGAGAACAGAGCGACGACATCAGCTATAATAAGACAATAGTATACTAGAGGAAAAATATTACATTCATATTCAGAAACATCATTCATTTTACCCCCAACAAAGTGGGTTACACATTTAGCAGAAAACCGTATCGAGCGAGAGACCTCCGAAGCACAAGTGATCAGTGTGGAATAACCCGCTTGAGAACACTCTGATTTTCTCGGTAGGTTAACTCGCTCTTCAAAGGCTTTTGAACATATCGAACCAGAAACTTCACTTGATCCTCCCCTGGCCGAGGAAGGTGGCGGAGGGCGGGGAGCTGTAAATTAGCATCAGGGGCGGCGAGACAATCCAACAGCTCAGCACTGTTATTATCCCAAAACCAAACAACACCTGCGCCTATGTAAATACCTACTGCACGCTATGAACATCGGCACCTGACTGTGCCGGGGTCCTCTTTTTTGTTTGTTTAAAATAACCTCGATTATTACAGGTAGAAGATTGGGTGTTTGAGATCGGTTTGCTCACACTGTTACGCCGACAACCAGGTTTACTTGAAACCAGCCAGGCTTTCTTCTTGAGGAGATGGATGTCCGGTGCAAAAAAATGAAACTTGAAGAAAAAAACTGTACCTGAAGTACCAGGTTTTATTTCTTGGTAAATATTGGTTTTCTCACATAAAGATCGTCCTATGTGGATATGTTTTTAAAATGCGCGACGATTAAAACTTGCCGACACAGTTTCTATTTCTCATTGGTTGCTACACAGTCTTTCTCCGTAAACCAGGTTTTCTTTATATGGGCAATGAGGCTTCAAAGTACTACTTGGAGTCCAAGGTTTGTATTTCTTGTTTAAATGGGTTTCCACCATAGAGTCTTATCCTGACAAAGGTGAAATCCAGG